>NC_047038.1:122571235-123196235 GCF_011762595.2 Tursiops truncatus
TGCAAAACTCATATCTCATGGACTATATCCAAATATACAAAAAACCTTAAAAATCAACAATAAGGAAACAAATAACCCAAATAAAGTGTGGGTAAAATATCTAAACAGACACCTCACCAAAGAAAATATACAGATAACAAGCATATGAAAAGATGTTAAACATTATTTATCATTAGAACATTTCAAATTAAAATGAGACATCACTATGTACCTATTAGAATGGCTAAAAAAAAAAAAAACTGACAACATCAAATGCTGATGAGGATGTAGAGCAAAAGAAACTCTTATTCACTGCTAGTGGGCATGCAAAATGGTACAGCCACTTTGGAGGACAGTTTGGCAGTTTCTTACAGAGCTAAAAGCAGTATTACCATGTGAGCCAGCAAGCACATTCCTTCATATTTATGTCAAGGAATATATGAGTTGAAAACTTATGTCCACACAAAAACCTGCAAACAAATATTTATAGGAACTTTATTGATATTTATCGAAACTTGGAAGCAACCAAGATATCCTTCAATAAGTAAATGGATAAACAAACTGTGGTATATCCATGCAATGGAATATTATTCAGTGCTAAAAGACAAAAGGAGCTCTCAAGCCATCAAGCCACAAAAAAGAAACAGAGGAACCTTAAATGTATGTGTGTGTATGTGTGTGTGTATATATATATATATGTACATGAAAGAAGCCAGCATGAAAAGGCTGCATACTGTATGCTTCCAACTATATGACATTCTAGAAAAGACAAAACTATAGAGACATTTGAAAGAACAGATGTTGCAAGTGGTTTGAGAGTGACGAATAGGTAGAGCACAGGGTTTTTTTAGGGCAGTGAAACTATTGAGTATGATGCTGTAATGGTATGTGATGGTGTAATGGTGGATACATGGCATTATGTGCTTGTCAAAACCAAAAAGAACAGAACAACACAAAGAGTGAAACCTAATGTAAACCATGGGCTTTAATTAATAATAATGTATTGATATTCATTCATCAACTGTAAAAAGTATACCACATCTATGCAAGATGTAAATAATAAACGTGGGAGAGGGAATATATAGGAACTCCCTTTATTTTCTGTTCAATTGTGTGCAAGCCTAAAATTGCTCTAATAAATAAAGTATATTAATTTTTAATAAATAGGCAAAATCAAGATATAATCTATAGCAAATAAAAAGTTTTAACCTTGTAATAAAACCACTAAACATAGCAGTCAGATATTTATTTTATATCCATTATACACATATGCATATATTACTAGAAAATACAATTCTATGACATATCAGCTCATAACCCTAAAGGAACAAGAACAATGGGGTAGAGAAGAAATAAACACAACTATAGTTATATGAGTGAAGTCTCTAAAAAAATATATATTTATACTCCAAAATGCTTTTACAGCATGAAAATTGATTATATTTTAACTAAGAGCAACATAAAAGTAGAATGAGTAGAAGTTATATTTAGATTCTTAACAGAAGAAAGAATCCATAACTTGAGTGATGAACAGCACCGGAGTATGTTCAATGAAAGGTTTTCAGATATTCAAATTGTTCTCTACAGAGGCTATGGGATGCTCTCTGGTGTCTGTCTTGCGGGATCCTCACACTGGGAAGAAGTAGTCTTTGTTCTTTACAATGGTGGGTCAGAAGGAGAAAAGTTTTGCATGAAGTAACTGCAAATTTATAAATGTCACGTACCATCTCAGAAGGGAGATGGGACAAGTACTGTTTGAATGTTGAAAATTTTGTGACTTCTACTTGCTCATTATCTTTATTTATACTAATGACAATTTTTGAGCTCTTTAATTGATTTATTCATTGATTCATTCATTCAGAAAATAGCACAGGAGTTTCTACCATCCATTCTAGACACTGGCAGTAGAGCAATGATCAAAGTGCACCAGATCCTTGGTCTCAACAGATGGGAATAAATCCTTAGTTCTTTCAATGAAATCCTGTGTATATATGTGTCACTCAGGAATGATCACTCCACTGTTTTCTGGTATCTGCTGATGGAAGTGAAATAACTCCTTTCGGTCTAACTGTTGTTTCTTGAAAGTAATGTTTATTTTCTCTGGTGGCTTCATTATTTTTATCTCCCAGGTTCTGTAGTTTCATTGTAACATGTATAAATGTGGATTTGTTTTTATTTATCCTTTGTATGCTTTGTATATTCCTCCAATCTGGGAAACTTTATGTCATTGCCTCTTGAAATACTGATGTACCTCCACCCTCCCTCTTACTTTTCAAATGTTCTATGAGAACTATTTGGGGCTTCTCATTCTACACACTGTATTTCAACTGCTCTTCCATTTTTTTCCATTTCTTTGCCTTTGCATGCTATATTTGTCAGATATTTCCTCCAATTCACTTATTCTCCCTCTCTTGGTATCTACTCTGTTTGATTCATCCATTGTTAGATATTTATTTCTAGAAATTCATTTCATTTTCAGAGTATGTGTTTCATTTTTTAATAAATTTGTTCAATTTCCCTATTTCCTTAAACAGTAAGCAATGAAAAATGTAAAAAAAATATGGGAGAAGAGTTTGTTATATTTAAGGAACAAAAGAGCGGTCAGTGTGAGAGGGAAAGAGTGGTATAAAATGACGTCATAAAAGGTAGGCAATAAATAACCAGATTTTGCTGGGTCATCTAGGCCATTTTAAGGAGTTTAGATTTCATTCTGAGGGTGAAAACAGTGTTTTAAACTGGAACATAATATGATTTTATTTGTTTAGAAACACGTCTTCTATGAAAATAGGAGAGGACTGAAGGGAAAAGTGACGAACAGTATTTCAGAGGTTTAGAAAAGAGATTATAGTGGTTTGGATTTGATCATTATAATGAGAATATAGTGCAGTTTGAAGTGATCCTTAATGTATGTTGGCCAATGCTCAACAGCTTTATGCACATAATTATTTTTAATCTTCACAACAGTTTTTAAGTTTTTACTAGTCCAGTTTTGTAGATGTGCAGAGGCTTAGTCATACTAGATAACTTACTAAATTCACAGAGATGCCACATAGTGTAAATAGTTTTTGACTAAAGTCTCTCAGTCTAGTCATTTTCCTAAGAGAGAGACATAATGAACAAATAGACAAGGTATATTCAGATTATGACATGTGCTGTGAAGAAAATACAACAGGATAATTGATAGAGACCAGTTGTTGGGGTGGTGATCACCCAGCAAACTTTGAATTTGAGAACTGGGTTGACAAAAAGGCATGAGGAAATCCGGTGGGAGAAGGATTTTTGTGAAGATTAAAAAACTCTCAGCATAACACTCAATATTATGAGTTCTTAGCTCCAACTAAGAGTCACTCTTTTGATGTGTTTACTTCTCTCCACATCTGTAGTGAGCAACACCTTAGTACCTGCTATCAATTTCATATCTTATCCCTGTGTCTATTAATGACATACCCCTTAAAAAGAAAAGGACCCCCCCCTTCCTTGACTTTGGGAGCAGTCTGAGGGGGTTGATTGCAAAAAGAGTAAGGGGACTGATAAAGGAGACCCAAATTCCAATATACATCTATGCATGGTGAAGAATTTCTGGAAAGATAATATCAGACAGCTACTGAGAATAAATGACAGGTGCTTGCCTTATGGAAGGAAAGCAGAGAAAACAGACAAGGTCTGAGAATAAGGCCTTAGCTTCTAACAATATTTCTTGATGAATAAGTGGCCCTTGCAAAATTCATTTCTATCCTAAAAGTGTATCAGTATTTTAGAAGTTGTCCATCTGTGTCTTTATGTTCACTGGACAAATCAATATGCTTTTAAGCAAAATAATTACTATGCTTAAATTACATAATTTTAAGTTTTCTCTTGGCAGTCTTTGCTTTGGGAATTCAACAGCATTAGAAAAAGGCAGAGTTAGTAATAAAAAGTATGACCTGATGTATATCTCAATGTATTTTAAATTTTAGAAAAGTTACATAATTATGCAAGTAATACATGAACATACAGACACAGGTATACATGCGCACATGCACACACACACACACGTACACAAACACTCAGTATGTTTCTGCCTGGCAATCTTTTATTTACTGATACCAAACTGTGTATTTCTTAGCCTAGTCTGGAAATCCTAAAGAAGCTTAAAAATCACTACTTGACCTGATAGATGACAGAACTGAGAAACAGAGTTCACAGGCTTGACTGCTGTGGCTGCAATCATTTTCACTTAGTGACAAAGCACAAGTCTATATCTGAGAATATTTGATTCACTGTCCACCAGCTATAAAACCAAAGACAATGTTCTCTCTCATCAATAGCTCTGCAGAAAGAAAACTGTCTGGATAAGGGGAATGGCAGCATTGCCATGAACTAAAGCCCTGGCACTCTGTCCAGAACTCTATGTGCTTTTAAAAAACTGCACTTATTCTTTTCCATATGTGAGATGAGGAATAGTAAGAAATCCAGCCATGCAGTATCAATAGCTCATATTCCAGAGTCAGAATACCCTGTGTTTCAAATCCCCTGTGTGCTTCTTGTTAGTCAGACATGCTTGGGCAAGTGATAGAATCACACAAAGTCTCAGCTTCCTCCTCAGCAAATGGCTTGAATAATTGAACCACTCTCTCCACACAAGAGATGCTGTGAGGATTAAATGAGGATAACGTGAATGCTCCATAATTGTGTGATCAACAGAAATAATTTTCAAAGCACTTTCTTCATATACGACATAGAATAAGTAATTAAATTATCATTCTGTAATGAGAGACTTACTGCTAATTGATATGGGTACCAGGCCCTTGACTAAAACTATTTATTGAATCATACCCAATATATGTGACTACTTTAGTGGTATTTGATTGTCTTTCAATCCAGGACCTCATAAACAGTCAGTTATAACTGAAGCTACACAGTGGAAGAAACTACACACTGTTCACTAGACAAGTATTAGCTCAAACATAAATATATATTTAACAAGCTACAAGTAGTATTTAATTTTGTCAATTACATTGATTTTCTATTTCCCCTTTCTTGAGTTAACAGGACATTTTAGCCAGAAGTCTCAGAGTATCTCTTTCTTCTGGTTTCACATATATCCCCATCTTTCATTGTTGAATCCTGTAATGTCCCGAATAACTCTCCTGTGTGTTCAATGCAGTATTAGAGCTTTTAATACCAATTTTTGGGATTCTTTGGTCTCTCCTTCCTCAATAACTGCTCTGTGTAGTGCTGGAATTTAAAAAGATTTTTCTATCCTTCATCATTTTCTCTTTAAAATACTGACTACAGATGCTTATCCCTTATTACACAGGATACAACCCAGGAAATGACTAGTCCCATTATTTGCAAGGTACTGCAGTTCTGTAAAATATCTCTTGATCAGAATTCAAGATTCTATAATCTTGACGCTGTGTCATCATGAGAATGGAAGGGAATTTTATTACTGGTTGCTTTTAGCCAAGAGCAAAACTGTTTTCAGGGTCAAAGAACATCGAGGTAGTTAATGTGCTACCTGGAAAGTAAAATTATCCTTACTCATCAGATGTAAAGAAATTATTGGTTTACATAATCCTTACAGTGTAGCACTTAATGTGCATGAATGTTTTTCCTAAGTGTCTCTAAGAGTTTAAACTTTAAATTGTTTATTACTCACTTTCACTTTTTCTTTAGGTTACACTTTCACATATATCACAAGCACTGGATCACCATAAATACCCTGTGCAGTGAGCTGGGCAAGCATCTCCCTACACGGACACAAAGGCTTGAGAGACGCCCTGAAAATGACAATCATGGTGACTGAGGAGCCAAGATGAGGACAGAACTGTGGTCCACATCCAGTACATGTTTCACATACCACAATGCCTTCATCATGTGTAATTTTTACTGAACACCAGTCAGCTCAGTACTCGCTGTTTTTAATCTTCAAAATCACCAAAGGAAGAAACTAGTTCTATACTTCTATGTTTCTTCTTTTCTGTCATTAACCCAAGATCTAAATGACATTTAAAGCATTTGGGCAGACAATGGTGGAGTAGGAGGATGTGGAACTCACCTCTCCCCACAAATATATCAGAAAATACATGTGGAACAATTCTCACTGAAAACTAACTGAAGACTGGCAGACAGACTCCTGTACAACCAAGGCTGTAAGAAAGATACACGCAGCACCAGGTAGCAAGGGAAGAAAAGTGATCAGGTAGGGACATGTGCTCTGGGAGGTGACTCAGAAGAACAGGGAGATTATGTGGGTGGAGACTCTCCCCAGAGAGTGAGTGGTTCAAGCCACACTTTGGGTGCTCCAGTCCTGGAATCCAACAAAAGGAAGATAAGTCCCCTTGGCTGGTCAGAGGGCCAGTGGGACTAGCAGGAGGACTGTGGGAAGGCTGGACTCCGCTCTTGAGAAGTATGCAAATGCTTGCTTGAACCAGAAGCAGGAGAGAGGGAGTGGAAAGGGAGGACTGAAACTGTGTGGTTGACTGGTTTCCCACAACCACTCTGATAGCATCCCAGTCTGAGCCAAAGCAAACCACAATGGAGCAAGGGATGCCATGACTGAGGAAACAGCATAGCTGCGAGACGCTGTGGTGGCTCAAATCCTAAGCATCATATCAACGGGGAGGTGGCAACTACTACTGGCAATTACACAGGCAGCATATCAGAGGCAGACCATATTTCTGACAGTGGCCAGACTACCACACGTGGTACCCTGACCTTAACCAAATACCCATACCAGCCTCTCTTGCTCTAACACTGTCCCCCTCTGGGGTCGAGGGTGCTGGTATTGGGAGGGGAAAGAGCACACACTTAAAAGGAACTGAGCAGGCTCAGACCCAACCCTCAGGCTTCTGCTCTAGTACTTGGGACCTGACCCTGCCCCACACCTGGCTCCAGCCCTAGCCCCTCCTTCTCCAGCACCACCTCCTACCAAGGTGATAGCTGCCAGCACATCCTGAGGAAAGATCTGACTTGTGTTCATATCAAATCCAGTTCTCCCACCAAAGCCACTGGGCACACAGACTATATAGGGATGCTCCTATGTAAGAACACCACTTCAAGACCACCATAGGTAACTGTTTGACCTAATTTAATAAAGACAGAGAAAGATGAGCAAAATTAGAAGACAGATGAATTTGTCTCAATTGAAAGAGCAAAAGAAAACCTCTGAAAAAACAACTACTGAAACAGAAATAAACAATTGGTTAGATAAAGAATTCAAAGCATTAGTAATATGAATGCTAACTGAATTAGGGGAAAGAATAGATGAATACCATGAGAATTTTTAAAAGAAACTAGAAAATATAAAAAAGAATCAGTGATAACTGAAGAATATACTAACTGAAATAATAAAAAAAGAAACCACACATATTAGAAGGAATGAATAGCAGACTAAATGATATACAAGAATGCATAACTAATCTGAAAGATAGAATAATGGAAATCCCCCAATCAGAACAGTAAAAAGAAAGACAAATTTAAAACAAATGAAAACAGTTTACGATATCTTTGGGATAACACCAAGCATACCAACATTTGCATTATAGGAGTCTCAGAAGGAGAAGAGAAAAAGAAAGGGGTCGAGGGCTTCCCTGGTGGCACAGTGGTTGAGAGTCTGCCTGCCGATGCAGGGGACACGGGTTCGTGCCCCGGTCCGGGAAGATCCCACATGCCGCGGAGCAGCTAGGCCCGTGAGCCATGGTCGCTGAGCCTGCGCGTCAGGAGCCTGTGCTCCGCAACAGGAGAGGCCACAACAGTGAGAGGCCCGCGTATCGCAAAAAAAAAAAAAAAAAAAAGAAAGGGGTCGAAAATGTATTTGATGAAATTATGGCTGAAAACTTCCCAAGCTTGAAGAAGGAAACAGATATCCAAGTACAGGATGCACAGAGGGTCCTAAACCAGATGAACCCAAATAGACCCACACCAAGACATATCATAATGAAACTGGCAAAAGTTAAACATAAAGAGAGAATTGTAAAGGCAACATGAGAAAAACAAAGACTCATATACAACAGAACCTCCATAAGGCTATCAGCTGATTTTTATGCAGAAACTTTGCAGGCCAGAAGGGAGTGACAAAATATATTCATTTGTAAATATTTTCTCCCAGTGTGTAGGTTGTCTTTTTGTTTTATTTATGGTTTCCTTTGCTATGGAAAAGCTTTTGAGTTTAAGTAGGTCCCACTTGTTTATTTTTGTTTTTATTTCCATTACTCTAGGAGATAGATCCAAAAAAATATTGCTGTGACTTATGTCAAAGAGTGTTCCTCCTACATTTTCGTCTAGGAGTTTTAGAGTTTACGGTCTTATATTTAGGTCTTTAATTCATTTTGAGTTTATTTTTGTATATGGTGTTAGAGAATGTTCTAATTTCATTTTTTTACATGTAGCTGTCCAGTTTTTCCAGCACCACTTATTGAAGAGACTGTCTTTTCTCCATTGTGTATCTTTTGCCTCCTTTGTCACAGATTAATTGTGACCATAAGTGTGGGGGGTTATTTCTGGGCTTTCTATCCTGTTCCATTGATCTACATGTCTGTTTTTGTGCCAGCACCATACTAGTTTGATTACTGTAGCTTTGTAGTATAATCTGAAGTCAGGGGACGTGATTCCTCCAGCTCCATTCTTCTTTCTCAAGATTGTTTTGGCTATTCGAGGTCTTTTGTGTTTCCATAAAAATTTAAAATATTTTGTTCTTGTTCTATGAAAAATGTCATTGGTAATTTGATAGGGATTGCACTGAATCTGTGGATTGCTTTGGGTAGTATGGTCATTTTAATATTGATTCTTCCAGTCGAAGAACACAGTATATCTTCCCACCTGTTTGTGTTGTCTTCAATTTCTTTCATCATTCAGCAAATATTAAACATTATGACAGTTAATAACATGATTTAGGAAATGTGAGGCACAGAGAAATGAGAAAGCTTTCCCAATGTCACAAAATGAGTACTGCTCAAGCTGGAAAAAAGAATCCTCATGTCATCACACTATTTTTGTTCACTTAAATTAGGTCAGCAACCAAATGTCCTTATTTCTAGAAACTTTTAAGTAGAATGTATTATTGGTATCACAAAGAATTAAAAAAACAAGGGATAAATGGCAGACATGTTCTACAGAGATATTTGCTGTACTGGTGGTAAACCAACGGTGAAAAAATGACATTTTATCTTTTACTATCATAATTTAAAAGATAAACTGAAGAAAATATACATATTTCTAACATCTAACCATGAACTCTCATTTAACATCTCACTTAACTCATCTACAAAATAAGAGTATTAGACTAATAAATATTTACCAGTTTAGTCGTGTTTTTATTCTATGATTTAGAAGGAAAACAAATTCTAGGACAATAAGGCAATATTATGAATTTTATAGGAGCCCTGGGACTCAAAAGTATTTTGTCAGGATTGTGAAATATCAGTTGAATTAAGGAGAGCCACTGATTCACATATATGGGAAGAAAATAAAATCATTGCTGTTAATTTTAATATTTGATCAGTTGATGAATCCTTTTAACCTTGAATACTGTGTGCCAGGAAGTTAGAAACTGGTAAATTATGACTCAACTATTTTACCTTTATAAAAAGCTAATCATAATTTTCTACCTTCACATATATGCCCTACTTAGGTTTGTTAACCAGAAGATGTCTCTCACAGAAAGAGAGCTGAGACTCTATCACAGGAGAGGGGCATTTTGGGTTCTCCCCTGTAGCAAAACAAGTAGAGAATTTCTTCTCATTTCTTGGGTCCAAAGGATTTAGTATTATTTTCTGAGAAGGAAAATAGGAGAAACGGCACTACTACAAGCTTAATGTCATGTCAGTCTCCAAGGGCATTAAAGTCTTTTTCCCTAAATTCTCATAAGATTCTTAGAACTAATATACCATATCTTAGATTAAATTTAATCACTTGACCGTAGAAAAAAATTTCCCATGACATTCCTTTAAATGGGAAAATTATATTTCTATATTTTTATATAAATTACATTCTTAAGTTGTATAATTGTTATAATTATATAACATAGAATGAAATTCAGGCCTAAAACACATCACAGAGGAACCTTAACCAGCACAAGAAATCTATTTAACCACATTTCTGCAATTCTTAATCTTGGGATTGAAACAGCCCCAGTAGGAAGGCTACTGCCTGCAAATGCTTGACTTAACATCATGCCAATGGATAGATAAGAGCTTACAATGCTGGCTTTAAAGTGTGTGGGTGGGGACAGGGGAACTGCTTATGATGTAAATACTACAAAAAATGTTTGACGTGATTTTGACAGTGGCACCTTGGTCGGACATGATGGAAAACAGAGCAGCAGTTGTTTCCACTGTGTGTGGATATCTAAAAGGAGAGTTCTACTCTTTTAAAAAAAATCGAATCTAAATGTTTCCTGTTTCATGTATGATTAATGGTGGCTCAAATCCATCCTCACTCAGGAATGAGACCAGAGGAATGAAGGAATCATTGAGTATTCAAGACTCATATTTTTTAAGCATGTATTAAGGATGATTAATTTAGACATCTGAACCAGTCATCTTACTATATTTATAAGATTTCAGGGAACTCTACCAACTTAAAATGTTATTTCTATAACTGCTATTAATATGTTGAAAATAAATTTAAATATATGTATAATTAAGTCCTGACTATAATCTCAAAAGGCATGTCACACAATGAGTAATCATATATTTTTAATAAATAATACATTCAATATATAATACAATATAGTAATATTTCAGTATACAATGAAAATTAACTCCAAGCACACTGCTTTTTTGTTGCCTTCTTGTTGTTTAATAAACGTTTTCTCATTTACATGTAGTACCTGTTTGCAAATTGCACTGCTTTATCTAAGAAAGTGATGTAAAACATTACGATGCATTCATTTATTTATTTTGAATTTTATTTTATTTTTTTATAAACCAGGTTCTTATTAGTTATCTATTTTATATATATTAGTGTTTATATGTCAATCCCAACCTCCCAATTCATCCCACCACCACCCCCATCCCTGCTTTCCCCCCTTGGTGTCCATACATTTGTTCTCTACATCTGTGTTTCTATTTCTGCCTTGCAAACCAGTTCATCTGTACCATTTTTCTAGATTCCACATATATGCGTTAATATATACTTGTTTTTCTCTTTCTGACTTACTTCACTCTGTATGACAGACTCTAGGTCCATCCACGTCTCTAGAGATGATCCAATTACGTTCCATTTATGGCTGAGTAATATTCCATTGTATATATGTACCACATCTTCTTTACCCATTCATCTGTCGATGGGCATTTAGGTTGCTTCCATGACCTGGGTATTGTAAATAGTGCTGCAATGAACATTGGGGTGCATGTGTCTTTTTGAATTATGGTTTTCTCTGGGTATATGCCAAGTACTGGTATTACTGGGTCATATGGTAATTCTATTTTTAGTTTTTTAAGGAAACTCCATACTGTTCTCCATAGTGGCTGTATCAATTCACATACCCACCAACAGTGAAAGAGAGTTCCCTTTTCTCCGCACCCTCTCCAGAATTTGTTGTTTGTACATTTTCTGATGATGTCCACTCTAACTGGTGTGAGGTAACACCTCACTGTAGTTTTAATTTACATTTCTCTAATAATTAGTGATGTTGAGCAGCTTTTCATGTGCCTCTTGGCCATCTGTATGTCTTCTTTGGAGAAATGACTATTTAGGTCCTCTGCCCTTTTTTTTTTTTTTTTTTTTGCAGTATGCAGGCCTCTCACTGTTGTGGCCTCTCCCGTTGTGGAGCACAGGCTCCGGACGTGCAAGCTCAGCAGCCATGGCTCATGGGCCCAGCCGCTCCGCGGCATGTGGGATCTTCCCGGACTGGGGCATGAACCCGTGTCCCCTACATTGGCAGGCAGACTCTCAACCACTGCGCCACCAGCCCATTTTTTGACTGGGTTGTTTGTATTTTTAATATTGAGCTGCATATGCTATGTATATATTTTGGAGATTGATCCTTTGGCAGTTGATTCATTTGCAAATATTTTCTCCCATTCTGAGGGTTGTCTTTTCATCTTGTTTACGGTTTCCTTTGCTGTACAAAAGCTTTTAAGTTTCATTAGGTCCCATTTGTTTATTTTTGTTTTTATTCTCATTACCCTAGGAGGTGGGTCAAAAAATATCTTGCTGTGATTTATGTCATAGAGTGTTCTGCCTATGTCTTCCTCTAAGAGTTTGACAGTGTCTGGCCTTACATTTAGGTCTTTAATCCATTTTGAGTTTATTTTTGTGTATGGTGTTAGGGAGTGTTCTAATTTCATTCTTTTACATGTAGCTGTCCAGTTTTTCCAGCACCACTTTGAAGAGATTGTACGCTCCCTCTTTGCCCACTTTCTGGAGAGTTTTTATCATAAATGGGTGCTGAATTTTGTCGAAAGTTTTTTCTGCCTCTATTGAGATGATCATATGGTTTTTCTCCTTCAGTTTGTTAACATGGTGCATCACACTGATTGATTTACATATATTGAAGAATCCTTGCATCCCTGGGATAAATCCCACTTGATCATGGTGTATGATCCTTTTAATGTGTTGTTGGATTCTGTTTACTAGTATTTTGTTGAGGATTTCGTATCTATATTCATCTGTGATATTTGTCTGTAATTTTCTTTTTTTGTAGTATCTTTATATCGTTTTCGTATCAGGGTGATGGTCACCTCATAGAATGGCCATATAAGCACAGAGAAGCAGAGGAGATGATGAATAGAAATACACATATTAGTGGGAGACACACAAAGTGTCTTCCAAAGAGTTTGCCATTGGAAAACTCATTCCTTAAGAAATAGTAGCAGAACTATCAATGTGAATAGTGTACAATTTATTTTATACATTGTGTTCCTCTGATTATGGTATCATCAGTTCCTAGTATAACTGAAAACATATTTTCTAGATACTTAATAAGAAAAAAAAGTTCTATAGCCAATCCCCAACAAAAGTGTTAGTTACTATTCTTTATCAAAATTTATCCAACCTAAAAATGAGATTAAATTTGTGTTAAAAAATGAAAAATTAAAGAAAATAGTCTTTTTTTTTTTTTCTCAAAGAAAAGGAAACACATTTTATTTTATTTTATTTTTGGCTGCACTGGGCAGCACGTGAGATCTTAGTTCCCTGACACGGGATCAAACCCGTGGCCCCTGCAGTGGAAGCGAGGAGTCTTAATCACTGGACCACCAGGGAAGTCCCTGGGATCACATCTTCATCAGCTGCTCCTCCATTTTCATTATATGAAATTTTATGTATCTGTCTTTGGAGAAAAGCATCAGTGTCAAATCTAGCAAGGAAATATCTGCCCTCAGGACATGAGTCTGAACAAGTACTTGAAAATGTGACAACAGAATTTTCTGATCACATTTTAACAAAGGATTTACTTGCTGATCACTAAGAAGTAAAATTCAGAAAATAGTCCCCCTCCTCTACTGCAAGAATAAATCTATAATAAAACATTTTCAGTCATCCTCTCCCCTCTTCCCAAGGTGTGCCCTTTCACGTGCACTTCACTGTAGAGCCAACTGACATCCAGAAGTACTCTGAAAGGCACCTGGCACTGTTGTGTTACTCATGCCTCTGGTACACCTCCCTGGCAGGCAAGTGGAACCTTTTCTGTAGCTTCCCACTTTCAATAGAAATTTATTGAAAATTTTTCTTGATAGCAAAATACTTAAAGATTCCTTCCCCCTGCTCATTCTTCAGTTATCTACTGGAAAATTACAGAATTGAAAAGGTTTTGCCCCCAGTTGTGATCAAAACATGGAATATTGAAGAACATCTGGGTTACTCTAAGTTCTTAGGTTACATACGTAGATATGTACAGAGGAAGTTGAACCCCAAGTTCTATTCCTTCCCAAAATGGGTAACAGAAGAAAGGATTTGATTAGCACAGCTGAAGAAAACTGATACTCATTCTATGATAGAGCAAAGCAGGCTTTTTCCACCATAAACTGGTACCACCTTGTTGGTCATAAACCCTGCAGAGATCCAACAAGATGAGCCTCAAATTTCAAAGAGGGTCAGCAGAGAATGCTAAGATATATGAACAGAAGAGAATGCTGCTAAAGGCACAGAGCAAAGAATCCCAAGGAATTTTTAGTGCCATTTTCATTTAATAAGCCAGTAGTATAGCAACCTAAAGACCTTGGCTGTGATCACACCAGGATGTTTTTATGGTACTGCTGCAGGAAAACATGATGGGCAGCTGGCATCCTCTGGCTCACGGTGCTCAGTGAGCAGCTCTTGCACCAACTCTGTGGAGAGCCTATGGCTGGGGGGTGTAGTGGAGGTATTTCTTGCCAGATGGGAGCTCTTTGGTGAAGACTCCTTTAGGGAAAAGTTTTTGGCTTCCTCTTCAGGGATGGTTGGAAGGACCATCACGCTGTCTCCATTCTTCCAATAAACTGGGGTGGCAACCCTCTTTTCTGCAGTAAGCTGGAGAGAGATAATTACTCGGAGAATCTCATCAAAGTTCCTGCCAGTGGTAGCTGGGTAGAGGATGGACAGTTTTAGCTTCTTATCGGGACCGAAAATAAATACCACATGAGCTGTTACAGGCATGCCCTTTTCGTCCTTCTCTGCTGGGTAAAGCATGCCCGACTGGATGGCAAGGTCCTGATTCTTATCATCAATGATGGGAAAAGGTAACTTTTCTGTGGGCTCATCACCATTGTAAGCATTGATATCCTTGCTCCAGGCAAGATGGTCTTCAACACTGTCTACTGAAAGGGCAATCATCTTAACGTTCCTCTTGGCAAATTCTGGTGCCAGCTTGCTGCTCTGCCAAGCTCCGTGGTACACACTGGGGTAAAGTCCCGAGGGTGGGAGAAGAGAA
This sequence comes from Tursiops truncatus, assembly GCF_011762595.2. Lineage (NCBI taxonomy): Eukaryota > Metazoa > Chordata > Mammalia > Artiodactyla > Delphinidae > Tursiops > Tursiops truncatus. The sequence continues at coordinate 122,586,051 of NC_047038.1, forward strand.
TGCTCCATGAGTCTCCCAGATAGTCATGGAAACGGATGCAGCCGATGGTAGTATTGGCCTCGAAGTTGGGAGCCTCGTCCCCAAGAAGGAGCCCTCTGGGCATGGTGGCAGCGGTGACACGGAAGGAGGACTCCATTTTCTTATATAAAATGATTATTTTGATGTAGTGCTATCAAAGTCTTAAATCCTTATGCTATTTTAATACTTTAATCCTTCATAGACTTTTACAATTGAATCCTAAAATACAGTAAACACACACATGTAACTGGTGTGTTGAACAAACATGACTAAAGAAATATAGTCAACACTTTATGAACTCTCATTGTCCTTTCAACATTTATTCATAGAAAAGTTCTCTTGTTGTCAACTTAAAAGAAAAGTTATATGATCACTTTATTCCACGAAACCCTTTGGAATTATTTCATCAGAAATGTCCAGTACAATAGCTTAAATCTTCATGATTCATTGAAAAGTAAAGTTTCTGGGCACTTCTCCCCACAAGGCCCAATCACCCCACCGTTCACCACCAGTATTGCTGAGTAGCAAGTAGGCTGCTTCTTTTTTTATGAAGGGGTATGATTGGCTTTTTCTCTTTATTCTGTTCATAATCCTACTTCATGATTTTAGTCTTTCTTGGGTTAGATTTTGGGGAAAATGGAATACAGAAAATTCTTGTTAACTGGTACTCTGATAAGATAATCTTTATACTCTTTGAGCTTGGCACAGGTTGAAAATTAATCCTGGTCTCCAAGTTGCTTTCCTGGAAACCTCTGAGAATGATTACTGGGACTCTCTGGACAATGCCTGAGTGGACAACCCTATTTGTCCTATATCTGTCCTGCCCCAGCTGCCCCCTCACCCCCCTCACCATCCTACTCCCCATTCCTGAACCCCTAGCTTTCTAGTTACCCACTCTTACACAGTTTCTTGGGCAGGATTCAAGAGGGCTCCATTCTTGCAATTGTTTTTATGTGGCTGATTTTTTTTGTTTGGTTGGTTTTTTGGCTTTTGTTGTTGTTGTTTTTAATGGACAATTCTTACGGTCCTTTCTTCTTCTGAAAAAAAGCAGGCCACCATTCTGCTGCTAACATCACTCTGGGTTTCTTAACCTGTGTCAGGCACATTTTCTAAGTCTCCAGTGTGGGCATACTCTCTGGGTGGTCCCTTTGGGGTCACTGTAAATGGCTGAGGCTTACAGTAAGTCCCTCCACTTAACTGGGCATTCTGTATTTTATCTGGTTACTTTATTCACCCTTCCCTTGTGGCTGAGTAGGATATAACAGCACTTCTCTCCAACATATCCTTTCCAAATCTCATTCCAACTTCCCTCTTAACCCGGGCTATATCCCTAAGAGGTAAAGGCAGGGAATTTAGTTCTTGGTTTTTTTTTTTTTTTTTTTTTTTTTCGGTACGCGGGCCTCTCACTGCTGTAGCCTCTCCCGTTGCGGAGCACAGGCTCTGGACGCACAGGCTCAGCGGCCATGGCTCACGGGCCCAGCCGCTCCGCGGCATGTGGGATCTTCCCGGACCGGGGCATGAACCCGTGTCCCCTGTATCGGCGGGCGGACTCTCAACCACTGCGCCACCAGGGAAGCCCGGATATTTCTTTTGATTAATGCATTTTGGTATATCCCACAACTCATTAAGTATCAAAAATCTATCTTATCTCAGTTTCTCAGTTGGAACTTTAAATTTAGCTTCCTGGTTTAATAAATGTGATGTATTGTACCTTTATGGGATAATTTTAAATCCTCTAAAACTTCATAAATTTTAAAGCACACTGTGTAGCCATTTACTATTATAACAGTCTTTGATTATAATAATTTTATACTTTTATTTTATTAATACGTTTATATATATTATACTTATGTGCATTTATATATTAAATTTATATAGCTTATAATTTATATAGTAATTATAATGTTTTAATCTAATGCCTCAATTCTTCCAGGAACTGCAATAGCCCCATTCTTTCTGGAATTGCCCCTTTCCTTGTTACAGCCAAGATCTTCTATGACTGTTCCTTAGTCCTTTTGACTGCCCCAGGATGGGTCTGTGACCAAAGTCAAGTGAACCTGAGTCACAGTTACAGTCACAGTCACAGTCAAGCCAATCATTGTCCATTGGTAATTTATAGCAAATCTGAGAAAAATCAGTTAAACTAAACTTCACCATATAAAATTCAGAAGCTGTAATTAATCATATGTTTCTAGAGATAACAGGATTTTAATAACAGATATGGAAGCATCTGAGACTCTGTTCCATTTATTTCTGTGGTCTAGGTGCCGCTCTTGACCTTCTCACACATGGGATGTTTGATTTTTCTTTGTTTATTAGACTGACAAGTGACATTTTTTGTCTAATCTAGTTGGAGTTACAATCAATAGATACAATCAATCAATTGTATCTTACCTTACAATCAATAGATTGCTTAAATGTTGCAATTCAATTCATTATTTTAATATTGTGTCCAACAAAATATTACCAAGGCTTTTACAAAATGTCATAAGTTAGGGAAGATGATAGGTTTAAAATAGCTAAACTAAAATAACTGGTCCTATTTTAGGAATATAGTTAGAAGAGAGAGAAATAAAAGAGCACCGCAATAGACACAGCTAATACTTGAATACACCCCACACAAATATTCAATCCACAGAATATTTATAAAGCCATTATTAAAATGGGTGGTAATACCTGAGTAGAACTGTAATTAAGATAAGAAAATAAAAACTAAGAGTATAAGTTCTAAAAATTCTTAAACAAATCATCAAATATTCTTAGCAAAACTTTTTTTAAATATATATTTTACATAAGGAATTAAAATTAGAATGAAAATCCCTTTATATATGAACATTGAGCAATGGCATTGCTTGATACTTTGTGTGTGTGTGTCCCTAAACCACACTTCTCACAATGACAGGCAAATAATTGAAAACGTACAATTACCTACTTTATCTTCATTTTAGCATTACATCCAGTCTTGGCTCTAAGAAATATTTTAGGCAAATGGTTTGGTAGTCTATTCTTTGCCTTTCTCAGAGCTTTTCCCCTCATTTCATTAATGTCCCTCCAATAGCTTCCTAGTTCTCTTTTGCTGTCTTATTTTCTGTGGCACAGATACTTAATCGGTTACTTCTGCACCAGTCTTGACCCTAAGTCTACAGCCACCCTTCTGCATTATCACTCACAATAGTCAGCACATCATGACATAATCAGGTGTGAATCAAGTAAATCACCTTTACAGACATTCAACTACAGTGTCTTCTTTTGCAGGCAACACACTGATGATATAAAATTTTGCCTATTTCACAATTTTTATTTCCATTTTTATATTATTTTATTCATATTTTCTAAACAGAGGAAAAACTGTTTCCTCTTTCAGATCTACCATTTTGCAATAAAGTTCACATAATTTTATGAAAGGACCTTAACGTATAGAATTAACATATAATTATACTTTACTTAATATTTATCAAGTTTGTTATATATCTTCCTTCATTCTGGAGGTCACATAATCATAAAAGAAATAGAAAATAGGATGTGAGATGGTATTAAAACATATATATTGTAAACACGGTAGAAAGCTGCAAATATTCCAATTGAAGAAAGAAGTGTAAAATACCTGTATTCTGAAGAAACCAACATGCAGCTGTATTAGAATGATATTTTTCTGTGGTGTTCATACTCATATTAAAAATCAAGAAAAATGTAACAGTAAAAATATGGAGCCCTCTAAAAAGAACTTTGCCTCTGAAAGAACAATAGAGGGGAAGGAGGTGATGGGTAATGACATATTCAAAAGAAAAGAAGGAATACAAAGCAAAATAGCTAGTGAAACACAAGGAGGGAATCAAGATTCTCCAGTGGGGGTAAACTTAACATCAATCTGCTTGACATATGAAAGTCACACAATTGGGGATGGGAGATATTACAGTTAACAAAGTACTTTTAATTATTATTGCAGTATGGATATAGAAAATAATAGCTGTCACACAAAGGGACTTTGAAAGGGCCCGACTTTAACATAAATGAGCTGAGGTGAGGGGAGGAGGTCTCCTTGAGAGAGCAAGCATTAGGAACTCATGCTTTAGTTAAGTAATTAACGTAGCAGCGGTCTTCACACTGACCATTTCAAAGCAAAAAATGAAGCAGGTAGCAGGGGTGGGTGGTTATGGTACATGGCATTTAATTTCTCCCACTATACTTGAAAAGAGAAGAATTCAAGATTATTTGTAAATTAAGCTAATTAATTTTACTTAAAGGAAAAAAGAAAAAAAAATGAAAGAGAAAAAAGTTGCCTATCTGCGTCTGTATTTTGAAAAACAATTTCCAATTTTGTTTCTCTTATTTATTTAGCTATCAGATACATAGTGTTCTAATTTCTACTTTTAGTTTAAAAATTATTACAGAATTGATATATTATATATCAGTGGTATGGTAAAGTGAGTACATGTTTACCTTTCTAATATTTTGCCTTTGAGGAGCCACTCCTTCTGGATCTATGTTTGGACCGGGGTCCTGCCGTCATAGTGACTTTCCCTGCATTTACCTCACCCCCACCTCATTACCTGGCTCCAGCAAGTGGTGATCCTCTGATCCACAATGACCAGTGCGTGGGACCACCTTATACAGTTTGTTGTGCCTGAGAATGTCTGGCCAGGGCAATGAGTGCGGTCTGAAATCTAGCCATGCTTCTCTCCCCAAGCTGTGTACCTTGGCATGGGGTGTGTATGTCTGAAGAAAGGTCACCTTTCTCTCATCCTCATAAAGGCTCCATCTGCTTGCCAAGCTGTTCACCTGCAGGGCTGCCTCTACCTAGTAGGGAAATCATTTGCTCATTTGTACAAAGGCTATGGAGCCATATGGGCTAGCAGAGACCCTGCCAATGAGAGAAATTCCATACTCTTTACCTCAGTGACTGTTTTGTGGATGGACCCAAACTCAAATCTGGTGAATCAGAATTCTCCCCTGAACTTTTATTTTACTATTAGCTTGAAATATTGTATTTAATGGCTTGGGTTGCTAAACTGAAAGGATGGTTGCAGCCATATTCCTCACTATTTGCAGAGTCTGTTTGCAGCATTAAGCAAACACAAGGAAGAAAAGAGCACTAACAGATGGAAAAAAAGAGAACAAGCTCTTGTTTGAACCCCTGGTTCCAGCCCTCACAGAAATCTCTACCAGCATTTCCCAGCTACAGAAGCCAATGGATCCTTCTTTAATTAACTTGGTGCAAGTTGAGTTTCTGTCATGTTCAAATGAAAGAGTTCTTATATACACTGATGGTATACTGATTAGTTCCGTTGTTTCAGTTCACTAGAAAGGATATTGTGCATAAGGAACGCTACTAATCTCCCCCTAAGAACAGTACTCCAGTTACTATGTAACAACAAGCATCTGTTGCCTTTCACGTTGAACCTGTATGTAAATGCTGCCGTTTTCAGAGTAAGTGACTAATTACAGTGGGATGAAGTTAGGAAAGGACCTCTGAAGATAGATGGGTGCTTTTGCCTAATCCCAAAGCAATGAAGCTGGATTGGCAAAAGAATGCAATGGAACATTCCCCCATTTGAGTAAATAGCATGAGCAAAGGCACAAAGAAGCAAGTTAGAGACATATGTTATGACTCTTTTAAGTTTCAAATGAATGAATTTATTTGCTCACTACTGAAAGTCATCATGGATAGTCCGGAAGCAGGATTGTTTTGATTCCTATTTAGATATGATTGTCAGGAATCTCTTTATCTCTCTCCTCTTGGAGAGGGAACAGCTCCTCCTCTGTTATTCTAGCACAAATCTTAGAAGTAATTATGACTGAGCAGTTACGCTGCTTAGGTCATAGGTCCAACCTTCACTGGATCTGATTGGCCAAGGTAATATGAGGCTCTGGTCAGTATTGCCTGTAGCTGAGTGTGGAGGCAGCACCATCTGACCAAACTCATTGATAAGTGTTTGCCCAAGGTAGGAGTGGGAGCCATTACTAGAAAAAGGAAAATAGATGCTGGATAGGTAAACATCCAAGGTCCAAAGAAGAGAATAAGCTGGCTGGCTAGGTGATAAGGAACAAATTTATTAGCCAGCATGAAAAATGAGATTGGATAAATAAGGGGACCAAGTTCAAGAAATATTGGAGTGTTTTAAATTTGAGGTATTTGAATATCAGTATTGCACATAAAAATGGAGTTTACACACAGTAATCTGTTTAGCACTAGAGAAATAGCTGGGAAAAGGTACGCCTCTTTTGAATAGGGAGCTCATGTAATTTATATTCCAAGCTGTGACACTTTCAAGAGTAAAAGCGGGGTAGTCTTAATGATTATACTGGAATAAGAGGCATAAATTGGGACTTTACCCCAGAAAACTAGGGCAAATGGCTGCTCTTTTTCTCAGGAAAGTGGTCAGAAAGAGTAGCTTATACACACATTTCGTGTGTAGTGCCTTTTGACGCTGTAATCAGCCAGAATCAATTCCAAGCATCTGTGACTAACCTTTAGGCAGTCACCTATAGCTAAACCTTAAGAGGAGCCAGGTGATTGACAGGAAAATCTGTGCCAGAATGGACACTTAATCAGATGGTAATCTACAAAACCAGTTGGATCCTCTCCCTTGAGAAATGTTAGATGCAAGATACACAGAGCAAGACTAGCTGGAATGAAACAGAATTTAAAAGAAACTCACAGATAATGTAGTGTATTAGCTGGTGTGGGTTAAAGTTCTATAAAAGATAGAACCAAATATTCGTGTCTCAACCAAGAGGAGTTATATCTTACTCCCATGACAGTCCAAAGTGAGTGTTCCTAGTCAGTGGGAAACTCTCTTCACACAGGGATCCTGAGAGTAGGACTTTTTCCACTTTATGGCTTTGTTGTCCCCAAATCACAGATTAGGATTAACATTTGTACCATCAGGAGGGATAGATAAGACACTGGAGGAACCAAAAAGTTTTTCTTAAAAGTCTTGGCCAGGAATAGTTCACACATTTCTACTCACTTTCCATTGATGAGAAGTAGTCACAGGAGACAGCTACAATTAGAAGCAAGGAAAGGAATAGGGGCCTTTCCTGGAGAAAGGTAGTATGGCTGGGACACCTGTTTACCAAGTAAGGGACTTTAGAAGACTACCAGTGGTCTTTGTCCCAGGCTGTAAGCAAAACCCTCAGCAAAAACCCCGAGAGGTAGAGAGATGGACAGTTGTGAGTGGGTTAGAAATGGACATTTGCATAAGAAGCAGAGACAGAGAGATGCTGACTGAGCCTTCTCAGACCAGCCTCCATAAATTGGTGTTAAAGGATTTTTTCCTGACTTGCTCTTTTTGTTTACAACAGTCACTATGTGCTTACATGCGTTAATCTGGGGAAAATTATCTAAGAAGTCTGTGACCTGATCAAGCTTAAGACCCACCTCTCTTTAACTCCCTAAGCAACACTGTCCACTTTTATGGCTTCAATGACACTTTACACGGTGATGATTCCCTCGTTTATTTCTCCAGGACAGACTTCTCTCGTGAGCTCCAGCGTGGCATACCTAGTAGTACTGCACAGCTCCACTGTTTCTCATAAACAAATAACAACATTCTGGCACTGAATTTATCACTCACCCTCCTCCAGCCTGCACCTCTTGTACTTTGCATCTCAGTGAGTAGCACTACCGTTCATCTGGATGTTCGGATGGGAAAACTGGGAATCACTCCTGGATCCTCTTTCTTTCTCACAGCTCATAGAATTGATCAGGACAGGAGTTCACCTCCTTCTAAGGCTGGAATCCACCTACACATCGCCGCCTACTGCAGGTTTCATAACCCGGGTCATCTCTTCTTGCCCAGATTTTCACAGGAGGAAAACGCCACCAGTTTTGCCCTTCTATTTATTCTTTACACATCAGCCAGAGTGATCACTTTGTTGTAGATATACAACTAAGTCACAAGTCCTGCTTAAAATATTTTTTTGCCATCACTTCTAGAATAACTCTTATTTACCATACATGGCCTGTAAGGCCCTTTTATTAGTCAGGCTCTAACCAGGAAAACAGAATCCACAGAAGTTAATTCGAAAAAGGATAGTGCATACAAAAAACAATTACAAAGGAGTTGAGAGAAACAAAAGAAACACAGGTGATGCTGAGACAAGCAGAAATTGGCAGCAGCAGGAAGCCACTATCACTCTAGGGTGGCATGAACAAAAAGAATAAGTAATGTTATTAGAGTTCAGAGTGAGGAATTCCTAAAAGAAGATGGAACTTCTGCAGGAACTTGTCTGACAGAAGCTGAGACCATGGATGAGGAGGGTCTGGTGAAAGCTAGAATCATGAAGAAGATGCAGTCTCTTTAGAGAAAGAGAGGGAAAACCATCCTGGCTTCTCTTCTGCTCTGTACACTTGTGTCCTCAATCACTGAATTTACCTGGAAGACAACTGGCAAGGGAGCCTGCGTGATGTACTTTTCAAAACACAAGAAGGTTAGGAAATGAATGTGCACAACTTCATATTCTGGCCCTGCTTATCTTTCTAGCTCAGCCACCACTGCTCCCTCCCTTGCATACTCTGCACTTCATCTCAGGAAACTCATTTCAGTTCCCTGCCATACTCTCTTCTCTCTGTGTTTGTACATCCCATCACCCCAATTCAGAAAGGCCAGAAAAGAGGTCACCTTTTTGCCTTCTCCCAATTGCCTGAATATCCCCAACCATGCTTTGGGTCTCAGCTTAAGTATCACTCTTCTGGAAAGTTTATTTTGGTCCCCAAATCTGAACTAAAATACCCTCAACATATGAGCTCTTAATAGCTGATAAATTCCCATTACAGCATTTATTAAAAACATTAAAACATGATATAAAAGTCGATTATGGTTTACAATTTACCTGTCTATATCCTGAGTCAGCCTACAAATTCTGTGAGAGTAGGGGCCCCATATCTGCTAGTCACCACAGCACACAGAAGGTGCTCAGTAAGTATCCATTAACTGAATGTGTGGATCAACAGATGAAGGTGGTGAGTCAGAAAAGAGCAGTGGTTGAGAGGGAGTGGCGCCAGTCCCTGATCTGGAATTTCAGTGAGGACCACACTGCTTTGAAAGACAAAGGACACTGCTCAAAATTTCCGTGATTTCTGAATGTGTGATTGCTACTTGGGCTTTAGGCTACCTTATTTCACTTCTACCCTTACAATTACTTCCTCACTCCTTGACTCAGGTAACACACATCTTACTGTATTAAACAGCTGAAGGAGAAAGACACAAGAAACCAGAAGCCCAGCTAAAGGGCTACTGTGGAAATTTATGTATGAGTTTATAGGAGAAATAAATTAAATATGAGGCAAGAAAATAGTGAGGATATTAAACATGAAAACACTTTAATTTGGAAATAATTCTGGAGGAGTAATCACAGAAGGCCACGCTTACCTGAGGAAATACTAGGAAAATTTATTCCAATCTAGTTTAGATGCTTCCCTTTTAACTCATTTGTGAAAAAACAACAAAAAGATTAGCTAAAGAAAAGCTAATACTACCACATTATGGAAAAAAAGTACATAGTTCACTAATAGTTATTTTAAATACAACATATACACCAAATTACAAACAAGAAACAATATGGTTCTGGCTTTAGTCATTATTTCCTCAGCCACAAGTAAGTCAGGTGGTGTTTCTGTCCTCATCTCTATCCCTCTTATTTCCACACACTGATTCTGCTGCTGGAAGCTGAGACAACACTCTTAGGAAGAGCTATTATCACTCTCTGTTGGAATGATCACCTTTTATTATGATAGTCCATTTGTCTGCAGGTTTTTCTCCATTTTAGTTCATGGATAATTTCTTCCTTATCCATATAGATTTGTTCTTACCTGTTCTATTTCTATACCTAATTTCTATTACATAAATGTATTATGATGAAATTCTTCAGGGTTTCTAGTGTGACTGACTTAATATGTGAATGTGCCATGCTTGTAATCTTCTCTTCTGTGTTGGAGGGGATTTCAATTACTCCTATCTGTGAGCAGAACATCTTCTAGAGTAGTCCATGATATACAATGCCCTTTTCCAATGGCTTCTTGTCTCTATACTATAGTTATTAACCTGAGCAGCTAGAGATAAAATCTCTTGCTCTGTAATAAAACTCTGCCTCACTAGGTCTTTGCTTACTGTATATTGGTTCCATATATTCTCAATATTAAATAAAGAAGCAAAGGAAGATTGAAGTAGGATATGTTTATAAAAGATTACAGAGTTCAGTCATAGGTATGATATAGGGTTTTCTATGTTCTCGAACAAACACTACTTGAACAAATTTGTCATTAAATCTGACCTTGTGAAAAGGGATATTCAAAATCAATAACATATATGCCTTAAAATATAAACTTAATGATTTTTTAAATTCAAATATAAGATCAGTAATTATACTACTTGTAAAATACCTCAATAGTTTGAAACTGGCTTTATGAAAAATAAAAAAGGTCTTCAAACAAGAGAAAGTAACCTTGAACTAAAGGTAGAAGTCATATTGCATGATTTCCCAGGAAAAATTCTTATATCTCAGATATCTTGTCACCCAATTGCCCACACGACTGTCCACAAAGCAATTGTGTAGCCAAGAAAACAAATAAAAACATAACCACAGAGTTCGCAGCTGGAGTTCACAGTCAGCCAGGAGTTCTACTGAGGAAGCTGATTTTATGATGCTCTCTGAATGATATAAAATACATTTCCCAAACACAGGCATAGCAAAGTCACCTGAAATTCTAGCTAGATAGAACACACAGGCAATTTTTATCTAATGGAGATAAATATACTTACCTCATAGGGTTGTTGTGAGGATTAAATAAGATAAAGTACATTCAATACCTGTTATGGGTTGACTTGTGTTCCCCCCTAATTCATGTTGGAGTCCTAACCTCCAGTACCTCAGAATGTGATCTTATTTGGTACTAGGGTTGTTGCAGATGTAATTAAGATGAGGTCACACTGGAGTAGGGTGGACCACCACTCCAGTATGACTGATGTCCTTATAGAAAGGCAGATGAAGGCAAAAAGTGCCTTCAGTCTTCTACAAGCCAAGGAAGACCAAAGATTGACAGCTAATTATCAGAGGTAGGCAATAAGCATGGAACAGATTCTCCATCACCGTTCTCAGAAGGAACCAACACAGCAATACCTCGATGGTGGACTTCTAGCCTCCAGAAATGTGAGACAATGTATTACTGTTGTTTAGGCCTCCCACTCTGTAGTATTTTGTTATGGTAGCCCTAATAAGCTAGTACGGTATCTAAGAATGACTGGCACATAGTGGAGGTTCAACTGATGCCAGTGCATCAGTGACAGACTCGTGTGAACACATTCACGTAAGTAAAGGGATGTAGTAGTATATATTCTTGTGTAAAGGAATGTAGTAGTATATTAAGTGTTGCATCAAAATTTTCATAGCAATTTTGAGGGCTAGGATTCAAAATCTCTAATTTCCTGGAGGAGAAAGGAGAGCTAAACAGGAACCTGAGACCAAGGGAACTGAAATATTTGACAAGACTGTAGCAAAGCACTCATAATATAGGGATTCAGCTGTTCACTCAATTGACAGAATGAGCTTTGGACACAAGGAAGAATGAAAAATTTGTGTACTGGAATTAGGGTCACGTTAGTCTTTCATCATTTCTAGAGTGTCCATCACATGTTCAAGCATTTTGCTAGATACAGAGGGCACAAGAATAAACGACTCCTGGCTTTCATGTTCAAAAGCTAACAGCCTACTTGGGAGGAAGTCATAAAAATGTCATAAAAAATACCATTGGGATATAAAGTAGAAATGACTGGTAATAAGTAAAATAATTCTAGATAATAAGGATTCAGATGTGGCAGGAAACCGTATGTGTCTAATGTTACCAACTGTCAATATGAAGTTGTGCTGAGCCATTACAACACTTTACGGAGCTCCTTGCATCTTTTTTAGATAGAGCAACTTTGTTGTTTGGGCCAAACTGTCATCATTGGAATTGAATGAAGTCTGAGTGAGTAATTCATTACAATATCTGTTCTCCAGAGTTTGCTATGTACCTGACATCGAAGGCACAAGTGCTTTTGGTGGGTGATTTCTTTGTTTCTGCTGTCCAGCAGCATCTTTATTATAAGTGCAAACATTATTTATGCAGGTCTAGTTAGAATATTTTCAATGACCTTTCTTAAATATTCTACAAAGGTAGATACTACAAAAAACTTCCTTCCGTGGCACCCACCACAGAGATTAGTTGCATTTAATTCATAGCTATATAACAGAATTTGTCATAATATATTATGGTCAGTCATTTCTAGTTCTTTGTTTTTAAACACTGTGTACAATAAGGGGAAACAATTTACTTTTGGACTTCTAAATGTGTTATTTCTTTAACAGCCCAATATATTGCTTTGTGTGCAGGACCCACACCATGAAGTGCATCCTCCTGTTGTTGGGGAATAATACAAGAATAGGACAAAATCAAGGCAACAGAGGGTAGTATCAGGAGCATACAGTGTGATTCTTTTTGCACAGGGCCTGCCCTTGGTAGGATGTGGGCATGCATGTTGACATAGCATAAAGGAGCAGTCTAGCAGCCTACACAGTTCAGAGGTTCTACATACAGGTGGAGGTATGGTGATGGGCTTGGCAACAGGTCTTGAGGCTGGAGGCTCTGGAGGCTCAGGGACAGTACTTGGTTCTGGGCCATGTGATGAAAGTCTGAGATATGCTGCAGGTGGTGACAAAATGACTCCAGCTCTTGGGACTGGCAGAGGTGAAAAGACATGCACAATTACACAGACCAAGAAACAGGAGCAAAGAGTCATACCTCACAGGATCAGGACAAAAAAAGTACAGAATACAGTTCAGATCCTCCCTAAAATAAAAGGATCTAGATGAGAGGGGTGGCAACAAGCTGGGGACAATAAGCAACAAAGCAACATGACTGCAATGGTGATGGTGACGATAATATACAGACTTCCTGAGCCAAAAGAGTCTAATATTCCTCCTGCCCTCCTTCCAGGGACTAAAAATGGCCTCAGCCAAATGGATGCCAGCAAAAACATCTGGTGAAAAGAGGTGTGAGGTTGCCAAAATCAAGGCAGTTTATGAAAAAAAAATGTACATATTTAGAAAGATGAGTAACATATAGTTTGCAAATTGAGTTTTAATGATGGAATTTTGAAAAGCTTCTGAAAAGTTTTTGATTCATGTTTAGCCAAATTAGTATAATCATGATTCATGTATGTAAGAGTGTTACCACCCCCTTTAAATATAGCTAACATATCTCATTTACATTTTATAGGGGAAAAAAAGATAATGGTGCAGGGTAGCAGATGTCATGCTACTGTCTCAAGAAACTCATTTCCTTTTCAGGCTAAATTCAACTACTAAAACTTTATAGTCAAGCATTAAAATGCCTGGGGAAACAAAGGTACTGGGCAAAGATCCTAGCAGATACTTCTGGAAGCATGAGAGGGCAGGTGATCTTGAGTCTAGAATAAAATGAAATCATGAGTATTAGATTTAGAACTAACTTTGAGTCATTAGGAAAACCAAAGAATCTCTATGTATTTGAAATAATAAGCAAATGTTTGATTAAAAGAGAAGATGTGAATAACTTTAATTGATTTTTAAAAACTGACTCAACGTTAGTTTATTTTAGGACAGTGTTTCTCAAAGTGTGTTTATGGAACCAATGGCACCAATATCTCCTAAGAAATCTGTTAGATATGCAAACACTCAGGGCCTACTTCAGACCTGCTGGATCAGAAACTCTTAGTGTGGGCCTAGCCATCTGTGTTTTAACAAGCCCTACAGGTATAAAATTGCCACATTTAGCAAATAAATGTACAGTATACACAGTTGAATGGAATTTCAGATTAAAAAATGAATAATTTTTACTATGCCCCATGCGATATTTGGGACATATTTATACTAAAAAAAATACGCTGTTTATCTGAAATTCAAATTTAACTGGGCATGTTTCATTTTAGTTTACAACCTTATCCAGGCGACTCTGATACAAGTTAAACAATGAGAATTTTAGGGTAAAAATAACAGCAATGTTAAAAAAAAAATAGTATTTCCTATGCCTATAGAGCAGATAATGCTGAAAGCATTAATGTCTGGTGCAGGCATCTGTCTGCATCTGTCTGGTAGAATGTTGAATTCGGTTTTAAAATATTTTTGTTTGGCCAAATGTATTTATTTGTTCTTTGTGTTTGGATGTTTGGATTAATTGCCCTATTTAAAATGTTGTGAAATTTCACATAAAATCATGATCTGGATCACATACCAGTGTGGCAACAATTGAGACTTTTAACAAGTGGGTCCAGTGTTCCACAGTCCACACCACTCCCAATTGTGTCTCTACCATAAATCTAGACATTGCCTGTCATTTATATCTGCTATTGCACAATTTTAATTATCCCAGGTTGGGAATATATTACTTGCCTCTGTCCTCATAGTCATGTAAGTTTGCATCCGCTTTTCATTAAAGGTTTCCCCCTACATGTGGACTTTTTGGAATATGAAACATCTCAAAAGGAAGGTCTCACATGGGAAATGGGTATCATGTCTTTGGCTACATCCCCCAGAAAACAAGTTAGTAGAATTAGAAATCAGGGTTGTAATAGAGTTTAGCCTAAAACAACCAAGCTTGACTTACACAAGGACCAATTTAGAGGAAAAAAATATCGGGTTGCTTTTGTTTGTTTCATTTAAATTAAAAATATTGTTATTGATTTTCCAGGTAAAAATGCATATTCTAAATTTGATTATATGTTTTAGTAGTGAAAAGAATATCAATATAAAAACAGTGATTTCTAAGGACTAAAATGTTAACACTGCACAGTATTTAAGAAGCAAAACACAAAGGGTGATTTTCAATCTTTCACACTAAAACTTAATTTTGGGTGATATCTTGCATTTAGGGCATGTACATGCACCCTAAAGATTGTGACTTACTAATCATTTCTCTATACCAGCTTGAACTAACATGTGGGCATGTGGGCATGTAGAATCAGTAGCTCACGCTTTGTTGAAATTTGGTTCCTGGCGCACTCCAAGAACTGCTGTAGACACACTGTTTATGCACTGCTCCATTTATTTTAAGTAACTGGATAAGTACTGAAGAAAATTCACCTAGTTTGTACTTAATCCAACTTTATGCGTTGAAGATCTGAATTCTGCAAAGTCGCTTTTGATTCAAACTTTTGTAGCAATGTCCCTTTTACTATCTCAACAGCTTTCCCAGAATAAATCTTTCCCCTTACAAGCTAGGCTTGGAGAACATGTGCCAGGCTTTTGTGACATATGGGCCTGTCTACAGTAATTAATTCCTAGTTTGTCTGACCTAATTGCTCCATGTTGGCAACTCTTGCTACTTATTAAAGGCAACATTGTTAAATATAAACAGAATATTGCCAAAATAATGATTATTTTTTCAAAGCTGCACACGTTTCATAATTCCTCTACTGTATCAATTATTAAATTCTCTTTGTTCACTAAATATTTCCTAGCCTCTGATCTCAAATGCATTGCATGTTCCAATTTAATTTATCTTTTTAATTATATTGATGATTAGTTCTGTTCTAAATCTACTGTGGAACCAGAAATTAGATTCAATTTTCTTTTCCCACGCTTCTATATATCTATTTATATCTACTTATATATTTATATATCTATATCTATATATCTATGTATCTATCTATATCTCCTATTTTATTCTCACCAGTCAGGAAAGTAGAAAACCCAAGTGCTTTCTATTTTTATGTAAAGTAGATTAGTGTTCCTCTCTGTTTGGTTGATGAGGAAGGGCATTTTGTCCACCTTGAACTCCCTCATTTCAAATTGGTATATGCATCTCAGATCCATCTGGACATTTTTCTCTATTCACTTGTATCTCCATTTAATCCAAACTCCAGAGCAGTGGCTTATAGTAAAATTTGGTTTGAGGCAGAGTAAACAATTCAGGCATTTACAAAGCTTGATAGTTGCTGCTTTGTCACAATTTACAACAGAGAAAAATCCCTGAGGGAATGAATTTTACCTATCACTCAGTAGATTTGTGAGACATTTTTACAGCAATTCCCTAGGTCTCATGTAGTATGTTATAGTATGCCCTTATTCTACATGCCTAATTCTAATGCTGTCCCTTATGCATTAAAATATGCCTTATATATAAACAGTAAAATAGTTATAAACTCACACTGTTCTCACTTCTGAATTCTAATATATTACGCTTTTGAAAAATCATATGGAATTTGTATAGCCTTCACAAAAATTTTCATCTAAAGCAATCAGTTACACTAGACAGCACCTCTCAATTTACGAAAAAAATCAGTCAGGGTATACAAAGGTATAGGTGCAGTAGTGGGAAGATAAAATAGAGCAATATCTCCTTCTCTCTATCTCCCCCCTCCCCAGCATCATAAAACTGGAAGAGAAAAATATTTTTGAAACATTTTCACTTGAATTTGAATATTCTATAAATCTTGATGCCATGTGAATTTCTCACCCATTAAAAGCAATGGGTTCTGATCCTTCAGAGAAGAGACAGATACGTGCTAGAACAAGGAGTTATATCTCAGCTCTCGCTGTCAGATTTGATTTTGTATCAAGACAGGAGGCTTGAAAAACAGGCCTTGTTAAGGGATGGAGGATGGAGATTCTAAATTCCTTTAGCCTGGACAATTTAGATCATATCAATAATTTTGTTTTCTTAAGTATAGGAAAATGGAAATAAAAACAAAAATAAACAAATGGGACCTACCTTACCCTGTCATCCCAAACCTGTGGAGACCGGTAGAGGGGCCTTTAGAAATGTCCAGTGAGCTCTGGCAAAACCCAGCCTTTCAGGCCATCTTTGGGTGTGTGTGTTCGGGCGGGGGAGGGAAATGGACGGTGTGCTCCTAGTAGAAACCTTGCAATAAGGCCACCGGGTGACTGTGCACAGTGGGGGCTGAGAGAAGCGATGCAAGCAGTGAGACAGTTACTGGGAGAGGAGGTATTTTTTAAAAGCTAAATGTCCGGCTTCTCTCGTGGCCCAGTGGTTGTGAGTCCGCCTGCCGATGCAGGGGACACGGGTTCGTGCCCTGGTCCGGGAAGATCCCACATGCCGCGGAGCGGCTAGGCCCGTGAGCAACAGCCGCTGAGCCTGTGCGTCCGGAGCCTGTGCTCCGCAACGGGAGAGGCCACAACAGTGAGAGGCCCGCGTACCGCAAAAAAAAAAAAAAAAAAAAGCTAAATGTCAAGGTCATGAGGCTTACCTTAAATTCTAGGACTTCAGAAGATCATCTCAAAGGCCGCCCAGCACAAGCTTCAGAGGACCATGCACAGTGAAGTAAGTGCAGTTCAAATTAAGAAGAAAGGCCAAGATTCAGCTCTTCTGTCCATTCACTCCCCCTTGTGATGAGGACAGGTTTCAAAACATCCCACTTAGCCTTTGGGCACACCAGAAGCCAGTTGAACCTGCTAAGCTAAATTGGATACACTTGATGGTGAAGGGCACGGTGGGCCTCAGTCCTGGCTGGTGGCTGCGTGGAGGTGGGTGACGGAAGCGGCGTCACCAAACGTTGTCTGCCCTTGCTCCGGCCTGCCGTCACTGCCCCAGAGTCAGAGCTCCACAGTGACCGTGGGAGACAGCTCTCACTTGGACTGGGAGTCCAGGGGGCACTGGCCTCGCTGGGCTCAGGCTGAGCGATCCCATCATCCTCTGCGGGATGGCAGCTGACAAGGGCGACAGAGCTGGGGCTGAAATGTCCCCAGAGAACTCGGATACTCGAGTGACAGGCATGACTGGCTGGTGAGGTTCAGCAGGCGAGGTTTGGAGGGAGTTCGGTGGCTGGAAGCTTTGGGCGGCCTCAGAGGTGCTGTCGTCAGGCCCTGCCTTTGGCTGGTGCCCATTCTTGAGGACGCACGAGTCTGAGGAGTCTGAGGTCCTTCTTATCGCCTCACTGTCTTCTGCCATGACCACACTCAGGCCGCAGCCCAGGAGCAAGAAGATGGCGTGGCTGGCGAAGTATGCAATTCCCAAGCAGGGCGCGCGGTCCCGGACCCCGGGGCCTGGGTGTTTGCCTGGCTGTGGTGGGCGTGCCTGACGCAGGGTGGGCCAGGTCACCAAGCCCAGCGCCTCCACACTGGGTGTCAAACGCCGGAGCTGCTCCTGCAGCCTCCAGCTGTCACGCAGCAGCTCGGCCACAGCGCTTGCGCGTTGACTTCTGACCCTGCGCAGCGCGGCCGCACGGGCACGTCCTTGTGCTGCGCGCGCCCGGCGTCCCGAGCTTGCCTCTTCAGCTTCCGGACGTTCCATGACCAGCAGGGAACGCTGGTGGGAGAGCGGCCTACCATGGAGAGAATCTACAGAGACCTATGTATGTAAGTATATTTATATGTTTCTATATTTACATTTATTATAGATATTATATATAACTTTTTTTTTTTTTTTTTTTTTTTTTTCGGTACTTGGGCCTCTCACTGCTTGTGGCCTCTCCCCTTGCGGAGCACGGGCTCCGGACGCGCAGGCTCAGCGGCCATGGCTCACAGGCCCAGCCGCTCCGCGGCATGTGGGATCTTCCCGGACCGGGGCACGAACCCGTGTCCCTTGCATCGGCAGGCGGACTCTCAACCACTGCGCCACCAGGGAAGCCCTATAACATATTTTATATATAGCCCTTTGTTGAGCCGCGGCGGGAGTGTGGCCCAACAAAGGGCCGTATATATAATATATATATATTTTATATATATATTTATATTATATATCAAATATATTCAATATATATTAATATAATATGTTTTATATCATATGAAATATTATGTATAATATAAATCTATATATAAATATATTCTTTTATAAAATCTAGTGTCATCTCATGCTCCCTGATGCCCCTGTGGAACTTTCTGAAGCATTGATAGCCTGCTGGTAGGGCTACAACCTGGTACAACCATTTTGCAAAACAGTTTGTAGTAGTTACTAAAGTTGACGATTTGTGTGTCTGTGTCCCAGTAATTTAATATCTGGTGATTTAGCCTACAGACCCGCGTGCCTGGGTGTACGAAATTATAATTCAGAGTTTCTAGCAGTGACGTTTATAATAGCACAAAATAAGAAAAGACATTGCCCACCCAACGTTAAAATTAAGTTTGATATGTTCAAATAATGGAAAATACTACAATTTACTTAAAAGTTGTATTTGATATGTTCACACAGTGGGATACAATCCAGTAAAAAGAAAAGAAAAAATAATAGAGGTATGTGTGACAATGTGGATGGACTTTGCAATAGTATTATGGGCAATTATCTTTTTGATAATAGCAATCCTGAAAGGTGTGAGGTGGTATCTCATTGTGGTTTTTATTTGCATTTCCCTGATGATTAATGATATTGAACATCTTTTCATGTGCCTGTTAGTCATCTGTATGTCTTCTTTGGAAAAATGCCTATTCAGGTCCTCTGCCCATTTTTAAATTGGGTTGGTTGTTTTTTGCTGTTGAATTGTATAAATTCTTTGTATATTTTAGATATTAATATTATTATTAAAATATTAAATATTAAAATATTATTAATATATTTTAGATATTAATCCCTTATCAGCTATATTGTTTACAAATATCTTTTGTCATTCAGTAGAATGCCTTTTTCTTTTGTTGATAGTTTTCTTTACTATGAAAAAGCTTTTTAGTTTTATGTAGCCCTGTTTGTTTAATTTTTTATTTTGTTTTCCTTCCTTGAGGAGACATAGGCAAAATGATATTGCTAAGACTGAAGTTAAAGAGCATACTGCCTATGTTTTCCTTTAGGAGTTTCATGGTTTCAGGTCTTACCTTTAAGTCTTTAATACATTTTGAGTATTTTTTGTATATAATGTGAGAAAGTAGTTCAGTTTGATTCTTTTGCATGTTTTTATCCAGTTTTTCTAACACCATTTGAAGAGACTTTCTTTTCCCCCTTTGTATATACTTGCCTCCTTTGTCACAGATCAACTGACTCTGAATGTGTGGGTTTCTTTCTGGGCTCACCATTCTGTTCCATTGATCTGTGTATCTGTTTTTTGCCAGTATCATAATGTTTTGATTACTAATAGCTTTGTTGTACAGTTTGAAATAAGGCAATATGATACCTGCAGCTTTTTCTTCTTTCTCAAGATTGTTTTGGCTACTTGGGATAGTTTGTTTCCATACAAATTTTAGAATTCTTCTAGTTCAGTGAAAAATGCCATTTATAGTTTGATAGGGATTGCACTGAAACCGTAGATTGCCTTGGGGAGTATGATCATTTCAACAATGTTAGTTTTTTCACTCCATGAGCACAGTATATTTTTCCATTTGTATTTTCTTCAGTTCCTTTCATCAGTGTTTTATAGTTTTCAGAGTATAGATCTTTTACCTCCTTAGATTTATTCCTAGGTATTTTAGTCTTTTTGATGTAATTGTAAATGGGCTTGTTTTCTTAATTTCTCTTTCTGATAGTTCTTTGTTGGTATATAGAAACACAACAAATTTCTATGTATTAATTTTGTATCCTGAAACTTTACTGAATTCCTTTATCTAATTCTAATCAGTTCTAATCGTTTTTGGTGGTGTCTGTTGAATCTGATGTCTGATTCCTCTCACAGGCAATTTCTGTGGCCTACTTTTTTCCTGTATCTGAATCATGTGTGGCATGTCTCATATATTTTTTTGTTAAATACTAGCCATTTTACATTATATATTGTAGCAACTCTGGGTGATGATTTTCCTCCCTACTCTCTGGGGATGTTTTGGTGGTTGTTTGTATCCTTATTTGTTTTGTGACTTGACAAGGCTACTTGGTAAAGTCTATTTCCCTTGCACCATCAAGCCTTTGGCATCAGTCCTCTGAGGACATAGCTTTGGGCATGTGGCCCATGCCTCGGATAACAGTGGTTTTACCAGGGCTCTCTTTGATTGTCTTTCTCTGATCTCTCTGAAAGCCATCTACTTCCTTTGGTATTACACGCTGCTCATTAGGCTTTATTAATTACTGGCTGATTTCTCTATTATTTTCAGCATCACCCTAGAGCATAAATTGCTCAGCAGTCTGGTCCAATTAATTTGGACAGTGTTAACTTTTAAGACAACCTTTAAGATTTTTTGCTGTCCCTGGGAGGGCTCTTTTCAACTGTTTCTATCCATGATTCTTTCTGGAAAATTAGGTGGCCAATGGTTTAGCATGTTACTCTTAATTAAGGAACGTTATTATTTTTGAGAGCACCCTTCAGCTTGATCTCTAGTTCAAATGAGGAACCTAAGTCACTGCTTTAGATAGTTTCAGAGCTCTCTTCCTTATGGACTGCCTCTTCCCCTGGGAAATCTCTGAGCCACTACTCTGGGTTCTGCGTGAGGCAGTAACCTCTGGTTTTCTTGACTTGCCTCTTCCAGAATGGAGCTCTGCTCTAAGAAGGAGCTGGGCTTAGCACCATAGGGGCTTCAGTATTCTCAGCTTGCTGAGGGTAGAGCCTCTGTCCTATGAATAGGAACTGAGTGGAAAAGGAGCCCCTCAATTATTAGCTGGCCCTCACCAGGAATTAGCCATTTCAACTTGCAGTTGAAGTGGATGAGAAATACTGATGGCTTATACCTTCTGGTGAAATATGGTAAAACTTGATTGGGTAAAACTTGAAATATGGTAAAACTTGAAATATGGTAAAACGTTATTGGGAGCTGAGGGAAGGCTTATACCTTCTGGTGAAATTTGGTAAAACTTGATTGGGAGCTGAGGGAAAAGGGAACCCCATCCTTTAGCCACACCTACCTGTAGTGGAGCTTTCATCAAACTGAGTTTGGTGGGTGGAGAGAAGCAGTGAATTATGACTCAAATGCCACAGTCTCTCATTGTTCTTACTGAGAAAAGTAAAAACTCACTTTATTCTTTTTTTTTTAATATTTTTATTTATTTATTTATTTAGGCTGTGCCAGGTCTTAGTCGCGGCATGTGGGATCTTTGTTGCGGCATGCGAGGATATAATTCCTCGACCAGGGATCAAACCTAGGCCCCCTGCGTTGGGACCAGTGCCGAGTCTTACCCACCAGTCCAGTTTTATATGGTTTTATAGTTTTCATTAGCTTTGCTTATTTCACTGAGGAGTGGGTCTGCAGGGCTCTTCACCTTATTATCTTGAAAATGGAGCCCCTATAATCTCATTCTTTAAAATTTTATTTTCTTTTTTTTATTACAAGGAAATATGAGGTGAATGTGAGGTATACAGATATGTTCAGTTTGTCATCTTGATCTAATCCCTTTCATCTCTTTTTAAACATTCCTCTCTTCTTTCCAGGTCTCCTTTCTTGCCCAGGTATGAGAAATTGACTTGTACAGTCCTATTACTAGCACTTGAGAGAACCTGGTCCAGAAGCTCTCTTAGTAAACTTGATTTCAAATTCAGCCTTCTCTACTAACTAGTTGTTTGACTTTAACATCATATGGGCTCTTTGAATTTCTGTTCCTTCGCCTGTAATAAAAAAGGAAAGAACACCTACCATGTGTTGTTGTCATTAGAGATAATGTAACATGTTTATCTAAATATCACTTTTAAAGAATCCAGATTATCTCATCTTAATTATGGGAAATATAAGAAAGAATGTGGCAAAATTATTTTAGCTTCATTATCTAATAAGCTTCAAACTACTTTTGAATTTAAAAAAAATCATCTTGGGCTTCCCTGGTGGCTCAGTGGTTGAGAGTCCGCCTGCCGATGCGTGCCCCGGTCTGGGAAAGATCCCACATGCCGCGGAGCGGCTGGGCCCGTGAGACATGGCCGTTGAGCCTGCGCGTCCGGAGCCTGTGCTCTGCAACGGGAGAGGCCACAACAGTGAGAGGCCCACGTACCGGAAAAAAAAAAAAAAAAAAAAAAAAGTCATCTACACCCAGAGCAATTACTGCTTCATTAAAAATGTTTCAAAAGAATGCAATCAAACCTATTTTTCTATTTTTGATTAATCTCTACAGTGCCTTGAATTCTCATGTAAGAAGCATTTAAGGGCTCATGACTGGGAAAAATAATTTTGTTTTTCATATGAACACTCACAGATATTTTGGTGCTGTTTTGTATATAGGTTTAGACAAAGCAGAATGACTTTAAAATTCTAGCACCGGAGGGTTTCATTTCAGAAACCATTACTGTTTAATCCCACAGTGACTGATTCCTGTATCTGGAGTGCTTGATTTAATTTAAAGGTCTATAACTTCAGCGATTTCCATACTGTTAAGAAATGCCATATTATTGTATTTAAATTTTACTAATTATTACCCCATCTGTTTGAAATTGGTAAAAATTTATACATGGATTGAGTGAAAATTTACCTTTCCTATTTTTTTTTTGAAGTGAGTTTTCTAAACGTTTCTCAAAGCGTTGAGAACCCTGCAAAAGTAGGTAGTCAATTGCTGTATTTAATAAATTGCTGTATTTAATAAACATGCTCCTAGATGAGGGAAGCATTTGATAAGCAGGGATTTGCTGTACATTTAGACAAGTGACAAATAAATAACACATTTCTAAAAATTTAGAGTATGGGAAAGGCCTTCAGGACCTTGCTTAGCAATACCTTCTTACATCAATTGGTGTCTGAGGGCTTGAAGTTGCCCCATTATTTAGACATTTATGTGGTTTTTAAATGGTGCATCAATAAATCTTTGCAGACTTTTTGAGGGCTCTTAGTGATGGAAATTGGTGGTTTTGAAGTGGGAGGTGTTGTCTGTAAAAAATTCCAGGAATTCATCCTGCTTCAATTGTTGAGCTTTTATTGATTTTTACATATGGATTTCTATATAATGCTTCATTAATTCAAACAAAGGGTCCTGTGGTTGTTAATTATATGTCCATTTGATTAGACCTCAGTAACCAGATATTTGGTTAAACACCAGTCTGGATATTGCTGTGAAGTATTTTTAAGATGAGATTAACAGTAGAATCAGTAGCTTCCTCTCAATAATGTGGGTGAGCCTTATCCAATCAATCCAGGGCCTTAAAAGAAAACAGACTGAGTAGAGTTCCTTGTGCTATACAGTAGGTCCTTACATGGGAAAAGAATCTTAAAGAGTAGATATATGTATGTATATGTATAACTGATTCACTTTGCTCTATAGCAGGAAGTAACACAACATTGTAAATCAACTAAATTAAATTTAAAAATTTAATTCAGACTGAGGACTCTGAGGAAGAGTTTTGCCTCCTGACTAGCGGATTTTAGATTTGCTGGCCTTCACAATCACATGAACCAATTCCTTAAAATAAATTCCTCTCTGTCTCTCTCTCTTTTTCCCCCTACACACACACACACACACACACACACACACACACACACACACACACACACACACACACACACACACACACACACACACACACACACACACACACACACACACACACACCCCCACACCCCCCCCCCCCCTTACTGGTTTTGTTTCTCTGGAAAACCCTTACTGATACAAATACAAATCTATGTTAAAAATCTTGACTTGGTTCAATCCCCTCTTTTTCCAAGAAACTCTTATTAAAACACTGATTGCTAAGTTTCACTTCCTCCCTGTTAGGATTTCTGGCTCACTATATTCATGGTAGTACCCCCAAGTTTGCCTTTAATTTCTAACAAGTTTCCAGGTGATGCCAACCCTGCTAGTTTAGAGACCACACTTGAGAACAGCTCCTCTAGATCACAGTGTAAAATGTTGGAAAGTGATGAAGGAGCTGCAATATACTAGAAATTTTTAAAAAATCATTAAATAAATTATTTGATATGGTCCCTTTCTTGGCCTCTTGACTGGGATCTACTGAAATTTTACTCCACATTCCTGGGCCTCAGATTTCTTATTAATAAAATAAGGACTTTGGAGCAAATGATATTTGATGTTCCTCCTAGTTATAATTTATGGGATTTTATAAATACTGCTACTCCTTGTGAGAATTAAAGAAAAACTCTTAAGAAAATAAATTCTGGAATTGTCTGCCTGTAACAGTGAGGAATGATTTGGCAGCAGGTAACTGTGAACTTTGCAAGTAACTGTGATTTGAGTAAATTGTTTTCTCACATGAAAAATGTCTGAAAGTAGATGACTCATTATTGTTTCCATGATTACAGGTTGGGTTCTCTGGAACAGAGTCTGAGATGCAGTTTGGGTTATAAAATGCTTAGTAGGGATCAACACCTATGAGGAGAAGTGGGAGCAAGCAGGATTGGACAGATAAAAACTGAAATGCATACCCGAGAAAACCTCAGCCATTCTGGCAGGGAGCTCTAGAGTGAATATTGCCTAGCAGAGGGCCTTGTGTTGGCCTGAAACAGTCGGGTCTGTCTCAGGGTATAAGCTCTATGTCACTCTGTCACTGGAAGAGTGTGACCTCGGCCTAGTAGCTCTCAGCAGCTGAGTTAGACCCTGAAGAGCTGATGTTTGGATGCTGTCTGCTGATCCCACTCTCCACACCTAGCAGCCATTTCTTCCTTAAAGGGAGTTGTGTGTGGTACATCTTTTGTCTACCACACATATCAAGACAAGTCCTCTCTGGCTCTCCTTACCTTTCTCTCATGTTCAGAAAATGGCTCCTGCAGTTGCAAATATTACATGCTACTCAAAGCATCAAGGGAGGGGAGAAGCAGTGATGTCCATCTCTTTTATCAGGAAATAAAAAGCTTCCTAGAAACCATTGAGCAGATTTTGCTTATGCTTCACTTACCAAAAAGTTATCACATGACTAGATCTGTAGAGGTTGGAAAGGTGACTAGTTAGTGTCTTTATTGTCTACAGTGGAGAAATAAAAGGGAAAGATGGTTGGGATGGATGTGGGATTCCTTGAAGGTCTTTGTCACTCATTTTACTAATCACCTAAAATATCTCCTAGTTACTCTTCTCGGTACTATGTGTTAAATCCCACAAAGATGTGCAGAATCAGTACGGTTATTCCCTATTCCCAGGTAAAAGCCCGAAAACTAAATTCTTGCTTTTTCTTATGCTTTTTGTTTACATTTTCTTCAGTCATTGTCATGGAATCCAGAATTAACAGTCTTAGACTTTAAAGAATATACTGGAGCAGCAGAAAAGAATGTTTTCTGGCAATGTATATAGAAAGCAGTTTTACTAAGAACATGTACATGCTCCAATTGGGGAAAAATAGCATTTACTAAACTTAGTATTTTTATTTTTATTTTTCCTTTACAGTCCAAATAAGTTTTCTTTTCTTTCCTGAGAAAATGTGGGCAGGCAATTCACAAATGTGTCATGAACTGAAGGATACAGGGGCTGTAATTTGCATCAAAGCCAAATCAACGGGACTCCTGTCATCTCCTTTTCAAAGCAATATTATCCCAAGGGATGTGCTATTTCACTGTAAACCAAGGAATTCATGCTCAAACATGCAGTTGCCAGCTCACAATTTAACATAAAAAGTCTTAAGGAGAAAGCAAGAAAGTAGGTGGGAAAGAAGCCCTACCATTCTCAGGAATCTCTCCTGTTCTTAAGTATCAGGCATTGTGCTAAAAAATAAATGAAGATGAGTAATGACTTAGTGAATTACAATAATGCACATTGTCTACAGGTGGATAAATCATAACTAAAAGTAAGGACCATGCTTTCACAGTTGCTGAACTGGATAGGAAGAAGGAAGAACCTAATTATCTTATTTCTATAGCTTGTCTGATTGAAATTTAGCTATATTCAAACTCACTTTCCTGTAAATTTATTTCTGGGGTCAATGATTTTGACCTAGGATTTGATTTTTTTTTTCAAAAATATTTAAAAATTATATAGAACAGCAGAATAATGTCAGAGTTGTAATATCAAAGTTATTGTAATAACTATGTTTTAACAGCAGTGTATAACTTCTCAAAATAATTTAGATAACTGCTTTTCATGGGTGCTTTTAGAAATTGTTAGAAAAATAAATACTTTGATGTATTGGAGAAGAATATACTGTTTTCATAGTGAAATTGTAAAATCTCTCTGCAACTTTAACAACCAGAATAGCCCAGTCAATGAGCACCTTTAAATGAACTGCCTTTCAGGAGATAAAATAAGCAGTGGTTTTTTAAAAAACTTGTTTTTTTAAATAAAAACAGTAAAGGGCTCTAAAAATAATGAAACAATCAACTGCAAAAGCTAATTCAATTGAGTCCCAACTAGGTATGACACATTTTACACACATTATCTCATGTATAAAAGAAATATATAAAGGAATCATAAAAAGTAAGTTGTTTGTGAATAACTTTCCATACAATATTATTTATCCTTTTAAGCCATTCCTTAACTATTTTATTTTTCAATAAAAATTCCACAGAAGCAATTTAATCACTTATAGAAAGATTTCAAACATATAGTCTCTTGAATGAACTGCATTTCAGGAGACAAAATAAGCAGTGGTTTAAAAAACTTGTTATTTTAAATAAAAACAGTAGAGGGCTCTAAAAATGATGAAACAATCAGCTGCAAAAGCTAATTCAGTTGAGTCCCAACTAGGTATGACACATTTTACACACATTATCTCATGTATAAAAGAAATATGGAAGCTATGAATAAAGGAATCATAAAAAGCAAATTATTTATGAATAACTTTCCACACAATATTATTTATCCTTTTAAGCCATTCCTTAACTATTTTATTTTTTTATTACTTTTCAATAAAAATTCCAAAGAGGCAATTTAATCACTTACAGAAAGATTTCAAACATACGTTATTTCTTTAGGGAATAGTATTCTCTATCTTGTTTCAATATTGATTTATGCGTTAATTTTTTTCTGCCATGGAACATCAGTGGATATATTTTTCAAGGGGCTATATTTCTAAATTATATTAAAATAGAATTTGTCTACTTTCTTAATTAAAGTTCCAGGAGATATTTTTCACAGGAATATATATATAATTTTTAAACTCCTTCTTAATGCTACTAAAAATTATTGCATTATTTTCCTAATGAACTACTATCACCAAGGCTCCATGTTAATAGAACTGTATTAATTCTGACTCAGAATTTTGTACACATATTTCACTCGGGTAATTTTGTAAATAGAGGATAAATTTACTCAATATGGAAAATATATATTGAATGTTATTTTTAAGCTGCAGTTATAAATTTGGTAATTAATAAGATGGAATCAATTGATTATATTTAATGTTTAGCAACATCCCTCTCCCCTACTATAGATGATTAGGGAACAACAAGATGGCTGAACATCTGAATTGCTTATTTTATCTTTCTTCAGAGTTCCCAAAGGTATATATTAAAACACAGAAATGACAATTTTAGAACCATAAACACATACAGAACCCAAGATAAGTCCTTGTGGAAGGAATTAATGGCAGTGTAACCAGAGTTGTAATGTTAAATATTTCTGCAGTATGAGAGGCAGCATAATGTTATGATGAGGAACAGAGACTCAGAGCAAGACTGCCTGAGACAAAGCTGGGCTCCACTCACCATCTGCATGCCTGTAGGCAAGTTGGTGCCTCTCTATCAATGTGGAACATTACCATAATATACTTACTATTAATATACTACTGACTTAAAGCATTAACGTAACTTCCCAAGGGACCTATTTTATTAATAAGAGCCCAGTTTTAACCCAAGGAAAATTGAGTTCAAATAATAAAGGATGGTTAACTATTTCAAAGTGTGCAAATAATTTTTAATTTTATGATATTAATATGAGTCTGGAGTAATTCACGTATTTGAATCCCTTATTTCTATTCTTCAAAATTCATCTCTTCTGTCTCTTCTCTCTTTTAGCTGTAGTTTGACACAGAGACAGGACAAATAGAAAATGCATACTCCTAGAATATTTCCTAGAAACAGTGTAAGTCCTGTGAACATCATACAATAACTTTTTAAATTGGAAGATTAAGAAAAATATCTCAACTACAAAAACTAAAGGCTAGTCCTATTCTGTTTTTATTTCCTAGGGTAAAAATCAGAAATATTAGGATTATATACAAAATATATATAAAATGAAAAACCAAATGCATCCTTTCTCTCATTTTCCTCTACCCTTTTTTTATTTCTCTTACACATAATACCTCTATTAAACTAAAAAGATGTTTTGTCAGTTTTTATTTTCATCAAACACTCTCAGTTAGCATGTGACACAACAAAAAGCATTGTCAGATGATATGAAAGACAGGCAACATTCTAAATGGACACAAATTGAACGATTTAATTATCTGCCACCAGTATTATCAGTGTACCTCTGTTGCGCTTCTCCATTTTATAGGAAACAGCTGCCTAGCCAGTTATTCCTACCTATTTGTGGAAACTGAAGACCTAGTTTCATTAACAGCATAGTTACTGGACAACAGAAATAGATCCTTTTTCTAGTTTATGAGGTAAACCCTAAAAAAACTTACTCAATTAATCATGGAGGGATTTAAGTAAAATCAGTGTATTTTAGAAAATGATTTAATGTTAAAGGGTATAGAGCAGGGACTCAGGTTAGTTTTAACTAAGTGTACTTATCTATTTGCCTTCTCTTATAGAAATAAGAGAAACAAAGATAAATAGATGTATTAGCTGTAAAAATCTGTGGCTCAAGGAAGTAAGTTGATTGTGCTAGAGAAATGAAACAGTTTTTACATTGAGTAAGAACTGCACTTATATGTGTGGGTGTATACATACACACATGTATAAAATCACAGCACTATATAATTACAACTTCACTGTGGGAGTTAGCTGTAAGAACTATGGGGTCTTTGAAACCCTGAGATCGGCATTGAGATAAATAATATTCTGAAGAAGAAACAATTAGAAAATACTGTTTGATCTTACACTGTAGAAGAACTACGGTGTTGGGTGGGAGAAACTATACCTGATTTTAAAGTTTTTACATCGATTGACATATGTATATCCTCAAGGCTCCCACACACAGTTATTTTATAAATCTCTTTTGGTCTTAAAATTTCTGTTCTGAGAGATAAGTGAGCATGAGGGAGGAAGAGAGAAACTTCAAATACCTTAGTTCTACTGTCACCTTTAGTAACCTTTCTATTTTGTTACTCAAAGCCTTTTGCATTTAGCAAGAGGTCACTTACAGAGGTAGAAAAACACTTATTTTCTCTGAGACTCAATTAATTGTTTTGCTCAGTGATGAGGTTTGATTAGATCTTCTCTTAGTCCCTTTTATCTCTAAACTTTATGATTAAAACGCAGAATAGAAAATTACCACAAATTCAGAATGTCTTAGAGACACACTTGCAGATATCAATACTAAAACTTAACCTGGAGAGAATAAAAAGGGAGAGAAAGACTGAAATCTGTGTGCATGGAAGTCTTGGGGGTGTGAATGAAAAAGTCATTGCTGTTGAATTCTCCTTTTCTTATATTCAAACTAGCAAGACATAAGTATATTTCAAGGGATTTCAAGACTGACTGGAACTTAAATAATATCCATATGGACTCATTCATGTTATGAGTGAGAAAACTATAACTGAGGGAGGAAAAATGGATTAAAACATGGTCTTATCACTAACCTTTTCATTAATTCATTTTTCATTCATTTAAATAAACGTTTACTAAACACTTTTGCATGGAACACTATGTTAAGCACTAGAGAACAATACAAATACATTATTGTCCCTGCCCTCAAGAGTATTTTATGTTCTTGGAAGAAAAAAAGCAAATTTCCCACAGCAAATGACTCATAATTAAAGAGAAAGTTGTTCATAATTAAAACTGTTCTTTGATTTTTAAAAAATCCATTAACATGAGAGATCATTGTAAGCACACCAATTTTAGAAAGCATAAAAGTAGTTTAAAATGTTCCAACAAAGAACAGTCCAGCCCCACATGGCTTCCATAGTGAATTCTCCCTAACATTTAAGGAAATAAATACCAATTTTATACAAACTCTTTCAGAAAATAGAAGAGGAGGAAATTAATTTCCAATTCATTTCATGAGGTCACTATCAGTCTAATGCCAAAACTAGACAAATACATTTGAAGAAATAAATGCTATAGACCAATATTTTTTTATGAATTTGCACACAAAAATCCTCAACAAAATATTAGCAAAATCAAATCCAGTAACATTATGAAAGGCAGTACATCGTAACCAAGTTGGACTTACCTCAATAATGTAAGATTGGTTTAACATTCAAAATTCAATCAGTGTAATTTGCCATATTCACAATATAAAGAAGAAAAGAATATGATCATTTCAATAGATGCAGAAGTATATTTGACGAAATTCAGCACCAAGTCATTTTTAAAACTTTTAGCCACATACGAAAAGAGAAATTCCACAGACTTCTAAGGGCCATTTGTAGGAAACCTACAGCTAACCTCATATTTAAGTGTGAATATTTGATATTTTCTCCCTAGGATTAGGAATAAAGCAAGGATGTCTGCCCTCCCTGTTACCATTCAACCTTAATATTGCAGGTCCTAGCTATTGCTGTAATGAAATTAATAGCATAAAAGCCATAATGATTGACAAGAAATATGTAAAAAATATTTATATTTCCATAAGACGTTATTGTTTACATAGGAAATCCTCAAGGACTCTACAAAACAACTACTGAAAATAATAGGTTAGTTTTGCAAAGTGGCAGGGTACAAGGTTAATATATAAAACTTTTGTATTTTTGCATTTTTATATAACAAAGGAAAACAATTGGAAAATTAAAGAATATTCCATTTATAATAGTGCCAAAATGTAAAAGAACTAGTAATTAATTTAACAAAAGATAAGCAAGGCTATATACACTGAAAACTATAGCATATTGTTGATAAAAAGTAAAGAAGACCTAAATAGAGATATTTACTATGTTCATGGATTGGAAGAGTTAACATTGTTAACATGTTAATTTTCTTTAAATTGACCTATAGAATTAATCCAATCTCGATCAAAATCTTAGAGCCTTTTTTGG
This sequence comes from Tursiops truncatus, assembly GCF_011762595.2. Classification (NCBI taxonomy): domain Eukaryota; kingdom Metazoa; phylum Chordata; class Mammalia; order Artiodactyla; family Delphinidae; genus Tursiops; species Tursiops truncatus. The sequence continues at coordinate 122,617,889 of NC_047038.1, forward strand.
TAGAAATTAATAAGTTGATTTGAAAATTTATGTGAAAATGCAAACAATTCAGAAGAACCAAAGTAATTTTTAAAAAGAACAAAGAAGACATACATTACATGAGTTTAAGACTTGCTATGAAGTTACAGTAATCAAGACAGCATGGTCCTGGTGAAAGAATAGATCTATCAAATGGTTAATAGAACAGAACAGTGAATCCAGAAAAAAACCTGTACATACATGCTCAATTGATATTTGCCGAAGGTACCAAAGCAATTCAGTGGGTGAAAGAAAATCTGTAACAGTGTTGGAACAACTGGATATCCCTGCAGAAAAAGTAAACATCAAACCTGAACATACACAATACACAAAAGTTAACTTGAAATGCCTCATAATTGTAGTGGTAAAAATATAAAACAGCAGGAAAAATATTTGAAAATTTGGGTTAACCATTGTTTTCTTAGAACATAAAAGGCATAAACCACAAAGGAAAAAAATGAAAAATTTGACTTCATGAAAATTGACATATAGCTCTTCGAAAGACACCTTAAGAAAACAAAAAGGCAAGCCATATGAATGTGAGGATAGATATACACAGCAGCAAGTAATTGGAAAGTGATTCACCATAGTGCCCAAAACAATATAATTTGAATAAATATATGGTATGAGGAATAATTTATAATTCAATAATAACAAGCCAATGATAATGGACATAAAGATTTGAACAGAGTTTACGAAGGAAAATATTTGGCCAATAGGCTCATGAGAAGATACTTAGCATAAGGTCGTAAAGGTCATTTATGTAAATCATAAAGAGTTATCGGCGGTGGAGGAGGCGGCGGGTGCCGCGGGAGCTGGGCAAGTGGCTGCAGCGCGGGCAGGCGGGTCGGGGCACGCGATGCAGCCGCCGCCGCCGCCTCTTCGCCGGCCGGGCTGAGCCGCCGCTGGAACCGCGAACCGAGCAGCTGCCGGGCGCGACAGCAGCGCGGGAGAATGGGCTGCGGCGGGACCTGGGCGGATGCCATTGAGCCCCGCTACTAGGAGAGCTGGGCTCGCGGGACGGAGTCCACATGGCTCACCTACACCGACTTGGACGGGCCGCCCGGGGCAGCGGCCCTGAGGTGGGCGGCCTGCACGCAGGTGTGCTGGAAGCTGGCGTGCCCGGATCGACAGCCCCAAGTGGAATATCCAACCCAGAGAAGATGAGCTGTGGGACCTAGTGCCCAAATTCCCAGGGCCTCAGCTTAGGCCCCCTGACCCAGAAACAGAATGGCCTCCAGACCACAGAGGCTAAAAGAGCGGACGTCTGCAAAAGAAGTCACTGTTAATGTCGCAGACGGCATCCAACAAGTGGTCAGAAGTCGAAGAATCACAAAGAACTGTGGCAACTAGCAGAGTGTTCAACCAGTTGAAGGGCAGAGGGACTTCTTTGGTGCCCTTCACATCCTGGACCCCATTGCAGAACCTTGAAGACGTGGGTGGCCCTTACTGTGTGGGAATGCTGCCAAGTGCCTTGGGAGACTGTCTTAGCCTGTTGGGACGTTCTCAGCCTTCTATTTATCACTTGAATGTATTGGCACAATACTCCCACAAGGTAATAGACTGCAAATGTATGTTCAGTTCGCTTCTTGCAACTCCTGCAGTGTGGTCTGATGGAAAAGTGGCGAGCAAAAGCCATGGGCCAGTTTAGGAAACGGAAGAGTAGAAGGGGTAGGTTCCTGGCTGAAAGAGTCACAGTCGGTTCTGAGCTCTCCTGGCCATGCTCCTGCGCACTGTTTCAGGCAGGCTTATTCCTTCATTCTTCCTTTTTGATATACCACCATCACAAAGCTTACCGTGTTCACTTAAAAGTTGACTTTCACCCAACTCTAAACCCACATGTATGAGGAATCAAGAAACAGGAAAACTCTGTTATTCTTGTTTCCTTAGCTCAGGATGAGACGGATTCAGATCCAATTTTACAGAGACTAACCCCACCAACACCCATGATGTGTCCCAGGGAGGCCTCTGTGATACAGTCACACCCATTTCTCTCTCATCTGCCTTCAGCATCCCCCCAGGCCGGGGTCCACGTCAGCCTCTGAACCATAATATCACGGTAGTGGTCACCTCGGAGCCATCAGGGCTCAGCAGACATTGCATTTTTCCAGCTTTCCACTTCCCTTTGCTTGTGTTCTTGAGTGTTTTCTCTCTCCAATAAGGCCATTTTCAGTTGTTAATCAAAGACCAGGCTCACAAGAGGGAGAAAATCTGGAACATGTTGGATTCCCTTTGGCCTCTCTGCACAGCCCAGGACTGTGTCATTTGCTATCTGCAAAGGAATTGCTTTAAAAAGTCAGTAACTAGTTGGTTTGAGTTCACATGGACATTAGATCCACATGCACTGTGTTAGAAATCAGTAGCTGAGGCAGTAAAAAAAAAAAAAAAAAAAAAAAAAAATCGGTAGGAATAAAATTTTCTAGCATTTCTTTAGACATGTTAAGGAGGATGTATTTTCCTCCAAAGTAATGTAGCATGATCTTTAAATGACTGTTAACATGCCTGGGATTGGGAAAGGAAGGACTAAAGTTGTACTGAATGATACCAGTAAACTCCATGTTTAGCAGAAAAAACAAAACAACAACAAAAGTTATCACTATCCATTCATTAAAGTGGCTAAAATAAGTAATGACAGTACCAAGTGCTGGAATGGGTGTGAAGCAACTGAAAATCTCATATACCACTTTTCAAAATGTAGAAGTGGAATAACCTCTTCATAAAACTTTAGGACAGTTTCTTAAAATATTAAATGTGTATCTGCCTTATGAAGCACTATCGCATTCCTAAGAATTTTTCCAAGAGAAGTAAAAAGATATTTCTACATAGATTTGTATATGAATATTGATATCAGCTTTATTCACAATAAACAAAAATCCTACAAACAACTGCTATATTAACATAGCATAACAGAGAGGGAAAGGGGCCTTACTTTTCTTTCTTTCCTTTTCTTTTCCTTCTTTTCTTCTCTTCTCTTCTCTTTTCTTTTTCTTTTCTTTCACCATTAGATGGCTGAGCAACCCTTATAAGTGTTTGAGAATATTTACCAGCTATATCTTGGATGGAATCATAGTGTGGCAGGGGCAGGTGGTGATTTTGCTGGCTCAGAGCAGCAGAGTGACCACCTCAGAAGTGGAAAACATCTGGAACTAGGGTGAAATAGTGTCACATAGTGGCCTGGATGGCATGCTGCAATAAGGGCCTTTGAGAAGTTGACTGGAGGAGACAAACGTGAGCTGAGGTGAGAGAAGCAAAGAGCAGAAGCAGGTCCAAGTTGGCTTTCATGTAGCAGATGGCATGTGCAGTACACCTTAAAAGAGGATTGAAATCCTCCTTATCAGGTTAATGGGGAATAAGATTAGTACATTAACAGTAATACCAATTTTTTACTCTAGTAGAGACATTTGGGGAAATTTAAGTCAATTAAAAATACAACAGGATTCCTATCAGCAGTCACAAAAATTTGGGTGCCAGACATGGCTATAAGCATCTTGTCTCACAGTGCATGACTTTAAAGTTGGGATGCCTGAAGTAGGGTTCAAGCCCTTCTTTCCCCAGGGAGAAGTTCTGGATTCTAAGTTCCCTCATGACTGTGGGCCATTGCACTGGGGGTGGGTTTTATGGCGAGATTGTGTCCCAGCCTCTCTTGCCTGCTTCAATGTGGTTTTCTTCTCATTTGCCTGATGTGTAGTTGTCACTTAGCCAGTATTTAGGTTTTTTTCAGAGGAAATTGTTCCATATTGTAGCTGTAGACTCAATGTATCCATGGGAGGAGGTGAGTTAAGGATCTTCGTATATCACCATCTTGAACTGGAAACTTTTTCACAACTTCTACATCCCCACCTCTACATCATCTGGCTTTGGTGGCCAGTGGGGCTTATGTTTGCTCATGGGTCTGTCCCACAGGACAGTGACCAACAGGGAAGGAGTCCTTAAACAGCTACCACCACTGGGGCACATCAAGAGTTAACAGATCCGGGAGTTCAGTCTTTCTGTGAAGGAGGCCTATTAGCTAATCACTATGATTGCAGCCTGAGGGGCAGGCTTCTACTTAAACATGTATCTAAGGGCTAAGTGTAATTCTTTCCAGAGACTTAGGAGGGGGGCACTATCTTTGCACTCATCCTCTGTCATGCTCCAGAGCACCAGTGTTTCCTGAAGGCAGCTTTACATGCATCTGACACCTAGTTTGTAGGTCTAGCACCCTGTTTTATGTAGCTGCCACTCAGGGGATGCCTCGTGATCACCTGGCTCTGGTGACCAGAGGGACTTGTATTCTTGGATCCCATAGGACTGTGGCAATCAGAGAAACAGTTACTGCAGGCTTCCACCCCAGGGCAGTGCACAGACATTGGACAGAGGCACTCCCCCAAGTCTTTTTGTGAAGGAGGCCTCTTTGCTTTGGCTTGAGGAGCAGGCTTCAGATTTAGCATACATGTAGTGGCCTATACAGCTGCTCTAATAGGAACATAAACTGGACACCATCTCCTTCTGTCTTGCTCCAGCTCACCGATATCTCCCAGAAAAGAACTTATACACTCATTTGGAGCCCCAATTTTTGTGACAGCTGCCAAGGGATCACCTCCAGATCACCTATTTGGTGGCCAGTAGGGCTTACACTTGTGGTCTTACAGCACTGTATATATTCACATACTTTTAAAAGCTGCTGCCTAAGGGTCTTGTTTCTAGTCAGCCTGACCCTAGGTGTTGATATTCTCTCTTTTGGGACACTTACAGTTCTTGGTACATCATCAACTACTGGGAGCTACTAAAAATATAATAGGCCACTTGGACAAGCACAGAGGTTTGAGAGGTGACAGAGACCTGAGGTAGGATTAAACAACAAGGTTCATTTCCAATATGAGGTCACTCCCTCCACTGGGGGAGGTGGTTGCTTCAGCTGTTGTATAGAAACTAACACATAGAGTCAAGCAAAATGAAAGAACAGAGGAATATGTTCCAAATGAAAAATATGATGAAACATCAGAAGAAAACATTAATGAAACGGAGATAAGTAACTTACCTGCTAAAGTGTTCAAAATAATGGTCATAAAGATGCTTACTGAACTGGGGAGAAGAATGGATGAACACAGTGAGAACTGCAATAAAGAGATGGGCAATATGCTGCAGGACACAGTAACAGAGCTGGAAAATACACCAGAGGGGTTCAGCAGCAGATTAGAAGAAGCAGAGAAAAGGATCAGTCAAATCAGAGACAAAGCAGCGGAACTCACCCAATCAGAGTAGCAAAAAGAAAAAAAGAATGAAAAAAAGTGAAGGTGGTCTGTGGGACTTATGGGAGAACATCAACCAGACTAACATTCACATTATAGAGCTCCCAAAAGGAGAAGAAAGGGACAGAAATCTTATTTGAATAAATAATGGCTGAAAACTTCCCTAACCTGGGGAAGGACACAGACATCTACCTCCAAGAATCCCAGAGAGTTCCAAAGAAGATGAACCCAAAGTGACTCACACCAAGATATGCTATAATTAAAACATCAAAAGTTAATGACAAGGAGAGAATATTAAAAGCAGCAAGGGAAATCAGCTTGTTGCATACAAAGACAACCCCTTAAGACTGTAAGCAGATTTTTCAGCACAAATTTTGTGGGCCAGAAGGGAGTGGCACAGTATATCCAAAGTGCTGAAAGAAAACAAAATTCCAACTACGAATACTATACCTGGCAAAATTATCATTGAGAATTGAAGGTGGGAGAAAGAGTTTTTCAGACAAGCAAGAGCTAAAGAAAAGTTCATCTCCATTAAAATTTCCTTAAAAGAGATGTTAATGGGACTTCTTTAAGTTGAAAGGAAAGACACTAATTAGTGACAAGAACACATATGAAAGAGTAAATCTCACTAGAAATGTAAATATCAAGAAAAAGTAGTGGATTAATTACTTGTAAAGCTAGTATGAAGGTTAATAAACAAAAGAAGCAAAAAATAACTATGATTACAATAATTATTTAAGGGATACACAAGATACAGATACTTAAAATGTGACATTAAAAACATAAAATGTGAGGGCAGGAGTAAAAATGTTGAACTTTAGCATGGGATTCAAATTAATTTATCAACTTAAAATAGACTGTTGTAAGTTGTTACATGTAAGTGTCATGGGAACCATGAAGCAAAAACCTATGGTAAATACACAAACAATAAAAAGAAAGAAATGTAAGCATACCACTGAAGAAAGCCATCAAACCACAAAGGAGGAGAGAAAGAGAAAACGAAAGGAGCAAGAGGAACTACAAAAACAGCCAGAAAACAATTTAAAAAATGGCAATAAACATATACCTATCAATAATTACTTGAAATGTAAATAGACTAAATTTGCCAATCAAAAGACAGAGTGGCTGAAAAAAGAAAAAAACCCAAGACTTATCTGTATGCTGCCTTTAAGAGACTCACTTTGGATGTAAAGACATGCAAGACTGAAAGTGAAGGGATGGAAAAAGATACTCCATGCAAATGCAAATCAAAAGAAAGCTGGAATAGCTATACTTAACATCAGACAAAATAGACTTTAAAACAAAGACTGTAATAAGAGACAAAGAAGGGCACTACATAATGATAAACGGTCAGTCTAACAAGAAGGTATGATATCTGTAAATATTTATGTACCTAATTAGGGGCACCTAAATATATAAAGCAAATATCAACAGACCTAAAGGGAGAGATAGCAATACAATAATAGGGAACTTTAATACACTCATATCAATGGATGGATCATTTAGACAGAAACTCTATAAGCAAACATAGACCTTAAATAACACATTAGAACAGATGGACTTAGATATTTACAGAACATTAAATCCAAAAGCAACAGAATACACATTTTTCTCAACTGCATATGGAACATTTTCTAAGATAGATAACATGGTAGGCCACAAAACAATTCATAATAAATTCAACTGGGTTGAAATCATTAAAAATAAAGCATCTTTTCCAACCACAGTGGTATGAAACTAGAAATTAATTTCACAATACTGGAAAATTTATAAATATATGGTGATTAAACAAAATGCTACTGAACAACCAGTGGGTCAAAGAAGAAATCAAAACAGAAATCAAAAAAATACCTTGAGACAAATGAACATGAAAATGTAAAGTATCAAAATTCATGGGGCAAAAGCAGTTCTAAGATGGAAGTTAATAGTGATAAACTCCTACCTCAAGAAACAAGAAAAGTCCCAAATCAAATAACCTAACTGCACCTCAATGGACTAGAAAAAGAAGAACAAATGAGCCCAAAGTTAGTAGAAGGAAGGAAATAACAAAGATTAAAACAGAAATAAATGAAAAGAGACTAAAAAGATAATAGAAAAGATAATGAAACTAAGGGCTGATTCAGGGTTATAATAGCTCTATGTCAAGATTCTCAAATGTTTGTTGCAGAGTTTTGTTTTGTTGTGCTTTTTTTTTTTCTGCAGTGTGCATTAGTCAGACTTTCCCAGAGAAACACAACCAATAGGTGGTTTTATATATATAAGTATATATATATTTTATATATATATATATATATATATATGTATGTAATATATACACATACATTTAGATATGAAGAGATTTATTATAAGGTACTGGTACACACAACTGTGGAGGCTGAGAAGTACCAAGATCTGTCATCTGGGCTGGAGACCAAGGATAGCTTGTGGTGAAGTTTGTAGGCCTGTGTAATGGAGTTCAGGAATCAGGGTACTGGTTCTCAAACATTTCCTTTGTACGTTCTGTCTAAGGAGATGTGGATTTAAATTTTCTTATACCCCCATCCCTTTTTTTTGGTTTCTTGATTTTTCTACAAATTAATTTTTATGATTTTTTATGTAAAATTTAGATTCTGAAACAGATTCCTCATGTCAAAAATAGGTATTCTAAAATGGTGCAGTATTCTAAATATTGCAGTTTAGTGTCATAAGAAACACAACACGTGGACAGTATGACTTTCTGAATTACTCATTCTTGCTCAGCTACCAGATAGGTGATTTGGATAACATATTAGCTAAAATTATCTCTTTATAATATGAGGTGATGACATGAGATGATATCCAAGATCCCTTCCAGCTCTAACATGTTTACTTCTATAAAAATAGTAATATTATTTTTATCACAAGCAGTGAGTACTATGTTGGAAAGAAAGAACAGTTATAAAGAAGAGCAATGCTATTGAAAAATATAGACAGTGAAAATATTTTCTCTTACCACCACTAACAGGATTAAGTTGTAGCAAGAACAAAGAGCTTATAGTTAATATAACTTAGTTAATGTCCTAATTATACCTCTTGTTTTAACCATTTGTAAATTGATATTTCTCGGTAATTTCTCCAATTTCTATTATGACTTCAATACCCTCAAAAGTCTCCCCATCCTAATTAATTCTGTGCATTCCCTGGGCATGTTTTGGATGTGAACAGAAATTATCAGTCAACTATCTATCCTGAGTACTCTGGCCTCCTCTAGTATCAGCTGCTCCTCCCTTAAATGCTCATCTTTGAGGCCATTGTAGTGGATTCTGTCTCTCCCACTAAGCTATTTACTGTCAGGCATCACCGTTATTGCCTCCCTCTGGGTATCACCATTGCTACTGTCAGTATCCACTTTTGTTTGTGCTTTTTAAAGACCTTTCTTTGATAAAGTCAATGTGTGAAACTTATAGAAGCTGGCAGTTTTCCTCTCTCTGCTTGAGTGTTGTTTTTATCCTCAGGGGTACCAAAAGCCTTAGTGCTTATACTGCAATATCTTAGAAAAACTTTTGTGAAATACTTGGCTTTTATTGGTAACTACTGTCATGTACGCCCACTATAAATACACATACCATTTCTCCTTGTCCTTTGTTAAGAATCATAAGAATGGGTGAAATGAGAAAGTAAACACAAATTAGTTATTGTGGTTGATCATGGGGAAAGAGAAACAAGAACAGTCATAGGCACATGAAGAACAAGAATTCATGAGTGTGTAGTGTGCGTGTATTATGGCGCTTAAGAGGTATATTGTGCTGTAATGTGCTGTACATATAAGAGATGTCATCTAAGAACTAAATCAAGAGGGAGTTGTCTCAGAGCAATGTGGTCTGTATTCATCTGAGGGAGATGACTAGGGGACATACAGATTATTTAATGTATTCATTATTCAGTACACAATTTTGATCAATTGGATGGAAGGTAAAAATATCATATAGAGTTATATATGATATAAAGCTATATATAGCTATATAGAGTGAAGGGGAGCAGAATACGCCACCCCCAAATATGCCACTTTGGCATATTAATTATTTAGAATTAAAGTTACTTAAGAAACAGCCAGTTCAAGGACACTCTGACCCTCCTTTGTCACCCTAAAAGCAATAAATAAATCTCCCATGAAAGGTACCCTTCTTGTACCAGGAGGGTACAAGGTATCCTTACCACCAGAATTAGGGAATTCAGGGCTGAGAAGCCTGTATAAACAGACCTTGTTAGTTCTTCACTAATTTTCTATCCCAAGCCCCAACCCCTTTGTCTTACTAATTCTTCACAAATTTATTTCTTTGTCTGAAAGGTATAAAAGCTGCCCGCTTTGGTCATGTCTTTGTATATCATATTTTTATGAACTCCCGTATGTATAAAATAAAATTTGTTTTTCTCCTTTTAATCTACCTGATGTCAATTTAATTATTAGGCCAGCCAAAAAACATAGAAGAGAAGAAGGAAAAATTTTTCTCCCCTACAAGAGCTTTATAGCTACTACTTTTATTTATTTATTTATTTATTTATTTATTTTAACATCTTTATTGGAGTATAATTGTTTTACAATGGTGTGTTAGTTTCTGCTTTACAACAAAATGAATCAGTTATATATATACATATGTTCCCATATCTCTTCCCTCTTGCGTCTCCCTCCCTCCCACCCTCCCTATCCCACCCCTCCAGGCGGTCACAAAGCACCAAGCTGATCTCCCTGTGCTATGCGGCTGCTTCCCACTAGCTATCTACCTTACGTTTGTTAGTATATATATGTCCATGCCTCTCTCTGGCTTTGTCACAGCTTACCCTTCCCCCCCCCATATCCTCAAGTGCATTCTCTAGTAGGTCTGTGTCTTTATTCCTGTCTTACCCCTAGGTTCTTCATGACATTTTTTTTTCTTAAATTCCATATATATGTGTTAGCATACGGTATTTGTCTCTCTCTTTCTGACTTACTTCACTCTGTATGACAGACTCTAGGTCTATCCACCTCATTACAAATAGTATAGCTACTACTTTTAACATCAGGAGAAGGTGAAAAATATTGGAGTTGTTGATGTTTGGGTTTTTACTTATGTCAATTAATTTAATTAATTTAAATATGTAATTAATAGCTTGTGCCTGTGTCCTTCAGTGTAATCTTGGACCAGTGCCTGAGGGTTTTGAAGGAACCACACATCCCCCATGAGGGAGTGAGCCTAAAGATAATTTGAGTTACAAACACTATGCTAAACTCTTATTGTCTTCTGCCTATGATGATTAAAGTTTTATTACTAGGTCAGATGTGTCTTCTTTACTCTCTTTTCTTGGTAGAAATGCATTCCCAAGAGGCTTTTAAGTTCCTTATGCAAATATTTGTTTAAAAGCATAAATAATCATCAAGATCCATTTCGTTATGAGCTTTCATCATCTTAGTTCAATTGGGAGACAGTGAATTACAGAGTTTGCAATATCAAAATAAGTTTGAGTCCTGCTTCTACTTAGAAAGCTGCAAGAGGAGGATGTTGCTCCCACATCAGGAACAAAGCCATATAAATTATAAAATTATAACTTTTTTTTTACCCATTAGAGATTTTGTAAGGCTGAAGTTGTAAGGCAAGCAGATGAACTGAATTCCACAAGGTAACAAGCAGAGGAGGAGATATAGGGTATACTGAATGTTACACATAGGGCAGATTGTGGGAGGAAGAAGTGTTTAAGACATGAACGCAGGTGCAAAGTAAATCTGTGCATGCAGGCATGCAGGTGGTAATTGGCTGATGCTGGGGGACAGGACTGAATAATGCCTATGTATTGGAATTTCTCTTCTGCAAAGCAAAAGCTGACTTATCCTTGGGGGAAAAGGAGAAAAGTCTTTCACACCATGGCCCCAGAACAGCATCCACTACCACTGGAAAAAGGATAAAAGCAGAAGCCCTCTAGCACTGATGGAAAAGCTAGAGCCACCCCCACCTCCCCAGTACTTCTGACCCAAGAAAATCTTGGCAGCTGCTTGGGAAGAGAAGGCCTTTCCCCATCCATCTTGCACTGATACTAGAGAAAGGGCAGGAAACCCACTAATATTGAGGATCCTTCATTGGTTCCAAGCAGAGAATCCCTGCTGCTGGTGTAGCATTACAAAATAGGAAAACATCGTCAACCAATTCATTATTAAGCAATAAATCAATCAGTAGAACCATACCAGAGACTGAGGGTCCATAAATTGGAACCATCAGACAGGGGTTTTGAAGTAATTACAGTTGATATATTGACGGATATATAGTAGAAAAAGTTAAAACATGAGCGAAAAGAGTAAGAATTGAATGAGAGAAATGAAAAAGATTTTAAAAATGAGTCACAGAAATGCTTGAAATTAGAACCAACTAATCAAATAAGAAAAAGGAAAGCACTGTATCAGAGATTATGTAGTCCATATCCTCTGAAGATAAAACATCAAGATGGCATTAGTCATGGAAGAAGTGTATCAATAGAAATCCTTATGAGAGAAAATGGAGAGTGAGTAAAGGGATGGTGGCAGAGCTGTCAGACCACAAAGGAAGTGTGATTCTATATGAAGGAGTGGGGAGAGGATGGAAGGAATGTTGGGTGGAAGTTTCTTTCACACATGGGTTATAAAGAAACTTCAAGCGTGCATAGATGACTTATATAAGAATGTTTAAAATGCTTTTAGTTTTTGTAACAAAGAAGTACAAGCAACCAAGCCATCCCTTGCTACGAAAACTGAGAAATTCAATGTAGTATGAGCATATAATGGAAGACTTAGCACAATGAGTAGCACACATGCACACATGTATTTCACAAAACACTGTATATTTTCAAGGATACATTTACAACTAAATAAGCATATTGATTGGCAATGAAATGGATTGAAAAACTATGCATTCAGTATTCTAGAGATAGGAATGAAAGAAGAGAGGAATATGACTGGAAAAGGATGAGGACAAAGAAAAATAAAATACAATTAAAAGAAATTGAAGAGGGGCTTTGGACATAATGATGCTTATATTATGCCATGAACCTAATTTTATATATATGTGATGTTCTTAAAAAAAGAAAGAAAGAAAAGAAAGGAAAAGAGATCTATATCTTCTTCCTTCAGAGTTAAACAGCATTTCCTGACTTCTTTCTGTGAAGATGAGGGTATTGGTATGTGTACTCTTCCCTCTGCCTTCAACTTCAATAATCTGCACCTTTAATTTTATATTTTAAACATTGTTTATATTAATATTCTCTTCAGCATCTATATTTTAGCCTTCCATATTTTGTCTACAAGTTGATTCTAAAAAATAACAACTACTGAGGAGCTTTTTAATCATTTTGACTATGTAAATAGTATGCATTGCAAAGCCAAGTAATATCCTGGATTGCATCTTCTACTCTAATTGTTGAATGTTAACAATTACCAGACCACTAAAATGGGAGTGTTCCTCGGATCCACGTCAAATAGTTTAACTTTTCTTATTTAGCGTCAACCACACAATATCTGGAGCCATTTTTATTTCCACCATATGTGGACAATACTGTTTTTTGGAGGGAAGTGATTTCTAATTTTTTAATTTGTTGAGACTAAAGACATATGCTGTCTACTAATCCATTAATATCATCCATTTCTCAGTTAGTTTATCTATTATGTGGAATGTAGTCCAGTATTCTTGATGACATTCTTCTTTTTTTAATATCTTTATTGGAGTATAATTGCTTTACAATGTTGTTGTTAGTTTCTGCTGTATAACAAAGTGAATCAGCTATACATATAAATATATCCCCATATCTCCTCCTTCTTTTGTCTCCCTCCCACCCTCCCTATCCCACCCCTCTAGGTGGTCACAAAGCACCGAGCTGATCTCCCTGTGCTATGCAGCTGCTTTCCACTAGCTATCTGTTTTACATTTGGTAGGGTATATATGTCAATGCTACTCTCTTACTTTGTCCCAACTTACCCTTCCCTCTCCCCCTGTGTCCTCAAGTCCATTCTCTACATCTGTGTCTTTATTCCTGTCCTGCCCCTAGGTTCATCAGAACCATTTTTTTTTAGATTCCATGTATATGGATTAGCATATGGTATTTGCTTTTCTGACTTCACTCATTATGACAGACTCTAGGTTCATCCACCTCATTACAAATAATTCAATTTTGTTACTTTTTATGGCTGAGTAGTAGTCCATTGTATATATGTGCCATATCTTTTTTATCCATTCATCTGTCAATGGACATTTAGGTTGCTTCTATGTCCGGGCTGTCGTAAATAGTGCTGCAGTAAACACTGTGGTACGTGTATCTTTTTGAATTATAGTTTTCCCTACGGTATTTGCCCAGTAGTGGGATTGCTGGGTCATATGCTAGTTCTTTTTTTAGTTTTTTCAGGAACCTCCATAATGTTCTCCATAGTGGTTGTATCAATTTACATTCCTACCAACAGTGCAGGAGGGTTCCCTTTTCTCCACATCCTCTCCAGCATTTATTGTTTGTGGATATTTTTGATGATGGCCGTTCTGACTGGTGTGAGGAGATAACTCATTGTGGTTTTGATTTACAGTTCTCTAATGGTTAGTGATGTTGAGCATCCTTTCATATGTTTGTTGGCAATCTATATATCTTCTTTGGAGAAATGTCTATTTAAGTCTTCTGCCCATTTTTGGATTGGGTTGTTTGTTTTTTTTTTGATATTGAGCTGCATGAGCTGCTTGTATATTTTGGAGATGAATCCTTTGTCAGTTGCTTCATTTGCAAATATTTTCTCCCATTCTGAGGGTTGTCTTTTTATCTTGTTTATGGTTTCCTTTGCTGTGCAAAAGCTTTTAAGTTTCATTAGGTCCCATTTGTTTTGTTTTTTTTGTTTTTATTTCCCTTTCTCTAGGAGGTGGGTCAAAAAGGATCTTGCTGTGATTTATGTCATAGAGTGTTCCGCCTATGTTTTCCTCTAAGAGTTTGATAGTGTCTGGCCTTACATTTAGGTCTTTAATCCATTTTGAGTTTACTTTTGTGTGTGGTGTTAGGGAGTGTTCTAATTTCATTCTTTTACATGTAGCTGTACAGTTTTCCCAGCACCAGTTATTGAAGAGGCTGTCTTTTCTCCATTGTATAGTTTTGTCTCCTTTGTCAAAGATAAGATGACCATATGTGCATGGGTTTATCTCTGGGCTTTCTATCACATTACATTGATCTATATTTCTGTTTTTGTTCCAGTACCATACTGTCTTGATTACTATAGCTTTGTGGTATAGTCTGAAGTCTGGGAGCCTGCTTCCTTCCAGCTCTGTTTTTCTTCCTCAAGATTGCCTTGGCTATTTGGGGTCTTTTCATGTTTCCATACAAATTGTAAATTTTTTTGTTCTAGTTATGTGAAAAATGCCATTGGTAGTTTGATAGGGATTGCATTGAATCAGTAGATTGCTTGCGGTAGTATAGTCATTTTCACAATGTTGATTCTTCGAATCCAAAAACATGGTATATCTCTCCATCTGTTTGTATCATCTTTGATTTCTTTCATCAGTGTCTTATAGTTTTCTGAGTACAGGTCTTTTGCCTCCTTAGGTTTATCCCTAGGTACTTTAATTCTTTTTGTTGCATTAATAAATGGGAGTGTTCCCTTAATTTATCTTTCTGATTTTTTGTTGTTAGTATATAGGAAGACAACATCCTTCTTAATGCTGATTTTTTTCAACTTCACATGGAGAAAAGTTTTAAAAGTAGAAAAAACATGGAAAATACTAGGAAAAAAACAAAAATAGGCCCTAAATATAGAGATTAAACCCATATGAATTTATTTGTGAATTTGCATTTATTAATTAAATCTGGTTAGGAAACAAGTTATTCTGATACTGTGAAATTGTTTATTTTATAATTAATGATAAGAAAAATGAAAACATGTATTGTACATTTACTATCTGATATGCTATATGCTAAAAGTTTTACATACCTTATCTCATTTTTCACAACATTTCTAGTTTGGGGTTTAATTATCATTCCTATTGAATAGATAAAATGAGACTTAGAGAATTCATATGCTTTTTACACAAGGGCACACGGCTTGAGAGGTAAAATGATTCTGGTTGTCATGGACTGAAGAAATGAAGATGTGGGGGATATTGTTGTTAATGTAAACTTTTTATCAGTTAGGATTATAGGTGACTGTATACAATAGTTTGCTAGTGCTGCCATAACAAAATACTACAGATTGGGTGGCTTAAACTACAGAAATTTATTTTTTCACGGTTCTGGAGACTACTAGTCCAAGATCAAGATGTGAACAAGTTTAGTTTTTTCTGAGGCTTCTCCCCTTGACTTGTGGTTGCCTGCCTTCTTTCTGTGTCCTCACATGGTCTGTCTTGTCTGTGTCCTAATTTCTTTATAAGAACTCCAGTCACATTGGATTAGGGCCCACCCATATGACATCATTTTAACTGATCTCCTTAAAGGCCTCCTCTACCTCCAAATATAATTATGATTCTGAGGTGCTGAAGTTAGGACTTCAGAATTTGCGGGGAGCACAACTCAGCCCATGATACTATATATTCTTAATATATTTAGGGGCAGCTCGAGTATAGCAAATGGATTAAGAAAATGGATTCTAAATCTAGTCTGCTTGGGCTTAAACCATGTTCTGTGAGATTTCTCTGATCTATGCTGGATTTCTTCATTTGTAAAATGGGAATAAAAATACAATCTTATATCAAAGGTCTATATAAAAGATTTTCCTCAATACATGCATTTAGAATATAGCCTGGTGTGTCATAAGTAGTGAATAAAATTTAGCTTAAAAAATTCACAAAAAGTGTATAATTTCTAAATAGGTTATATAAACATGGCACAGAGTTTGCCAGTATGTATTGAGCAGATGATAAAGTGGGAAATTCATACCAAAAATATTCATGATTAGACCCCAGATATTGCCAGAATTCAAATTCATATGTTTTCAGAAATGTACAAATTCCATGAGATTAATTTTAAATTAAACAATAAATATGTAATTTATAACAATAATAAATGTGTTAAAAAATAACAATAAAAGATAATAGCAAGATCTACCTTGACAAGTTAATTTATAACAAGGGTTCACGATAATTATGGGGTTTGCACATTACTATTTTTGAAGATAAAGGGTAAAACGCTGTTAGCTTAGTTTTAACCACCAAATATCCAATCCATTTTTTAAACTTCTGTAAAACAAAGATATTATTACCCAGAAGAATTATTTTATTTGTTTATTTATTAATTTGATATTGTAATGCTGACAAATGAAAAAAATTAATTTCCTGAATTCAGGTAATCAATTCAGCTTTTTAAAAAACATTTCTATTTCATACTGAAAAAGGGCCATATTTAAACTTAAGATAAATAGAATTCACTAGTAAAAAGATGGAGAAAATAAAAGTACATAGAGTATTTTATGTTTCAGGGAGGAGTCTCAGATCACTAGCTTTATATCTAGACTTTTCTTTTATCCACTTAAAGTGTTTTAATCCACTTGAGTAGCTCTCAGACAAGGTAGAATCTGTAGTGTTTTACTTCGTGTGTGTGTGTGTGTGTGTGTGTGTGTATGTGTGTATCTGTATTTTTTGACTGACTCTATTGGAATTTCTATTTTTTTTGTGAGGGGCAGTTTTTACTTGGATTTCTATTTGTTTGCAATTAGACTGTGTTAAAGAAAAATAATTGTGCTTTATGAAGTACTTCTCAGCATTGAGTGCATATTGCTTATCCTAAGAACCTATGGATTATAAAAGAGAAGAGAAAAGTAGAAAACTAACATTTCTGGACTTATGTGCAAAGTTTTTAAGAAATATATTTCTTTAATAGAGAAGTTAAACACCTTGTCCATGGCTACATAACTAATAATTGTCAGAATTTGAATGATCACTTCACTACAAGTCCCATAAAGATTTGGTGAGTATATTCATGACAATCTGTCTTTATTGTTTTGTTAATATTTTTATTTTCATAGTTTGAATAATTTTTAATTGTATATATCTAATGACACTATAGGGAGGAATTTTTTTTTTATCTTTATAGCTTCTATGGGTCTATGAAATAAACTGACAACAGACAAAGTAACAGGAAAAAAGGTATACAAATTTATAAATTAAAAAAAAATTCAATCTATTTAAACTGAAAAAGAAAACAAAAGCATTTTATCCCCCATTTCTCTGACATCACAACCCCTCCCACCTCAGGTAATCAACAATTTGTTCTCTGTATCTATGAGCTTTTTTTTTTTGCGGTACGTGGGCCTCTCACTGTTGTGGCCTCTCCCGTTGCGGAGCACAGGCTCCAGACGCGCAGGCTCAGCGGCCATGACTCACAGGCCCAGCCACTCTGCAGCACGTGGGTTGCTCCTGGACCGGGGCACGAACCCGTGTCCCCTGCATCGGCAGGCGGACTCTCAACCACTGCGCCACCAGGGAAGCCCCTTTTTTTTTTTTAATTTTTTTTATTTTTAGATTTTACATATAAGAAAAATTTTACAGTATTTTTCTTTCTCAGTTTGACTTATTTCACTTAGCATAAAGCCCTTGAGGTCTATACATGTTGTTGCAAATGGCAAGATTTCATTATTTTTTATGACTCAATAATATTCCATTATGGAGTGTGTGTGTGTGTGTGTGTGTGTCTGTGTGTGTGTATGTATATGTCACAGTTTCTTTACTCATTCATTCATCAATGGACAGGTTATTTACATATCTTGGCTATTGTAAATAATATTTTAATGAATATGGGGATGCATATATCTTTTTGAGTTAGTGTTTTCATTTTTGTTGGATAAATACCCAGAAGTGGAGTTGCTAGATCATATGGTAGTTCTACTTTTATTTTTTGGAGGAACTTCCATATTGTTTTTCATTGCTGCACCAGTTTACTTTCCCACATACAGTACATAGGGTTCCTTTTTTTCCACATCCTCTCTAGTACCTGTTATTTCTTGTCTTTTAGATAAGTAGTCATCCTAACAGGTATGAATAATATCTCATTGTGGTTTTGATTTGCATTTCTTTGATGATTAATGGTATAGAGGAACTTTTTCTGTACCTGCTGGCCATCTGTATATATACTTTGGAAAAATGTCTATTCAGATCTTCTGCCCATTTTTAATGGATTCTTTTGCTGTTGAGTTATATGAGTTCTTTATATATCTTGGATAATGCCCCTTTATTAGATATGTTATTTGAAAAAACTTTTCTCCATTCAGTAGGTTAGAGTTTCATTTAGTTGGTGATTTTCTTTGTTGTGCAGAAGCTTTTTGATGTCATCCTCTTTTTAAATTTTTGTCTTTGGTGCTTTTGCTTTTGTTATCAGATTTAAAGAAAAAATTCATTACCAAGATCTCTGTCAAGGAGCTTATCACCTATGTTTCCTTCTAGGAATTTTACGGTTTCATGTCTTACATTCAAGTCTTAAATCCATTTTGAATTAGTTTTTGTGTGTGGTTTAAGATCATTGTCCAGTTTCATTCTTTTGTTTGTGGCTGTGCAGTTATCCCAATGCCATTTATTGAAGAGACCGTTCTTTCCCCATTGTATATTCTTGGTTCCTTTGTCATAAATTAATTAACCATATATGCATGGGTTTATTTGAGCTTTCTATTCTGTTCAGTTGATCTATGTGTCTATTTTTATGCCAATACTATCTTTTTAAAATTATTCTATCATTGTAATATAGCTTAAAATCAGGTTGCATGATGACTCTAGCTTTGTCATTCTTTCTCAAAATTGCTTTTACTATTTGGGGTCTCATATATGTGGTTACACACAAATTTTAGGATTGTTCTATTTTTATGAAAAGCAACATTGGATTTTTGATAGGGATTGCATTTAATCCATAGATTGCTTTGGGTAGTATGGACATTTTAACAATATTCTTCCAATCTGTGAGCATGGAATGTCTTTCCATTTACTTCTGTTTTGTTCAATTTCTTTCCTTAATGTCATAGTTTTCAATATACTGATCTGTCACCTCCTTGGTTAAACTTATTCCTAGGTTTTCATTATTTGTAATGCAATTTTGAATGGGATTGTTTACTTAATTTCTCTTAGTTTATTATTAATGTGTAGGAACACAACATATTTTTGAGTATTGTTTTTGGATCCTGCAACATTATTGAATTGGTTTGTTAGTTCTAACAGTTTTTTTGCTGGAGTCTTTAGGGTTTTCCATATATAATATCATTCATCTGGAAATAGTGAATTTTACTTGTTCCTTTCCTCTTTAGGTGGTTTTTATTTCTTTCTCTTGCCTAGTTACTTTGACTAAGACTTCTAATACTATGTTGGATAAAAGTAGTGAGAGTGGGCATCCTTGTCTTATTCCTGATATTAGAGGAAAAGCTTTCAGCTTTTCACAGTTGAGTATGATTTTTAGTTGTGGGGTTATCATATATGATCTTTATTATGTTGATGTGTGTTCCTTCCGTATCTTATTTGTTGAGAGTTTTTATCATAACTGGATGTTGAATTTTGTTGAATACCTTTCGTGGTCTATTGTGATGGTCATATGATTTTTATTCTTCATTTTGTTAATGTTGTGTATCACACTGACTGATTTGTGGATGTTAAAACTTCCTTGCATCTCTGGAATAAATCCCACTTGATCATGGTATATGATCCTTTAAATATATTGTTGAATTTGTTTTGCTAACATTTTGTTGAGAATTTTTGCATTTATGTTCATCAGGGGTACTGGCCTGTAATTTTCTTTTCTTGTGGCATTCTTGTCTGGCTTTGTTATCATGCTAATATGGGCCTTATAAAATGATTTTGGAAGAGTTCCCTCCTCTTCTTTTTTGGGAAGAGTTTGAGAAAGATTGTTATTAATTTGTCTTTAAATGTTTGGCAGAATGCACCAGTATAGCTATCTGATCCTGTACTTCTGTTTCTTGGTAGGTTTTTGGCTACTGATTCTATGACCTTACTTGGAATTGGTCTGTTCAGATTTTCTATTTCATCATGATTCCCCACTGTCCACCAGAGACAGGTGATCTGGAGGTGACTCTGGGGGTCAGTCACAAAAATTGGAGCTCCTGATGAGTGTGTAAGTTCTTTTCTGGATGATACCAGCAACATGGAACAAGGCAGAGAGAGAGCAGCAAGATGGTGTCCACAGCTTATTTTCCTTGCAAGCAGCTCCATAAGCCACTAAATATGTGTGTAACGTGAAACCTGTCCCTAAGGCTGAAGCTCCAGGACAAGCAAAAAGCCTTCTTCACAGAAAGACTGGGTGGGGCTGTGGGTAGGTGCCTCAATCTGCTTTATGTGTGGAGCCCCTGGGGTTGGAAGCCTGTGAAGAACCTTTTCTCTGATTGCCACAATTCTGTGGGATCCAGGAATACAAGCCCTCAGTCATCAAAGCCAGGAGATCAAGGGCCGTCCCCTGAAAGTCAGCTGCATGAACCAGGGCTTCAGACATAAAAAAGATACCAGAAGCATGTAAAACTCTCCTACAGGAGTCACTGGTACTCTGGAGCACTGTGGAGGTTGAGCACAAAGATAGTGCCCACCCTCCCAAGATGTCTGGAAAGGATTACAGTCAGTCCTTAGATGCATGTTTAATTAGAAGCCTGTCCCTCAGTCCACAGTCATGATGATTGGCTAGCTAATATGCCACCTCACAGAAAGACTGAGCTTCTAGCTCTGTTGCCTCTTGCCGTGCCCTGAGGATGGTGGCTATTTAAAAACTTTCTCTCAGTTGGTTACAGTCCCATGGACTTAAGCCTCACTGGCCATAAGAACCAGGTGATACAGAGGTGTCCCCTTGAAGCAGTCACAAAAATGGAGGCCCCCAAAAGGGATATGAGGTCCTTTCTGGGTAACATTAATTATTATAGGTTATTGTAGTCCCAGGGAACCAGGAATGCAAACTCCCCTGGCCTCCAGTGCCAGGCAATCAAGAGGTGCTCCCTAGGTGGGAGCCGTAAAATTTGGGTCACCAGATGCATATAAAAGCTCCCTTGCAGGAGTTATGAGTGCTCTGAACCATGACAAAGATGGTGCCCACCAATTTCTGTCCCTGGGTAGTGTTCCAGCAGGCTCTTAAATGTGTGTTAAATTAGATGCCTGCCCTTCAGTCCAGTGCTTTAATATAAGCAGGTGAATCTCCTTCACTTTAAGCCTGGGCACAATTGGCTGCCTCTGAGGTGGGCCCTGAAATGGGTGAGTCCACATGTGCAAGTCCTTTCAGAGCATTTTCTCAGATTGCTTCAGACTTATGGGTCTTGGGACACATGCCGTGTTGGTTTATAAAGTTAGATATTTTGAGGGCTCATCTCTCAAGTGTGTGTTCTAAAAGTTGGGATGACCAATGTGGGCTTTGAACCCTTTGCTCCTCAGAGAGAAGCTCCAGGTTATGAGTTCCCTCCAGTTGTGGGTCACTGTGCCAGGGATGGGGTTTATGGTGAGATTGTGGTCCTGTCTCTCCTACCTGCATCAGTGTGGTTTTCATCTTGTTTGCTTGATATGTAGTTGTCATTCAACCAGGCTTTAGTTTTTATAAAGAGAAAGTTGATCCATATGTAGCTGTAGACTCAGTGTGTCCATGGGAGGAGATGAGCTCAGGATCATCCTGTGTCACTACCCGAGCTGGAACCCCCCAATTTATTAATTTTAAAAATTATGTGCTTGAGGGTATATAGGGAAAAAAAAGTGAATACTCCAAAACTGGTGCTATTTGGGAGCTTATATATCACCTAAATAGGGGAAAAGGAAGAGGGGATGTAGGCAACTTAGGGTTGAGGGAATGATTTTTAGGAAAGATGAATGGGCCTTTAGAAGAATGGATGGGAGGTATGATAGTTTGTGACATAGTTGTCTGAGTGTGATGTGAACTTCTAGTGTCCTCTCCTGTGATAAGAGGCAACCTTCCATGTTGATGAAACTCCCAAGGAGGATGTCTATGATAGTTGAGTTCATTTTGGAGGCTCTGTCTTTAGGCAGTTAGGAGGAGTCAGAGAAAGTCTCTTTCTGCTGTTTTCCCAAGTGTCTTCAAGCTCAAAATAATCAATATACCAAAGTCTCATACTTGTGGTAACTTTTCCTGAATTCTCTCAAAACAAATAAACAAATAGAAGCACCTTTTTTTTTTTTTTGGCCATGCCACACAGCTTGCGGGAATGTTCCCTCATCAGGGATTGAACATAGACCAGGGCAGTGAAGGCCCAGAATCCTAACCACAAGGCCACCAGGGAGCTCCAGAAGGACCGTTTTCTTATCTAGCATATATGTAGAATGGAATGTTCTGATAATCCACACGAATTTTTGGAGAGGTTCAACTTTTATGTGTGTGTACACAAATACACTTAATAGTGTTTCCAAAGAATTGAAATGTACTGCTGATATAGATACAATTTAATGTAGAATTTTGTTTAGATTTTTAAATATTTTTTAAAGTGTAGCTGTTTATTTGAAAACAATTTCAAACTAACAGAAAAAGTTGCAAGAATTTTTTTTTAACATCTTTATTGGAGCATAATTGCTTTACAATGGTGTTACTTTCTGCTTTATAACAAAGTGAATCAGTTATACATATACATATGTTCCCATATCTCTTGCCTCTTGAATCTCCCTCCCTCCCACCCTCCCTATCCCACCCGTCTAGGTGGTCACAAACCACAGAGCTGATCCCCCTGTGCTATGCGGCTGCTTTCCACTAGCTATCTGTTTTACGTTTGGTAGTGTATATATGTCCATGCCATTCTCTCACTTTGTCACAGCTTACCTTCCCCCCCATATCCTCAAGTCCATGCTCCAGTAGGTCACTGTCTTTATTCCCATCTTACTCCTAGGTTCTTCATGAACTTTTCTTTTTTCTTAGATTCCATATATATGTGTTAGCATACCATATTTGTTTTTCTTACTTTCTTACTCTCTGTATGACAGACTCTACGTCCATCCACCTCACTACAAATAACTCAATTGCGTTTCTTTTTATGGCCGAGTAATATTCCATTGTAAATATGTGCCACACCTTCTTTATCCATTCATCTGTTGATGGACACTTAGGTTGCTTCCATGTCCTGGCTATTGTAAATAGAGCTGCAGTGAACAATTTGGTACATGACTCTTTTTGAATTATGGGTTTCGCAGGGTATATGCCCAGTAGTGGGATTGCTGGGTTGTATGGTAGTTCTATTTTTAGTTTTTTAAGGAAGATCCATACTGTTCTCCATAGTGGCTGTATCAATTTACATTCCCACCAACAGTGCAAGAGGGTTCCCTTTTCTCCACACCCTCTCCAGCATTTATTTTTTCTAGATTTTTGATGATGGCCATTCTGACCAGTGTGAGATGATATCTCTTCGTACTTTTGATTTGGATTTCTCTAATGATTAATGATGTTGAGCATTCTTTTATGTGTTTGCTGGCAATCTGTATATCTTCTTTGGAGAAATGTCTAGAACTTCTGCCCATTTTTGGATTGGGTTGTTTGTTTTTTTGTTATTGAGCTGCATGAGCTGCTTGTAAATTTCAGAGATTAATCCTTTGTCAGTTGCTTCATTTGCAAATATTTTCTCCCATTCTGAAGGTTGTCTTTTGGTCTTGTTTATGGTTTCCTTTGCTGTGCAAAAGCTTTGAAGTTTCGTTAGGTCCCACTTCTTTATTTCTGTTTTTATTTCCATTTTTCTAGGAGGTGGGTCAAAAAGGATCTTGCTGTGATTTATGTCATAGAGTGTTCTGCCTATGTTTTCCTCTAAGAGTTTGATAGTGTCTGGCCTTACATTTAGGTCTTTAATCCATTTTGAGTTTATTCTTCTGTTTGGTGTAAGGGAGTGTTCTAATTTCATTCTTTTACATGTAGCTGTACAGTTTTCCCAGCACCACATATTGAAGAGGCTGTGTTTTCTCCACTGTATATTCTTGCCTCCTTTATCAAAGATAAGGTGGCCATATATGCGTGGGTTTATTTCTGGGTTTTCTGTCCTGTTCCATTGATCTATATTTCTGTTTTTGTGCCAGTGCCATACTGTCTTCATTACTGTAGCTTTGTAGTATAGTCTGAAGGCAGAGAGCCTGCTTCCTCTAGCTCCTTTTTTCTTTCTCAAGATTGCTTTGGCTATTCGGGGTCTTTTGTGTTTCTATATAAATTGTGAAACTATTTGTTCTAGTTCTGTGAAAAATGCCAGTGGTTGTTTGATAGGGAGTGCATTGAATCTGTAGATTGCTTTGGGTAGTAGAGTCATTTTCACAATGTTGATTCTTCTAATCCAAGAATATGGAATATCTCCCCATCTGTATCATCTTTAATTTCGTTCATCAGTGTCTTATAATTTTCTGGATACAGGTGTTTTGTCTCCTTAGGTAGGTTTATTCCTAGATATTTTATTCTTTTTGTTGCTATGATAAATGGGAGTGTTTCCTTAATGTCACTTTCAGATTTTTCATCATTAGCGTATTGGAATGCAAGAGATTTATGTGCATTAATTTTGTATACTGCTACTTTACCAAGTTCATTGCTTAGCTCTGTTAGTGTTCTGGTAGCATCTTTAGGATTCTCTATGTATAGTATCATGTCATCTGCAAACAGTGACAGTTTTACTTCTTCTTTTCCGATTTGGATTCCTTTTATTTCTTTTTCTTCTCTGATTGCTGTGGCTAAAACTTCCAAAACGATGTTGAATAAGAGTGGTGAGAGTGGGCAGCCTTGTCTTGTTCCTGATCTTAGTGGAAATGGTTTCAGTTTTTCACCATTGCGGATGATGTTGGCTGTGGGTTTGTCATATATGGCCTTTAGTATGTTGAGGAAAGTTCCCTCTATGCCTACTTTTTGCAGGGTTTTTATCATAAATGGGTGTTGAATTTTGTCAAAAGCATTTTCTGCATCTATTGAGATGATCATATGGTTTTTCTCCTTAAATTTGTTAATATGGTGTATCACGTTGATTGACTTGCATATATTGAAGAATCCTTGCATTCCTGGAGTAAACCACTTGATCATGGTGTATGATCCTTTTAATGTGCTGTTGGATTCTGTTTGCTAGTATTTTGTTGAGGATTTTTGCATCTGTGTTCATCAGTGATATTGGCCTGTAGTTTTCTTTCTTTGTGCCATCTATGTCTGTTTTTGGTATCAGGGTGATGGTGGCCTCGCAGAATGAGGTTAGAGGTGTTCCACCCTCTGCTATATTTTGGAAGAGTTGGAGAAGGATAGGTGTTAACTCTTCTCTAAATGTTTGATAGAATTTGCCTGTGAAGCCATCTGGTCCTGGGCTTTTGTGTGTTGGAAGATTTTTAATCACAGTTTCAATTTCAGTGCTTGTGATTGTTCTGTTCATATTTTCTATTTCTTCCTGGTTCAGTCTTGGCAGGTTGTGCATTTGTAAGAATTTGTCCATTTCTTCCAGGTTGTCCATTTTATTGGCATAGAGTTGCTTGTAGTAATCTCTCATGATCCTTTGTATTTCTGCAGTGTCAGTTGTTACTTCTCCTTTTTCATTTCTAATTCTATTGATCTGAGTCTTCTCCCTGTTTTTCTTGATGAGTCTGGCTAATGCTTTATCAATTTTGTTTATCTTCTCAAAGAACCAGCTTTTAATTTTATTGACCTTTGCTATTGTTTCCTTCCTTTCTTTTTCATTTATTTCTGATCTGATCTTTATGATTTCTTTCCTTCTGCTAAATTTGGGGGTTTCTTTGTTCTTCTTTCTCTAATTGCTTTAAGTGCAAGGTTAGGTTGTTTATTTGAGATGTTTCCTGTTTCTTAAGGTAGGATTGTATTGCTATAAACTTCCGTCTTAGAACTGCTTTTGCTGCATCCCATAGATTTTGATTCGTCGTATCTCCATTGTCATTTGTTTCTAGGTATTTTTTGATTTCCTCTTTGATTTCTTCAGTGATCACTTCGTTATTAAGTAGTGTATTGTTTAGCCTCCATGTGTTTGTATTTTTTACAGATCTTTTCCTGTAATTGATATCTAGTCTCATAGCGTTGGGGTCGGAAAAGATACTTGATATGATTTCAATTTTCTTAAATTTACCAAGGCTTGATTTGTGACCCAAGATATGATCTGTCCTGGAGAATGTTCCATGAGCACTTGAGAAAAATGTGTATCCTGTTGTTTTTGGATGGAATGTCCTATAAATATCAATTAAGTCCATCTTGTTTAATGTATCATTTAAAGCTTGTGTTTCCTTATTTATTTTCATTTTGGTTGATATGTCCACTGGTGAAAGTGGGGTGTTAAAGTACCCTACTATGATTGTGTTACTGCCCCTTTCCCCTTTTATGGCTGTTAGTATTTGCCTTATGTATTGAGGTGCTTCTATGTTCGGTGCATAAATATTTACAATTGTTATATCTTCTTCTTGGATCGATCCCTTGATCATCATGTAGTGTCCTTCTTTGTCTCTTTTAATAGTCTTTATTTTAAAGTCTATTTTGTCTGATATGAGAATTGCTACTCCACCTTTCTTGTGATTTCCATTTGCATGGAATATCTTTTTCCATCCCCTTACTTTCAGTCTGTATGTGTCCCTAGGTCTGAAATGGGTCTCTTGTAGACAGCATATATATGGATCTTGTTTTTGTATACATTCAGCCAGTCTGTGTCTTTTGGTGGGAGCATTTAATCCATTTACATTTAAGGTAATTGTCGATATGTATGTTCCTATTACCATTTTCTTAATTGTTTTGGGTTTGTTATTGTAGGTCTTTTCCTTCTCTTGTGTTTCCTGCCTAGAGAAGTTCCTTTAGCATTTGTTGTAAAGCAGGTTTGGTGGTGCTGAACTCTCTCAGCTTTTGCTTGTCTGTAAAGGTTTTAATTTCTCCATCAAATCTGAATGAGCTCCTTGCTGGGTAGAGTAATCTTGATTGTAGGTTTTTCTCCTTCATCACTTTAAATATGTCCTGCCACTCCCTTCTGGCTTGCAGAGTTTCTGCTGAAAGATCAGCTGTTAACCTTATGGGGATTCCCTTGTATGTTATTTTTTGTTTTTCCCTTGCTGCTTTTTATATATTTTCTTTGTATTTAATTTTTGATAGTTTGATTAAGATGTGTCTTGGCTTGTTTCTCCTTGGATTTATTCTGTATGGGACTCTCTGTGCTTCCTGGACTTGATTAACTATTTCCTTTCCCATATTAGGGAAGTTTTCAACTTTAATCTCTTCAAATATTTTCTCAGTCCCTTTCTTTTTGTCGTCTTCTTCTGGGACCCCTATAATTCGAATGTTCGTGCGTTTAATGTTGTCCCAGAGGTCTCTGAGACTGTCCTCAGTTCTTTTCATTCTTTTTTCTTTATTCTGCTCTGCAGTAGTTATTTCCACTATTTTATCTTCCAGGTCACTTATCCGTTCCTCTGCCTTAGTTATTCTGCTATTGATCCCTTCTAGAGTATTTTTAATTTCATTTGTTGTGTTGTTCATCATTGCTTGTTTCCTCTTTAATTCTTCTAGGTCCTAGTTAAATTTTTCTTGTATTTTTCTATTCTTTTTCCAAGATTTTGGATCATCTTTTCTATCATTACTCTGAATTCTTTTTCAGGTAGACTGCCTATTTCCTCTTCATTTGTTAGGCCTGGTGGGTTTTTACATTGCTTCTTCATCTGCTCTGTGTTTTTCTGTCTTCTCATTTTGCTTATCTTACTGTATTTGGGGTCTTCTTTTCACAGGCTGCAGGTTCGTAGTTCCTGTTGATTTTGGTGTCTGTCCGCAGTGGCTAAGGTTGGTTCAGTGGCTTGTGTAGGCTTCCAGGTGCAGGGGAGTAATGCCTGTGTTCTGGTGGATGAGGCTGGATCTTGTCTTTCTGATGGGCAGGTCCACGTCTGGTGGTGTGTTTTGGGGTGTCTGTGGCCTTATTATGATTTTAAGCAGCCTCTTTGCTAATGGATGGGGCAGTGTTCTTGTCTTGCTAGTTGTTTGGCATAGGGTGTCCAGCACTGTAGCTTGCTGGTCGTTGAGTGAAGCTGGGTCTTGGTGTTGAGATGGAGGTCTCTGGGAGATTTTTGCCGTTTGATATTACGTGGGGCTGGGAGGTCTCTTGTGGATCAGTGTCCTGAAGTTGGCTGTCCCACCTCAGAGGCACAGCACTGACTCGTCGCTGGAGCACCAAAAGCCTGTCATCCACATGGCTTAGAATAACAGGGAGAAAAAATAAGAAAGAAAGAAAGGAAAGAAAGGAAGGAAGGAAGGAAGAAAAAAAAAACGAAAGAAAGAAAGGAAAGAAAGAGGATAAAATAAAATAAAGATAAAATATAATAATTAAAATAAAAAATAATTATTAAGAATAAAATTTTTTTAAGTAAAAAGAAAAAAAAAATGGACGGACAGAATCCTAGGACAAATGGTGAAAGCAAAGATATACAGGCAAAATCTCGCACAGAAGCATACGCATATACACTCACAAAAAGAGGAAAAGGGGAAAAAAATAATACATCTTGCTCCCAAAGTTCACCTTCTGAATTTGGGATAATTCGTTGTCTATTCAGGCATTCCACAGATGCAGGGTACATCAAGTTGATTGTGGAGCTTTAGTGAAAGGCGGAGCTTTAATCCGCTGCTTCTGAGGCTGGTGGGAGAAATTTCCCTTTTTCTTCTTTGCTCGCACAGCTTCCCAGGTTCAGCTTTGGATTTGGCCTCGCCTCTGCGTGTAGGTCGCCTGAGGGCATCTGTTCTTCGCTCAGACAGGCCGGGGTTTAAGGAGCCACTGATTCGGGGGCTCTGGCTCACTCAGGAAAGCAGGGAGGAACGGGTACGGATGTGGGGCGAGCCTGCGCGGCAGAGGCTGCATGACGTTGCACCAGCGTGAGGCATGCCGTGCGTTCTCCCGGGGAAGTTGTCCCTGGATCACGGGACCCTGGCAGTGGCGGGCTGCGCAGGCTCCTGGGAGGGGCGGTGTGGATAATGACCTGTGCTCACACATAGGCTTCTTGGTGGCGGCAGCAGCGGCCTTAGCGTCTCATGCCCATCTCTGGGGTCCGTGCTGATAGCCGCAGCTCGCACCCCTCTCTGGAGCTCCTTTAAGCAGCACTCTTAATCCCCTCTCCTCGCGCACCAGGAAACAAAGAGGGAAGAAAAAGTCTCTTGCCTCTTCGGCAGGTCGAGACGTTTCCCCGGACTCCCTCCCAGCTAGCCATGGTGCACTAGCCCCCTTCAGTCTGTTTTCACGCGGCCAACCCCAGTCCTCTCCTTGCGATCCGACCGAAGCCTAAGCCTCAGCTCCCAGCCCCACCCGCCCCGGCGGGGGAGCAGACAAGCCTCTCGGGCTGGTGAGTACTGGTCGGCACCAAACCTCTGTGCGGGAATCTCTCAGCTTTGCCCTCCGCACCCCTGTGGGTGCGCTCTCCTCTGTGTCTCTGAAGCTTACCGCCCCCCCCCCCCCCACCACCACCCACAGCCTCCATCTGCGAAAGGCCTTCCTGGTGTGTGGAAACCTTTCCTCCTTCACGGTTCCCTCCCACTGGTGCAGGTCACGTCCCTATTCTTTTGTCTCTGTTTTTTCTTTTTTTTTTGCCCTACCCAGGTACATGGGGAGTTTCTTGCCTTTTGGGAGGTCTGAGGTCTTCTGCCAGCGTTCAGTGGGTGTTCTGTAGGAGTTGTTCCACATGTAGATGTATTTCTGATGTATTTGTGGGGAGGAAGGTGATCTCCACGTCTTACTCTTCCTCCATCTTCCTCTGCTTCTCCTGCAAGAATTTTTAAAAGAAACCCCTTGTATTCTTTCCCTATTTTCATCAATTAGCTAAATTTGCTAAAATGGCTTTTGTAGTCTCTGTATATACATATTATTACTTTTTTTCTGAACTATTTGAGAATAAGTTCATATATTATGCACCTCTTTCTTTACTTTTTAATTTTTTATTTCTATAAAGTGATTTTTACGTTTTTCTATTATCTTTGACTATAACTGCGTATGAATGATATAGTGCTATTATCATTAGATTTACTGATCAAGTCATTATTTATTCAAAAAATATTTGTACCCAATATGTGGCTACAGTGGTGAACACATTTGGTTAAGTCCCTGTTTTCGTCAGTTTTACAAAGGAAAAAAAAGTAATTACAATAAAAGTTTTGAGAGTAGTGGTAATAAAAATAAAATGGATGTGAATGCACAAAGCAAGAACATCTAATATATTTTCCTGTATCTGAGAAATCTGGAGAACAGTATATTTAAGCAAGGGCTGAAGAATTAAGCCCTAGGAGAAGCAGGGAAGGGGGTCTTCACTCAGGGAACTGACTGTGTAGAGCTTCAGAGGTGAGACAATATGCTCAAGTCCAAGAATATTCATATCCGTGGGCTTTTGTATAGTTCTTTTAGCTGGATAATGTAAAATATGCTTATTACTTAGAAATATTTCCTTTTGCACATAAAGAAATCAAGGAAAAACTCTTTCACTAGTGATCTCAAGTAACAGAAGCGAGAGTGCTTATATGCTTTTGTTTATGAATGGCAAAGTAGAGAAAGATGGACTTCTCTAGAAAGTAGAACAGTTCCTCTGATGTAATTTAATCAGATAGTAGAGGAACTTTAGATAGCAGGCATTTCCAGGAGAGCTTGGAAAAATGACTATTGCAGTGAGTCAGTTTAAGGGCTTTTTCCAGATGAGGAGATGTCTCCTTGATACACATGAGTCAGTGTTCCAGAAGAGCACTCTGACCTGAAGAAGAGAGGTGAGTGCCTACCAGCAGAGCAGGAAACAATGTCCCCATCCACTGAGCCACCATTATGGAAGGCAGCCAAGGAGAAAAGTTATCAGCCAAATGAACTGACCAAAGGCACTACCTTTATACAACCAGGCCCAGCCAGAGAGACCTCAGGATAACCTCAGGTCAATCTTTTTATGGTATGATTTGAGACTGTGGAATCATATAAAATTGCTCATCATCAAGACATGCCTATTGCAAATTGTGTGTCTTAGCTTTCTGTGAGGGGGCTGGAGACAGGCATATGATAGTCTCACTCCAAGTCTTCCCAGGCAAAACTAAGCTTGGTATTTTATGTGTAGACACCACTCTTTGTGAGAGAGATTATCAAGAGTTTGGAAGAGTTTGAATGCTTATATTGAAGTATAAGATGTGTGAAATTCAGGCATACTTCTGAAAATTCAAGCATGCTGAAAATTATACATGAATACTCATGCCTTTAGTGAAAGCAAAACAGCATAAAGAAAATCTCTGATGAATCTTAGAGTTATAAGTGCTCTCCAATTATATATATAGTTATATATGTATACATACGTACTGATTATTTCTGTTAGGGTCTTTAATACAGTATTATAATTATTGATTGTTTTCCTATCTCTTGAGTTTAAAGGTGGGCCCCATGTATTATTTTTCTGTGTTTTTTTGCATTGCCCAGTATAGCAAGGAACACTAACTAATATGAAGATGAATAAATCCATTCAGTTTTACCAAAGTCATATATTGATTGGTATTGATTTAACTAATCATTGGAATTACTACACACAACAATCATGACAAAATTAGCATCTAGATAGGAGATATTAGATTTTATAATATTCCCCAGTATTTAAAGTAAGATATTTGTATTTTAGTTATAACTGTTTCAATAAACTAAATTTATAATTAAAAACAAAAATTAGGTTAAGGATTTAATCCCTCTTGCCTCTATCTGTATTTAGAGTTAAAGGAACATTTTGAGAAAACTTTCAGGAATGCAATGAATTTAGATTTAGTTTTTAGAAATAGCATTTACTAATGGCTAAATGAATTTCTTACTGAAGAACTACTGGAACTTTCCTGACTTCTGGTCTGCCTCACAACTTGAAAGTGCTAGAAAAGCAGCAGAGCTTCCCAAATGATGCGTCATATTTCAATTAACCATTTGGAATTCTCCTGTCAGTCAGCTAATGAAATTTTACTTCCCAATTGTGATGAGAATAAAGAAATAGCAGTATGTTTTACTGAACTGGGTCATTCAATACCCTGACCTGAAACAAAGATGAAATT
The DNA here is from genome assembly GCF_011762595.2 of Tursiops truncatus. Classification (NCBI taxonomy): domain Eukaryota; kingdom Metazoa; phylum Chordata; class Mammalia; order Artiodactyla; family Delphinidae; genus Tursiops; species Tursiops truncatus. Next base: position 122,650,018 of record NC_047038.1, read on the forward strand.
TTCAGCAAACCCCGACTCATTATCTCTGCAAGCTGAGGTCTAAAGGGCAAGATTATTAGTGGTGACTTCCAAAACAACTTAATGTATGTTTCATGGAAATGGTAAAAAAAATTCTTTTTAGTGAAGGAAATACCACATCATTTACTTGTAGGGGCTCAGTCACGAAAAGGCCAGAATGATAATATAGAGCAAATGATTATTTTAGCCTGATGGTTTTCCAGAAGTTGATTAGCATTGCTAGGAATTCATTGTATTAAAGTATTATTTTATTATGTATAGATGAAAAGTTTTTAAACTTGAACTTTTCCTCATTTTATTCTGTGCAAGCAAGGGTCACAAAGGTAACTAGGGGAAAGAACTCTGTAAAGCTGTCTGGACAAAATGAATTACTAGGAGATGCTAGTAATAAATTACTAGGAGATTCTTGGAAACAAGAACATTTACTGTTTTCATTTTGAAGCTTATCTCCCAAGAAAGCTCCGTAAATTAATGAGTAGTACATTAGAGTAGCAAGTTGAGTCACATGCAAAGGTTTCAGACCTTTACTCAAAAGGAATCTGCTGTTCAAACTCTCTATGTGAATGTTTGAGCAAAAGTCAAAGGTGATATCCCTCAAAATTATCTATTTGATGTTTCTGGTGTAAGCTTTATAGTAAGGACGTTTTAACATACATGGATATAAGTAAATGGCAAATTCAAGATTACTTGTAAGGACATCATCCAAAGCACCACTTTAATTACCGTTCTTTAACAGGCACTAGTTGGATATAACATTCATTTTGGAGCACAGGCATCTGTCTGATTTCATCCCTCCCCAAGCTTGTCTGTATTTAAAATTCATTAGTAATGAAACTAATTTCTTTCATCTTTCTGGGCACTGACAATGAAAAATTAGCAAGCAAATTGAAGTGAATATAAATATTAGATGCCGAAATATATTGCTGTTTATCATGGTGCGGGGACTGGGCATTGTGTTGATCTGGGTACATTCTACACCTTCTGAGAGAGCCATTTGTTTCTTTCAAAATGATAAGTCAAAGATCTCAACCATAAGCTATTAACTTGTACAGGGTCTAGCTCTCTATACAAAAATGTTGCATTTTCTTTGCCTACATTAATCTTTCTTGCAAAGGGAAGGAAGGAAGGAAGGAGGGAAGGGAGGGAGGGAACGAGAGAAGAAAGGAAGGAAGAAACTGAAGAAACTCACAAACTGTTAGAGTCATAGATACTAAGATTATTTTCTCACTTTTTTTTCTTTTTCTCCTTAGTAGCTTGCAAAGAGACAAGTTTTCATCTGCTGTAGGACTTTTGAGATGAAAACAAAGTGTAGGCAAGTTAATATTTTAAAATAATATCAACATATAATAGTGTACTCTTTTTATTTGTTTCATTCAGACCTCTAAGCACTATTTGCCTATTCACAAGCCTCCACTGACTCTTCAATATTAGCAAATTAAGTACAAAGTCCTCAGACTTGGCATTTGAGGTCCTCCATAGTGTGAATCCCACCTACCTCTCTGTAATTATCTCCCACTGGTCACTTACATTCCAGCCTACACGAAGTACCTAAGTCTTTCTCAGAAACTATCCTGCTTGTCTCCACTTCTGTTCCTCTGCTTACCTTATTCTTTATTATAAATTTGCCCTTACAGTATCATAACTTCAGTTTTTCCCTCTTCAGTAAATCTTACTTATTTCTCCCAAGCTCCATTAGGGTGGGATTTTTTGTTTGCTTTGCCTTGAGCCATATCTGGTGCATAGCAGGAGCTCAATCAATAATTGTTAAATGAATGAATTGCTCATTTATCTTGTAGTCAGTGCCTCCTAACTTTGCACATAGTTTGTCCTGTAGGGAGCTTCAGCCCACGTCCTGAGCTGAGGTGTCAGCTCAGCCGTTTCACGAGGAACTCTGGTCTGAAGGGATGGGGGCAAGGCCTCTGCACAGGTCTGCTATGAGCAAGGGAAACAGACTAAGCAGCACAAAGGGAAAAAAGGTGGATGGGCTAGGCCTGAAGTGAGATTGCCAGATTTATGTCCTTTCCAGATGAAATGTGGATCCTCTAGCAACAGTAGAAATGGAAGATTACCCTTAATCTGCCCTCAACTTTTCCTTGACTGATCTGGGAGTATGGAACACTTCAAAACTGAAAAAGAACTCCTAGATTTTACTGACATAATGCCAGGTGGTGGGTACTATTCCTCAGCTTCATTTTAAAAGGTGTGAAGAGAGAGGACCTTCAAGATGGCGGAGGGGTAAGACGTGGAAATCAACTTCCTCCCCCCAAATACATCAAAAATACATCTACATGTGGAACAACTCCTACTGAACACTGGCAGAAGACCTCAGACTTCCTAAAAGCCATGTGGCTGACAGAGTCTTGGTGCTCTGGCCGGCTGACAGGCCTGAGCCTCTGAGGTGAGAGAGACAAGTTGGTGAGATTGGACCACCAGAGACTTCCCAGCCCCATGTAATGTTAATCGGTGAGAGCTCTCCCAGAGTTCTCCATTTCAACACTCGGACCCAGCTCCACTCAACGACCAGAAAGCTCCAGTTCTGGACACCCCATGCCAAACAACTAGTAAGACAGGAACACAACCCCACCCATTAGCAGAGAGGCTACCTAAAATCATAATTAAGTTCACAGACACCCCAAAACACACCACCGGACATGGTCCTGCCCACCAGAAAGATAAGATCCAGCTGCATCCACCAGAACACAGGCACCAGTTCCCTCCACAAGGAAACCTACACAACCCATTGGACCAACCTTACCCACTGGGCGCAGACACCAAAAACAATGGGAAATATGAACGTGCAGCCTGCAAAAAGGAGACTCCAAACACAGTAAGTTAAGCAAAATGAGAAGACACAGAATTATGCAGCAGATGAAAGAGCAAGGTAAAAACCCACCAGACCAAACAAATGAAGAGGAAGTAGGCAGTCTACCTGAAAAAGAATTCAGAGTAATGATAGTAAAGATGATACAAAATCTTGGAAATAGAATGGAGAAAATAAAAGAAATGCTTAATAAGGACCTAGAAGAACAAAAGAGCAAACAAACAATGATGGACAACACAATAAATGAAATTAAAAATTCTCTAGAAGGAATCAATAGAAGAATAACTGAGGCAGAAGAACGGATAAGTGACCTGGAAGATAAAATACTGGAAATAACTACTTCAGAGCAGAATTAAGAAAAAAAGAATGAAAAGCATTGAGGAGAGTCTCAGAGATCTCTGGGACAAAATTAAATGCACCAACATTCGAATTATAGGGGTTCCAGAAGAAGAAGAGAAAAAGAAAGGGAATGAGAAAAAAATTGAAGAGATTATAGTTGAAAACCTACATAATATGGGAAAGGAAGTAGTCAATCAAGTCCAGGAAGCACAGAGAGTCCCATACAGGATAAATCCAATGAGAAACATGCCAAGACACATATTAAACAAACCATCAAAAATTAAACACAAAGAAAAAATATTAAAGGCAGCAAGGGAAACACAGCAAATAATATACAAGGGAATCTTCATAAAGTTAACAGCTGATCTTTAAGCAGAAACTCTGCAAGCCAGAAGGGAGTCGCAGGACATATTTAAAGTGATGAAGGAGAAAAACCTACAATCAAGATTACTCTACCCAGCAAGGAGCTCATTCAGATTTGATGGAGAAATTAAAACCTTTACAGACAAGCAAAAGCTGAGAGAGTTCAGCACCACCAAACCAGCATTAAAACAAATGCTAAAGGAACTTCTCTAGGCAGGAAACACAGAGAAGGAAAAGACCTACAATAACAAACCCAAAACAATTAAGAAAATGGTAATAGGAACATACACATCAATAGTTAACTTAAATGTAAATGGATTAAATGCTCCAAACAAAAGACATAGACTGGCTGCATGGATTCAAAATCAAGACCCATATATATGCTGTCTACAAGAGGCCCACTTCAGACCTAGGGACACATACAGACAGAAAGTCAGGAGATTGAAAAAGATATTCTATGCCAATGGAAATCGAAAGCTGGAGTAGCAATTGTCACATCAGAAAAAATAGACTTTAAAATAAAGACTATTACAAGAGACAAAAAAGGACACTACACAATGATAAGGGGATCAATCCAAGAAGAAGATACAACAATTGTAAATATTTATGCACCCAACATAGGAGCATCTCAGTACATAAGGCAAACGGTAACAGATATAAATGGGGAAATCGTCAGTAACACAATCACAGTAGGGGACTTTAAACCCGAGCTTCATGAATGGACAGATTATCCAAAAGAAAATAAGTAAGGGAACACAAGCTTTAAATGATACATTAAATAAGATGCACTTAATTGATAGTTATAGGACATTCCATCCAAAAACAACAGAATCCACGTTTTTCTCAAGTGCTCATGGAACATTCTCCACGATAGATCATATCTTGGGTCACAAATCAAGCCTTGGTAAATTTAAGAAAATTGAAATCTTATCAAGTAACTCTTCTGACCACAATGCTGTGAGACTAGATATCAATTACAGGCAAAAGTTGGTAGAAAATAAATACACATGGAGGCTAAACAATACACTACTAAATAACCAAGAGATCACTGAAGAAATCAAACAGGAAATCAAAAAAATATCAAGAAAAAAATGACAATGAAAACACGATGGCCCAAAACCTATGAGATGCAGGAAAAGCAGTTCTAAGAGGGAAGTGTATAGCAATACAATCCTACCTCAGAAAACAAGAAAAATCTCAAATGAACAACCTAACCTTTCACCTAAAGAAATTAGAGAAAGAAGAACCAAAAAACCCCAAAGTTATGAGAAGGAAGGTAATCATAAAGATCTGATCAGAAATAAATGAAAAAGTAATGAATGAGACAGTAGCAAAGATCAATAAAACTAAAAGCTGGTTCTTTTAGAAGATGAATGAAATTGAGAATCCAGTAGCCAGACTCATCAAGAAAAAAAGGGAGAAGACTCAAATCAATAGAATTAGAAATGAAAAAGGAGAAGTAATAACTGACACTGTAGAAATATAAAGGATCACCAGAGACTGCTACAAACAACTATATGCCAATAAAATGGACAACCTGGAAGAAATGGACAAATTCTTAAAAAAGCATGACTGAGCCAGGAAGAAATAGATAATATAAACAGACCAATCACAAGCACTGGAATTGAGACTGTGATCAAAAATCTTCCAGCACACAAAAGCCGAGGACCACATGGCTTCACAAGCGAAATCTGTCAGACATTTAGAGAAGAGCTAACATTTATCCTTCTCAAACTCTTCCAAAATATAGCAGAGGGAGGAATACTACCAAACTCATTTTACGAGGCCACCATCACCCTGATACCAAAACCAGGCAAAGATATCACAAAGAAAGAAAACTACTGACCAGTATCACTTATGATCATAGATGCAAAAATTCTCAACAAAATACTAGCAAACAGAATCCAACAGCACATTAAAAGAATCGTACACCATGATCAAGTGGGGTTTATCCCAGGGATCCTTCAATATACGCAAATCAATCAATGTGATACACCATATCAACAAATTGAATGATAAAAACCATATTATAATCTCAATAGATGGAGAAAAGGCTTTCAACAAAATTCAACACTGATTTATGATAAAAACTCTCCAGAAAGTAGGCATAGAGGGAACTTACCTCAACATAATAAAGACCATATATGACAAACCCACAGCCAACATCATTCTCAATGGTGAAAAATTGAAAGCATTTCCACTAAGATCAGGAACAAGACAAGGTTGCCCACTCTCACCACTGTTATTCAACATGCTTCTGGAAGTTTTAGCCACAGCAATCAGAGAAGAAAAATTAATAGAGGAATCCAAATCGGAAAAGAAGTAAAACTGTCACTGTTTGCAGATGACATGATACTATACATAGAGAATCCTAAAGATGCTACCAGAACACTAACAGAGCTAAGCAATGAACTTGGTAAAGTAGCAGTATACAAAATTAATGCACATAAATATCTCCATTCCTACACAATAATGATGAAAAATCTGAAAGAGAAATTAAGGAAACACTCCTATTTACCGTTGCAATAAAAAGAATAAAATACCCAGGGTTAAACCTACCAAAGGAGGCAAAAGAATTGTACTCAGAAAATTATAATACACTGATGAAAGAAATTAAAAATGATACAAACACATGGAGAGATATACCATGTTCTTGGATTGGAAGAATCAAAATTGTGAAAATGACTATAGTATCCAAAGCAATCTACAGATTCAATGCAATCCCTATCAAACTACCAATGGCATTTTTCAGAACTATAACAAAAAAATTCACCATTTGTATGGAAATACAAAAGACAACGAATAGCCAAAGCAATCTTGAGAAAGAAAAATGGAGCTGGAGGAATCAGGCTACCTGACTTCAGACTATACTACAAAGCTATAATAATCAAGACAGTATGGTGCTGGCAGAAAAACAGAATGATAGATCAATGGAGCAGGATAGAAAGCCCAGATATAAACCCATACACATATGGTTCCCTTATCTTTGATAAAGGAGGCAGGAACATACAATGGAGAAAAGACAGCCTTTTCTATAAGTGATGCTGGGAATACTGGACAGCTACATGTAAAAGAATGAAATTAAACACTTTCTAACACCATACACAAAAATAAACTCAAAATGGATTAAAGACCTAAATGTAAGGTCAGACACTATAAAACTCTTAGAGGAAAACCTAGGCAGAACACTCTATGACATGAATCACAGCAAGATCCTTTTTGACCCACCTCCTAAGAAATGGAAATAAAAAGAAAAATAAACAAATGGGACCTAATGAAACTTTAAAGATTTTGCACAGCAAAGGAAACCAGAAGACAAAATGTGGGAGAAAATATTTTGGAAGAAAATATTTGTAAACGAAGCAACTGACAAAGGATTCATCTCCAAAATACACAAGCAGCTCATGCAGCTCAATATCAAAAAAACAAACAGCCCAATCCAAAAATGGTCCTAAATAGACATTTCTTCAAAGAAGATATACAGATTGCCAACAAACACATGAAAGGATGCCCAACATCACTAATCATCAGAGAAATACAAATCAAAAGTACAATGAGGTATCACCTCACACCAGTCAGAATGGCCACCATCAGAAAATCTATAAACAACAAATGCTGGACAGGGTGTGGAGAAAACGGAGCCCTCCTTCACTGTTGGTGGGAATGTAAATTGATATACCCACTATGGAGAACAGTATGTAGGTTCCTTAAAACACTAAAAATAGAACTACTATACGACCCAGCAATCCCACTACTGGGCATATACCCTGAGAAAACCATAATTCAAAAAGAGTCATGTAGTACAATATTCATTGCAACTCTATTTACAATAGCCAGGACATGGACTCAACCTAAGTGTCCATCGACAAATGAATGGATAAAGAAGATGTAGCAAATACGTACAATGGAATATTAACCATAAAAAGAAATGAAATTGTAATTTTTAGTGAGGTGGATGGACCTAGAGTCTGTCATACAAAGTGAAGTAAGTCAGAAAGAAGAAGACAAATACAGTATGCTAACACATATATATGGAATGTAAAAAAAAAAAAAAAAGCTTCTGAAGAACCTAGGGGCAGGACAGGAATAAAGACGCAGATGTAGAGAGTGGACTTAAGGGTACAGGGAAGGGAAAGATAAGCTGGGACGAAGTGAGAGAGTGGTGTTGATATATATACACTACCAAATATAAAATAGGTAGTGGGAAGAAGCCGCATAGCACAGGGAGATCAGCTCGGTGCTTTGTGACCTCCTAGAGGGGTGCGATAGGGAGTGTGGGAGGGAGACGCAAGAGGGAGGGCATATGGGGATATAAGTATACGTATAGCTGATTCACTTTGTTATATAGCAGAAGCTAACACAACAAAGTAAAGCAATTATACCCCAATAAAATGTTAAAAAATAAAATAAAATAAATATAAAGGAATGAAATACAGTCTGTTTTTAATACCTGCGGGTTTTGCTTGTGCAGGTAGGGTGGGCTGACTGTACTATGCCATTTTATATAAGGGACTTGAGCATAGGCAGATTTTGGTATCTGCAGAGGTTCCTGGAACCAATCCCCCACAAATACTGAGGTAAGACATTAGATAATTATTCCCGTCATGGAGTAAAATAGAACAAGGAAGAAATATAAGGGAAAGTGTGTATGGAGAACTGTTGTTGTTTTTTTGTGTGTGTGTTTTTTTTGCGGTTCACGGGCCTCTCACTCTTGTGACCTCTCCCATTGCGGAGCGCAGGCTCCGGACGCGCAGGCTCAGCGATGATGGCTCACGGGCCCAGCCGCTCTGCAGCATGTGGGATCTTCCCGGACGGGGACACAAACCCACGTCCCCTGCATCGGCAGGCAGACTCTCAACCACTGCGCCACCAGCGAAGCCCAAGAACTGTTGTTTTAAGAGACTTATCAAGAAAGGCTTCACTGAGAAAGTGGCATTTGATTAAACCTGTTGGGAAAAATACATGTGTGTATATATATATAAGGTGTATAATGTGTGTTTCTATATATGTACATATGAGGTTTATATATATATATTCTGTTTAATTAAATAGATGAAAAAGGCTAAAAATTCCAAGGCAATACCCAGATTAGTATAAGACATCTGGTTAATTTGCAGATACAGTGTTTAAATATAACTGCTTCTGTCAATCAACATTAATTCAAACTGAAAAATACCCCAAATATTCAAATAATTGTTAGTAATGGAAAATTTTAGTTACTTAAAATGAGAGCTAACAGCCTATTTTCTTTAATTTCTGGACGATTACTAATACATTCTTTGGTGATCAGCTCTGGTCATAAAACTGAGTGTGATTGATCATTATAAAGTGTGAACTAATGATTAATTGTACTGACTAAGCACAACTGCTAAACCCAGCAACTCTTCAACTTGTCATTGCTGAAAAAAATTTACCCTAAATGCAATAAGAAGCTGATGCAACTTACTTGTTTTAAACATAACATTTTTCTGGGTTTTAATTACACTAAGTATACTTGTATACATCCCTAAATAACTTACTAATAATGACTGGTATTTAATATGACTTTTAAAATAAATATGTCCTAAAGGCCAAAAGCATCATGATTTGGTTAATAGTGAATAATGTATCTTATAAGAAAAGAGCCATCATAGCATAAGAAGTTACTTTTTCAGGGTTTTTTTTCCTATACCTAATATTTTGTACAATAGTGTCATTCGTTTTGTTCTGTCAATTAACTTGCAGAAACATAAGCACGACTTTAACGCACATAAAGAAAAATTCAAGTGCTTTTGATAGTGTGATCTTTTAAATGAAAACATCATCACTGCTGGAGGAGAAAGGTCTATGAACAAACAGAATTATGGCAGAGTTTCTCAACTTCAGCAGTATTGTCATTTTGGGATGGATGACTTTTCCTTATGGAAGACTGTCATAGGCATTGTTAAGGACATCATTCCTCTCCACCACCCACTAAGATGCCAGTAGCATCCCCTCACCCACCAACCTGGTCGTGATAACCAAGTATCTTTCCAGACCTGGCACAATGTCCCCTGGGGGACAAATCACCCCTGGTTAAGAATCATTGGTACTGAAAATGCCTTCTTATATTAATAGTTGTATTAATAATAGTAAATAGGTTAGCAGATTTATTTACTGAGCACAAATTACATACCATGTGTTTTGATAAGTGGTAAAATATATACCATCTCATTCATTTATTTCATCTGTCATATGAGGAAGCACTCTAGTGATGGTCATTTCGGAGATATGGGAACAGAGCTCCAAGAGATTGACTTGCATGTCCAAAGCCCTGTAGCCTGATGATGCCAAAACGTTTAACATGATGGTAGTTTTCTCATTATGGCAGTCACTCCTCTGATTACAGTCAATTGCCAGCTTAACTTTTTTATTAAAAAATTAACTTGTAACACAATTGCAAAATAAATTTTCTCATTGATGTAATGCATGTATATGCTAACGAGTTGCTTATGTGAATCATCAAATAGCAGTTAACAGGAATGAATATGAATTATACTAGAAACCAAATCAAATCAAAACAAACAAAAACCTTATCACCATGTAAAATTTTCCAACTCTAGAGCAGGAAGGGGGCTGATTTCAACAAGGTATCACTACAACAGGTTGACAGATGAAAATGGAAACAAATAGAGCAGAAAAAAGATCCTAGTGTATATAAAATAGTTTAATTCATACTAAAACCCAGCAATATAGATCAAGAAGAAAAGAATGGGTTGATCATTAATTCTGTTTAATTAATTGACTATTAGTGTTCTACTGAAGCATGACGAATTACCACAAATTGAGCAGCTTAAAACAACATGCTTACTGTCTCAGTTTCCATGGGTCAAGGATAGGTTACAATCCAGGTGTTAACCAGGACAGCATTCTCATCAGAGGCTGGACTGGAGAAAGATTCACTTCCAGATGCTTTCAGGTTGTTGAAAGCATAAGTCTCCTTACAGTTATAGAACTGAGGTTCTCACTTCCTTGATGGCCTTTGACTTGGGACTGCTTTCAGCTCCTATAAGTTGCTTGCATTTTCTGGACACAGGGCCCTCTCATAAGATGGCAGTTTATTTTTTCAAAACCAGTAAGAGAGAGACGTCTTCCTGACAGGCTTGCATACAAATGTATGCTTGCATACTTTTACAGAGAACTACATGCTTCTGTACAAAAATATATTCATATACATATATATGTGTGTATGTGTGTTTTTATACAGGGATAAATAGATATAGATGGAGATGCAGATATAAATATACATATATGTATATATTTACATACATATGTATATATATACACACACACATATGTATGTAAATGTAATCATGGGAGTGACATCTCAGCACCTTTGCCATGTTTTATTAATAACAAGCAAATCACAGATCCAGTCCACATTCCAGATTAGGAGATTATACAGAATAAAAACATAGGGGGTATCCTAAATTTTGTCCAACACAACTATTCTGAAAAGCATTAGTTCAGAACAACCTATGACAGATACACAACTTTTATCTTGTTGGTTTTAAAATTTCAAATGAAAAAGCAAACAAACAAAAACACCAAAAACATAACCATGAAATTAGAAGAAAATGTTCATTTTAAAGAAAAAAATATTTTACCTCTTTGTAGAATAGAATTTCCTAAGTATAACATTAACATCTGTTTCAGTATAAACTTCTTCTTCACTGGAAAAAAGACATTTGGCAACTCTGGCAAGTGACAATGTGACATTTCCAGGTCTCTTTGCATGAGAGAGAAGAATCCTTAGAAGGATGTTTTGCAAAAACTTCTCTCCAGTCCTCCTTCCACTAACAGCCTGCAGGACAGTCACAAATATGTCTTCAAATCTAATGTTTCCTCTCAAAGGAAATCCTGGTAATTAAATTGCTACCATACATTATTACTCAATTTGTTAAAATTTTTACTTATTAATACAACTCCTTTAGACTTAGCTTAACTAGATTTTTGTCACTCTTTGACTATTAAAAAAGAGAGATACAGAAAATATTGGTTAAGATTGTCATATTTATTCACTTTCAGATCTCTTTTTTTATTTTAAGGAAATTTGTTAACTTTACCAAAAATTCCATGTTTGTTCACTTGTTTTGTGTTTTCAATTCCACATATAATTGAAATCATGCAGTATGTGTCTTTCTCTGTCTGACTTATTTCACTTAGCATAATACCATTTATGTCCATTTATGTTGTCACAAATGGTCAGGTTTCATTCTTTTTTCTAGCTGAGTAATATTCCTATACGTGTATATATATTCTATATACGTATATAGAGAATTATATATATTTATATATATATGTATAAAATATCACATCTTCTTTATCCATTCATCTAGTGATGGGCATTTAGGTTGATTCCATATCTTGGCTTATGTAAATAATGGTGCACACTGGGGTATATATATCTTTCCTAATTAGTGTTTTTATTTTCTTCAGATAAATACCCATGAGTGAAATTGCTGGATCATATGATAGTTCTATTATTAATTTTTTGAGAAATTTTCATACTGTTTTCCATAGTGGCAGCACCACTTTTCATCCCTACCAAAAATGCACAAGGGTTCCCTTTTCTCCACATCCTCGCCAACGCTTGTGATTTGTCTCTCTGATAATAGCCATTCTGACAGGTATGAGGTTATATCTCATTGTAGTTTTGATTTGCATTTCTCTGATGATTAGTGATGTTGAGCATCTTTTCATGTGCCTATTGTCCATGTGTATGTTTTCCTTGGGAAAATGTCTATTCAGATCCTCCGCTCATTTTCTAATCAAGTTGTTTGGGTTTTTTGATGTTGACTTGTAAGAGTTCTCTGTATATTTTGGATATTAACCCCTTATCAGATATATTGTTTGCAAATATCTTCTCCTGCTTAGTAGGTGGGGTTTTCATTTTGTTGGTAGCTTCCTTTGCTGTGTGAAAGCTTTTTAGTTTGATGTTGTCCCATTTGTTTATTTTTGCTTTTGTTTCCCTTGCCTGAGGAGATGTCTCCAAAAAAATCAGCTTAAAGTTAATGATAACTGCTTTGACCAAACACTAGTATTCCATAGCGTACCAAGCGAAATAGAAATGCAGCAATATTGAAAGACTATTTCTGTCTTTTCTCTAAGCCAGTGGCACCTATATCAATTCAGTTAATTATTTTTTATCTTGGGTAAGTAAGAATCTCTGTGTTCTGGCGTGTATGTTAAGTGAGGCTGTGTTGCTTTCCTAGGGGTGCCATAACAAATTAACTGCAAACTTGGTCAGCTAAAACAGTAGAAATTTATTCTCTCCCAGTTCTAGAGGCTACATAACTGAAATAAGAATGTAGGCAGGGTTGGTACCTTCTGAAGGATCTGAGGTGTAATACAGTCCATGCCTCCCTGCTTGCTTCTGGTGGCTGCAGGCAGTCCTTGGCATATAGATGTTTATCACTCCAGTCTCTGCTTCTGTCTTCATGTGGCCTTACCCTCTCTCTCTCTGTGTGTCTCAAATATCCCTCTCCTTTCTCTTATAAGGATACCAGTCACTGGATTAAGCCCCCCGCTAAATCCAAGAAGATATTAACTCAAGATTCTTAACTTAATTACATCTGCACATATCCTATTTCCAAATAAGGTCACATTCACAGGTACAAGGGGTTAGGACTTGGGCATTTCTCTTGGGAGGGACACTACCAACCCATTATAGGGGCAACAATGAACAGTTGCTGTGTGTAAATAAAAGCAAATTCTAAATATAAAAAGCTATACAATATAAATTTTGGCATATAAAAATCAAATGTCTTTATGGTTTTAGCATTAACTACTATTACTTGATCATTTAGTCTCAATTCTCATACGGTGTCACCAACAAAATTTTATGGAGGCAAATCAGGAACCAGAAGACCAGGGGATACATGCTAATATTTTATATGCAACTAACAAGAAAATAGAATGAAATTATGCATATTAGAATTAGAAACGTAAACATCAGGATTCTTAGAGATATGAATGACACATAACATTACCTTTTGAATTTGGCCACTCTTCCATTTCAGTGAAAACATGTAAAAATTTGATGGGTAATATTGGTCACTGACAAAGAAGAACATATAAAATGAATCTCCTTCTTCAGATGATATTTACATTTCTTCCCCTCAAAGTTAACCGTATTATTACTAAGCGCTTTATAGCAAATTAAATTTCTTATGGGTTCAAAAAGTAATTTCAGTGGCTAGGTTCTTAGTTTTCAAAGGTATTCTAGTTAAACATGCAAAGATTGACTCAGTTCCTCTCCTTCAAGGACAACTGATTTCATATATTATATAGTCTTAATTTTTAAGTCTTATTGTCAGAAAAAAAGCACACAGTGGATCTGGCAGCAGCATTTTTTAAATTGCTGAGGGAAATTCTATTTAAGTAGAAAACAATAATAAATGCATTACTTCCTATAAAAATAGTCTTTCAGACACACACTTAGGCTTATAGGAATGTCTGTATTTGAAAGTTAGCATAAACATGTTCAAATATATATATGTGCACATGCACAACTTTTGATACTGAGGATATACATCTCCATTCATTTCAAGGTTTGTTGCAACCAGCAAGCTAGCAGCTCAGGAAGCACTGCATTAAAGTGACCGCCATCAATACTTTCATATAAAAATGTGATGGTAATATTAAACCAGGATATCTGTAGTTACCTGAAAAGTGGATCTCTTTATAAACAGCTTACTATCTTCTTGACAAATCAGCAGACTAAGCCAGGTTATGAATAATGATAACTAGATATATTATATTGAATTCTTTACTAGATTAAGTGATTAGAGCAAAGGTTATGCTACTTAGAACCAATCCAGTTGGTTTAAGAAGTAGTGAGTTATTCCTCAGTATAAAAGCATATTTCATTTTGGTATTACTTGAACTCCTTTGATTTTCTGAGACTTTTTATAATAAGAAAAATTCATTTAGTTGTTTGGAAAATATTTATTAAGTGCTAACTGCATTATGTGCACTGAGTAGGAGGCAGCCTCTAAGATAACCTAAGACCTCACTTCCTAGTGTTTACACCTTCATGTAATCCCTTTCACTCCAGTGTGGACTGAGTCTAGTGACCCACTACTGATGAATAGAGTAGGGCAAAAGGAATGCTGATGTCACTTCTGAGATTAGGTTACAAAAGGACTGTGACTTCTGTCTTGTTCACTTTCTCTTGCCTTCACACTTGCTTGCTCAGATGGAAGCCACCTGCCATGTGTAAGCTACCTTGCGGAAAGACTAAAATAGCAAAGAATTGATTGAGACTTCCAGCCAACAACCAGTGAGGAACTGACCTCCTCAGTCCACCAGCTTGTGAGGACCTGGTTCCTGCCAACAACAGGTGAGTGAGCTCGAGAGCAGATCTTTCCTCTGATGAACCTTAAGGTAACTGTAACCCCAGCCAATACCTTGATTGCCTCATTGTAAGAGACTCTGAATGGGAGGACCCAGCTAAGGGGATGCACAGGAACTGTGAGATAATAAATGTGTGTTGTTTTAAGATGCTGAGTTTTTGGATAATCTGTTATGCAGCAATAGATATTTAACACACTGTTTATACTAGTGAGAAAATCAGAAATAATATGTGTAAGGAATACAGGAAGACAGTAAATTCAATATGTCAATTTAGTACTATTTAAAGTTGGGGTGGATGAGAGTATTTTGATGTAGGAGTGTGTGTTTATGTGTGTGCACATATCTGTGCTTTTTACATTTGATGTAAAATATATGACTATTTTCCTGAAACAGGTCATATTTGCCTCATAATTTTATAGGCATAGGAAGTGGTAACATTCAGAGTTAACTCTTGTTAAATCCATTTAAAAAGGACATGACCTTCATTTTGGCGTAATTTCTGGAATACCTTGAGACCATTTCCATTTAATTTTTTTTGAATACCACCATGATTGAACTAGTTCTCAATGTCCTTAACTAAATTTATGCTTCCAGGTGGAACTGCTTTTGTTAATGTATAAAACAAATTATTAGAAAAGTCATCAAAATAAAAATTAGTTGGTATCTTGAAAATTGTCCCCAAAATGCGAAACTATATTAGGAAATAATCCTTACTTTGCCAACTGGGTAGATTAATTGCATAGGAATATATATACTTAAGCTTACTGGAAAACTGAGCAGTTCAAAATTATTTAATAACCAACATTTAAATAATTTTAACGATTTAATACTAATTAAAAAAATGTGACCCTTGCTATGTAGATATTTTTCTGTATGTGAAGAAAGGACATAATTGGAATTGATTAACACTTCATATGGCTTGAGTATAATTACACTATCTATCCCAAAATAATCCCCTTGATTGATACTAATTTAAAGAGTTAACAACCAGTTTTACATGTAATATTTAAATAAAGCAGTACAGCACTATGATGACTGTTGATGGAATACAGTCTTCCTGGTAAGTTCTCATTTGTACTTAACACTGTCTCTTTAAATGATATATTGCTATTTCTTGCTGTTGCTATCAGTAGCTTTCATGTTGTGTGAGAGGGGAGAGGACATTTAATTTTCCTTTATAAACAATCAATAAAAGAGGGGCTAGGTAGACTATTTAGAATTTTCATGTTTTCAAGCACTGCTTCTCAAGTGTTAATATGTATAAAAATCACATGGGGAACTTATTAAAATGAAATTTTCATTCAGCAATTTTGGGATTGGGTCTGTGATTCTGCATTTTTAGTGAGTTCCCAGTTACTGTGGATGCTGCTGTGGGTAAGCAATTTTTTAAAGAATAAGAACATACTCTACCTTCTCTTTTGGGGTTTACTAGTATACATATGTGTATATTAGACTATGGCTAGTAAGTGTACATACTCATAATGAAACTCTATATTCTCCCCAAATAGTATCAAGATACTATTTATGCTTCTTATTTTCTGTTGTAGAATCCTTTCTGTTTTTTTTTTTTTTAATTCCATTGGCTAGTGAAAATTCTTCCCTTTGAATCCTAAACCCCATTTAGATGTTTTTCATTTTTGTTTCCCCTTAGATTTGGACACAGGCTATATCTGGATTTGGATCTAAGATAAAGAGTCAGTGGTGATTGTCAATCACACTGGATATTGTATTTTACATTTAGGAAACAAGAATGTGTTTGGAATCTGAGAATAACATAATTAGACTTCTCTGTTCTTCAAAAAGTTGTCTGTCCATCTCTATCCCAAGACTTCCATGGCAACTATAAACTCTGTGTGTAGTAATTTCAGCTGGGAATTGATGTTGATTTAAGAATCTAAAGCCTTAGGCTATGATTATAAAATTTAGATGCTCATCTGAAGATTGAATTTGAAGATTGAGGCTTGCCACCTCTAATCCTGGCAATGCTTATTTCCTAATGCTGGCATGCCCAACTGCTAGTAGGGCGTGCTTGGAAAATATCTGAAATCTAACACTGCCATTGAGACCAAGTTTTGTTCACTATAAACCAGAATCTGAATACATGCAATGAAACCATATGGCAATACTCAGTTAGTTACAAGGAGTTTACACAGAGGATCCAGAAATATTTTTTATTATAATATTATATAATAATTATAAGAATTATAATATTATAATATTTTTTATTATTTTTAGATAATAAAATAAGAACATAAATGAAATCTGATACAGACCACAGAAATCCATATATTCACATACTAGTTTACAACTAGTATTGAATTTGGGAAGTATTATTCACAAAGTAAAATTTTTGGTTCTTGAGTAAGAACTTCTCAAAAAGAATTTTGTGGCGCCGCCTTCTTCAAATATAGTCTCAGGATCTGGGCTTATTCAAGTTGGAAAAACTCTCCAACTCTCCAGGTACTTATATTGGGTTGGCCAAAAAGTTCATTCGGGTTTTTCCATAGGATGTGAGGAAAAACTCAAACGAACTTTTTGGTCAGTATGTTGCCTAAACTTTCTTAGTTCTTGAAATAGTTAGACTTTCTCTTCAGTGAGATTACACCATTATGCTCCTTTCAGACTCCACAGTAAAGACAAGTAACTTTACCTATACCATTCCTGTAACAATTTAACTTTTTTCTGATTGGCTTACTCACACTAAGGTGAAGGCAAAGGGGTACAGACCAGGCCTTAACAAAGTTTTAAAAAATGTAAAAAAAAAATTAGTTTGCAGACAAGCCAGAAACGATAAAGGGGTGGAATTGAATCATGGATGTCATTTGCTGAACCTTGATGTAGACAATGCATTGAGCGGATCAGTATTTAAATGATCGATGACTAAGTTGAAAATAGTGCTGGATTTCAAAGGTTAGATTGAAATGTAGAGTTATGGGAGAGGTGTTGTGCATAGTAGGAATAAATATAGCTGGAAATACAGGGAAAATAAATTAGACAAAGAGATTTGTGTTTGGTAAGGGAGAACATTGAGTCATGATTTTGAATGTTATTTAGAAACCTTTTCGGTTTGTTTTGATGAAGGATAAGCACCTGATGGGAACACTGCAGTAGGAAATTAATCTAATGGTGATGTGCAGGATGAGATGGTTTTACTGAAGGCTGGAAACTCTGTTAAAAGACTAGTACAGTTATCCAAGTGTGAGAAATTGATCTAGAAAAGTGGTAATAAAAATAAAGAGATAATAATGAGGTTACCAGTATCAAAATAATTGGAGTCTGACCTAATGAGATATCTTAAGTTAAAGAGGGGGAAAAAGAAATTCAGACATATTTCTGAGGGTCTGAATTTGTATAACAAGAAAAATGATGGTACCATTGTTTCTGACAGTGAAATTGGAGAGATGAGCAGTTTGAAAGGAAAGATTGTGATTTTAGTTAGACATAATTTTCTTAATGAAACTAGGACTTCTAAATGAAAATGCCCAGCTGCCAGTTAATTGTAATAAAGCCAATATTTATCAAGCGGAAAGGAAAAGAAAAACTTTTGAAAGAAACTGGAGTAATTCAAACTACAGAAGTACTAATACATGATAGTATCTCTGAGCCAGGGGAGGTGTGAGGGAGGCAGAGGTGGTCAATTGTGGCAGATTTATATCTTACAAAGCTACGTTTTGGGCCCCAGGCTTACAATTCCATTTTGAAGGTGCAAATAGCCATATTCTCACCCTTTGGGAATGTTCAATTTCTATTCAAACATAAGTGCTTGCTATGTGAGAGACTGCATGTCACTGTTTGCTAGTGTGAGGCAAAGTCGCAACAGAGGTTAACAAAAGATTTTTCCAGTAGGTGTATTTTCCTGCTAGATGAAATATAAGCTTCATAAACTGAGCATTATAATCTCAAGAAGGATTTTGCTTCAGGCTCATCTCTTCTCCCATGGGCTGTGGAGGTGTGTGTATGAGCCAATTTGCACCCCTTCACAGCACTTTCATTCATCTAAAATTACAATACAATCCTTATGTGATTTTTATGCACCCAGAGGAATTAAGCTCATCATTACTATTATGACAGTAGAGCTCTCATAAGAAGTTGCTATGTTGGAAGTTTTCCCAAATGATTCATTCGGGTTTTCATCCCTACCTCCAAGTATATAATTACCCATTTCCATTTTTAAGATACTTAACATGTATTGTAACTGGTGTTTTAAAATATTTATTTAAGGGAATTTTAGTAAGACTCACATGGTTTATAGAAAACAAACTATATTTTGGCCAACATATTTTCTGTGTTCGCAAAATGTATACATGAAGGCAGGAGTTTAGAATTACATTGTTAGCTCAAATGAAGATATGTTAAGAGCTTTTTTTCCCTAACGCAAGCTAAATGTCTGTTGAACACGTCCTCCAATCAGAATGTATCTATCTTTCACATATTTCATCTTAAACACAGCTCATTGAAGTACCTATATTTAATCCTCCAGAACAGTCAAAACACAGGAACTTCAATGCATTTGGGAGTTATTTGTACACAAATTAGACATCCTTTTTGATTATTTAAATTGCTTTGTTTTTAGAGAAATAAAAATTAAAATTTCAGAGGTCTTTTATTAAAATCTCATTCAAACTTTTATAAGATAAAAACGCTAAGTAAAACAGATAATAAATTGTTTTCATTTGATAGCTGATTACCTCAATTATCCTTGTCAGCTGGGAATGAATTATTCATGTAGCTATGCTTAGAAATAGTGGTGAACAAGGGAGGGCTGTGCCCTATGTTTCCCCACCCAGAGGAAGGGGTAACATAAAAATATAGTAGACCATAAAGCATATGTACATGAAATGAATTATATGTATATGTATATGTGTGTGTGTGTGTATACACTAATGAATACTGAAGAATAAGTTAATGCTTTTTCTTCCCCGAAACACTGAAACAATAACATTTTTCTTCTGTAAATTAAAACAAAGAAAAACTACAAGCTCCATTTTATGGAACTAATCACTATTAGCTTGTGACCTTATACCTCATCCTCACTGTACCCAATTGCTATCTATGAGAAGTGCTACCTTTGAAAAGAAACAGTTTCTGAGGAGATAGTATGTTAATAAGAAGTCCTATTATTAATAACATAATTATCTATATATACTATTACCCTATACATTATATCACTTGCTCAATAAAGGGGCAAAATGGAAATTATTCCAATTTTATTGTTCAAGGCCAGAACAGAAACCTATGCTTTTGTAAATAAGCATATCACTAGAGGGAAGGTGATTAAACAGTGATGTGTCCTGACCCCTGCAAATGAGGAACCCAAGTATAGTTGAGTCTAAGCAGAAAGAATCTTTCCCTACTGCCTGGCACCTCTATAGATATGATAGAGCAGAAATGTTCAGAGCAGGAAAACACTGCTCACTATGGAGAGAGTTCAGACACACCCATCTGGCTCAGAGAAACAATGTGGAAGTATGGTCTAGTCTTCCTTGGAGTGAAAATGAGAAGACCAAGAATTCAGTGGTAAGGTGTCCAGAGTTTAGCTAAGCTACTCTGTGGTATTGCTGCATTGGTGGCATCCATTCTGTTTGGCCAAGCAGGCTGTGGAGGCCTTAAACTGATACTAGCCCCTGATGCAAATGCATGCTCTAGACAGCAGCCTCCAGAGTCACAAGTAAGTGCAGGTTCCTGGTATGACTTCCCCAAGGGCCCTTGTGATAAAGTCTCCCCTGCCTCCCAGGGCCTTTAACCTTGTGTGCTGCTTAGATAAGACCCTCAGGGTCTATGATCAATGTGGCCTTAGCCTGGGAACCGAAATGCATTTCACTCACAGCTCCTGGTAAGGGCGTGTGCCCCAGTTCCTACCTTTTCCTTTGCCTGCACCCTGCCGTGACCTGTGAGTAATAAACTTTTCTATTTCAGTTCCCTTGTGGTCTTTTGTTGAACCTAGCTCACTATCTCGTAGATACCCTGGGTTGGGGGGTTTACTTAACAAATGTTAATTTAACAAAGTCACAAAACAAGGAGATATCCTATAGCAAATTTTGCTCTATTTCCTTACTAACGATATTGCCTAAGTAAGAAAAAAAAAAAACCTTTACCCTTTACAGCCTTTATTGTTCATTGCACATTAATATAAACACCAGTAACTATATCATTCTCATTATTGAATATAGGTTCTGTTATTTCAAGAGATCTCTTTGTTTCCTTCACACAGTCTTGAGTTAAATAAGTCTGGGATATAATATTGTATTGTATTTAGATTGCTGGAATGACTGGATCAATATTTATCACGTTTAAGAATGTATTCATTTTTGGCTTCATACTATTGGTATATAAATAAAATAGAGTATGGAGAAAAGCACACCAAAATAACAGCAATTATTCTTGTTGAGTGAGGTTAAAATAATTTATTATTTTCTTTGTATGCTTTTGCATAGTTTTCAACTGTTTAATTACTAATAGAGGTAAGATAGCTAAGAACTAAGCGCTGGCTTAAGCTGCCAAAATTTGATTTCCAACTCTGCCATTTAGTAACTGTGTGTTGAAGCTAATCTCTTTATATTAAGATTCCTCATTGATATGGATGGGTTATTTGTGAAGCTAAGATTTAAATATACATAGACATGAAAAGTTTAATAGTATTACTATTAATTCATTATTAATTAATTATTTTGTAATGAAGGAAAAAAGAGGGATTTCTGATTTGTTTAAGTGTTAGAAATCCTGAGAAGTAATAAATAAATTGCACTAGTGGGTCTTTTTAAGCTTAAGGTATACAACACATTAATTTGTTGCACTTACATAATGCAAAATGATTACCACCGTAGCATTAACTAACACCTTCGTCACATCATATAAGATCAACTCTTTTAGCAAATTTAAAGTGTATAATACAGTATTATAGTCACCATACTGAACCTTAGGTCCCCAGAACTTATTCATCTTATAACTGGAAGTTTGTACTCTTTGACCAGTGTATATTGATTTACCCTGCCCTCTAGCCCCTGGTAACCACCATGCTACTCTCTGTTTCTGTGAGTTTGGCTTTAGTATTTTTTAACTGGACTTATTTCACCAACTGATTTCAAGATTTATTATAAAGCTGCAATAATCAAAACAGTGTAGCACTGGCTCAAAGATAGAAAAATAAATGAATGGAGTAGAAAATCCAGAATTAGTCTCACATATATTTGGAAAACTGTTTTGACAAAGCTTAAAAGGCTTTTGGAGTTAACTTCCTGGAGTTGACTTTAAGTTTCAGCCTACTTAGCTCATAAATAGGAATGGAAGCCTACTTTTACTAAATTGTTTTATTTTAATCAAATACATACATATTAGTGCTACTTTCTGATAATGAATACCTGTGATAGAGTATTATAGACAATCTATAATATTTATAAATAGAAAACTACAAATCATGCACTTTTAAATTCAGATGACTAGGTAAAAAAAAAAAAAAGAAAACCTACATAGAAAAAAACAATGTTAGGAAATAAAAGTATAGTGAAATGGAAAGAGGATTACTTTACTAGCAATGTGACCATGAAGTTATTTAATCTTGCTGTAAAGTTTGGATATAAAAGACTAACCACACAGAGGTGATATCAGAATAAACAGTATCAATAAACAGATCTTTTATCTGCTTGATGGGTTAGAAGATATAGTTTAGCAATGCCAGAGCAGCTGGAAAATAAAGCATGGGAAAATACCAAAAAGATGGAGAAGCTCAAAATGTTCAGAAAAGCTGTCTTCAAATCTTTAACTGACACACAGAATTGTGTAAGTGTTGGGAAGGCTCTAAGAAACCAAGTGGAAGACACGATGGAATGTTGAAAAACCCTGAGCAGAAATTGCAACTGCTGCCCATCTCATGGGAAACATAGTATCAGTATTAAGTTTGAATCCTGCCAAAGTGGAGGTACATGGAAATACCTTGGGCTTTCCATTGAAAAACCAGAAGAGACATCAGGCATAAAAAGTACAGCCCTGAATTAAGGGATTCACTCCAAGAACAAGGGAAAATCTAAAACAGGTTGACTTTAATAAAGCACAAAACCAAGTTCTCAGTTTTACAAGGCAGTAAGCCAGCAATTTGAGTTCTAACCAAAAAATAATACTCCTCAGAGGAAGAAAATAGAAGCCAGAGTGTCTACAATGTATTATCCATAATTACAGTATATCCTTGTACACTTGAAGAAACAGGAAAAGCTACCTCATGATATTGGAATTAGCATAAGTGGAATTTAAAGCAACTATCAAAGAATTAAAACTGGGGTGTTTTTTGACCCCCAAAGTGGACATTTAGCAATGTATGGTGGCATTTTATTGTGACGACTGGTGGGTGTGTTGCTGGCTGGCATTCAATGAGTAGAAGCCAAGGATCCTGCTAAACATCCTATGATGCACAGAACAGCATCCCCAAACAAATTATGTGGTTCAAAATGGTAATGCTGCTTAGAAAATCTGACTTAGAGACAAATAATGACACAGTGAAAAAACATCTGGGAATTCTCAGTAGAAAATATATGAACTATAAAAAAAAGTTTAAAAAATAGCCGATATCTCTGTTATTAAGGAAATGAAATTTAAAACCACAACAAGATACCATTTTTTTGGCTGTGCCCTGCAGTATGTGGGATCCTAGTTCCCTGACCAGGGATGATCCCATGCCCCCTGCATTGGGAGCACAGAGGCTTAACCACTGGACCACCAGGGAAGTTCCAACAAGGTACCATTTTAAACTGACTATAATGGCTATAATTTTTAAAAGGCCAAAAAGTGTAAGTGTTGAGGTTGAGGAAGAACTGTAACTCTCATGTACTGGGGGATTAGACTGCAGAATCGTATAGTCTTTTTGGAAAACAGTTTGTTTCTTCAAAAGTAAACCCTAAACTCACCATATGATACAGAAATATGATTCCTATGAATCTACACACAGTGAAATGTACATATAGACACACACACACACACACACACACACACACACACACACACACAAAGATTTTTACATTTAGTTCCATAGCAGCATTATTCATAAGAAGCAAAAATTTGGAACAGCCCAAGTGTCCATCACCAGTGAATGAAAAAAATATTAAAAATAAACAAAATATTATATGTTGCAATATGGGTAAACTTCATAAAATTGTCTTTGTGAATGAAACCAGATGCAAAGGACTGTATACGGTATGATGCCATTTTTAACAGTGGTCCCCAACCTTTTTGGCACCAGGGGCCGGTTTTGTGGAAGGCAATTTTTCCATGGATTGGGGGTTGGAGGATGGTTTCAGATTCAAGAGCATTACATTTATTGTGCACTTTATTTCTATTATTATTACATTGTAATATATAATGAAATAATACAACTCACCATAATGCAGAATCAGTGGGAGCCCTGCGCTTGTTTTCACTTGGAACTCACTGATAGGGTTTTGATATGAGTCTGCAAGCAGTTTATTTATTATGGTCTCTGTTCAGTCAAACCTCTCTGCTAATGGCAATCTGTATTTGCAGCCACTCCCCAGCGCTAGCCTCATCTCTTCAGCTCTACCTCAGATCATCAGGCATCAGATTCTCATAAGGAGTGCACAACCTAGATCCCTCACATGTGCAGTTCACAGTAGGGTTCACGCTTCTATGAGAATCCAAAGCCGCTGCTGATCTGACAGGAGGCTTAGCTCAGGCGGTAATGCGAGCGATGGGGAGCTGCTGAAAATACAGATGAAACTTCGCTCACTTGCCCACCGCTCACCTCCTGCTATGTGGCCTGGTTGCTAACAGGCCACAGACCGGTACCGGTCCACGGCCCGAGGGTTGGGGTCCCCTGATTTATAAGATATGTATTTAAAACAGAAATCTTTAAAGACAGAAAGCAGATGTGTTGCTGCCTGGGTTTGGAGGTAGGAATGGGGAATCAACTACAAAAAGGAATCATTCTGAAATGATGGAAATTTTCTAAAACTAGCTTCCCAATTTTATAAATTTGTTTTAAAGCATTGAATTATATACTTAAAACTGGTGAATTTTATGCTATATGATTATACTTTAATACAACTGTTATAAAAAATAACAAATAAAATTACAAGTAGAAAATTACAATATCTGAAATGAAAAATTCACCAGATGAGTTTAACAGCAAGTTGGACATGGCAGAAAAAAAAGAGTCAGGTAAATTGCCGTCAGATCAATAGATGTAATCTAATCTGAAGAATAAAGAAAAAATTCTTCAAAGCCTTAGGGGACTAATGGAACTGCATCAAGCAGTCTGACATGTGTAAATGAAATCCTTGTTGGAGAGAGACTGGGCTAAAGTATATATTTGAATATATAATAGCTGAAAATCCTCTAATCTTGTGAAATAAATACACTTAAACATTGAAGAAACTCAGGCAACCCCAAATAGAATAAATACAAACAAAACCACATCTAGGCACATCATGGTCAGACTGCTGAAAACTAAAGTTATGGAGGAAACTTGAAAGTAGCAGAGGAAAAAAAAAGACATAAGGTAAACAGCAATATGTAAGACTACTCATTTGATCAATGGACAAAAAAGGAATGACATCTCAAAAGTACTAAAAGAAAAAATCGACACAGAATTCTATGGTGAAAATTTCTTCTAAAACGAAGACAGAAATTTTCAACTAAATGCTATATAAAGAAATTCATTACCACCAAACCTATCCTAAAAGAAATGCTAAAGAAAGTTATTCAGGATGAAGAAAATGATATCAGATGGAAACTTGGATCTAAACAAAGGAGGGAAGAACCCTAGAAATGGTATATTTGGGGTTAAATATAAAATATTATTTTTCTTAGTTTTACTTAAAGATAAACCATTTAAGGCAAAACTAATACCTATGTTTTGTGGAGTTAATAACATGTAGCTGCAAATAAATGAAAAAGTAGCAAAAAAGTCAGAAAGATAGGAATAGATTATACATGGGATGGTATTATATTAGTTCAAGCCAGACAGTGGTAAGTTAAGGATGCATATTATTATAATCACTAGAATAAGCACTATAAAAGTAATATAAAATAAACACCTAAAAACAAAATAGAGGAGATAAAAAAATGACAAAAACTACTTGGTTAAGTAAAAGAGAGATAGGAAAAGAGATACAAATAAAAAGAGAATAGATCTAACAAAAAACAAACAGCAGTATGGTATAGATTAAACCCAACCATGACAATAATTATATAAATAGTAAATGGACTAAATACTTTGATTTTTAAGGCAGCGATTGTCAGACTGGGATAAAAAGGAAGATTTAGCTAAATAGTCTTTATAAGAGAAAAATATTAATTAAACATAAAGACAGAGACAGCTTGAAGGCAAACCATTACTCATCAAAAAGCTAGTATGGCTCTATTAATATCAGACAGACTGTGTTTGTATTTTCAGGACTATATTCAGAAAAAGAGAAATTTCATAATAATAATGAAATAAGTTAATCAATTATATATGCTTATTCACCTACTAACAATTTCAAAATTTTTAAAGCCAAAATTGATAAATAGTTGTTTTAACACTCCTCTCTCAGTAATTTATAAAATTAGCACACAAAAATCTATAAGGACTTAGAAGATTTAAATAGCCAAGTGCATGTGTTTAATATAACAAACCTAATGACTTAAAAAAAGTTTCTGTAAATTTCAAGTGTCAAAATAGTACAGAATGTATTCTCTGACAAAATCAGAATTGAAATGGAAAACAATAGCAAAAATACATGTAAGATACATACTATCTTAAGCATGCAATCACAATTATCATCCCAAGAGTGATTTTTGAGGAAATGACTGGTAAAATTAAAGTTTATATGAAGATGCAAATGATTTAAAATAGCCAAACCAACTTTAAAAAGGCATAAAAGATGGATGATTTCTACTGCTCAAATTTTTAAAGTACTATAAAGGGACAGAAATTAATAAGGATATATAAATAGATTAATATATTAATCTATTTAATATATTAACTGAACATGAAGTCCAGATGTCTGTAAGCTCACATAACATGTGGAAATTGATTTTTTAACAAAAGTAAATAAAGCAATTCAAAGAGAAAGCAAAGTCTTTTCAACTAACGGTGTAGGAACAAATGAATATTAAAATCAAGAAAAATGAATCTTCCATATTTTGAAACATATATAAAAATTATTCAAAGGTGTATCACAGTCCTAAATATAAAAGATAAAGTTTTAAGGATTACAGAAGAAAACGAACGTGTCATCACAGCTCTGGGGTAGACAAAATTTTCCTCAGATACCAAAGCACTAGCAATATGTTAAAAATTTAATAAATTAGGTTTCATTAAAATTTGAAAACTTCTCTCATTAATAGACACTATTAAGTAATTGAAAAAGCAAGACAGAGACTGGGAAGAATATTTGTAAAATTTTCTGGCAAAGGACTTGTATTCAGATAATCTAAATATTATTCTTCAATTTATAGTTGAAAACACGAACTACCCAATTAAAAGACTTGAACAAACACTTTACAAAAGAAAATAAGCATGTGGAAGGAGCTCAACATAGTGCTTCATCAAGGAAATGCAAATTAAAACAATCAGAGAGATATCACTACACTCTCTCTAGAATGACTAAATTTTTTAAATGATTAATGTTTTGAGAGAGTGGAGCAACTGAGAACTCTCATGCTATACATTGCTGGTGGAAGCATAACGTGGAAAAATATTTGATACTCTTTTATACAGTAAATTAAACACGCACCTGCCCTATAACCTTCAACGTTCACTTCTTGGTGTATAATGAAAATAAATGAATGTGTACCTATTCCCCCACCAATACTTATGTGAAGAAGTGTTTAGCATCTTTACTTGTATTAGCTCCAAACTGGGAGAGTTGAGGAGATGGTGGGGAAACAAGTTATCTATCCACAGAAAAATGGGTATACAAATTTTGGTACATTCATACAGTGGTATAAACTAAGCAAGAAAAAACGATTACTAATAAGTGCAACAACATGGAGTCATCTTGTAGCTATCATAGTATATGAAAATGTCAAGAAAAAAGTAAGATATGCCCTATGATTTCATGCATATAAAGTTCTAGAAGAGGCAGAAATAATCTATCGTGATAGGGATCAAAACAGTTCCTCTGTGGGAAGAGATTGACTCAAAAGGATGGCGAGAACACTCTGTGGGGTGGAGAAACCTTCTGTTTTGAGTGTTGTATACACAGTTGTATAGATTTGTCAAAGTCCATGAAGTGAACAGTTCAGATCTCTGCATTTTGCTGAGTGTACATTAAAACTGAATTAAAAAGTATTTAAGGGCTTCCCTGGTGGCGCAGTCATTGAGAGTCCACCTGCCGATGCAGGGGACACGGGTTGGTGTCCCAGTCTGGGAAGATCCCACATGCTGCGGAGCGGCTAGGCCCGTGAGCCATGGCCGCTGAGCCTGCGCGTCTGGAGCCTGTGCTCCGCAACGGGAGAGGCCCCAACAGTGAGAGGCCCGCGTACCGCAAAAAAAAAAAAAAAAAAAAGTATTTAAAAATTCTGATTGATGCATTGGATATATTACTTATCAGTATTTCTGGAACAAAAACACAATTTTGTCTGTGTAGCTCAAGTAGTTTAGTCTCTTGAGAACTAATCCACAATGATTATATTTTCAAAAGATTCAGTTGTAACCAGAACCACAAAATACTGATTTGTCATGAGCAATATAGCTGCGATGTTCGTGGTGACTACCCAGGACATCCATTCTCCGTAGGAAAGTCTTCCTTGAGCAGCCCAATTCCAAAAAGGAGTTAGTTCAGTGGGCACAGAATCAGTTCAAGGATAATTGGTTTTATTATTGAAATGGCTGGTATCATCAAGCTGGGATAGCCTGAGACACCTATCTCCCTTTTGGGCCATGTGAACCTTTACCCAGCCTAGACAGATGTGAAGTCACGTGGTCGGAGTCCAGCCTTTTGAATGCCTTTTCTCTGGAATCCTTTAAAACATTGTCTTTCCGTTAACACAGTTTTTCTCTGAGGAACAGTGAAATCAATGACAATTAAGTTTTATTCAAACTCATCTACTCATCCTGCTCTACTGGGACTTCCACTAGCTATTTTGCCTAAACTTTGATATTTCTATATGTAGTTACTGATTTAGTTACAGTCACTCAGAAATCTGTGTGTGTGTATTTTAATATTTTAACTCTTGGACAATAAATTCTTAGGGGGTCCCTCATTACAAAACTTTTTATGTTTGTGATGAAACAGGACATGTGATACGGTTGATTGAACAAAACATTATATTGCAATGATTTGTTCATAAACACATCATAATATTTAAAGGTTATTTTTGTACCACAGTAGTGTTCTACAGGCACTCAGAGTTGTATCTCTGAACTTTATCTCTCACCCCCTCTTTGATCCTTACTCTATCCCTCACTCATTCATAAGATTTTCCCCATTTTAATCCTATCTATGATTTTGAAATTTCATATTTGGTCTGGCTAATTTCTGAGTCTCAGCTCATCCTAAACATCTAGATGTAGTGATAGGGTAATATTCAGACAAGGTGAGAACATATACTTTTCATATTACTTGGCAATAAAAATGGCTAAAAGCTTAGTTTTCTTAATTTACCTCATCAAAAATATCACTAATCAGAATGATCATATAAAACAGTTAAGTAAAATGAATTCTAGTGAAAATAAGTATTAGAAGAGTTTTTTTGTGAATGTTATATACTCATTCATCATAGATTCCAATTTGGGGTGAGGATGCATTGATGGATTAACTGAATAATTTATTAAGTATCATGTTTTATAGGTAAAGGTGATCTGATTGTAAAATCTTTTCACTCCTTGATTACCAAGGTAGACTCACCAGTGTGTATAATCTTCTTTCTTTACTCTTCCACTTATATACCACCTCAAGCTGTGATTTGAAGCAAATGGAATGACTATCTAAAGTCATATATTTTTAATATGGGATTGATATTACAGACTGAATTTTGGTGATTGTTAATAATTCAGCTTCTTTCATTGGTATTAGAAAAATTCATAAATATACCAGGGTCTTGTTGCTAGCATGTAATATTTTCTGTAAGGAATATATTCTGAATTTTCATTTCCTCAAATTTTCTATTTTCCTTGTATGTTAGATATTATATATTATATTTGATTATTTTTAAGATTGAATAATATTTGACTGTTATTTTAATGTGATAAACTTGTCCCTATAGTTAGAAAATAAATGTATCCTTTACAGAGGAAATTAAAGAGAGGTCAATTCTGTGACAGAGCAAAGGATTGCTTATATGAGATTTGTTGTGTCTCTGAATTCCTGAAGGAGCATGGCAGCTAATTTGTAACAAATAACAGTGAAGGCAAGAAAGAGGCTGTGGCTTGACATACCATGGAACAAGCCCCAGTGTCCAGATGCTGGTAAGTGAGGAGGTCCAGGCTGGAAGACACTCTCAACTGAGAGAGGTAATTTCTGGTCATGATCCAGGCAAATGGCAAAAAGTACAGCAAAGAGGAATAAAGCAAAGTAGTGATTTGTCCCAACACATAGGAGGAGAATTATCATAGTTTAGCAGAAGGCTGATTCTCAGAAATCTGGCCATACATTTGTGTGGATGTATGTAGGAATCAGAGCAAGGATAGTTTGTGGACCCAGATGGGGATGGTATCCAGATTCTAAGGACAGATCCATATCAGAGTCAGGACCTTTTCATTACTCAAAGATTAAGAAACCACCCAGGCTGCTTACACAGGGACTTGAGAAGGACTATTGGGATGTGAATGAGAGGACCAGAGTAGAGGAAGGATGGAGGGTATGCTCTGTGGTTCAGCATGCAGTTCCAGAGTTTCCTGTTCAGCACTGAGGTACACTTCCCCAGTCAGCCTAAGGAGAGGCATATTGTAGCTGCTCAGAGAACATAGTTTGAATAAAAGTGGTTGAGCTATTAAAAGGCCATCCGATGGAAGTCTCTAGCAGCACTAGGTTTTCTAGGGTTGGATGGGAGATGAGACCATAAACAAGGCAGAACTGACTGAAATGTTTAATCAACGTAGCATATTTTATTTTATCCAATATTGAATTAGTGTAAATATTACAAATTTTTCCATTTTTACCAGTACAAGTAGAAAATGAAGTGAGAAGACACATACTTAAGTAAACATCAACATGTACACATATAACTAATTAAATTCTAATCAGTGGGCTTATTTTCTTTATTCCACAATTATGTGGAAGGACATTCTGGCAACCTATATTACATTTTTCCTAGGAATATTCATTTGTTCTCACATTGTGAAGAAAAGAGTTCTTTTCAGGTTTTTGAGCCAGCAGTAAAATAAATTAAAAACTTTGACACCTTCAAAATTGAGACAGACTTTGTGATCAAAAATATATATAATTCTCCATATCCGTGGTTAAATATTATCACCAAAAATTCTCTTAAGTACACAATTTTACTGATTATTTCTAATTTAATGAAATTACTATTTCTAAAACCAAAGGAAAAATAAATTATTTGATTATATAATTATTCAATGGATTTATCCTTAACCAAAGGAAAAAATATAGTCATATAAAGATGAGCTGAAATTATATAGCATATTTGTGTATTTCCTTCTAAAAATTAATAGCTTCATACGGCTACATTTATATACCCAATAGAGACTACTCTGTGAAGATATTATTTAACTTTTATATTTATGTTTAGACTGCAGTCTCAAATAATTCCATAATAATTTGCCTAATTAAGTCTTTAGAAACAAAGCCCAAACATGATATTAGGAACATAAAGAAGTCTATATATAAATAATAAATTTGTGCTTTTGATGTCGGGTCTTATGTTTAAAGTGTTTTACTGAACTGATAAAAAGACATGTTTATAAATTAAAACAAAAGTTATATATGCCTCCCACTATACTGCTGTTCTTGTTGAATAAAATATATGTAAATGTAGCATGGTTTGAGTGAAAAATAAATACATAAAATTTCTGCTTTTGACTATGGCAGATCAGGTTGTATCAGACTAACTCTTCTGCTGAGAAAAACTAGAAAAGTAAATAAAATATTTAAAAAAATCAATTTAAAAACATCAGAAAACCATCAAGTCAGTCAGAATTTTAGAGGTCAATATCTTAGAGAGATAAGAAACAAAAAGAAGTGACCCTGATATTGGAAGTTGCTGTTGCTTTGGAGTTATTTGCTTATTTACAAGTTATAGCCAGATCTTAAACTTCAGCCGTTTCTGCCCTGATTATATCATGATGATCTGTCCTTAGTCTAAGCAGCAGAGGAAATGCTGAGAAGTTGAGAAAAGCATTTAGTAGTCTCATGGGGACATGGGGAGGGTGGTGAGTGCTGGAACACATTTAGGATTTTAGTTGGGGTCTCTGAAGAAATTTGCTCAAAGAGAATGGCCAGACAGAATGTAGAATTGCTCTCGTGAAGACAGAAACCTAGCCTCAAAAGAGTTAACTCCTGGTAAGATTAAAGCTATCTTCCCATAGTGTAACTTCTTGTTAGGGACAAAAGAAGAAAATAATAACACTTTGTATACTCACAAATAACCTGGACACATTTTCATACAGAATGCCTGGAATTAAAAAAACAAAAAAACAGGAACACCAGGATACCAAAAAAGAAAAGAAAAGAAAAGAAAAGAAAACTTGTTGAAAACTAAGTGAAAAACCATACAATAGAAACAGACCTACAGGACAAATCAAAAACCAAATAGTGGAGGTATGAGCCATATTTTATATTTCAAATAACTGAAGTTTATATCCAAATATCTATCTATATATATCTATCTACGGAGATTTTCAGTAGGAAATTAGAATTTAAAGAAAATAGTTCAAAAATAACTCTAACATTAGAGAAACATACTACCTAGAATTAAGAACTTGATAAATTGATTTAATAGTACATTACACATAGCCCAAATAAGGACTTATGATCTGGAAGTTAAATCAGTGAAAATTAGCAAACTGAAGCACAGAGAGATTAAAAAGTTTGGAAAATATAGAAAAAGGAGTAAGACACATTTGGGGCATGGTAAAAAAAAATTAATATTTATATATTAGAGTAACAAAGGGAGAAGTGAAAGGCACTGCAGCATGAACACTATTTGAAGAAAAACAGTAAAAATATTTCCAAAGATAATATAAGCTACCAAGCAACAAATAGCACTATAGACTTCAAGTTGGTGTTATAATGAATTTGTTGAACTTTTTGGCAGTATCTACTAAACATAAACATATGAGTACCCCATAAGTAAGTAATTTCATTTCTAAGTACAGTAACAAGAGAAATGTCTATGTTTGTGCACCAGAAGACATGTTCAAAAATGTTTGTAGCAACATTATTTGAAATGACCCCAAACTGGAAGCAACAAAATTGTTTACAAGAATATAGTGGATGAATAAACTGTGTAATATTCTTACAATGGATATAGAAATGAAAGGGAGCAAATGACAGCCACCTGCAACAACATAGTCTGATATCACAATCATTTTAGAGTCAGACATAAAAGGAAACATACTGTAAAAGTCCATTTGAATAATGCTCAGAAACAATCTAATCTGCAGAAAAGTGATTACCTCTAAAGAGGAGGGATGCTATTGGGACACGGCTTGAGGGAAGCTTCTGAAATGTGGATAGTGTCCTGTTTCTTGTTTTGGATTTTGTTTTTGGATGTGTCCACTTCATAAAAATTAATAGACCTGTGAACTCGTTAGTTTGTACTTTTTAATGTAACTTATAACTTAATATGATTTTTTAAATAGAAATAAGTATGTTTGAAGATAGATTATGAAATATGATGGACTTACCAAAAACAAAAGTTTGAAGGACAATTTAGCACATTTTCACATTTATGGAGGTAGTTATAGAATGTTTTTGCTCAAAAGGGTAGGAAATATATTTACCTCAAGGAAATCACTTAATGTTAACCAAAAGAACTCCTAAAGTCAATTTTAGCTGGAATTTGTTTCACTTATATCATATTCTTCAATTAAAAAAACTAGTAGTTCCAAAGCACTTGCAGAAGTTTGGTTATAGACTGATCAGCCAGAAAAATCTCCCTTTTCCTAGTTAATCAGGTAAATGATTTATATTGCAAAGTCCTTGTCACATTTTGCCAACTTATGTGATATGCATTCCTGCCCTGTTGCACAATTTAACTAGGTGCCATTCACTTTATATTCTATGTGAAAGGTGCCTTCAGTAGGTACACAAACATGGTGGTGATGTTAAATCAAAATTATTGGTCTGACTGTATAACATTGTAAGTTGCCACATGGAAAGCAGAGCCTAATGCAATTTTATGGCAGTTGATTGACTTTGTCCAATAATACTAAAGCAATGAAATCTAATTGTCCGTGTACATTAGTCACACCATCTTCCACTACAGTGAACATAGACTATGCCTATGTTTAAAAATAAATTATCCAAGTAAAAATAACTTCAACCTTTCCTTAAGTTATTCACTGAAAAAAATGTATAATATATAAAGTTAATTGCGATCACAGAAAATTATTTGCAGATACATGACATGTATCTTAATTTTTACACTCATATGCGTATATTTACATCATTATATATTTCTGCTTATTACAGCTTCAGTATGTGGGCAAAGTCCTAGATCTATATTTCAAGTATATAATCTAAGTTATGAGTTAGAGGAGACAGTCTCTTCAAATAATAGTCATTTTTTTGTGTTGGTACTTGTTGAGCATATGACCATCTTTATTTGGCCATCTCCTAGGTGAATATCAAAGAGATATATGATGGTTAATGATCAGAGCCATACCATGCTAGAATGGTCAGCTAATATAAATAATTCATATAATCTGTAATTCTTATTTTCTTCACCTTTCAACATCGGCTCCCTTTGCTATTTAGGATAAGCAGAGAAGGTTTGGTGATATGTCTTTGGATTTTTGTATTTAGATGTTTTCTTAGCACTGTGAAGTGTTTTCCTATTATGTCTAGTTTTGCCATTGCCTGTTGTACAACTGGCATTCTGTTCCCTAAAGTGAACTTTCTTGAGAATCTGTAAAAAGATTATCTAAGGAATTAGCGTTCTTCATCAAAAGGTTTCCGCATGAGGACACATTCAATTTCTTAACTGAAACTGTTCTGATAAGATATCTTTCTTTTCTCAAGTCCAAACTGCATAATGCTGTTGTAATAATTGCCATCACATTTATAGAGTGCAGATATTACTCTATTCCTTTAGCAGTACATTTTTCCAAATTTGAGACATTTGGGATTAAGTCAGTCCCTGGGCTTTTAGGAGGATGATCAATGTTACCCTCCATTCCCAAGTACTGTGTCTAGGGGAGAGAGAGTACACTGTGTCTCTTGGCCCGTGTCAGGCTTCTAAGTCAGGTCTCTTTCACAAGATTCCTGTTTAATGTCTCACAGTAAGCCATTTGCAGTTCAGAAACTAGTGTATAGCAGCTGTGTCCCCCACATTGTCTCACTTGTTGTGCTCCCTGGCATTGTGTATAATAGAAAGACTCAAAAAAAAAGATTCTTTGAGAAATTGAGTTTTGACTAAAATCAGGTTTTTAAAACATTCTTGGGAAAGTCAAGGGTCATAACTAAAAGGTAACAAGCCCTGATTCTTAGTTCAGCATATCCACACAAGGAAGCAATAAAGTGGAAAGAAATAGACTTTATTCTGACTGTAATATGTTTTTCTAAATGTAAGCAAGTCAAAGAAATATTTCCTTCCTCAAATGGGTTTCAATAACTCTGTCATTGTCCTATTAGCAATGTCCAATGTCCAACAGGGGTAAGGGATTTGTGTGTGTATGTGGGGGGATGTGTGTGTGTGTGTTTCAAAAGATGCAATAATTAAATAGGTAGTTCTGTAGCTCAGACTAGCAGGAGTCTTGACCTACGACAGAGATGGAGAGGTGGAATGCTTCTGGTGTGACTTTAGCAATTTGCCTGGCAGTGCTGGGCCAGCCCAGAGTGGTAGGGAATCAGCAGCAACTATTTTCTTGTCATTCGGGTAAGATTTCTTGAAGGAAAAATAAGGTTTTACAGAGCTATCTATCCTCCAATATGTGTCAGAGACCATCCTATATATAATAGATGCTGAATAATATTTATGGAATGAATAATAAATGAGAACATACTTTTGTTCCATGCCTAGTGTTTTCTGTTTTCAAAAGAAGCAATATCCAACATTTAAAAGAGAAATTTCCCTCACCAAAACATTTCTTCGAACTGTATCAAAATAATGAAAAATTTAAAAAACCACATCTGTATAAGTGGTAACAGAACACAAAGTGATAGTTTAGAATGCAGTGAAATTACTGTATAAAATTACTATTCAAATCATAAAGTTGTACAGGATTAAGTTACAAACTGAATTGGAGAGAAGAAAATGTCAGCCCAGAAAGAAAATATCATGGGCATTTTAAACTAACATTCAGAAACATGTGATGCTCTGTCTGTTCTGTGAGATAAATTTACTGACCCTTGTTTCATTCAACGAATATTTCTTTTAGTTATACAACTGGCATTTTTTTTTGTTTTCTGTGTTTGTCTGGATTGATTATTTGTTTGCAAGTAAACCTCTGCATCCATCATCATCACAGAGATTGCTTCATTATTCAGAAAATTTTCAGGCATTTTGTGAAACATTTTAAGAAGAGAAAATCATATGGCTTAAAAACACATTCTATTTATATGGTACTTATATGACATATATGTTATTTATATTTATATGATATATATATGTATGACATATATGTAATAAAAGTCATTTGCAAGTTAAGTGATCAAAACATTCTCATTCTTTATATCTCTACCTCTCAAAAACATTTCACAAAAACTTCTTCAGACATGAATGCAACTTAACACTTTTCTTTCTTTAATTCACTATCAATAGTTAGCTTCGAACTTCTAAGGAAAAAGGAGGATTCTGTAGCCTGCAAGTTCCCAATTATATGCACTAATGGAATGGATAAGAGAGCATCTTCTGAGACCCTTATTTGCTAAAAAGAGAATATTATTTAAGTCACCCAAGGCAGTAACATTGAATCGGTATTTCAGAAAATATTATTAATATAAGAATTAACATGAAATTTTGAACTGATTAATTACCTTTGGGTAAAATTAACTGAAATAAAGGAAACACAGCAGACATTATGCCCCCCAAATTCACCCTTTTAGAGTTTTTCTAAATTCATTTTAATAGTATGAATTTGCCTAAATGATAAACTCATTTGCCCAAATCAACATACTTACTTTCAACTCTTCAGTAGAATTTATAAATTCATTGGAGATTTGTACCTAGACCTATAACTATTTCACTTTAGTATTTTTTTCCTTTTATGGTAATAAATTATAAAAGAGCAGTTTTCATAGCGCATATAAAGGACAAAAGCCAATTACTGAATATGAGTTGTAACTAAAAGTACAGGTTATTCAGAATTAAAATGGTTTGTGGTTTATATGAAAGCAAAAATGGTAATGATGCATTATGCTCCTACAGTTCTGTTCCATCACACTCATACATAGACCCAGTGCCATGAGTTCTAGCCAAAGATGCAAAGGGTATATAATGGAAGGCAACAGCACACTAAAATGTTAGTATAAGAAGAAATGGGAGTAAAACGAGTTGCATTTTAGATAACATTAGATATAAAATATGATCTTAAACTAATTGAAATCTGTATTTGTACCAAACACATGATTGGTGAGAAGAGATTGGATCTATGTTAGAGTTACTTGAAAAAGAAAAAAAATTCTCTTGTACCCACAGATTTCAGCCATTCCCTTTTTTTCCTTTTATCAAAACTCAGTTACTAGTGAGAAACACTCACTTCAGGATTCAGCTGATTCATATTGTCCCCACACTTTGGTCCAGACAGAAATAGGTCATTTTGAGTACTTCCTAGAA
The DNA here is from genome assembly GCF_011762595.2 of Tursiops truncatus. NCBI lineage: Eukaryota > Metazoa > Chordata > Mammalia > Artiodactyla > Delphinidae > Tursiops > Tursiops truncatus. The sequence continues at coordinate 122,687,825 of NC_047038.1, forward strand.
TAGCAGACTGATGGAAAATAAACTGTCCCTGAGAAATCATTAGGACAGAAATTTAGGACAGATAGATTTAAGTATCTCACCAAGAAGCTGTAATACTTAAAGAGCTCTAAATTCTTCAAGGGTCTAAAGGATAATTTTAAGTTTCAGGGCACTTCAAAGCTAACACATGCTTTTGACATTTCTTGGTCCCCCAAATGGGATTTGGTTCAGATCTGCATCTAGGACAAGATAATCCAATGCAGTGAGCTCAACTTTTGACTCCAGTTGAGACTCCAGCTGACTCCTTGTCCAAACTTGAGAAATGGAGACTCTGGGGAGACTGAAAGGAGATAAATGACACGCAGCACAACAGCTTCTTATCTTCCTTCCTGACAGTGATTTTGGTACATTGGAATCACTGGAGCCATAAAAACACTTGTAGCTAGGGACATATAATTCTGGGAGATATCAGCTATTTATATTAGATTCTACCTAACCTATTCTACCTATACCTTAGAGTTACTTTATTCTCCATGCAGAGCTCTACAAAAGATTTGGTTCTAGGTTAATGTTACTAATAACCATTTACCACTTCCTGTGAACTAGGCGCTGCTCTAAGTCTTATATCATTGATTATTTAATTATCACAAAAATAGAATGTAGTCTAATTTTTCCCACTTTTCAGATCTGAAAGTTAGGCGAAGAGAACATAGGTAAGGTAACCAGAGAAACTGATTAACTGGCCCAACGTGGATCCATGCTACACTTATCTTCTAACAAGTAGAAGACTGTTGATTTGAGCCCAAATGATCAAGCACCAAAGTCCATGTCATCAACTACAGTACTGCTTCTCAAATTTGACTACTGTTGTACATGATAACTCTGGAGACAGAGTTGGTTTTGAAACGTAAAAATTTGATTTTAGCCTCTTTGACATTGGACTCTTCTGAGACACCTCACTTTGAAGAATACTGTCTTTAAACTCTCACATGTTGTATGCTTTTACATATAACATGTATTTTTCTAGTCTAGTCAAATATTTTGACTATTTGTCTGGATTGTTACTTACTTTTTCCTTTACTGGTTGTTTTCTAGAGACTGGGTAAATCTGTAATCATGTTTTAAGAGGTGTAGGGGTGCTGATATAAACTTTATTTTAGCGTAATTTGAGCTTTTATATACTCTGCTGTTATATACCTCGAATAGCATATTTTATTGAGGACTGAGATATATATCATTCATACAGCTTTTACAAATTCTATTATACTATCTCATTTAAATCTTACAGTGATTCTATAAGTTTGATCAAAATTGTACAGATTAGAAAAATGTATACGAGAAAATTAAGATAGTTCACCCAAGTTCACACACAGTCACTAACAAGAGCATAGTCAATATATAAACAAAGACCTGTAGGAAATGATGGAGTAAACTAAGCAGAAATTTGAAGGATGAGCTTTCAAAACAGAAGGATCAGGAAAGCAAAGATGAGAGCATGTTGGGCCTGATCTAGGAGCAGAAGAAGTCTAAAGTGACAGTTTTGTAGTAAGCAAAGAAAAAAGTAAGGAATAATGAATGAAAAGTAAGTAAGGTTTTCAGTAGTAGAAAACCTTATCTTGTAGCCCATTGGAAGAAAACATGGTTTTACATTTGAGCAACATGGGATGCCATTGACAATTTGGAGTAAAAGAGTGTCATGACCTTCCCTGAGTTGTAAAAGGATCAGTCTGGCTGTTTTTTTAGCACATTGCTGATATATCAAGTGTGGAGAGTTAAAGAACCAGAGGAGTCAGATGAATCCAAGGTTTTATGCTTCAGTAATGATAAAATGGATTTTCCATTTGTTGAGTTTAGGAAACCTCAGGAGGATATTTGGGGCAAGATCAGGAGTTTTGTTCCGAGTATAAATTTGGGATGTTTATCATTCATCAAAATTAAGGTAAAAAGTTAGACATAAAAGTTGGGAGTACAAGATAGATATGCAGGATGAAAAGTTTCAATTTCTGAGTCATAGGCATTTAGATGGTATTTAAAACTCTTGAGGCTGAATGAGACCTTCAAGGTGATCAGTGTAGACAGTTAGGAAAGATACAAGTACTGAGCAGCAGGACATTTAAATGATTAGAAATCAGGGAAATGCAGATAAACCAACACAATCAGAATAAGCCAGAGGAAAGAGTCAGTGATCTAGGATGAAAATCAGGAGAGAATGATGATCTGGAGCCCAGGGAGCAAATATTCAAGGAAAATGGTCTGAGAAACAATGACACATGTCACTACTAGGTCAACTAAGATGAGCAAGGAGAATTGACCATTGGTTTTTAGCAACAGGGAACAACTTAATAACATAGGAACATTTTGGAAAAGTGGAGGCAATTTCTGATTAGTGTGGATTTTTGAGAGAGAAGAAGAAGAAGAGATAAATTAAAGATCAATATAGACCTTTGAATCTTAACTGAGATTTGCTCTTGGTTTTCAGACTCCAGTCTATTATTATGACTGTATCTTCTGTTTTATGGGTACAATTTTGAACTCTGATGTATAGATATTGCATACCAGTATATAAATAAATATTGATAGAGGTTTTCTAAATATTCTAAATATAGAGGCTTTCTAAATATTTTATTTATTTGGATGATAGCAAGTAGAACAATAGTGGTTGTGATATTACAAGTTTATGTCCTAGAAATAACTAGCATTATAAATGAGAAGCTATCTCAAACTTTTTAAATATTGGGAATCAGACCATTCAGAGATAAATTATTGAACCGAGATTTTTATATTATTAGGATTAAAAGGAATGACATTCTCCCTTAGCCTTTTACTTAATTTTCTTTTGTTCAAATACTTGTGCATCAAAAACTTCCATTGCTTATGTTGGTTAGATTATATCTTTTAGTTTTTGAGTTAAATTACCCACATTCACTTATTACACACTAAGCAAAGTAGCAGTTTGTCCTCAGATATCTCAGAGACAGTTTCAAGGAACCTCTGACCTAACTTATATAGGAAATGATATTCACGCATGTCACAGTCTCCAAAACTATGAATGTCATCTTTATTTAAGAAAACTAAAGAATAAATATTTAAAATAGGAGCATACTTTTATATGAAAAAATCACTGTGCTTTATTTTATCTGTTTATAGATGAATCATGTGTGGATAAATTGTGGATTACATTTATCTTTTGAAACTTACTACTTAAAGATGTAAGAAAAATCAGTGTGACATTTGAATACACTTTGAAGTACTTTCAAAATTCAACACTTTACAACATTTATCTTTCTTTTGCATCAACTGCTTTTTAAATTGTATTTCTCTAGCAACAGCATTTTTGTTTTAAACCAATTTTCCTTTCCTCTTATTTTATTCCCCCCCCCCCCATTGTATTTTTCTCTCTTTCTTCACAAGGACCAAAATATTTTCTGTCAAAGGTAACAACACCGTTCAAATAAATCCTTGCTGTTTGAAAAGAATGATAATGACTTTGATCACTGTATTTGTATAATTAAGGTGCAGGCTTTTGCTTTAAAAAGAGTTCACCTCTTGCATTGAATCTGGGAGGACATGAAGCATTTACCGAGATGAGTACTCTGTTGGAAGGTCCCTGGTCTCCTTTGGTGTTGCATCTATCTATGTCCCCAGACTGCTCCTCCAGTGTTCCAATGACAATGATTAGTGGGACCCCCCAACGAGTTGCAGATGGAATGAGGCACAGCGATAAGGCAAGCTGCCTCTCAGATCAGCAGAGAGAAAGGCCTTCTTCACAGGAAGCCCAAGAGGAAGCCATTTAAACAAGTGTGCAGAAAATATTGGGGTAATTACCAAGCACCAGGAGGGGGTCTCAGCATTGAGAATGGATTCAAAAATTCATTCAGCAGATTAATTGATGTTTTCCCTGCAGCTTGTCTTTGGAAATAATTCCCATGGAAATTCACAACTGAGACTGGGGAACTATATTATAAAAAGATATTTTCATTAGAGCATATATATTTACTAATGTTTGAACCACATTTATTTCTGCCAGAGAAGCTCTGACGCTTTTGATCACTCAGCCTTGCAGTTTTGCTCTCTAAAATAAGACTCTTGCAACTACAAAAGCCAGAAAACCTCGATGCTTGAGCTTCTTAAAGTACTCTGATTATTAGAAATAGCTAGGCAAGCTTTTTGTGACTATTTTTTCACATAACAGACTTGATTGCCATTCTGATGTCCGATTCATCTAGAAGAAAATTTGTTGTGTGTATTTGAGCAGGAAGTGCCCTAAAGGAGGAGGACTGGCCTCCCCAGTCCCACAAGGCTGCTATAGTGGAACATCAGTAATATGACAGATTTGTTTCTGGGGAGAAGCAAATCAACCTTTGCCTCCTTCTTTCCTAACCAGCTGGCAAATAAAGGACCTTGACAGCAAAAATACAGAGATAGCCACTTCTCAAATGTACCGGTTTAGAAAAGATGTCAAAAAGCAAAAATATATGTGTGTGGGCTGTGCCCATATGTATATGGCACAGTGTTTATGGAACCCAGAGTTAGTCTTAAAAAGGGCACACCTTTCTTTTGGAAATATTGTTCTATCATTTTGAAAAATTGAAAGGAAATTCTGTTAAAATGATGTCGCTGTATTATCATTGGCATCTCTGGGAACACCTGTTTATTATGTCCAGTTTAATTGGAAATTGACTTGGAATAAATTAATCTGAGTATCCTCATTGCAGTTGTCTGCTTATGCATGTAATGATTCTAGGGTCACTTGGGAATTTGAGACTGTGGATATCAATTTGTCTGAAAATAGGTGGTTCACCTTTCCCATGAGGAATGCATATGCTGTTCCCTTCACCTTGAATGCACTTCCTCTCTTAGTGCACCTAGCATGCTACACACATGCAACTAGAGCTGTATTATAACTTCCATGGGCCCCTGCCACTATAGAAAAAATTTTAAACTTATGGTTCACAATCACATTTGTATAAAGATGAGTATATTGATTTTACATGTTAATACATTTTCTTCTATCTAAATACTTACTGTTTTCTGACTTAAAGGAAATGAAAATATTTTCTTGTCCCCAAATGCACTGTGTGTCCTAAGCATTATACCTTTTGTGCCTGATAGATTGGTAGGTCCTGCATGCATCAAGTCCAAGGTAAAATATTAACAGTTTTGTGTAAGTTCCTATAGCAGACCTGTTGAAGGCCTCACAACAACTATTTACTTCCTTTCCTGGCTTATAGATCCTGGATTTTGTTTAGGGTTCAGGCAGTAAAGGCACAAGGAGCAGACTACCCCACCCCCACCCCTAGGACAAAGGAATAGGCCATGACTGGCCCACTGCCATCTTGGAAATTCTCCCTTTTGTCAGTGAGGGGTCAGCCATAAAAAGGTTTGGGCCCTCTGTTGATCATAAGGGCAGACATGGTTGAGCAGACTAATGGAAGGAACCTGAGTACTTGATAACATTGTTGAACCACCTGAGATTCTTTTTAAGTTACGTGATAGACATTCTTGGTGTTTTTGCCTTGTTTTAGTTCAATATTCTGTTATTGGTAGCTTAACCAATATATTTTCTTTGCACTTCCTAGAGATGTAGGCATGTTTCTTTTTTAACCTTAGGTGTACGTTGCACATTCTATCATCATAGTTTCACCTTACTGACTAATTAATGTTTAACATAACAATGTCTCCACTAGATGGTAAACTCTGCCCAGTTCCTTGGATAATCTTGCTCAAAAAATATAGAATTATTTGTTTAATTAGGAAAATGGAGATTACTAAGCTGTATTTTTCTGAATATGCTTTTTCCCCCTTAATTAAAAGTCAAGATGGTAGTGTTTTGATACCTTTACCATTCTTAAATTGTTAGCAAGTTCTGGGTTGTAATTTGCCTGAGCCAAAAAAACATTAACTTATTTAATTTCATATTCATCCACTTCTCATATATTTAGAACTCTGTTTGTTATACCCTTTCCATGACTAAAGACCAGTAGCCCAGTTACAAAAGATGTAAAGAATTAAGATTGGTAGTGATGTATTCTCTGTGCCATCACTTTTATCCTTTACTATATACTCAGTACCCAGTACCTGACTAAATGCCTGGCATATACTAGAAATTTGAAAATAATTTTGGTTGACTTAATTTTAAACCTCATATTATCATGTATTCTCAACAATAGCTCTGTTCAGTCTTTGTTACCCCAGTTTCAAATGACCAGTCTCCATACCTTTTTCTTTTTTCCCTAGCCTCAAGCTTTAACCTTTGACAAGGTCTTAATAGAGCAGTACTACTCTGAAATTTTAAAGCAATGTGCCCATATTTCCCTCTTATGCATTTTTGATAGGTTTTGTTCTATTAGTCTCTGTCAAGATTGGCTTGCCTCTGCTAATGCCACTTACGAGCATCAAGTGGTTTTGAAAAGGGCCTGTATTTCTTGTCATTATAGAAAGGGCTAAATGAAGTTAAGAGCTATAGGTTGGCATGTGAGGGGTGACAAATAAGATAAGGGCGTCACATTACTCTCACACCGTTTTGTCCATTTCCCTAAGGAAAACATGGCATACACCATAGAAACTTAGGGTCACACTGGGGTATACCAATCTATAGGACATATGCCAAAACACTCTGGATTTACGAAACTTTCTAATCCTCAAATGCTATTGGATTTGTACCAGACCGCTTCAACTGAATGCATTCTCCAGGACAGATTCTTCTTTATTCATGTCTGTACTTCCCATTCAGCCTCCAGAAGTTCCTTGTTTCCCAGCTCTTGTTGACTGGGTACTTGAACCTCAATTCTTCCCCTCACAATCTCCCTCTCTCTTCCTCTCTGTTCTCCCCTCTGTTGCCAGACATGACTCTTCCTGGTGATAGTCTTTGAGAACTGACCTATCTAAAAAATACAATTCAAATTTAGGTGGCTTGGCCCAGAAAATCCTCTTTTATCTCACTTACTGTCAATATGCTACAGTATCAAATAGATGAGCTTGATTTCCAAGCCTTGGGGAGATTAGCTGCATTAAAAGTTATGGCTTCTGCATAGCACAGGGAGATCAGCTCGGTGCTTTGTGACCACCTAGAGGGGTGGGATAGGGAGGGTGGGAGGGAGACAAAAGAGGGAGGAGATATGGGGATATATTTATATGTATAGCTGATTCACTTTGTTATACAGCAGAAACTAACAACAACATTGTAAAGCAATTATACTCCAATAAAGATGTTAAAAAAAAAAAAAGGAGCTGGGACCCAGTGGTCATGAAAATGTCTTGTCCACCTTGGATTATCTGTATTTACCTACATTTACATGGGGGAGAATTAATTTCTACCCATTTTGTTTAATTTATTATTACCTTGATGTTTCTGCCATTTTCTGTGAAACCTAATTTTAACTGATATGGTTTCTGAACTTAAAAGGAGACCAACTGGTTCAAAATCTCTTGGTTTTAAGGTTCAGGCGGCTTGCCAGTCTTTTAAATTTCCTAAAATGCTTTCATTGCCTGAAAACTGGGAAAATAGAGGGACATTAAAAAATTAGAATTGCAAAAAATTAATTAATTAATTAATTTTAAAAAATAAAAATTATTGCTTCTATAGGAAGAAGTCTGGTACCAAAGTGTAATAGCTGTTCAAACTAAGTATTAAGGTCAATAGATAGCCTCCCTGGAGATTCTGGGAACAGGTTGGGGGGATAGGGTAAATATGGTTATATCCATGTCTGGGTTGGGGTATTAACTTAAGTGTGTAGCTCAAAGTCTATTTACATAATTAATCACTGAAAAAATTAATTACAGCTAACATTTGTGCACTACTGAATAAGGGAAACCTGCTAATTTACAGTTCTTAAACAGTGTGCTGTTTATGACTCTGCTCAGTAATCAACTAACTGCTGACGATCCAAAGTGGACAATCATGACTTGCTTCGAAACACCAGTGAAATTTTAGCATAATGGTGACACCAATGTTCAATGTATCCTTTTGTTTCACTTTTACATTTTAAAAATTAACTTGAAAAATAAGATTTAACGGAGTTCAATAACATTCTGACTCATCCAATTCCCTTTGTTGTTTTTTTCCTGTCAGAATATCAATATCTAAGAAAACATTAACAGAAATGAATATTGGCAGGTACTAATTTGTTTAATGCATGGAGTAAACACAGACACACACAGTGGAATAAAACAACAAAGAACAAAGGCATAAGTACAGTGAATGAAATTCCCAAAGACTACTATAAATGTTTAAGTTACTAGGAATAAAACATTTTTGGAGAAAGAGTCTTTAAGTAAAGATGTAAAAATGTCTCAAAATATTTGGAAGAGACGAAAGAAAAACATGCGTCTATTAAAAAGTCAGAAAATATTGTAGATTTGATACATGTATATTGGAAGTGAAAAAATAAGTGAGAAAGTACTGCTAGATTTATTGATTAGTCTATAAAGATGTCAGTAATTCAAGATAATACAGTATTAATAACAACAAAAAATAGGTCTCAAAATAGTTCCAAAAATACTTAAGGGGAGGCTGAATTTAAGCTAACTGTCCACTCGGCAGATCAATCTTTGGGCAAAATGCTCTTAAGGAATGTGGGTTTGGGTCATTGTTTTTTAAGAATTGATTAGACAAATATGAATTGGACTTTCTGAATATACTAATAGTAAATACTTATAGGATACTTGTATTTCATAACCTTTGCTTCCACATATGTAAGGATTTGGGACATCTGACTGGGGAAAGCAAATTGGGCAGGACAAATGACAGTGGGCTGGCCAGTTTTTCCTGTTACCCTCAGGGGTTATCTTTCCTGTGCCTGATTCAATTTTTCAGCAATTTGGTTTAAACCTTAAGTTTCCCCAGTTATGGCACCTATAACCTCTGTTTTCCTTTTATTCATTTAAATATCCCAAAGGTATGAATTCATAAGCAGCCAGTTTGGTTTTCATACACTTCCTTCTTTTTTCTCCTTTTGCAGCATTTTAAATTATAAGTATTTACTTGTGTAGTGCTTCTATTGTCCTTCTTTATCCATTTACCCTTTGAGAAGCTCTGGCTTTGGAGGCTATTTCTTTGAAGGCTTTCGTATGATTTAATATAATATAGGGTGCCAGGTATTTTTCTAGAAGGGAACATTAAAATTTCCAATTATGCTTCAGTTTTTTTATGTCCAGATTTAGAATTAGAAGAACTATTTCTTCACCATTTTCTTAACTTAGAAAATCAATAAATAGTCTAGTCATGAATTTACCAGTGTTCTGAGTAATTTGTGTAAATCTCCACATACCAATCTCAGACCAAAAAATAAAAAAAAAGAAAGAAAACATTTTTAGTGTTAAATTCTAAAATCAGCGGGTGATGGGTGAGAGAATACTTGCTTAAAATGTACAGAGACAATGATGGGCAGTGCTCTGGTTCAAGATCTAAAATTCTTAGAATTTTGTTGTACTTACTTATCTCCATCCTGAGGAGAGGTATAAGTTAGGCAATTTCAGTCTGATGCCATTAAATATTGAATTATCTAATTCTTCCTTTCTCACCAAGCAACAGACCTATTGATTATAATTTGATTTCCCGTAATCATGGGAAAAATTAATTGACTTGAGGATATAGTCATCTGGTCGTATTCTGCATATTTATCATTTAAAGTAGCAAATTGAATTTTGTTCCTTTATAAATACTGTACATCTTTTCCTTTTTGTTCACTTAAGCAGCCATGGAGAGAGAGATGGATATAATCTTGGGAAGCTGCCAATGGCAGTTTCTAAGCCTGCAAAACTGAAGCACAAAGTTTGGACCAAAATAAATTAAAGCCGTGCCATACTATTAAATATCTTGGAATAGATCCATGTGGTTTTGTATGAAAATCCTCCATCGTTGTGCATCATAAGCTTTTTCTATTTGCGACCTATATGAGTGGTGGTTGTTTTATTTAACATTAAAATGTCTGGGTCAAAATTACTTCTTGCCACTGCATAAATTTGTGATTTTAGGAAAGCCTACCCTGTTACTATATTAATGGTCCATAGTACATTCCTTCTGTTTTTCTCCCTGTTCTTCTTAAATACCTCCTGCCTTGTTTCAGGCTTTTCGTGGCTCTATGGACTTCCCAAGTATATAGAGCTATCTATCACCCCTTCCAACAGTCATAAGCATATTCAGCTAAGCCTTGCTGATATCTGTGTGTATTGCAACTAATTAGGAAAATCAATTTGTTTGTTGCCAGTTTTAGTTTATTTGTTCTTCAATGTCCACTATCACTTAGTCTGTTTATTTTCAGCTTATGATCTCATTTCATACTTATAATACATCTGATCTGAACTATTTTAGTTTCCCACCAAATTTATTGGGGAAATGTTATTATCCCTCTGCATAGAGGGCCATTCCATTCCCAAAGCAGAAGCAGGAATGAGGTAATATTTCCAGGCATTCTATGTATTTTTCTCACATCCCACCTCAAGAGAGAAAAAATGGCATTCATTGACTCCCATTGTTGAGTCAATGTGTTAAAGAACAGTACTCATACATAGGCCAACTGCTTGATGCCCTCTCCCTCTCTCTAACTTTCTCTTCACAGCTGCTGCTTCTGCAATTTAAAGGTTAAATATAATTCACAGGGTGGACTGGTAGACCACCTATTTTAAACCTTATCCTAGGCTGCTTTTTCAATCCAGCTTTAACACCAATAAAAATCGTATATTATTTATATCCTCATTTAATTCCTATATCTCTTTCTCAGTTGGTTCAAAACATGAAAGAAAGAAGTGTAAATATTAAGTAGTAATTCTCAAAACAGCCAACATTTCAAAAAAACATTCTAATTGTATTATCTCACAATCTTTATATTAAAATGTACACTTATAAAAAGTGTAATAAGAAATGTGTACATGATGAATTAACTTTATTAACAGGAAACAACTTATTAAGTCATTGGTCAATTTTCAAGTTCACTGATTAGACTGTTTTTATTTGTAAAAAAAATAAATAGATGATATATAGCCCATAAAACACCCTACCTCATTTCTGTTGCCAAGTTCTCCAAAGGTGAAAATGGATATATATCTTTTTTTTTTTTTTTTTTCTGGCAAGAATCCATTCCAGTACTAAATAGCTTAGAGGTGTAGATTTTCTTGAGGTTTGTGGGTCTAGGCTTATTTCCTTGTAACCTTGGTTTTGCCTTAATATACTGACACCTGGGAATTGCCTCAAAGAAGCGGTGGCTGAGTCCTAATTAGAAATGTTAGGTATAGTGGAAAGAACCTAACTTCTGGTTCTTTTCGAGTTATATACCCTCACAATGTAATGCTCCCTATAATTCATACTAGATTTGATATATTTAAACTTATGTGATTCTCCATTTCGTCAATATTAAAATGATTGCAAGGATAATGTTAGACTGACTATCTGTCTATGTAACTATGTACCTATCTATCTATCATCACCTAACACAATGCATGGGTGCATTGTAGACACACTCAATAAATAATAGACTTTAATTTTTTTCATTATTACTGTTACTTTGAGTTGATGGCGTGGTTAACAAATAAGTCAAAATCCATGCTTCTGTCCAGAAAAAAGCTCAACAGAAGCCATTAATTCAGCTGGAAATAGCCCTTTGACATTAAATAATAAATTTATGCTATTGATTCCATTTAGAATGAGCCAGAAGTTCCCTATATCTTAGAGCAAATCACTGGATTGTCTATTATTTATTATACAGAAATCCTTGAAAAGCTGTGTTTACCTTTTGCAAGGTGAAAGGTACTTGTCCTTTAAAAATTACAGTGCCAGGGGCTTCCCTGGTGGCGCAGTGGTTGAGAATCTGCCTGCTGATGCAGGGGACACGGGTTCATGCCCCAGTCCGGGAAGATCCCACATGCCGTGGAGCAGCTAGGCCCGTGAACCATGGCCACTGACCCTGCGCGTCCGGAGCCTGTGCTCCGCAACGGGAGAGGCCACAACAGTGAGAGACCCGCGTAACACAAAAAAAAAAAAAAAAAAAAAGGGCATGGAAAAATGAGAGAGTACCAAAATTCATGAAAATGAAGATAACTTTTATTAAATAATTATCCAGAAAAAAAGAAACAACATTTCGATATTCATTTTTTTATATTACCAGAAAAATCTTTCAACAGCACTCATTATTTGATGATCCTACTGTCACTTCAAATAAAAGCCTATGATCATTGGAATGAATAAATACAAACAGGTTATTGAAATAGATGGCTCTTCAAAGTTCACGTGTCAGCATACCAGAAGTTTTGACCAAGCAAAACAGACTCTCAGAACTCCTTTTTTAAGCATCTTACTTTTTTAAACTGAGTGCTTTTTTTTGTATCAGCAGGAAAAAAAAAGTCTCTATGTAATATCATGTGATGTATTCAATTGATCTGTATCTGAAACATCTTGTAAGGATTTAGAAGTGACTTCTATGGAACTGAGATGTCCCTTACTAAAGGCTTCATTTATTAAGCTACCTTTCTGTCCCTAGATGCAAACACAAATGTATTTGTTTATTTAAGCTCTAAAATATTTGTGGGTAGTGTCAGCAAAAGTATGCTTCAGTTTGCTATTCTTCGTATACTTTAAAATATATTAAATTATAAAATGTCCAGTGCCCTTTTAATAATAATGATATGAATATTTATTTCCATTTACAAAGATCCACTAACAGTCAAGTCCAGCAAAAGTTACTTGTATAACATGTATATAAGATATAGTTTGCCTAAAATTGCATTATAGTGTGTGTTTTTTTTTTTTAATACTTTCTTTTAGGTGCAATTTGGGTTGAAACATCTAGTACTACTCTTTGATCTGACGTAATAAATTTCTAAAATATACTATTTAGGGTACTGTCAAAAAAGATTGAATCAGATTCCTAAATGATCACAGGGAGATTTGATTAAGAGGTTTAAGTTCACTTTAAAGGAGACCTTTAAAAATTAATAAAGCTCAATGACATTAGTTATATCTTTCTTATATTTTACAAAAAATAATATACACATGCTCTTTGTTGTCTACAACATAAAAGTATGTCTCCATCATCAACTAATGGTTTGTTGAATTCTCTTAAGTTCCACCATAATAGAGCAAGTATTTGAATTGTGTCTAGAAATTAAACCAATCTCTAATATTTAATAGTTCCCCAAACTGAGAAGCATGGAACAAGTCCTATAATATTTCAGTGAATGTCTGTCTATTTATAACTTGTAAATGTGTGAGCCAGACTAAAAAAAATGTGTGCAGAAAAATAAAGTGTTTGTCATAATCTCAAATCCTGATCTGAAGCAGGTGTCATTTTTCTATTCCTTGTTAGTTCATTTTCCAGGATTTCTTTTGAGGATCCATCATAGAATTCTAAGTGTTGTGTCCACTGGGATTTACACCACTTGTTCAATCTATTTATACCAAGTTAATTAAGTGATAATCCCAAAGTATCAGAGGGCATATGAAATAATAAATGTCTGATTCTCTCACAGACATGCCGAGACCACATGATGAGGAGTCAGAGGATGGAAGACTGTTTCATTGCCTAATATCACGTTCTCTTCTATAGGGAATATTGCTATTAAAATGCTGTTCTCATATTTCCTGAGGTTTTATACATTTCATTGGATAATATTCTTGTGACAATTGATGTGATGCTTTTGAAAGAGAGTCAAGCCAAAGGCTTTCATACATGAAATTTTACAATTTAAGTTATGGATTACTCCTATTTTGCAAACTTGGTCAAATCCATTGCTGAAATAAATCAAAATATAACATAATTTTTATATATGTTAAATGATTTCCATGAACAAAGAAAAATCTGTAAGATGCCTTTATTTCCAATTCCACATTGATCCTGTACGTGCATACAAACACAAATACACGCAGAGAAACAGATATTATCCATTTGCTAACTATTTAATATACCTGATTGCCTGTTTAAATGTTTATTAATCTCATTCATTTTGTTGAATAAGCAAGAAGGAAGTAAAATTCATTGTTCTTATATTAGCACTAAAGACAGTTTTAAGAGATAAATATCTGAATATCCTTATGTCCTAGAAATCCCATGAGTGATTTACAGCTATAGATATAAAGCTATTTCCAACAATTAAAAATTAAAAGACTGGTCAATATAGAAAGCTTACTATTACATTGAGAGTCAGGTAGTCTCCTGATAAGATAAAGAATTAGGAGAGAGTGGCAGGACATATTTAAGGTGATTAAAGGGAAAAATGTACAACCAAGATTACTCTACCCAGCAAGGATCTCATTCAGATTCAACAGAGAAATTAAAACCTTTACAGACAAGCAGAAGCTAAGAGAATTCAGCACCACCAAACGAGCTTTACAACAAATGCCAAAGGAACGTCTGGAGGCAGGAAACACAAGAGAAGGAAAAAACCTACAATAACAAACCCAAAACAATTAAGAAAATGGTAATAGGAACATACATATCAATAGTTAACTTAAATATAAATGGATTAAATGCTCCAACCAAAAGACATAGACTGGCTGAATGGATACAAAAACAAGACCCGTATATATGCTGTCTACAAGAGACCAACTTCAGACCTAGGGACACATACAGACTGAAAGTGAAGGGATGGAAAAAGATATTCCATGCAAATGGAATTCAAAAGAAAGGTGGAGTAGCAGTTCTCATATCAGACAAAATAGACTTTAAAATTAAGACTATTACAAAAGACAAAGAAGGACACTCATAGTGATCAAGGGACCAATCCAGGAAGAAGATATAACAATTGTAAATATTTATGCACCCAACATAGGAGCACTTCAGTACCTAAGACAAATGATAAGAGCTGTAAAATGGGAAATTGACATTAACACAATAATAGTAGGGGACTTTAACACCCCATAACACCCCACTTTCACCAATGGACAGGTCATCCAAAAGGAAAATAAATTTGGAAACACAAGCTTTAAATGATAAGCTTTAAACAAGATGGGCTTAATATTTATAGGTCATTCCATCCAAAAACAACAGAATACACATTATTCTCAAGTGCTCATGGAACATTCTCCAGGATAGATCATATCTTGGGTCACAAATCAAGTCTTGGTAAATTTAAGAAAATTGGAAAAGTATCATGTATCTTTTCCAAGAACAACGCTACTAGACTAGATATCAGTTACAGGAAAAAATTCTGTAAAAAATACAAACACATGGAGGTAAACAATACACTACTTAATAACCAAGAGATCACTGAAGAAATCAAAGAGGAAATTAAAAAATACCTAGAAACAACTGACAATGAAAACACAATGACCCAAAATCTATGGGATGCAGCAAAAGCATTTCTAGGAGGGAGGTTTATAGCAATACAATCCTACCTCAAGAAACAAGATACATCTCAAATAAACAACCTAACGTTACACCTAAAGCAATTAGAGAAAGAAGAACAAAAAAAACCCAAATTTAGCAGAAGGAAAGAAGTCATAAAGATCAGAGAAGAAATAAATGAAAAAGACATGAAGGAACCAATAGCAAAGATCAATAAACTAAAAGCTGGTTCTTTGAGAAGAAAAAATTGACAAACCATTAGCAAGATTCATCAAGAAAAATAGGAGAAGACTGAAATAAATAGAATTAGAAATGAAAAAGGAGAAGTAACAACTGACACTGCAGAAATAGGAAGGATCATGAGAGATTACTACAAGCAACTATATGCCAATAAAATGGACAACCTGGAAGAAATGGACAAATTCTCAGAAAAACATAACCTTCTGAGACTGAACCAGGAAGAAATAGAAAATATAAACAGACCAATCACAAGCACTTGAAATTGAGACTGTGATTAGAAATCTTCCAACAAACAAAAGCCCAGGACCAGATGGCCTCACAGGCGAATTCTATCAAACATTTAGGGAAGAGACAACATCTATCCTTTTCAAACTCTTCCAAAATATAGCAGAGGGAGGAAGACTCCCAAACTCGTTCTGCGAGGCCACCATCACCCTGATACCAAAACCAGACAAAGATGTCGTAAAGAAAGAAAACTACAGGCCAATATCACTGATGAACACAGATGCAAAAATCCTCAGCAAAATACTAGCAAACAGAATCCAACAGCACATTAAAAGGATCATACACCATGATCAAGTGAGGTTTATCCCAGGAATGCAAGGGTTTCTCAGTATATGCAAGTCAATCAATGTGATAAACCGTGTTAACAAATTGAAGAAGAAAAACCATATGATCATCTCAATGGATGCAGAAAAAGCTTTTGACAAAATTCAACACCCATTTATGATAAAAACCCTGCAAAAAGTAGGCATAGAGGGAACTTACCTCAACATAATAAAGGCCGTATATGACAGACCCACAGCCAACATCGTTCTCAATGGTGAAAAACTGAAACCATTTCCTGTAAGATCAGGAACAAGACAAGGTTGTCCACTCTCACCACTATTATTCAACATAGTTTTGGAAGTTTTAGCCATAGCAATCAGAGAAGAAAAAGAAATAAAAGGAATCCAAATCAGAAAAGAAGAAGTAAAGCTGTCACTGTTTGCAGATGACATGATACTATACATAGAGAATACTAAAGATGCTACCAGCAAACTACTTGAGCTAATCAATGAATTTGGTAAAGTAGCAGGATACAAAATTAATGCACAGATACACTAATGATGAAAAATCAGAAAGAGAAATTAAGGAAACACTGCCATTTACCACTGCAACAAAAAGAATAAAATACCTAGGAATAAACCTACCTAAGGGACAAAAGACCTGTATGCAGAAAACTATAAGACAGATCAATGGAACAGGATAGAAAGCCCAGAGATAAACCCACGCACATATGGTCACCTTATCTTTGACAAAGGAGGCAAGAATGTACAATGGAGAAAAGACAGCCTCCTCAATAAGTGGTGCTGGGAAAACTGAACAGCTACATGTAAAAGAATAAAATTAGAACACTCCATAACACCATATGTAAAAATAATTCAAAGTGCATTAAAGACCTAAATGTAGGCCACACACTATAAAACTCTTAGAGGAAAACATAGGCAGAACACTCGATCATAGCAAGATCATTTTTGACCTACCTCCTAGAGAAATGGAAATAAAGCCAAAAATAAACAAACGGGACCTAATGAAACTTAAAAGCTTTTTCACAGCAAAGGAAACCATAAACAAGATGAAGACAGTCCTCAGAATGAGAGAAAATATTTGCAAACGAAGGAACTGACAAAGGATTAATCTCCAAAATTTACAAGCTGCTCATGCAGCTCTATATCAAAAAAACAAACAATCCAATCCAAAACTGGGCAGAAAACCTAAATAGACATTTCTCCAAAGAAGATATACAGATTGCCAACAATCACATGAAAGGATGCTCAACATCACTAATCATTAGAGAAATGCAAATCAAATCAACAATGAGGTTATCACCTCACACCAGTCAGAATGGCCATCATCAAAAAAATCTACAAACAATAAATGTTGGAGAGGGTGTGGAGAAAAGGGAACCCTCTTGCACTGTTGATGGGAATGTAAATTGATACAGCCACTGTGGAGAACAGTATGTAAGTTCCTTAAAAAACTAAAAATAGATCTACCATACGACCCAACAATCCTACTGCTGGGCATATACCCTGAGAAAGCTATAATTCAAAAAGAGTCATGTACCACAACGTTCATTGCACTTCTATTTACAATAGGACATGGAAGCAACCTAAGTGTACATCGACAGATGAATGGATAAAGAAGATGTGGTACATATATACAATGGAATATTACTCAGCCATAAAACGAAATGAAATTGAGTTATTTGTATTCAGGTGGATGGACCTAGAGACTGTCATGCAGAGTGAAGTAAATCAGAAAGAGAAAATAAATACCGTATGCTAACACATATATATGGATTCTAAAAAAAAAAAAAAAAAAAAAAAAGGTTCTGAAGAACCTAGGGACAGGACAGGAATAAAGTCGCAAAGGTAAAGAATGGACTCGAGGACATGGGGAGGGGGAAGGGTAAGCTGGGACAAAGTCAGAGAGTGGCATGGACATATATACACTGCCAAATGTAAAACAGATAGCTAGTGAGCATAGCCGCATAGCACAGGGAGATCAGCTTGGTGTTTTGTGACCACTTAGAGGGATGGGATAGGGAGGCTGGGAGGGAGACGCAAGAGGGAGGAGATACGGGTCTATATATATATATATATATATATATATATATATATAGAGCTTATTCACCTTGTTACAAAGCAGAAACTAACACACCATTGTAAAGCAATTATACTCCAATAAAGATGTTAAAAAAAGATAAAGGATTAGGATACAGACTATTTAAAAGTAACTTACAGTAATCCTTCTTTAAAGATGTAGGACTTCCTTCACACCAATTTAAAGTGTGATAATAAAAAACAAAGGAGCTTAAATGATACAAGTTTATAAATGTGTGAAATCAGGAAAATTGGGAATGATTCAAGTTCTGGTTCTCTTGCGATTAATTAGTTTCAAAAATATGAAACATTTTACCACGTTGGTCGTAAATTTTTCCCTCTATTAAATGTCGCAGGGTTGAATTGGATTAGCTCTGAGATATTTTTGTCCTAAAATTACATCACTTGAAGTATGAAATTCTGAAAAAAACTTCAATATCTTGATTATGATTATTTGAGTAAAGTATGCTTTTAAAAAAAGAGCTATTAAAATGGTGCTCTGTGCAAAAAACCAGTAAAAATCACTCAGTCAGACTATGGTTACTGGATAATTTGTCTCTAGATGAGTAATTTCTTGTCACCATTTTGATTCATATAAACTGTCCAGAAATCTATGGAGCAACATCACATAATAAGAATTTTAGGAATGGTTTGCAAGCACAATGCGTTAACACTGTGTCCCTGATGTTATTTTTAGTTTTAGAGTGTAACTTCAGTAAAGCAAAGGCATTTTTTTTTTTTTACCATAGATAGCATAATACTACATTAAAATATTAACAACTAAATACTTTTACGTTGATTATAAAATAATAATTAAATATATTTCCTTGCATTAGGCAATATCAGAGATTTTCTGAATTACAGATTTGAATGTCACATCAATAAATATATTTGTTGCATGATGAATTAAAATTTGATGCCCAAAAGAATGTTTGCGATGTAAGCAATTGATATAGAAATGTATTGAGTATAGATGCATACTAACTTCTTTTCTCTTGTGTCTTTGGGAATCTCCCCATCAGAATATAAGCTCCATGACAGCAGAGTTTCTGTTTTTATTTTTTCTGTTCCCTTCTTGCTGTATTCCATATATATAAAGTATATTCACCAGTGCTTGCTACATAGTAGACCCCTAATTAATATTTAATGAATAAATTTTTCTCCTTAAGAGTACTGCTGTTAGTTTTTCCACGCTTAACTCTTTTAGAAGATGCAGTTAGAGAAAATGAAATGAACAGAAGAAATATTCTCAGAAACAAAAATCATAAAAATGAAAATGATTCCATGATTCAAAGAGTATCATAGCCTTGGATATTGTATGTAATGTATGTATCCAAAGATCATAAAAACAATTTTTGTTGGCATTTTAATTAAGATAATTTATTTGATTCATTAATTATAATGATAGAAAGAATGAAGTCCATTATCTTACTATTATATAATGGTCTCATACACCATATGAAATTTTGATTTCATCTTCACATTTCTGAACCAGGGTGGAGCCTGGATATGTGCCTACACTTTAGCAAGAGGAAACAGATCGTTAATAACACTGTGTAACAACTAGTAAATAAAGAAACACAGTTAGGATTGGGGCCTTGTGAATTTCATGTTGGCATTATTTACATATTAAATAAACAACATGACTGTAGAGTTGCAAACAATTTTTTTGTTACACTAATGAAATCTCTCCTCCCTTTCCCCAACAGAAACTAATAGCTGCAGCACTGGGTTTGACATTTTCTTAATGGTGACATAAATGTTAAACCAAAACAATGAATGAATTTCTGGCTTTTGGATTTCCAAATAAATTCTTGAAACCTGTGGCCAAAACTGTACCATGACATGAAATGGTTTGTGTTCCAAGAACTGTCTAAAAAAGACTAACTCATTTAGAAAAAGAGGAGTCAGAAGAAAAGCAGGGTAATCAGGTGCTGGTGTCTGTATTTGATTATGTCACATGTAAGTATCTTTATAAGTAAATAGAAATAACATTGTAAAATAATTTTTACAATAATAACATTGCGGTATGACCACACTTGCATTTTCAAAAAGAAATGAATAGCACTTACCTTGGTCATACCAGGATGTAGAAGTGGAAGGAATACACCTCCTACTCTTGCGATAAAAAAGAGCTGTGGGTTGAAATTTGTAAAGAAATGAAAGCTTAGAAAGCTTGAAGCTTTTTCAAGGTAGTCCGAACTTCACTTGGAGAGTAATTTAAAATTAATTATCTTAATACTCTACTGCTATGGTTATAACCAGTTATTTTTATTCCTGCCCTTTCCCCTGTCCCCTGCACTATTGAAATCCGTATCTACATGATACCATAATGAAGAACCAACAGCTCCTTTAAAGTTATTTTCTATTAACTACAACACCTGGATCAATTTGAAGTTAATTGTTTTTCCGATCTTTCTTTTGTTTATAGAGTGGTCTTTCCTATTTCTTCACATCTAATATTTTTTCTTTAATTTTATGCTGCACACAGTGGATTACATTGTGGAGTATTTGGATCATTTCATACCCCATTAAAGGGCATATTGCATTTTGTTTTGCCAGGTATTTGAATCGCTGGTTTATACTTTAGTCCTGTCAGGTTTGACCTTATTCTGTGTTAAAGAGATTGTGTTTCCGTTTTGTGATCAGTATCAGGGCATGCCACTTACCACAGGTGTGGTCCTTACTTCGAGGCCAGGGCATTTTCTGGAGTCTTGACTGAATGTTCAGTGTGTCCATGGGGGTCGTTCCACTCTGATCGGGGTAGGGGGGGACTCAAATGTCTATCTCAAGTGAACCACTTAGCCGTCACTCAGGGACCGGTGATGATTCCCTACACAGCCATATGGAGCACCCTTTCTGACAGCTCTCTAGTCTTACGTACCCAGAGCTGTACGTTTTGGCTGTTCTAGAAGACAAATCCGATGTCTTCTGATACCTTCCTCCTCAGCTCAGCAATACCACTGCTCATTTGTCCCTATTTTGCGGCACAGAAATGCCTGCACACTGAAATTGGGGCCATCATAGCACAATCTTCTGGCTCACCTCCTGTGTTTCCCTTCTCTCCACAATCACAGTTCTCCTCTGCCTATTGTCCCATACCTGAAATGTTTTGCCTCATATCTATTTATCATGTTTTATAATAGTTTTCGTGAAGAGACTAAATCTGGTACCATTTATTCTGTCGTGACTGAAAGCGGAGGTCCCACCATAGTGACTTGTAACAAACACAGATTAGGTCATACCTCTTTTCTGATTAAATATTTCATTGAATACCCATTGTACTTAGATTAAATCCATATTCTTTATCAAGACCTGTTAGGTTCTGCATCGTTTATCTGCTGACTCCTTTCTAATATCTAATGAAAATCTTCTTGCTCCAGACACACTGATTTCTTTCAGACCTTGACTAAGTCACTGTTTCAACACATTCACAAAGGATGTTCCATCTTCATGATATATCTTCTTCTACTCTTGATCTACTAACTTCAAGTTTGAGTTAAAATTCTGTTCCTCTTAAGAAACTACTCTGACCACTTATATAACCTATATTTCTTTCCCTCATAACATTGTATTTCTTTTCCTTTATAGCCCTTACTGCTATGTTGTCCAAATATTTATGTGAGGGTTTTTCAGTAGATAATATACACTCAGTATTTTAAGTAAGGGTTCTCTAGAGATAAAGGACCAATAGGAGGTACAAGTATGTGCATGTGTGTGTGTATTATAAGGAATTGGTTCACATGATTATGGAGGATGAGAACTCCTAAGATCTTCAGTCAGCAAGCTGGAAATCCAGGAGAATTGATGGTATAGTTTTAGCCAGAATGGCTTAAAGCCAGGAGAGCCTTTGGTATAAGTTCCAGTTTGAGGCCAAGTCTAATGCAGAAGAAGACTGATGCCCCAGCTCAAAGACAATCAGTCAGAGAGAGCAAATTTTCCCTTACTCCACCTTTTTGTTCGGATCGGGACTTCTTTGGTGGATTGGATGGGACCCACTCACATTAGTGAGAGCACTTTGCTTGATTCAGTCTACTGGTTCAGTGTTAATCTTATCCAGAAATATCCTCAAATACACACTCAGAATAATATTTACCAAATATCTCGGTATCCTGTGGCCCAGTCAAGTTGACACATAAAAATAACCATCACACTCAGTAAATATTTGTTGGATGAATGAGAGAAGTTGAGATCTAAAGGATGCAGGGAATTAGTATAAAAAGTGGTAAAGAGCATTCTGGACAGATTAAAACTCTACATGCAGTGGCATGGGCATATAGAAGAGGTTGACATACTAAGGCAATGAGGGAAGTCAAGGTGCTTGGAGCTGTGTAAGTCAGATGCAGAGTGTTAGGTGATGAATTTTGAGAGGCTGCAAAGAGGCCAATTATGTAGGACTTCATGGGTTCTTGTTGTTCAAAGTATGGTTCTCAAACCATCACCACTGGTATCCCTTGGGATCTTTTTAAAATGTATAGCCTCAAGTCTCACCCTAAACCCACTTAATCAAAATCTGTATTTTAAAAAGATCTCAATATGAGACATCCCAGATGTGTAATTTTGATAGGACATGGTGATGAATTACATATTGGTGATGATGTTTGAAGGATAATGTCCAGATTTTATGCCCTGATGAAAAGGGTTAATAAAGGGCCATGTACTCAGATGGAGAGCCCTATAGGAAGGGCAAATTTGGTACATCTGTCTATGTGTAGTGAAGAATTCAGGCTTCCAGTTTTACATTGTTATGTCTTAATTGACTATGAAATATCCAAATAGTGATGTCCAGCGTGCAGGATATAAAGGTCTAGAACTCAAGAAAGATAACTGGGTTGCATTAAGGGGGAAGTAAACTAGGAACATGTAACTAAGTTAGAAGAATATTAGACAGTTTGAGAAAATGTTAATGAGAATCTAAACAGTGATTTAGAAGTAAGAACTTTAAAAATAAAAAATTTAAGAGATTAAACTATTGAAAAGATAAAACTAATTCAACATAGGGAAAAGGGCAGAGAGAGTGATCAACGATGACTACAAAATTCCCGCCCTGTATAATTAGAATAAGGAGGTACTAACAGAAATAGAAAATGCAGGAAGATTTTTAGGTGCATACACAATATACTCTGGAAATAATCAGTTTGAAGCAACAAAAGGATATTCATTTGAAAAGACGATGCATATATATGTATATATGTACACAAATATGCATGTGTTGTGTGTCTTGTGTGTGACCATGTGTGTGTAAAAGTGGATCTCAGGGTGCTAAGTCTGGAGTTAAATATTTGGAAGCTATATGGATTAAGAAAATAGTTGAGACGTGGATCTTGAGTTCCACTTTTCACTGGCTCTGTTGAGCCAGTGTATTCCATTTGTACTCAATGGAATGAGTTCGCTAAAGTCAACACACCAACCCGAAGTGCTGGCTGGTCATTGCTTAACTGGCATTCTGCCCAGCGACCACATTGAGTAAACAAACCAAAAGTAAAGTCTGGCATCCACGAAAAGGAGTGAGCTAAGATATCAGTCTGAGTGGTTGAGGATTCCATTTTTGTTTCGTTTTCCTAATAGAAAAATCTCTACATTTTTGAAGGAGAAAAGAGTATCCGATACACTGAGTTAAACTTAAATTGCAAGAGAAAGAGGAATAAACATTAATGCAGCCTGACCCTAGATCTGGTGATTGCCACATCCGAGTGGTTAGTACTGGGGAAAAGAAAGAATAATATTCATTCAGACAGTCTTAGTACAGTCAGTTAATATATTGACATGCATTCTCTGGGATTGGAAATTTGCTTCTGCTTCAAGTCCTCAGAGAATAGTCCCCACAATACAAACCTATATCCCAGCTGCCTCTTCCATCCACCAACTTTCTGGAACCCAGCAGTCTACTTGCAGGTTAAAGCTTAGATCAGTAACAGGTTATCTATATCCTGACTCTCTGGGTTACATCTGTCCGTTCTGATTAGTAGGTTCTCATAGGAAATAGGCTGATTGGCCCCAGCTCTGCAGGCAGCCAGTGCTAGGAGCCATGGGAGGGGACACCTAATATGAATAATACCACTTTATGCAACTGGGAGGTACTGATAAACTATAGAACACCCAACTGTTGGCTATCAACATTATGAAATATACTAATAAAATGAGATCCAATATTAGGTCACACCCTAAATATATATTAGCTCATTTGAGTGCTATAATTACTCAACTATAATGAGAACTATAATTTTACAAATGGGGAACTGTGATATATTGAGATTAAAAAACCACAATGACAGAGTTTCAGTTTGAACCCTAGCAGCAAGGAAGAGTCTCCACTTGTAGTTGTTCCTGTGCCTCTATTCTCATCTGGAGGAAAAGTTTCAACATATTTATATATGCTTTCAAATAAATGAGTTTGTGTATAGTAAATAATAAAATGAATGAATATATTAAATGTTAGGCATAATACAGGAGTATTAGAAAAGTGAATTTAATTATTGCTAATTCACCGGAAGCTGAGGCATGATTCAGTACCATGAAGAGTTATCATTGGTGATGGTCTTAAAGGAGAAGAGTTTGGACAAAGCTACACTTAATCATTAATCTGTGAAAAAGAAACAATGAAGATACTTATTTTAAATGGTCATAGTTTTGATTCTAAAGATATGAAGTCATCTGAAAAGAGAAGAAACCATTCCAAGAGGAAATGAAAAGTTTTGAATACTAGTGGTGAAGTGAATGGTATGGAAACATTCCAATCCTTTATCGTGTACCAGCCACCTTCAATTATGAAGGGATTCTGATAAAGAAAACATGAGTGCTTCCTCTTCTTAAATACCCTAAACAGGGATTTTGTTACAGGGAGTATTATATGCACAATTCTTGTTTTCAGGAATATGTTTCCAAACATATATGATAGAACAAAAGCTTGGAAATAAACCAGAATGACACTTAGTAAAAACAGACATTTAATCCAATAATTGCTCCTCCAAAAGCTTTGTTAAACCCAACGCGCTAATGTTGTTTATGACTTTTATACTCGAGTATTCAGTTATTTTTTTCAACAAAAAGCCCCTTACACATTAAACCACTTATCTATTTACACAGCCAAAATGCACCTCTAAAAATACATCATAAGGTTTCATATGTTCATTTTAAGGAAGAAAATGTTGTAGGTTGGATTAAGTAGGATATGAATGAGCAAGCAGAATAAACCAGTAAAATTTAATTAAGCAATTTAGCACACCAGAAAAGCAGCAACACATAATAGTGGGATGTACACGACAGGGGGGTGGTTCAGTGCAATTCCAATCTTTTAGGAACCTGGGAAGGGGCACTGAGTGCAGCAAACAGACATGCTTTTTCTACACATAGTAAGTTGAAACAAAAGTAGTGATTGAAGCAGCCTTTATGCGTGGAGGTTCTGTCTACTGTATATGTTTGCCTTGTGCAGGTGTGGCAAATTACAACAAAGAAATGATTGTAAGACTTATACTCTTATATTTTCTATAACCAGACAGGAAAATGGAGGAAAGAATTCATTTATTAACAGTCTGATTTTCAAAATGATATGCCTGCCATATACAACCACTAACTGATCCCCCTGAGATAATAAGAACAATTAGGAGCTCAGAGGTGAAAATTATGACACATTTGCCTTGAAAGAGCTGAATGGATGAACAGCATCCTTTGCTTCATTTCAGGAATCTGATTTGTATTTTCTTATCTCAGGATTATTATGATACCATATTCCTTTTAAATCAAACCTGATTGTCAAGGTGCCTGTAACCTTGTTTGTTCTAAATCTATTTCCTACTAACTTCCAAAATTTCCCTGAATTTAGTGCAGCTGAAGTTATTTTAAACGTTAAAACATTTACATTAAAAAAAACCACAATCAACTTATTGAATATTTAACCAGGGACTTTATCTCACAGACTCTTCTAAACTAAAATGACATATTTGTTAAAAACTACAAAATTGTATCTTATTGATAAACATGCTTAGACTACTTTTTAAAAATTCCTTAATTCTTATTTTTTAACTCAATTTATCTAACATATAAGTACATATTATACATAATAAATTATGTGATATATAATTATATAAATATAAGATATAATATATATAATATATATAATATATATTATACTATTATATTATATTATATATTATTATTTATAATTCAGTTTATGTTTCTTTGTCACATGTATTTTATAAATTGCTTTAAATATTTGTGGAATAGCACAAGAATAAGAAAGTAAGTTAATGAAGGTTGTAGTATTTCAAAATGTAGCAATTAACATCAAATTTAATTTTATTTCCTGACAGAGTGGAAAGAACACCATAGACAATTCTTCTCCAGTTATCTTACAGGTCTTCACATAATCATAAGCACATCATAAATATTATTCAGCTTATAATATGGATCATCATCCCTTTTTATTAAATATAGCACATTTTATTCTAACTTATCATTTTAATCACTTTATTTTAAATATTGTGTATTTATATTTTATTTAAAAATAATTTCACACATACAGAAAAGTTGCCAGAATAGTACAAAGAACTCACAAATTCCCAAATTTTCATTCACTCAGACCCTCCAGTTGTTAGCATTTTGCCATTTTTGTTTCATTACCCTCTCTCTCTTACTTGGAAGCGTGATGTAAACACAATCCCGTCATCCCTAAATACTCTTGTTTGCTTTTTGATAAAGCAAGGACACTTTATTACATAACCGCCAAACATCCACAATGCAACCATTCAAACTAAAAAATTGTGCACTATCATCCAGTTTTTACATCACCACTAAATTGTGCCAACTGTTCCAATAAGTGTATTTTTCCTTTCTGGTCCAGGATCCTGGATAGCACAGATTTCTTGTCTCTTTAGTCCCCTTCAGAGTGCTACAGTTCCTCAGTCTTTCTTTGTCCTTCATGGATTTTAGAATATCTTTTTTATATTTCATATCTTACAGCCTTTTGATAAGTGATATGTGCAGAGATACTCCTAAGAAAATCCTGTTATCTTTTTTTCCAAATGCAATACCTGTTTCTCATCAAATCTCCACCCACCAGAAGTCCATCCATTCGTGACTTCTGCTTGAATCAAACACCAAAATGAGAGTTGCCAAATGGTGATTTTTTTTTTCTCTCAGTCATTTCTTCTATATTCATTATTTGGCATTTTACTCTGAGAAAGAGCTTTCTCTTCCTCCCCTATTTATTTATATATTCTTTTATTTTTATCAGTCTGGAGTCTTAGATTTCCATTTTATTTATTGGATGTTAACTCACTATTTTCAGTATTTAAAGCTAAAATTGTCCCAATTTTGGCCAGCGAAAATCCCCTTGAAAGACTGGCTCCTGTATCCTTGTGTTACGTCCTCATTTTTCTTTGAATACTTCTTTACTTTCTGGCCCAATATAAGATGTTCCAGGCTCATCTTGTACTTTTTCTACCTCAGCCCTAATACCAACTATTTCTAAGGGGCCCAAAGAAACTAGGGCCCCTTATCTATATACCAAGATCTGCGTGCCTAGTGTGCTCATTTTCCTGTAGTGTGACTGCTTCTATGTTTTAGCAGACAGACCAGGGAAATTTATGCCCGTGTGTGTGTGTGTGTGCGTGTGTGTCTGTGTGTGTGTGTGTGTGTGTGAGAGAGAGAGAGAGAGAGAGAGAGAGAGAGAGAGAGACATATATACATACATATGTTTGTATCCATTTCCATCTTTCTATTTATTTTATTAAAATAACGTAAGTTCACAGCTATATGTTCTAGTCCCCATATAACATCCCAGGTTCTTTCTGTCCTTGTCCTTTTTCTACCTTTGTAAAGTTTTTTCTAAAAATGAGAAACCTGGTCCCATTATCCTCAGTATGTTTACTATTTGTTCATTCCTCCCGTATGTAATGTCTCCCCCAAAATGCCAGCTGCCTCCTCATCCTAGTCCCAGTGTGACCTCCTCAACTGTACTCTCTCCTTGGACCCAAAAAAAGGGGGAAAGGAAGAGGACTAGTTCTGCTCTCTTTTTAGAGGAAAACTCAAGCAGGCTGTTCTTCTACTATTTTGTGTTTCTTATTTTTCTATACCAAGGAATTGTTCATTCATTCGTTTGGGAGATACTTGAACACTTGTCCTCTACAAGGTACTATTGTAAGCCCAGGGATTAAGCAGTAAAAAATAATATCTGGTTGCATGAAATGTACATTCTAGAAAACAAGAATGTAGCTCTTGAATTTTTTCTTAGTTATGAAAGTGGATTTCCTGGGAAAAAAATTAAAGCTTTTGATCAATATACATAAGCTAAGATTTCCTTTGGCAATTATACTTGAGTCCTTGTCCCGTCTCATGTTGTGTCCCTCCTCTGAGGTAATTACTTTCATCAGTTTGGTGTGTCAGGTTTGAGATATTTTACAGTGTGTTTACACACACACACACACACACACACTCTGCCAAAGTATGATGCTATCCTGCAACTTGCCATGTGTATTTTTCTTACTTTTACAAAGATATCATAGTCCATGTATAATTTTGAAGCATGCAGTCTTTATATTGTCACTTTTTACATACTAATAAATGGAGATTCCCCTCATTTTTTTAAACTGTGACACAATATCCCATAGTATGTATAATGTTAAAATATATTATTATGTTTATTTGTCATACATATTTTTTTCTGTGAATGACTGTCTTATAATTTTGCCATGTAGATAATAAAACTGATGGTGTAATATTTAAATAATTTCCCTTTTTCTGTTATGAAAAGCTTTCTTACTCCAAAAACACTATTTATGCTTCCAGTATATTCCCAGATTTTAAAATATTTAGATATTTAATTCATCGGAAATTTATTTTTATGAAGCACATGATGTAAGAGTTTTATTATGTATTTCTCCAAATAATTAATAAAACCAAGTTATAAAATAATGTCTTTTCTCTAATAACTTGAAATATTTTTGTCATTTACTAATTTTTTTGTGTGCATTTATGTCAGTGACTTTATAAATTTTCTAATATTCTAATTATATATTCTTTGTCTTCAATCAAATAACACTATTTTATTTACTTTAGTTTTATAAGATGTTGTAATTAAGTCATAGATCATCTACTGTATTTTTTGTTTAATCAAAACTCTTGGTTATTTTTACAAATTATGGTTCCATTTGTATTTTAAAAGCCCCATGTCAAATTATACAAAATATTGTTCATTATTTTGGGAAACCACTGAGTATATAGGTTAATTGAAGTGGGACTGACAATTTTATAGTATTGATTCTTCTCATTCATGAACATCATTATATTTTATGGTCTTCAATAATATTTTCTGGTTATCAGTTTTTACTTTTCATAGAAATTTTTTATACTTCTTGTTTTTATTTTTGAGTATTTTCAATACTTTAAGTATATAATGACATTTTTCTATTATATTTTCTGACTCTTGACTAATAGTTTAAATGAAGACATTATTTTCTATGTGAGAACTTATATCCAACACTTATTAGACTCTTTCTTTTAGTTGTTGTTTTAGTCATTATTTTAGGATTTATAGGTAAATTAGATTTTCTGCAATAATGAGTTTTACATATTATTTACAAACGTTTTTATCTCATTTCTTTGTCTTATTGTATTGGTTAAAACCTCCACTATAATGTAAAAGAGAAATGGTGGCAGTAGTCATTTCTTTATTTTGTACTGTAATGGAACCAATTTTTGGTTTCACTGTTGTGTCATATTTACTATTATCTTCTTGACTAAGTTAAGGAAGTTTTCTACAATTTTTAATTTGTTTTTGGGGGCATCAATTAAAATAATCATGTGGATTTCCTTCTTTGTACTGCCTATGTAATGAGTTTTTTTTTTTAACATCTTTATTGGAGTATAATTGCTTTACAATGATGTGTTAGTTTCTGCTTTATAACAAAGTGAATCAGCTTTACATATACGTATATCCCCATCTCTCCTTCCTCTTGTGTCTCCCTCCCACCCTTCCTATCTCACCCCTCTAGGTGGTCACAAAGCACTGAGCTGATCTCCCTGTGTTATGTGGCTGCTTCCCACTAGCCATCCACTTTACATTTGGTAGTGTATATATGTCCATGCCACTCTCTCACGTCGTCCCAACCTACCCTTCCCCCTCCCCGTGTCCTTAAGTCCACGCTCTAGTAGGTCTGCGTCTTTATTCCCATCCTGCCCCTAGGCTCCTCATGACCATCTTTTTTTTTTTTTTTTAGAATCCATACATATGTGTTAGCATACGGTATTTGTTTTTCTCTTTCTGACTTACGTCACTCTGTATGACAGACTCTAGGTCCATCCACCTCACCACAAATAACTCAATTTTGTTTCTGTTTATGGCTGAGTAATATTCCATTGTGTATATGTGCCACATCTTCTTTATCCATTCATCTGTTGATGGACACTTAGGTTGCTTCCATGTCCTGGCTATTATA
Source organism: Tursiops truncatus (assembly GCF_011762595.2). Taxonomy (NCBI): domain Eukaryota; kingdom Metazoa; phylum Chordata; class Mammalia; order Artiodactyla; family Delphinidae; genus Tursiops; species Tursiops truncatus. The sequence goes on from NC_047038.1 coordinate 122,718,401, forward strand.
AATAAAACTGCAATGAACATTGTGGTACATGACATGGAAACACAAAAGACCCCAAATAGCCAAAGCAATCTTGAGGAAGAAAAACGGAGCTGGAGAAATCAGGCTCCCTGCCTTCAGACTGTACTATAAAGCTACAGTATTTAAGACAGTATGGTACTGGCACAAAAACAGAAATATAGATCAATGGAACAGGATAGAAAGCCCAGAGATAAACCCACACACATATGGTCACCTTATCTTTGATAAAGGAGGCAAGAATATACAATGGAGAAAAGACAGCCTCTTCAATAAGTGGTGCTGGGAAAACTGGACAGCTACATGTAAAAGAATGAAATTAGAACACTCCCTAACACCATACACAAAAATAAACTCGAAGTGGATTAAAGACCTAAACTTAAGGCCAGACACTATCAAACTCTTAGAGGAAAACATAGGCAGAACACTGTGTGACATAAATCACAAGATCATTTTTGACCCACCTCCCAGAGAAATGGAAATAAAAACAAAAATAAACAAATGGGACCTAATGAAACTTAAAAGCTTTTGCACAGCAAAGGAAACCATAAACAAGAAGAGAAGACAACCTTCAGAATGGGAGAAAATATTTTCAAATGAAGCAACTGACAAAGGATTAATCTCCAAAATATACAAGCAGAACATGCAGCTCAATATCAAGAAAACAAACAACCCAATCCAAAAATGGGCAGAAGACCTAAACAGACATTTCTCCAAAGAAGATATGCGGATCACCAACAAACACATGACAGGGTGCTCAACATCATTAACCATTAGAGAAATGGAAATCAAAACTACAATGAGATATCATCTCACACTGGTCAGAATGGCCATCATCAAAAACTCTACAAACAATAAATGCTGGAGAGGGTGTGGAGAAAAGGGAACCCTCTTGCACTGTTGCTGGGAATGTAAATTGATACAGCCACTATGGAGAACGGTATGGAGGTTCCTTAGAAAACTACAAATAGAACTACCATATGACCCAGCAATCCCACTACTGTACATATATCTTGAGAAAACCATAATTCAAAAAGAGTTATGTAATGACTTTTGATGACAGATTCTCTAATGCTGCACCATTCTTGCATTACTAGAATAATTCATTCATTTTCAAGGCTTTTTATTTTCACTTTACTGTAACATAGAGGAAAAGGAAGTATTATCACCCTGTCCTTTTTGTTCCTTTGTTCTGATTATGTAAACAGCTGGTTATCTAAAACTTTGACAATTGTCTTTTTAATATATTCTTTTTTTTTTTTTTTTTTTTTTTGCGGTACGCGGGCCTCTTACTGTTGTGGCCTCTCCCGTTGTGGAGCACAGGCTCTGGACGCGCAGGTTCAGCGGCCATGGCTCACGGGCCCAGCCACTCCATGGCATGTGAGATCTTCCCGGACTGGGGCATGAACCTCAACCACTGGCAGGTGGACTCTCAACCACTGCGCCACCAGGGAAGCCCTATGTTCTCTTTTTTGCATAGTTTTTATCCCTAAGTTTCTTTTCTAGTGGAGAGTAATAAACAATACATGTTTCTTTTGTTTTTTCAGAAAACACTGCTGTTCAGCTAGAGGCTATAACTCCTTATAGTCTCCTTATTCGTCTGTTGCTTGCAAGATATTCACATTAAGTGATATGAATTTCTAAAACAAAATTACACAGTATATGTATAGGTTGTCTGAATGAACGTTTCAATCATTTATTAATTGATGCTTTGGGCCCACCTTTGATTTCATTGTTTCCTATCCAAAGAACCAGTTAATCTCTTCTTAAGATTACATACAACTGATATTGTCTAACCATAAGGAATTAAAACTATAAGTAATAGTCATGACTCTTTGTATTGCAAGAATCTGAATCTCAACTACTAGTAACTGAAGCAATAAAGTAAATGTATTGACATAAATTACTGGTTGACTCTACGTCCAGATATAGGTAGATTCAGGGGCATTGTTAATATCATCAGAATTTTTTTAAAAAAATCTTATTTCTGCTTACATGTATTTGGCTTTATTTTTAGTAAATTCAATTCATTTAGTTGCAGAAGGCTCACCAGGAGTCACATGCTCACAGTCTACAAATTTAACAACTTGAATAGCAAACAATAATTATTTTCCAACAATGCCTGAGGTCTCTGGAGTCCTGACTTGGGTTACTTGTCCTTGTCTGAAATAATCATTGAGGTTGGAGGACTGGATTACCTCACTGGCTATGTGTGGCAAATATGCCCATTCTGCTGGTTGGAGGAGGAAGGAAGGGGAAGATGTTGTTCGTCCCATGCAAAGTACTTGCATAGTACTCCCCCAGGCAAGAAAGGGTTCCCTTTTTAGAAGAAGTGGGAAAGAAAAGACTAGACTGACAGAATGCATATTTAGCTAACATTACTTAATGTTTATATCTCAGTAGTTGACATATACAATTTATATATATTAACTTATTAAATCTTCTTAACAACTCTATAAGGAACATATTCTTTTTATTTTGGAATAATTTCACATTTTTTACATTTACATTTTGCATTTATAGAAAAATCACAAAGATGGTACATAGAGTTCCAGTACACCTCTCATCCAGTTTAACATCTTAATATTCCTAAGGTGCATTTATTGAAACTAAGAAACTTCCATAGGTACATTACTATTAACTAAACTCTAGCATTCATTAAAGTGCATTCTCTGTGATGTATGACTTGTATTATATGGTTTATGATGTGTGTGATCTATAGATTTTGACACATGCATAGAGTCATGTATCTGATATTCTAGTACCATGCAGAAGAGTTCCTTCACCCTAAAATTTCCCCTGCCCATTCTCTTGTAGTCAACTGATCTTCCCTCCTCTAATCCCTAGCAACTGCTAACATATTTTCTGTCCTTATAATTTTTGCCTTTTCACAATATTATATTAATGGAATCATGTCTTATGTAGATCTAGGGGTCTGTCTTCTTTCAGTTAGTGAAATGCATTTAATATTTATCCATGTCATTGTATGCATCAATAGCTCATTCTTTTTATCCCAAAATACTGTTCCATTACATGGCTCTTCCATGATTTATCAATGCTCCAAGTGAAGAACATATTGATTTCTTTGGCTATTAGGGATAAACATGCTTTCAACATTCTCATACAGATTTTCTGTGAATATAAGTTTTCAGATTTCTTGGATAAAGACCTAATAGTGTGATTGCTAGGTTGTATGGTAAGTCTTTAACTTATAAATATCTGCCTAACTCTTTTCTAAGGTTGCTATACCCCATAATCCCATCATCAGTGAATGAAAGTTCTGTTGTTCCTCATCTTCACCAGCATTTGCTATTATCAACTCTCCCCCCTCCCCCCATTTTGACCATTCAAATAAATAAGTAGTATCTCATGTCATTGTGGTTTTATTTTACAGTTCTCAATGACAAATGATTTTGAACATATTTCATGTTTTTATTTGCCATATGTATATCTTCTTGCCGTTATTATTATTAATTCCATTTTACAGACAATAAAACTGAGAATCAGAGCAGTTAATTACTCGCTCTAATGTAGTTGGTAGCAGTAGATTTCCACTACTCTACTTTTAAGTAGCGTATCTACAGAACATTAAACCAGTTACAGAAATAGCATCAAACTCTAGGGTAGATATTATCGTATTATATCCCCTTTCTCTCTGACCTCCAACTCTTAAGAAACACCACGCAAAATTATAAATTAAAAAATCACTCCAGAAAATCAGAAATAAATAAGATATAAAAATCTGTGAGATTAAATATAAATATTGAAGAACTCTTAGCAACAACATCGAAGGATTGAGTTAACCTAGGAAGCTACTGCAGTAGCCATTTTCAATTAAGTTCTATACCTTCAGTGACTTTTGAGAAAACTATTAAAATGATGATGTATAGAATGCTAAATGTTGTGCTTTAGTAGCACTATATTTATTCCTGGGCATTTCCTGACTTGATATTTGCAGTCTCAATACTTTGCTTTCTTTTCTGTTTCTTTTGTCTGGTCATTTATGTGAGATATGGGTGAGGTGCAATGTCACATGATGCCAGTAGTTGACTCCAGAATGATATGTGATGATACCCCATTTTTAAAGCTTATTTGTGTGAAATGAGGGGCATCTACACAACCATAGAATCACATAGGCTATTTTCAACTTTACATAACTTAAACAAGGGCTCAGATTGGATTGATTATCTTCCACTTATTTTAGTCTTTTCATGTATTGAAGTTGTGGCCATCTATGCCTTTTATGTTGACTAGCATTAAAAATAAGTTCAGTCCTCACTGAAGCTTTATACTATTTTTTGCATTGTAATTTTAAACTAAAAGACAGGGTATTTCCCTAACATGTTATAAACTAGAATCACTATGTTTTGAAAGCTAGACTTGTGCAAAACTCTGTTTCTCTGGATCTTATACTATTTTGCAAGAAAAAAATATGTGACTACTCTGTGTAACCATGCTTTTTAAAACAGCTTTAATGCTTGGTCATAAATGTTAAAACTTATTAAACTTTGTTTAAACCTGAACTTTACTGATTCAAGATGTACTAAATTAGGTGTTTTTAATACATGCATTTCATAAGTAATAAAGAACCATTTAAATATTTTATGATACATTCAAAATTTATTTCAGCAAATATTTACTAATTCTTTAAATTGCAAACTGATTTTTCTTAAATTAAGTGTATATATTTTGGTCTCTTTACTGAGGCAGAGATATAATTAATAAATATTATTTAATAAAGATTATGAATACAATGAATTTATCATAGTGTTATCCTCATTTTATGAAAAAAATCAACTATTTTATAGGAAAAGCATGTCATAACAGTTTCAAATGTGGACAGAATAATTACATTATTTTTAGTGTTTTTCTCCCTTACAGTTATGCTACATTATTAGTTTTGGCTTATTTGCTTTGATCAATGGGCTATAAGAGTGAGTAAATGCAAATGAGGGTCTCTGATATACAATGCCTTAAAAATTATACTATATATCACAATAACCTTGCATCAGTTTTCTATAAAATTTCTAACTTTTTTAATCAACACGTAGAAACCTATATTTTAGAACAGCAGCTGTCAAGTGGTTTGTTTTAAAATATAGTTTTATTTCCATGTCATATCACAGTCTATTACAGTACATCAAATACTGAAATGATATGAGCAGATTGATTTCTAAAAACATTTATTTGCAAACCACTGTTCTTTTTTATGGTATATTATATACTGTAAAGTGTGGTCAGTGATTTCTTATTTTGATCATTTGTATATACTCTCTCATGGTTTGGGAAGAGAATTAACATTATTGCTACATTAGATTATTTTTCTTTTTGTCTATGGTTTCTCCTAATAATATGTGTATTCTCATAAATAACACATGACAAAATAAAACTCAATAGATACTGAGTTAGTACCTAAATTAATCTGCTAAAATCTACCAGGAGATAATAAATTGTATGTTTTGTGAAATATAGTTTAAAAGGTTGGAGTGAATCCTGTTTGCTTTCATGTAACTCAAGTGGAGGATACAAAATAATTCAGGATTTGGGAGAAAGATAATGTTAAATATTTGGTAATGAGATCCAGGCAAACAAGAATCAAATTTCATTAAGTGCATTTTTAATCTGAATAAAAGTAAACAAATATCTGGGTCTTGATATATTATTTTACTTTACAAAAGACTGAGATAATTGTTTCCTTCCCTCCCCTGAGCAAGAACAACAACTTAAATGTGTGACACAAAGGAAAATTTTAAAAATAGCAGAATCAGAAAATTAGACTGAGAGGTGTAAATATAGGGCACAAAGCACAGACTTCCTAAAGAACTAGGTGACACTAGTGTCTGGAGTCTTTGGGGAAACATAAGATAGCTGGTATATGGTAAACACATCATTTCTGCCAATAAAAGTGTTATTTGCATAGACCTCTTGCCTGAGTGCATGTGTGTATGTAGAGGGAACAGATGGTCATGGGAGATAGAAAGGTAGGACATACTTTTAGCTTGTTCACACTGCGTGTCACATTCAAGTGCAAATTTGAGAGTCAGGTGGAACTTTGAGAGTCACAAAGGTGTATGTATACCTGCATCAATCATTTTTTACTAACCAAATTACTAACCACAAAATCTTCAGCCTTTTAATGCAGATAATATTTACCACAAAAAATAATTATGAGAATTAAATGGAACAGTAATTATAAAATACCTAGAACACTGGGAAACACATAGTAGGTATTCAGTAATTTTTTATCTCTTTTTTCCTTATTCTTCCCTGCTTTTGTTCTCCTTTGATTGAAGGTGGTGGCCAAAAAGTCAAAATATTAGATTAAGATTTGTAATGGGGTAATCTATAATTTAATTTACTTAAATAATAATAACTACAGATTACTGCTCAGCATGGTAGAACACTATTTTACAAAGTGGAAAACCAGGCCATAGAAATTAAATGACTTTTCATAGATTACAGCTACATTATGTCATAACTAGATTAAAATCCAATTTTCAACATTATTTGTTCTTCACACTTTGCCATCAGATTTGTTAGATTAAGTTACTCATATACCAGCTAATATCTGAAACATTATTATTCAAATATTCTCAATATCAATGTGATTAATGAACTGGTTCTTCTAAAGTAGAATCACATTTTTATTTATGTGGGAGCCAGGAAGAGAAAGTACTCTACAATATTTCAAAGTTATTTTTCAGCTTTATTTGATATATTTTAGTTGTAAGAATCCATTAAGATCCATTACAATTATATTGGAAATTATGTAATCTGATAGGCAGATCAGGCTTCATATCCATACTGTAATAGTATAGTAATGATCAGGATTGATAGAATTAAGCCTCTCCTGTATTTTTATTGTGGAATTCTCATTTTTGTTCAAAATCTGTTAAAAAAAAAAAACCATGAAAGTGATTATTTTTGCTTGTTTTCTAACATGTCATTTTTGTCAGCAAGATATGTTTGAAGCAAAACATATTCAACGGAGGGAGAGAATGGGAAGAAGGAGAAGGAAAAAAATAAAGAAACAAGCAAAGAAAAAAGGAATGTCAGCTGAATTCTGAAGAGTCACAGACCTAGTAGATAGGCCCTAGTTGTCTTGAAAGATTGTGACTTAATTTATCCAGTCATCAGTCACTGCAACTTCTAGCATTTTCTGTAGCTTATGAGGGCTCACAGAGTTGGACTTTCCTAAAATTTCTCTCAGTGCCTCTTAGCCATTGATGTAATGGGGGTGAAAGTGCTTTGTGGACACTATGTGCTCCATGAAAATATAATGCATGGATAAACTAATAGGTAAGCAAATGCAAAAAAATGCATATAACCTTAAGGTTGTATGTCTCAAATGTGACCAAATAATCCCCATCTTAGATAAGAATTAATTAATCAATTTTACATAGTTCCTATTACATAGGTTGACATAAACAGGGTTTATTTGTAGGAAAATAGAGAGTATTTCCTAATATAAATGAACACCCGACAAAATAGTATATGTTAGAAATATAGAAAGTGCTTATCAATACAGACTTCCTAGCAGTTATTATAAGCACCTAGAAATATTCTGCAGGTTGCATATATTTGTCAATTTACCTGAAGTATTCTTGTTTTTCTTTTAACCCTTCCAATTCTAAACTACATTATTATTTGGGAAGTATATAGATAGAAGCAGAACAAAATATGCAATTTTTAACTATCTTAACAGTTTTAATCAATGTTAAGAGACTTATTTTCTTAAAATGAACCATGTAATACTACCACTAATAAGCCAGTCTTTCCAGAATTTTGAAAGCTGGAGGAACTTTTTTCTGAACAAAGACTCTGATCTTGCTGATCTTGATTTTGTTTTTAAGAGTAAAGCAAACCTTTTAAGGGAACTTTGTTTTAAGAGTAAAATTAGATTGCTAGTGTAAGCTCTTTTGGAATGTTGATGGAAAACCCACAATAAAAGATTAGTGATACAACAACATTTGACTTCTTTTCCAACTCTTATACAAGACCTATTAGTGAAGTCTGTTACCGGCAGGGAACAGAACAGAACAAGACAGGAGAAAAGCATCACATGGATAAGCCACTTCTCTATCAACTCTGGTAACATCTTTGCTTTTCACTGAGTTTTTCATTTAGCTAAACAAACTCGGAATATTTAGCAGGTGTGTGTGTGTGTGTGTGTGTGTGTGTGTGTGCATTTTTTTCATGTGTGCATGTATGTAGCCTCTTCCTACTAGACTAACAGTCTTTGAAAAATTGTGACACTGAGTCAGAAATTAAGAATATCAAGAGCATCAATATATTAAAAAGATATAATTAAATTTTTCAGTGTTCTTATCAAGTAATTATCTACTCAAGTTGTCCCTATCCACCAACATTAAGTATTTTCCATTTCTTATACAGAAAGAGACTATTTTGTTGGAATCCGTTAGTTCTAAATTAAAAGTGAAAATGGATTTTTCTAATTTACTTTAAGTGCATATTTTATATTGGATGCTGAGTTTGTACTATGCCTTTTGGAAAAAAAAAACGTCAGTGATAATCAAATCCTACTACACCATTTTACAAATGAAGGAATTTACTAATAGAAAAATGAAATGACCATTTTCAGTTGCACATAGATATTGGAAGATTCAATTCTAGAATTCTAGGCTAAACTCTCTTTTAAATAAAGGACTCCTACCTCTATAGTCAGGTACATGTTATCAGAAAGGTCTTTAGTGGAATGAAAGACCACATTTTGGCATTAATATATTTTCTTCAGTTTAGTTAATATGATGTCAAATTAATATTTTCAGAGTAATAATTGAAGCAAATAAAAGCTAAATAAATCGCTGTATAGTTGGTTGATTTGACTCAATAATGGGGATAATGTTATAAGCCTTCAGGTGCTTGAGTGTCTTTTAAAGGTATCATGTTATATGACCAAAGAAGGAATCAGTGAATATACTTAGATCAGCCTCCTAATGAAGAAGTTTTAAATTCAGTACCATTGAATCTACCAGGCTTGAAAAGAAAATCAGAGGCAACTGAGGAAGATATTGAAGTTAGAAGTTTAGCAGAAAAAAATGGGTAATTTCAGAATTTTTGGATTAGGCCTCTAGAAACCAAATTTAGCTTAAATTACAATTCTTTACTTCTTTGATATTCAGCAGCAACAAAAGCCACCTGACAATCATTTGGATCCCTTCTGCTGTTTAAAGTGTTCAAGGGAAAGAAACATGACATTGTGTCTTATTGTTTCATTTCAGTGAGCTTACTTTAGGGTCCTAAAAATAGGAGATAACATGACAAGAATTACCAATAGCTTTTAAATATTATTTGTCTATTTACAGCCTGTTTTTTTTTCTCATGAAATTTCTCTTTTTTATATCTTAAACTGATTGCTAATTGTTTAAATGAATACAGCTCTACTAAGAAAAACATTTAAAACATGAAATTTCCTATTAAACAAACAAATATTATAAGAGGAATAAAGCATAATAGCCATTACTCAGTGTTTCTGAAATACACTTATAAATTTATGTATAGCTGATATTAGATAGTCTACAGCAAGATTTCAGTGTTCCTTTGGATGTCATTCTCTCATAGTAAGTCATAATTTTCCAATTATTACAGTTATATATATGAAAAAAGCATTGTTTTGGATTGATGACAGAGAGAAAGTCTAGAAGCATATAGAATAATAAAAGTCATTTGATTTTAAAAACTAGAAATCACTCAAACTAGATGATCTTTACATATATAGATTTGGCCATGAATAATGTCATGGGCCAATAGTTAAACAAATGAGAACAAGACAAAAAACTAAAAGAGAAAAACTTCAAATCTACAGAATATGCATTTAAACTCCTAGTGTAACCAAGAAACATAAATAGTTAATAAAAGGTAAACCTCTAGAGTGCGTGAGTATGAGTGTGTGTTTAAGTAACCATCTTTAGAACACACACAAAACCCAGCAGTCTCCAAGTAAATGCATGCCAATAGGGTCTTCTTATTAGATGGACAATATGTGAATTACTACTCCAAATGCTTTCATGGCAAAAAGAGAAGGCACTTGCTTCCTAGTTGTATGATTCATGAATTCCTACGAAGAGTAATGCTTGAAGTTGCAAAGTAATAGTTTAAATTCAGTGTATTGGAAAACTCTGAATTGACAGAGAATGTACTTAAACTGTGACTGTCTTTTATAGAAATTGGTAAAATAAATTAGTCTCTACATGAAATATATAGATAGGAAAATAAATATTTGCTAATCCATTATATTCTATCTAATATAAAAAGCCCAACTTAAATAATGTTTATTACAATTACACTGAAAATCAGTTTATTAACACTAGATAGTATAGTCAATGGATTTGCAGCCCTTTCCACATCTTGAAGGACATTATTAGAGTATTATTGTGGAATTTATAGTAACTCTTTTTATAATAAGGAGGTTAGACCTTATTTTCTAGTATTGTGAATTTCAGAAAATATCATTAATTCATAGGATTTTACTAGATTCTTTGTGTGTTTTATTTTATATATATAATATATATATATGACAATATGATGTACAGTGATTTTCAGTGTGTTTTTGGCAGAAGATTAAAATTTGCAAAGTATTACTGTGTTACCACAAAATATAATCTGTAGTCAAATAAGTTAAGAAAATGCAGGATTAATCACTTCAAATGAGTTATTTCACTGCAGGACCTCAAAGAGCATTTTAAAATAACCAATTTTATTTAAAATATTCAAAATTAGGATATGCTTTAAAAACTTTTCCAAGTTTGTTTGACCAATATACAATTTTTAGGTGACGTCTTATAGGATTAGTATTCTACAGAAGTCTCTTCAGGAAAACATGTTTCTTTAGAAAAAAAATTGGGGCTAGCAGTATGTAACACTTTCAGATTTCAATATCTAGCATTAACTACCTTTGGGACCTAATTTACTCAATTAACTCTTTTTCTTTTTTAAACTTCAAACCACTTTCATATATTACATTTGGGAACAAAAGGAGAAGATCATGTATGAATAAGATTTAAGAAGAATATACCAAACAAACATACATTGCCTTTTAAAACATAATAAAGCAACACATTACTCTTTATCCTATGGCTTTTTTGGCATCTCAACATTCTAGACTTCAGCTGCACGTTAGAATCTGGAAACTTAAAAACAATCAATGTCCAGAACCATTCCTAAATCAATTAAATGAAGATCTGTGGGTTGAGGCCAGACTTTGATGTTTTTAAAAGCTCTCAAGATGATTCTAATTGAGAAATACTGCTGTAGACTACATCTGAATGGAAAGAAATCAACCCTCTGAGTTTAATCCGACTTGTCCTAAAGTAATATATTGTATCAGATAGTGAAACAAGTCCCTTCTCTGATAACCCTTGTTATTTGACTCAACTTCACATCCCATGCTAGTCACTGGGATTCACCTGGCAAAGGTTCATCTTGACCTGGAACAGGATATGGGAATAGGAGGCGAAGAACAGAGGTGATGGGCAGCAAGCTGAAGGTTGATGGCATTGATTCAAGTTGGTTTGAGGGATGGGAGGAGGAGGTAGAAACTTAGCTGAGTGTCTCTCAGTCATGTAGAGGGTATGGAGGATGCTTCACAGTTATCCAAGGAGTACTTCAAAACCTTCATGCCTGGCCAATCCCTTCTCCTCACCCACACATCCTGATGCAACTGCCCTGGAAATTTTGTTTTACTCTCAACTCTGCATTGAGAAGCACTAGCCTGGAAATTTATTTCAATTTCAGGATCTATGGTGAGTATCATACATATTGGTTAAAATGTATTTAACTGTGAAAATGCAAATACTGTAAGAAAGGATAACACTGCTTTAATTGTTTATTTTTTACCTTGGTATAAAAAAATTAGGATATGAAAGAAAGATTTTAGAAATGTTGAAGGTCAGACAAGGAATGAAAATGAATACTGAATGGACATGGGAAGTCAAGGAAAAACTAGAATGTGTCTGAGAAGCTTGATATATTAGAGGCAATTTTTACCTATTTGATAACATACCATCAACCTGAGCATTATAAGAAATGTTAATGGTGGGCAGATATAAAAAAGCCATAGAGAAAATAAAAGGTATACAAAAGAGTTAAGGGCCTGAAAAGATATAACCTCTACTAATTTCGTAAATCCTTTATCATTATTAAGACTCAAGGTCTGATTATATACAAGATCATATGTTCTTGTTCAGAAGAGTATAGCCAATGGAATTTGACAACACGTAGCTGAATTGTTTTGGAAACAGTAATAAAGAGATCATTTTAACAGCATGGCTTCCCTCCTTCTCAAAACTAAACAAACAGCCACTATTAATCAAGTTTACACTTTCCCAAGTTCCTAGTAGTCTGGTTCAGTGTGAGTTAAATGAATTTGTTCTCTTAACAGCTTTTTTCTTCAAATGATTTTGTTGCTCAAAATTACCTAGTCTAGAAACCCTTGCTCTTACAGCAAGCCCTCAATAGCGTAGCAGACATGAATCAACAGCTTATACTGAATTTCGAGAAATACTGACTAACCCTACTGCAGCAAGACAAGATTTGCTTCTAACTAGCAATTAAATTGCCGTGTAGGCTAAAATCCATATTTCAAAATTATCAGCATAATATTAGCTTATTTGATTCCTAGACCTTCAAAATGTACTTACTATTCAAACATACTGTTATGAAAAGATAAATTTCACAAAACTAAATCCAGGCTTTCTCATCTCTAGCTTCTACTTGTCAAGTAATGGCAGCCTGAAAAGATTTACTTATTGCACTGAGAAAGCAGAGGTTGAGTTCTGGCTAACAAATAAAACAGAGACTTACTGACTCTAGTCAGTGCTGTGATTCTTACCTCAGTCTACCTCAAACAGAAGTTTTGTGCTTTGAGGCATTGATGGAAGAGTTCAGGAAGGAGCACCTAAATGCTATGGACTGAGATGCATTAAAGAGTATCAGAGAATCATAGAAATAGCAGCCAACTAGTAGTCCTTAAAGCTTGACCCATGATACCCACTCTAAAACTAGTGACTGATTTTCTTGTATATCGTCAGCATTTCTCCAGACCTTCCCAGTGGTGTTGAGATGCCAAAAAAATTACATCTGCAGTTCCTTTACAAACAGTGATATATGTGTCAATTAGGTTAAAACTAATATTGAGGGTAGTGTTCCAGAAGTAGAACATCACAAAGGGTGCTCTGTTTAATAAAACTAAAGTGCAGTGATGGTTGGATGTATGGGCTGAAATCTGTCAGATGATGTTTCCTCCACATGGAACAAGAAAATCTCAAAATTATAAAAATCTTGAAATATTGGTTACCCAAAATTAATTCGATGTGCTCTATACCAGTGGTCCCCAACCTTTTTGGCACCAGGGACCGGTTTTGTGGAAGACAATTTTTCCACGGACCAGGGGGTGGAGGATGGTTTTGGGATGATTCAAGCACATTACATTTATTGTGCACTTTATTATTACTACATTGTAGTATATAATGAAATAATTATTCAACTCATAATGATGCAGAATCAGTGGGAGCCCTGAGCTTGTTTGCCTGCAACTAGATGGTCCCATCTGGTGGTGATAGAAGACAGTGACACCTGAAGTGTGTTGCTTATGTCCATCTACTCCGTAATCTCATTTCCGTTGCCATCATTGCAGAAAACCCTGCTTCACAAAGATGGGATGTTGGAAATGGAAGCAGGCTTTTCAGTGCTTTTGTGGCAATCTCAGGATATTCCACCTTGACTTTAATCCAGAATATATGGATTAAACATACTTGAAAAGTATGTTTCAAACATACTTTTAAGGCCACCGTCATTCGCGATCTCAAGCAGTTGATCCTCTTCCAGCACGGACAAAGTTGATTCACCTGGCTTATTCACAAATGGGTCGCGGATCCATTCCTTCCCAGTTTGGGGGTCTTTTTGTGGTTGAGAAGTAATGCCCAAACTGTTTTGAAAGCTGAGATAAGAGATCATGCACGAGCTGGGAGAAAGAAGGCCCTGGCTCAGTCTCTTTCAAAATCTCTGCTAATGTTTGAAACATGTCAAAAATCCCAATGTTCATTCGTCGCCCCCATAATTCCAGTTTGGCTTTGAAGGCAGACACTTTATCTGCCGACTTGAACACAGTTGTCATTCTCCCCTGAAGTGACAGATTGAATTCGTTGAGCAGGGTGGACATGTCACACAGGTAAGCAAGTTTTGTGACCCATTCTGCATCACTGAAATGTGCTGTCAGTGGTGACTTTTTCTAAAAGAAATCTCTGGAGCAGCTCTCATAACGCAGAAACTCTGGCCAGTGATCTGCCTTTAGAAGCAATCTCACTTCGGTGTATAAGGGAAGACATGTGTGCTCTGCGTCCATCTCCTCATGGAGCTGTGGGAACAGACGTAAGTTAGGGCGTGTACTTTAATGTAGTTGATAATTTTAATCACATCCTGCAAAACATCGTTAAGTTCAGATGACATCTTTCAGCTAGCCAACATTTCTCTATGGATGACACAGTGCATAGACTCACATTCAGAAGCAGCCTTTTTGACCCAAGTAGTGAAATCAGAAAGCTGTCCAGTCATGGCAGCCACTCCATCCTTTCATAGACCGACACAAAATAACCAATTCAGTTTTCCTGATATGTAATAATTCAAAGACTTGAATAGTTCTGCAACTGTGGTGTTAGTTGGCAACAAAAGTACACATAACATATCCTCATGAAAAATATATCACACAGAAACAAGCATTGTTGCCTTGTTGTCAGCATCAGTAGACTCGTCAACCTGGATTGCGTACTACGGTGACTCATTAATCCTCTCTAACAATTGTGCCTCAATATCTTCTGCTACTTCATCAACTCGTGTAGTTATGGTGCTAGCCGAAAGAGGAACAGGTGCCACCTTTTGAACTGCAGCCTCTCCTAAAAGTTCACGACAAATGTCCTTAGCAGCAGGCAGGATCAACTCTTCACCAAAAGTAAAGGTCTTCCTGGCTTTAGCAATGCAGTTAGTCACTAAGAATGTTGCTCTCAGTGCAGACACATTTGATGAAGTGGTGGTATTCAATAATTGCTTTTGTTCTTCGTGTTCACATATTTTTCTTTTGAAAAACTCCAAAGGCTTGTCTTTTAATGTAGGGTGCTTGGTCTCCATGTGGCGAAACAGTTTTGAAGGTTACATGACTTCGTTGGGTAGCCAGTCATCACATATTATACAAAGCATGGTTGGAGAATGTGAATCACTTGTTGCAATGAACCCATAATTTATGTAGGACTCTTAGTATGTTCTTTTAAATGCAGCTTTCTTTTTGTTGTCAGTCTTAGAGCCTTCTGCTGTCTCATCATTGGGTCTTTCCCCCTTTTCAAAGAAGCTCTCCAGCTACATTTGTTTTTTACTCATTTTGGCTAGAGTTAGCTTGTGGGCTTATGAAAACTGTGACTGAGACAAGTGCACAGTGCAGGAAAGAGGCGTGGATGGAAGTGGTAAATACAATAATGGGTGGGCCATGCGCGGACTAAAATAAGTGTCGGATTCTGACTTAAAGCCTGCCACCAGAAGCAGCTGTACAATTGAAGTACGTCAACTCACGTGCCCCTATAAAGCCTGCCACCAGATGCAGCTTAATTGTCACTTGCCACTCACTGATAGTTTTTTTTTTTTTTTTTTTTTTTTTGCGGTTCGTGGGCCTCTCACTGTT
Organism: Tursiops truncatus; assembly: GCF_011762595.2. Classification (NCBI taxonomy): domain Eukaryota; kingdom Metazoa; phylum Chordata; class Mammalia; order Artiodactyla; family Delphinidae; genus Tursiops; species Tursiops truncatus. The sequence goes on from NC_047038.1 coordinate 122,734,101, forward strand.
GTGGCCTCTCCCATTGCGGAGCACAGGCTCCGGACGCGCAAGCTCAGCGGCCATGGCCCACGGGCCCAGCCGCTCCGCGGCATGTGGAATCTTCCCAGACCGGGGCACGAACCCGTGTCCCCGGCATCGGCAGGCGGACTCCCAACCACTGCACCACCAGGGAAGCCCTCGCTGATAGTTTTAATATGAGTCTGCAAGCAGTTGATTGATTACGGTCTCTGTGCAGTGAAACCTCTCTGCTAATGATAATCTGTATTTGCAGCCGCTCCCCAGCACTAGCGTCAATGCCTCAGCTCCACCTCAGATCATCAGGCATTAGATTCTCATAAGGAGCGTGCAACCTAGATCCCTCACATGCGCAGTTCACAGCAAGGTTCACGCTCTCATGAGAATCTAATGCTGCTGATCTGACAGGAGGCGGAGCTCAGGTGGTATGTGAGCGATGGGGAGCAGGTGTATATACAAATAAAGCTTCACTCGCTTGCCCACCTCTCACCTCTTGCTGTGCAGCCTGAGCCTGGTTCCTAACAGGCTACGGACTGGTACTGGTCCATGGTCTGGGGATTGGGGACCCCTGCTCTACACTTTAGAACCCAACTTTTTTAAAAAAATTAACTTTCCTTCTGAAGAGACTGGAAACCGAGGCAATCATTCTTTGTACTAAAAACAGTACACTAAGTATTTAACTATTTCCAGTTTCCCTCTAACAATGAAGAGGGATATCTAGAATTCATTGACTTTCCAAAGGGAAGTGAATGAAAATTATTGAAACTCAAAAATAAATGCATGAGGATAAAAAGAAAATCAGAATGGTGAAAATAATGTATTTGTTGGGGGGGAGGGGGAGGGGGAGGGAGAGGGAGAGAGAATCCTGGACAAAGAAAGATATAAAGGAAGGCATTCACAGATGTGACAGTATTAGGGGAAACAATGAAATTTCTGGCTCAGGCATTTATGGAATATGCGTAGGAAATGTGAATCCCACTGCTTTCTGACCTTTGTTGTTTTAATGCAAAATCATTTTTTAATTGTAATTTTGTTTCTCTGTACATGTTTTTCTCTGGCTATACTGAAGATTTTCTTTGTCTTTATTTTTCAGCAATTTAACTTTGATATGTCTAGGCTTAGATATATTTGTGTTTATATTACATGGAGTTTGTTGGGCTTCTTGGATCTGTAAATTGATACTTATGACATTAAATGTGAGAAATTTTGAATGCTTATTTCTCCAAATATTATTACTACACCTTTATCTTATTTCTATCTATCTGGCAGTCACATTACCTCCATGTTGGCTTGTTTGATATTTGCTTACAGGTTTCCAAGCTTCTGCTTATTTTTCTTAAATCTTTGTTTCTCCTTGTCCTTAAGATTGAATAATTTCCTTTGATCAAGTTTGTTGATTTGTTTTTCTGTCATCTCAAATATGCAAATGAGCCCATCTAGTACATTTTCCATTTCATTTATTATATTTTTCAATCCTGGAATTTCCATTTGGTTCTTTTTTCATATATTGCGATGTATTTACTCAGATTTACTATTTGCTGAGTCATTGTCATCATACTTTAATTCTTTAAAAATCATTTCCTTTGGTTCTTTGAACATAGTTATAAGAGCTGCTTTGAGGTCTTATTCTGCTAAATCCAAATCTGCCCCCTCTTATAGAAAGTGTCTTTTTCCTGAGTATGAGTCACACTTTTCTATTTGTTTATATGTCTTGTGAGGTTTTGTTGAAAGTAGCCATTTTAGCAACTCATTTTAGCAACTTATAGTTGCAACTCTGTATTCTGACTCTTTCCCTCTATGCCTTTTTATTGCTCTTGTTTATTTTATTTGTTTAGAAACTTCTCAGTACTAAAAATGTCAAAAGCAAGAGGAGTAAACATAAATAGGCACTTATAAGCCAGATTTGGGATAATTTAAACATCTCTTAAAATAAATAATACAATGACAATAGTATATTATAACATTAAAATAAAGACATTGATGAGTCTATGGAAGATACTAAAAAAGAGGGAGGGGAGGGCACTCTTCTTTAATATCAGGCCTTAGCAAAAAAGTACTAAATGATACTAAATATATTATAGAATTAAAATATTGCTATTTTGCAACTACCAATTTAATAAATAATTTAGGAGAAGATCATCAATGAATGAGAAAAACCATTACTGAGTTAAAACAGCCATCAGATATCATTACACACTTGTTAGAATAGCTTGAAAAAATGACAGTATCAATTACTGTCAAGGATGTGGAGCAATAGGAAATCTCATTGTTTGCTCGTGGGAATGAAAAATGGTATAGCTACTTTTGGTTACAATTTGGCAGTTTCTTATAAAACTAACATAGTGTTACCATAGGATCCAGCAATTGCACTTGTATTTATCCAACTGATTTGAAAACTTATGTTTACCAAAATTCTATGTGCAAATATTTACAACAGTTATCCCCCAAAATGGAATAGCCAAGATGTCCTTCAAAAGACAAATGGATAAAAAACCCTGTCATACCTTCATGCAATGGAACACAATTCATTGGTAAAGAGAAATGAATGCAACAACTTGCATGAATATTAAATGCACATTGCTAAATGAAAGAAGCCTGTATGTTAAGGTTATATATTATATCATTCCATTTATATGACATTTTGGAAAAGGCAAAAATATAAAGATGGAAAACATCAGTGGTTGTCAGGGATTTTGTGAGAAATAAATAGAAACACAGGGAATTTAATTTCACAGATGTGAAACTTTTTAGGATGATACTGTAATGGTATACATATTACAACGTGGATTTGTCAAACCTGTAGAATTTTACAGCCAAAGAGTGAAACTTAATGTATACATTTAAATTAGGAGGTCAAGTGATCCCAAGATGAAATGCAAATTGTGATAAAATAATCTATTGCATTACAAATGTATGACATCACTGAAGGAGGTGGGGAGAAAACATGTTGACCCAAGTGACTTTTAACAAGTGGAGACTTAAGACTAAAGAAAAAAAGAATGGTACATGAGCACTGTACTGTAGTTAGTGAAATTGTTTCTCACAGGTCTATGAGATAACAAATCTGAAACCACTGTACGTGTATACTGGGACTGAGCAAACACATAAATGAATTATGGATGTTGGAAGCCAGGTTTCTCACTGTTGGAGTTACAAACAAGCAAGAGAGCAAAGCTAGAATAAACCATTTAATGCTGGATTAAGTTGGAGACATCAGTATGAACTCATGTTTGGTTTAATATTGACACAAAGGGATGTAGATATATAAATAATTATAAATATGTGTTTATATACCATATTTATCTATATAATATATAATCTATATAATTAGCAAACTATTCATAGTTTATTATAATAATATGTTTATACATAGATAGATTTCTAAGCTCTGTATTCTCAAAAAGCCTAGAAGCAATGACACCCCAGCAGCAATGAACATGTCCAGAACCCAGATCTTGGTTTCTAGTAGAAGGAATGAGGGCTCCTTGGGAAATGGATGCTTATAAGTCTGGGACAGGAAATATACAAGATAAGCCTGCAGCATCTTGTACCAGAAAGTAACAGAATATGTTAGAGAAGCACAACTGAACTACCTTTTGTTGACCAAAGCTGGAACAATTTGAACAAGAAAATAAATAATGTAGAAATGAACTATAATGTAAAGTAAAAATAAATATCTGTAAGTCCATACTTATACAAATAAATGATTGAATGAATAAATATATAAAATGGGGAGAATAGACAAATCTTCACACAGATTAAAAATAATTTATGAAGATACTCCTTGTTTCAGGAGGTGGAACATAGAACATCATCGCTTAAGTGTGGGCTACCCATAGTGATTTCCTACAAAAGAGTAGAGTATGGAAAGAAAGAAAAGGAGCAACTTCACAGTGGTGAAGCCTGACAAACACTACTCTAGCCGTGTGATCAAGGTTAATATCCAAAGTCGTTAAGTCATGTTGATAGCATTCACCCCTGATATGATGTGATGCACTTTACCTCTGTGGCTTTTCTTTCCACAAACTCATAATTCTAGTCTAATCATAAGGAAAACATCAGCCAAACCCAAACCAAAAACATTCTATAAAATACCTGATTAGCCTTCTTCAAAACTGTCAACTGTCTTGTCATACAAGAAAAGTATGAGAAACTGTCATCGTCTAAAGAAGTCTTAAGGAGACATGGTGACTAAATGTAATGTGATATCCTGGATGGGTTTCTGGATCAGAAAAATAACATTAGATAAAAATCAAATAATCCAACTAAAGTATGGACTCTTGTAATAATACATCAATGCTGTCTCATTAGTTGTGACATATATGTCATCCAATGTAAGATGTTAAAAACAGGGCAGTCTACTTATGGTAAATATAAGAACGCTCTGTACCATCTTTATATATTTCTGTAAATCTAGAACTATTCTAGAATAAAAATTTTATTAAAAAGAAAACATTGGATAAAGTTTAGCAGGAAAAAGGAAGTTTGCACAGTTCAAAGAATAGCTACACAAATTGTTTTTCATTAATGGGAAAGGCACCTTTATGATGGAGAAATCTAGAGGATAACACTTTAATCAAGTGATCAAATTTTTCACTGCCAAATATTGAACAGTTATACACCATATGCCTCCTGATATGATGCACAGAAAATACAACATCACTATTCCTGACAAAAATGTTTAACCTGGTCTCATTATGAGGATACCATTAGACAAATCCACATTATGTAATGTTCTACAAAATAACTAAAATTTATTGGATAGCTAAAAGCATTCTTAGCTGGAGGGTTTCAGTATTCAGTTTTTTACCTAACACAATCTGTTACCATGGCATCAGGGATGCAAATCTAAGGATGATTTAGAAGGATCACTTGAACCTAGTGGGAGAATAGAATACATGTTATGGTCAATTAATGTGTTGCTGCATAAGAAGAAAGAAAAAATACAAATTTAACTAGGAATTTGGATCAAACAAGTTAGAGATGAGCAGGCATAGTGTCAGTGACAGAAAGATTTAAAGTTTGAAGTTTACCTAATGCTGAAGCTTTGTGTTAATTCTAAATTCTACTTCATGATCTTGGGTATAAGAAATATTCAACTATTTTTCTTTGCTTTTATCAGTCACTATACCCACAGAGAAAGTAATCATGTAAACAATTTTGGAGCATAAGATTTCTTTTAAAATGGAAGAGATTATTCATGTTTTTAAAAATATAAATGACAGAATCATCTTTTAAATGTAGGAAATAGTTTTGTATCCATTTAAGAGGTAGATCGGTTATGACATCCTGGTTGACAAAAAATTTAAACACTGCTCTGTTACATTATCTTGTCTGGTTATGCAGAGAAATTTGCAGCTTTTGACTGAACCACTTTCATTACTGGATCATTAATTTCAGTTTCATTGGTTACATTTTATAAAGTTAAGTAAAAAGACAAAGTTGTAATAAAGTTCTGTAAAGGGACAAAGGTGTAAAGACACCTTCCCACCACTGTGCTTTTTTTTATTTGTTTTTTAGTATTTCAGTAAATCTCTGTGAAAACCCATATTTATTTCACACATGCTGTAGGTAATCCAATCCTGGTAACAGAGGTTGCATTCTTATCATCAAGCCCTGCACTTGTCTTGCTGCACTTGAAGCCAGTTTTCTTCTTTCCTCCAGCTCTGTGATCTCTTTCCTAGCACCTCAGCACTACAAATTTCTGGCAGAACCTCCCTAGAATGGGTTGACTGGGTTATTTGCCTTTGCCCCAAGCTTTGCAGGCCCCCTGTAGCTGGCTATAAGAGGCAGTTGAGAAAGGAGAGAAGTGCAATTCGCCAGCTAGTACTGAGGAGAGACATAACACGGACACCTTGAGACTCATATTCAATTAACCTTCCCTGCCTCCCAGCATTTTCATGGCCAAACTGCTAGCATCCACAAAAGTTATAGTCAATTTAACAAATATTTACAGAGCTCCTACTGTGTGGGTGGCACTCTGCTAGAGCAAGGAGGATAGGAGAAAAGGGAAGGAGGTGACTGATGAAGAACAGGGGGGAGAGCTTTGGAATTAAATAAAATGGGTTCAATTATTTTTAACTTTTCCCTCATTGACCTGTGGCCTTAAGTAAGTTAACTTCTGCAGTTATTTTTTTCCCCATTTGGATAGACCTAAAGAGAATTGTAAAAAGGTAAAATTAACTATGCAGCCATTTTTAAATTTTGGATAAGGCATTAACAAAAGTTAAAATTAAGCAAAATAGAGTGAATAAATGTAACATTTTAAATTACGTGCCTGCTACCTTGTAAGTGACTGAGAATAAAAATTGAATAAAAGTATTTCTGGGAAGCAAACCAGAGTTCGGAAATACAGGTAAAACTTTCTGAGAGGAGGCATTCAGATAGGCTGCGCTAGGTGGAGATCAAAAGTCCAGGTTATCTGGTGGAACTGAATTATGCATTTGTAGACAGGTTAGCTACAGAGTGCCTTGATAGCATGCCAGAACAGATAATTGCATTCATTCCTGGAACTGCAGTCTAAGTGGGGTAGTCGAAAATTTAATAGCAAATTATAAAAGAATACAGGATGAAACAAGTGTTAAAACGAGATACAAACCACAGAGCCAGAAACCTAGAATAATTTATTCCAGCTAAATTGAGTGGAGATGACAGGAAAAGTTACATAGGAGAGGTAGCATCGCATTGGCTCTGGGGATAATAGTGGTGGGTATCAGAGGCAGAGAATGGGAAAGAACTTGATCGAAGTCAACTATGTGAGAGCACAGGAAGTTTTACAGAAATACAGAAGTATTACAGAAATTATGAATACACCAGAGGGTTGTGATATATGAGTGCAATCGGTGATGAGTTTATATTTACAGAGGGCAGGGAAAGCTGCATAGCTAACTTAGGGAGAAAGTTTATATAAGGAAGAAAATGAGGCCTGAGGTCTTAACCCTGGAGTATGCCAATATTTGGAGTTTGGAAAGAGGACGTAGATCTAGCAATAGATAATGAAAGAAGACAGCTATGTAAAAGTTCTCATCACAAGAAGAAAATTGTAACCATAGATGGTGATGGATGTAACTAGACTTATGGTGATCATTTTGCCATATATACAACTATCGAATCATTATGTTGTACACCTGAAACTAATATAATGTATGTTGATTATATCTCGATTAAAAAAAAGAAGACATCTATGGGGTAGGAAATAAATCAGGAGTGTATGGAAACCAAAAAGGCAAGAAGAAAGTAATTCAAGAATGGGAATTAATCATTTGAATCAAATGCTGCTAAGGTTTGAGTAAAAAGGAGACAGGTAGCTGATAGTGGACTTAGCATGATGGATGCCTTTGGTGATTAGGAATGATTGGTTTAATGGGTTTGTGGGGATGAAAACCTCCACTAGTTTCTAGAGAGAACAGACTTGAGAAATTGAAGACAGGCAGTATTGACAGCTTTTCTAAGGAATTTTGTCATAAAGTTGTGTTATATTTTTTTATCCTAAAGGCTAGCAGAGAAATGTGGCTGTGAATGGAGGGAAGGAGATCCAGTCAAAGCTTCAGAACTGGAAGCTTCAGGGATGAGAATCAGGAAGGAAACCTCCTTCCCTATCCTATGGATAGTGTGGAGTTTTATTGGGCATAATAAAACCAGCACCTAGAAAGAAGCATGGAAGACAGCTATGTAGACTTCTGACTATGGTTAGTCCAATCATATGCCAGTATCTTTCTAATAAATCCTTCTTTAGCCTAAGTTAATTAAAGTGGGATTTTTGTAACCTAAAGAGGCCTGGCTGATTGAGTAGTAAAATATAATCACCTAAACTTTGAAAATATTAAGTGTGAGGTGTCAAAAACATCAGCAGATTTTGGAGATTCAGACCTGGAATTCATGAATGAGCTCAGAACTGTAATTTCCTAGTTTGGAATAGAGAGGACAATCAAATTATTAGGCAAGACGGAGATTGCTTGTGTGTCCAGGCATGGTAGGAGTATTTTTAAATGTGTATATAAATCAGTATCGTAGAATACATACATGTGAAGAACAGATGACTAAAGCCCACAGAAGGCAATTTCAAGAAAGGTAATCAGAGACATGAAAGAGAAAAAGAATGTAGCGTCATAAAATGTAAGGGGCGCTTAAGCATTTTAGGGAGGCATATGTCGTCGTGTGTCAGGTTTTTTCAAAGACAGTAATTATGATAAAACTACTGGACTTGATAGTGAGGAACTTTGAGAAAGCAATTTTAGTTTAAGTAGTAAAAGAGGGAATCAGATTATCAGGTTAAGTTAATATGTGCATTGACAGAAAGGAGACAACAAGGGAGAAGTAATTTAAGTAAAAGGAAGGAGAAAAATGGTAACTATAGAGGGAAGACTGAGAATGAAAGTGAAGGATCTTTAACAGTAGTGATGCTCGAGCATATTTGTTGATGAAAATAGAGGAGCAGGGGAGAGGGAGAGACTGAAAAGCAAACAATTAATGGATGCAGCAAGGATGAGAATGCGAACAGGGGAGGGAGAGTTAGCATTAGAAAGAAGGCGGATCAAGTCTTTGTTGAAAGTAAAATGACAGAAGTAATAAATGCAGAGATATGTTAGGTGAAAAGTGGGGAATTTCTCTGTTTTGAAGGTGATAACTGAGAGTAAAGGGGCCAGATCTAGAAAAATAATAAGGCTGTAGGTCAGCCAGAGTAGCAAATAAGGTAGATAATTATCCAGAAATGAATAAACAATGCTGCTTCTTCCCTTCCTCCACTTCTTCCCTTCCCTAGAAGTCTATCCTTGATTTACAACTAGTTTTAAGTCTATTAAACACCCAGGGACTGTGCCATCAAAGGATAGGATTAGGAGAGCAAATACTGGAGTTTGCTTTGGTATCCAAGAGGATGACTTTAGATTCTGTACCACAAAGAAAACCTTGATTTCCCAACACAAGAATTAACCTTTCCAGAATGTTATCTTGGTATACAAGCAAGAGCAAAGGACTATTAATTAGCTGATGAAAGTCTTTCTGTAGGAGATGATTGGTTTTAGAGGAAATTGGTAGCTTCTACAGGGCAGCCAACTTTGTGCTGCCCTACCCTTGTGATAAGTAAGGAGTTCCCATAAGAACCATCATCCTCCTTTACAACGGAGACTCTTGATACCGTGATACCGGAAATACATCCTTCAGAGGATTATAAACGAATATGCGCATATAGAAAAATACCATCCATTTACAAGTTATGGATCACCTTCAAGTTTACTGCTGGTTCTTTATGTGAACTCTGCATCAACAGAAAAACACATTTGCTCTGTAGCCTATGACTCTGATACACTGAGACATTGTAATTGCTCCGCATTCCTGAGTAATCATTTTCTGATGGGTTTATTGCCACCTCTGCCTTATCAGGGCATGGCACTGTTACGGACCCTGGTGATAAATTACGCTTTAGAGAGGGATAAGACAGTGCCACTTTAACAAGTGCAATAAAGCACTTTTTATATTGGGAGAGTTCAGTGCATTTTCCATTTATCATACACCCTCAGTGATTTTACACAGATTTTACACTGTTGATTAGCTCATTAGTGGGGTTAATTGGATACATTAACTGGCAGAATTACAGCTTGACTATGAACCAGAGGCTGCAGCATTATAAATGACAGACAAACCACAGACATGCATGGTCAGCCTGAAGGAAGTTCTTCTCTTTGATTAACTTTCATTGGATTTTAATTTTCCCCCTCCCCACTCCTGTAATTGACTCCACATGAATATTTACTATGGATTGGATAAGTGAATAGATGGCATCAATACATATTTTGAATATTTCCTCTCCTTCAACCATAAGTTTTCCTGAAAAATAATAAGAAAAAGAGCAGTTTAGGAAAGTGATGAAACTAGTCTGTAAGAAATCAAGAAATGAATGTCTAGAAATTCAAGAAATTTCTCCTCTTTCAAAAGCCATGTTTTTACTGAATCCTTGATAATACGTAGTGTGAATTGTTTCCTCATGGGCTGCATGTCAGTATCCCAAGGAAGCATTTAACAATACAGATTTCTGGACTATACCCTAAACCTACTAAATAAAGACTTCTAGGAGTAGGCCCAGGAATCTTTATAATTAACAAATTCCCCAGCTGATTCTTACACAATGAGCTTTACATGGTGGTTAAAATAGCATGTTAGTTTGCATTGAACATCAAGCAATGTGTAGTATTCACTTAATTAAATGACTTTAAATGGATGTGATACTATTTGGAGAAAGGCCAAGGTCTTTTCAGAAGCAAGAGAAAACTTTTTCTGTAGTTCAAATTCTCTACCAGACTCAGGCTTTAAGTTTGCTGAAGTCTTTCTGAGTCTCTTCTCCCATATTTTCTTTAACTTTTTACTTCTACGAGTTGTAATTGTCTTTATGAAAAGAAAGTTTTAGTGTTATTTCTTTCCTAAGAAATTGTATTTGTCCCGGTGGAAACTATAAGTATAGAAACTATGTGTAACTTACTTACGTTTTTGATTTGTTTATGTTTTATATAAAATACTGGTTGGCAGTGGAAAGAGCATAAGATTAGGAATGTGGACCTGGGCTCCAGTGTCAGCTCTGTCACTCCCCTTTGTAGGCACCTTGAGAAAGTTTCAAATTCTCTGGGCCTCAATGTACAATTCTTAAATTGGAAGTAAGTCATACCTCATGTACAAGGCTAGTGATGAAGATTAAGTGAAATTTTGAGTCTATGTGCGTTTCTGAGAATGGTAGGAGTTGGAAAGGATCATCTCCAGAGGAGCGGGAGAGAAGGAGTGTGGCACATCAGGCAGCTAATTCACAAAGCAACGGATCTAAAAAAGGAAAAGTATTTCACGTGGACAGCATGTGCAAACTGTGTGGAGATCAAGGAAGTTGGGATTAAAAGAAACCCGATGATAATTTCAGGTAATTCACCCCTACCTGCCACTTTTCAGGCAGAAAGGAGCAAGCATGCATATAAACTGTTATCCGTGAAGCAAACACTGAATGAGGAGAAGGCAGAAGATAAAGGAATTATTTGTAGTTGTAGGAAAGAAAAACACAGGAATAGAACGGGGAGGAAGAAATAAGAAAAACAAAAAGCTTTGTCTGTGAGTTCTAGGAGAAAAGAAAGCCAGGAAGGCCAGGGAGAGAGAGAAAAATCTCCCCGTATGATATTGCAGGAAGGGAGTGGAAGGCCTGTTATTAGGAAAATCTACATAAAAATGCATGGGAACGATTACCAACAAGTTACTGTGTAGTTGGGGCTTTGATAAATGGATGATTTAACTGAACTGAACCCAAAGGCTGCATTTACAGAGATTCTGTTTTGGAATTCAGTGCTTGATTTGCATTCCATAGTGAAACTTTTACTCTGAAAAATGTTTTAAGAGGATAAATATTGCTACTGAAATTCCACTAGGAAAGGTAAAGTCAGTGCTCTCAGTGGTTTTCCGTAGGTGTGAAGTAAAACTTTTAAGACATACTGTATCGTGACTTTTGTTAACAAGATACTGTGATGTGTTTAGGCAGCCTTGAATCCAGAGATAGCAAATCAAAACTCCAAACTCAGTGACTCATATGTTTAAGAAACTTTAGGAGTCTGGCATATCATTATGTTTCAGAAAAATTATTATTTGTACTATTTTGGAGGGGGACCCTCAGGCACGGATTTTACCTTCTTGGGTCATGTAATATTTTGTTTTAACTACCTTAATGAGCTTTTTGTTAATAGCAGCCCCAAAATATGACAGTGCTGTCTCTTAAAACTCAAGAACTAAAAAGTTTCCAAATACATTCATTTAAAAAATATTTTCTGGGCTTCCCTGGTGGCGCAGTGGTTGGGAGTCCGCCTGCCGATGCAGGGGACACGGCTTCGTGCCCCGGTCCGGGGGGATCCCACGTGCCGCGGAGCGGCTGGGCCCGTGAGCCATGGCCGCTGAGCCTGCACGTCCGGAGCCTGTGCTCCGCGGCGGGGGAGGCCACAACAGTGAGAGGCCCGCGTACAGCAAAAAAATATATATATATATTTTTTCTGTGCTATCCAAATAAAATGTAACACATTAAATAAAGTTCTTCCAATTCAACCAGGTATCTTTCTTTTCTCAACTTGTGTAACATGCTGTGTGTGCCCCTTATGAGGTACTTATCTTATTTTACCTTTTGTCATGGTTATTTGCACATGAACTTTATATTCCTTCCTAGATAATCTGTTATTTCTTGAGGACAGAGATGATGTTTAATAAAATGCAGAATAGCCACACAGTGAATCATTGTAATTCTCATAATACACATAAAGATCTCTTGAGCACAAAGGGGGTACCAAGCAGAACACAGAATGAGACAGACATTGATTGCAGTTTCCTTCAGAGTTCATATATTGAACTTAACAATTCTCACAGCTTGGAACAAAAGTTATGAATATACGTTAATATTGGATTAACTATTTTTATATCTTAGTGGAGTCTAAAATGACTGGAAATAAAGGTCAATAAAATATATATTTTGAAAGGTATTGAAATAGGGAAATAAAATATTTTGTGCAGTATATTGTAGATTATTCTTGGTCATGCTGAGAAATGAAAATATCTTGAAGGAAAATAGACTAGACACAAATTGAACAATGTATTGAAATGAAATCACAAAGTGAAACAAAATATATGTTTAAATATGCATAGTGTAAGAGGGCATATTGCTTTAATATTGTTCTAGAAAGCAATTGAGAACCAATGAAGAGGACTAAAGAGCAGAAAAATGTTGGAAATACATTTAGAATATGGACAAAGTATCTCACCTTTTTATTTCTCTAGTCACAAATCTGAAAAACCTTAGTATTCCCTGTTTTCCACAGTGGAGCTCAGACTATACAACCTCCTGATTTCAACTAATGTACCTGAGCCAATCATGTAGGGCAGAAAGAGCACTGGGAGAAGAAACTCCACAAGCAAGGGGGTGCTGGAAATCTTCCTGTTACTTTTACCTGCCATAGGGCCTGGGTGGGCACTTTGGACACAAATCACAGTTTTATTTATCTACTGTATAGTAGACTACTACTGTTTGTCACATCTACTACATAGTGTGACTTCCTTCTATTCTTGTTCAATGCACTTATTACCCATCAACTTGAATCTCAGGCTGCTCAGCTGGAGTCCTGACACTGCTAAAAGCTATCACTAGTTCTCTCTTTCTAAGTCCAGAATCTATTCCGTACTCATTTCTTGCGGTTGGCTCTGAAGTTTCTCCAAACAGGATAAGTCAGTGAGTACCATGATGAGTATCTGCCTGACCTAATCTTGTCAGATCTTGAGACTGTGGCTTCAGTTGGCCTACATTGAAATGAATGACAATGTATAGTCTGTCATTATACCTGTTTAAATACTTATAATTTGGAGGACAGTAAGTCAGTGACAAATTAGCTAAAATATTGAACATATCTTTTTGAAACTCAATGTGTTCATTCACAAAGCATTCATTCCATTTGTTCATTTTATTGAGAAAATATCCTGCAAATTATTATAATAGTAATATATAGAAATACAGCAGTTATCATTGCTTGTTAATATCCATAAAAGTATAAAAATGGATACATACTTGCAAAGGATGATGCAGAAATCAAGCTGGTACACTACAATCTGGAATCTGAATCTTGGTTCTCCAGAGCTAACTTACCTTTTTGACAACTTCATTACCTAGCATAAGCCCTTACCCATACTAGGCACTATATAAATACTTGTTGCAAGAGTAAGTGTGTCTGCCCAAGACAGAAGGTTTTAGCAAACAGAAATAAAGCACAGCAGTTCTATATAATAATTGAACAGTTACAGCTGAATCAGAATCCAAAATGCAGTATTAATTTCAAAAACACAATATGCTGACAGTGGAATATATGAGGATTCCCTTTGCCTAGTGTATTAGTAAGGGTTCTTCAGAGAAACAGAATCAATAGGCTATAAAGAAACATTTATTGTGAGGTATTGGCTCATGTGACTATAGAGGCTTAGAAGTCCCACAATCCTCTGTCTGGAAGCTGGAGATCCAGGAAAGCCAGTGGCGTAATTTAGTTTAAGTCCAGAGACCTAAGAACCAGGGTAGACATTGATGTAAATCTCAGATCAAGGGCAGGAGATGATGAGATGAGATGTCCCAGTTCAAGTAGAGGCAGAAAAAAGGGACAAATTTTTCTTTTCTTGGTCTTTTTGTTCTATTCAGGCATTCAGCAGATTGAATGATGCCCACCCACATTGGGGAGAGCTACCTACTTTACTGAGTTCACAGATTCAAATGCATATCTCACCTGGAAACACCCTCACAAACACGTCCAGAAATAATGATTAACCAGATATCTAGGCATCCCCTGATCCAGTCAAGTTGGTATACAAAAATAACTCTTGGGCTTCCCTGGTTGCGCAGTGGCTGAGAGTCCGTCTGCCGATGCAGGGGACACGGGTTCGTGCCCCGGTCTGGGAAGATCCCACATGCCGCAGAGTGGCTGGGCCCGTGAGCCATGGCCGCTGAGCCTGCGCGTCCGGAGCCTGTGCTCCACAGCGGGAGAGGCCACAGCAGTGAGAGGCCCGCGTACCGCAAAAAAAAATAAATAAATAACTCTTATACCTGGTTTAATTAATTTAATTAGAGTATAGTGACTGAGTAATTTAGTTATAGTTTAGTTACAGTATAGTATAAAGTGTAGTTAGAATATATTTAGTAAGAATATAGGTGTGTATGTGTATGTGTTTTCACTACGTGATATATATCTTTAAACTCAGAACAGAAATTGATTCCATGTTGCTTTCCAACTCTGATTTGTTGGAAATACATACCCGGAGGATTGCATTGAAAAAGATTATGATCCTAAGTTTGGACTTAATAGAAAAGTTTCAAGCTCAAGTTTCATACCTGGCATGGTCTGGAGCTGGGGGAAAATCAGTCTATTCTGATTTCTACACTTGATTGAAACTGCATGTTAACAATCTTTAGTAAAATATTAGATATTGTGATTTTATAATAAATCCCTACTCTTAAGTCACTTTGAGCTATAAATATAGCTTGGAGCAGCGGTCCCCAACCTTTTTGGCACCAGGGACCGGTTTCGTGGAAAACAATTTTTCCACGGACCGGGGGTGAGGGTTGGGGGGTATGGTTTTGGGATGATTCAAGCACATTACATTTATTGTGCACTTTCTTTCTATTATTATTACATTGTAATATATAATGAAATAATTATTCAACTCACCATAATGCTGACAGGAGGCGGAACTCAGGCGATAATGTGAGTGATGAGGAGTGGCTGTAAATACAGATGAAGCTTCACTGGCTGGCCCAACGCTCATCTCCTGCTGTGCCGCCTGGTTCCTAACAGGGGCTTGGGGACCCCTGATATAAAGGATCTTTAATGTCAAAAGCATGTATGATGCTGCCTGTGTACCAGGCTCAAGTTGGGAATACAGAGTGAATAAGAAACTGTCTCTGCTCTCAAGGATTTATAATTAATAGATGCTCTTAGCCACAAATAGTGCCATCCTGAAAAGTGTAGAGAGCTTAATACAAACACTGTTCATGAAAGCTGGCATTTGACAGTATTATCTACATATGTATAAGTCAGTATATATATATCTACTTGCAGTCTTCTGAGACACAGGAATTAGAACATCCAGTATAGCTAGATAATAATTTAGGCAGTCTTGGGACCAAACAGCCATTTTATGTATTTCCACACCAGTGTTTTCTTCTAGAATTGTGAATGCCTCTCTGTCTTTTATTGCTGGTTCTTTGTTGCCCCAGATCATAGTGCTTCTTGAAAGCTGTTAGTGAATGAATAATTTTATTTCCAATCCCAGGCTAACATCTGTAGGAAAACAACTCAAGCAGATACATTCACTTATGCAAGCAAATACTCCTTTCTTTTTATCTGCGGAAAGTCACTTGAGGCATGATTATGCAGCACCTGCTAAGATGTTGGCTGTTTCTTTCCCTGTTAGGAAGATGTGGTTCTGATGACCCTAACTGTGTTGGAAAGAATAAGGGCAGTGATTAGGTGGTTATTGTCTCTCATTGGAAGGCAGATTTCTGGTTGAGACTTCTTATTTTCAGTATAGCTGGTTTATATAAATGAGAAGAATGCCACACTCACAAATCCTTGAAATAAAATGGCACATCCTCAGCATTTCATTCTGAATCTTATCTTCCTCACAGTAGATTCATCTCTACAAAATGTCCAGTCAATCCTTCCAACCCTTCCACTATCATTCTAATTTAATTAAATACCTTTTCAATGAAATTATCATATTTTGCTGTGTTAATTAATCTTTTATTGTCTTGCCTTATAATGAAAAATATTTGTTTATGAAAAATGTAACTGAGTACTGAATATTTTAAGCTTTTCCATGTTATCTCTTTTACTACCTATATGTGCTTTAACCATTTAGCCTCTGAATTACTTAAATCCCATCATCTGCCTTAGTTGAGGCTGCTGATCCCACCTTCATGGGTCTCTCTATGATCTCATTTTATATCCAATTGCTGTCTTCTTTGAATTCTTCTCTAGATAGGTTAACCTTCTCACTTTGATCACATGTACATAATTTGGTCTCTTTCCCATATGGAGTCTTCTCTGGGTTGAATATTTTGCACTTAGCCCTAGAGTTTCATTATCTACCCTTCTTTACCATACTCTGTGCATCAGTATTTGATGTGGCTAGACTGCCTGTCCTTATCCCTTACAGTTACATTTGTTCCATAGAAAATTCCAAGGGAGATTGGTGGGTATGAAGACAAAACTACCATTGCATTTAAATCTCTGGCTCTCTCTGTTAACCTGTGGTTACCAATGGCTGGTTCCTGTACTGCAGGCCACAGCTCCAGTTGGACCTCACCTTCTGTAGCTCTAAGTCTTGTCATGTGCAGAGAAGTATCAGTCACCAGCTGTTGCCAATTCGTAGGATTCTTCACCTTCTTTTTTGGTCTCCCATAAATGTGTCCACACAACTGTAAAACATCCTTTATTAAACTCTTTTTCAGTCATCTTATATGAGTATGCCATATATGTTTCCTGTGGGAATTCCGCTAGATACACTGTCTGCCCAACCCTAACCAACATGAGTAAAGACTGAGTAAAGAACAAATGAAAAAGTGGGTAAATCTCAGTAAAGAAATAGAAGATATAAAGAAGACACAAATGAAGATTTGAGGACTGAAAAATATAATAACCACTAGTAAAATTGGGTAAAGAATACACAGGATCTCTCTGTATTATTTTCACAACTGCCTGAGAATCAACAATTATTTCAAAATAAAAAGTTTAATTTAAAATATCTATTTTAGAACAAAAAAGAGTTTACCTTGAAAGTATCAATATTTAGATGAAAAAAAGTCTCCAAACACCCATATAATAATTTTTCTTTTTAACCTTTTAAAACAGCTTTATAAGAGTATCATGGATATACAAAAACCTGCACATATTTAATATATATATAATTTGATGAGTTTAGACATATACATACACCCATGAAACTATCAACACGATCAGGGTAATAAACATATCTGTCACCTCCCAAAGTTCCCTCAAGCTCCTTTGTTTTTGTTGCTGTGTGTGTATGTGTTTTACATCATGCCTTTAATCACTAAATCACAGTATTGACACTATATTCAAAAATCCCTAATATTTTCTATATCTACAGTATAACTCTTGATATCTTTACAGTTTGTTCCTTTGGAAAATGAACCTTCTCATAAAAAAAATAAATGACTGCTTTTATCTTTTAATTATTAAGTAATTAGTAGCAAAGCTTTGTATATTAGGAATACTGATGGGTAGCCATGGACCAGACTAGGTAGGGGCTTATAGGACCTGGAATGGATTTTGAATTTTATTATGACTGTGTGTCAGATTAAGCTTGAGAATAAGGTAAAGTTTGGGTGAGAATTAGCCTTTTATCTTTGTTTATGCTCTCCCTTGCCAAATAATATTTTTTCAGATTATACAATTTATTCTGTGAAAATCTTCATTCCTAATTTGAACTTACCTAAATTATTTAAATAAGTTTGTTTTCTCCACCTCCTGATTATATAAATATTCTCATATGTTCTAATATAGTATTCTAAATTTATATTTAGACCTTTAATTCATTTAAAATTAATTTTGTTGTATGTTATAAATTGAAAAACTTATATCTGTTTTATTCTAAATAAAATATTAGGCATGCTAGCACCATTTTTGGAACACTCTTGTCCCCCACTTGGGACATATTATTTTTATTTTTATATTATTATTTCCACATAACTACTTTGATCAATTTCTTCATTTTCTATTATTTCCATTGACTTTTATTGTACAACTATCATGCTATTCTGATTGGTAGCTAAAGGACAGGTATCTTTTCATTATTCTTTTAAAATGTTTGTTTAGCAATTTCATGCTTATTCTCCCATATCCACTTTAGAATCATTTGCTGTAAAAAAGTCCTTTGTAATTCCGGTTGTCATTAAATTAAATGCAAACATTTATGTGGCTAGATAGCTATTGTATAATGTTATGCTTTTCCTTCAGTGCATCTATTCATTTATTCAGGCATCTGCAAACAAAAGTGTATTTTTCTATCATTTGTGTGTGTGTGTATGTGTGTGTGCACTTGTGAAATTTTTAAAATAACATTTTGGTGATAGGATCATGCCAGCATTATAAAATAAGCTGAGGAGTTTTTCATGTCATTCTGTTATGAAATTTACTAAAATATGAAGGGTTTGTCTGTCTTTTGAATATATGCTAAAATTCACAAGTAAAACTACCTGGGACTGGTGTCTTTTGCAATCATGTACCTTTGAAAATCTTTCCTTCTAAAGCTATGGAATGTTGAATCTTTTATCTCTTTTTAGGCCAGTTATTATAATATGTATTTTGCTGGAAAATCATGAAAGATGTCATGCATTAGAATACAACTGTCACTTATAATAATTTAAATCCCTTTTGAGTCCATATTTCTCAATCCTGAGGTTGTACATATTAGTACTTTTTTTCTTTCCTTTTCTTAATGATAATTGGTCTTTTTAAGGAAAGAGAAGGTGACTCTATTTAGAGTTTTATATTAATTTATTTTTTACTTTAATTTAATCTAAGCTTTTATCATTATTCATACCAACTCAATTTTTAATTTATTTTGCTCTTTTTCTATTATCATAAACAATATAGCACATATATTTTATTTCTGAAAAGGAAAGCATTTAAACAAATACAATTCACTTCTTACAAGATATGTTATTCCTTAAAAATCTCTTTTTAATTTAGAGATTATTTCCATTTTAAATTTCCATTTATTTAATGTTAAGCTATTTTTGTTCACTTCTATATTTATTACATTAAAGTCTTAGAACATGGCCTCTAAAATCACTGTTTTTAACATTTACTGATGCTGTTTTTGTTATCCATTTACAAGATTTTTTTAAGGGTTCCATAGATAAAAGAAAGAAGAACGTGTTTTTCTGTTTGTTGGTTCAGACATCCTTTTTCCTTTGGGTTTATGTTCGAGTTTTCAGATTACTTGTTTCTACTCCTGAAGTGATGGTGATTTTAAAGATGGGGAAGCAACTACATGGGAAGAGACAACAGAGTCTAAATCAGATGCTCTGTAAAGTGATGTGCTATCCTTGTCACTCATTGTAGTCCTGCAGCTATTCTGCGATTTGGATTATATAATGTGATTTTAGCTACCTTCCCTTCTGTTTGAATTGATGTTTCTTTTTATTGCTGTTAGCTAACATGTTATTCAAATTCAAAACATTAGTATATTTCTGTCTTTTCTATTTCAGATCAAACCTTATTAACAAACCCGATTCCTACTCATTTTGTTGTTCGTTCCCTTAGGGTATACCCAGCAGCCTTCATGCTGTTAGAAAGGGGCAGGGAGCATAATTAATTTACCAAGAGCTGACACGTTAAAGGTATAATGTTAAAAATATCTATTAATCAAAACTTATAAAACACATTAACATTTTTAAATAGAAATGTCCCAAAGGCCACTTAGAGGAGGATGAATATGGGCTTTCTTTCCAAATGCCTCATATCGTTCTTTTAAATATTTTCCACTTTGATATTTTGACAGGGGACAACCATACCATTATATGTCTGCTTTATAAAAGCCACTTAAAACAACTAATGTGAGAAAAATCAATCTGAACTTACAATTCCTTTTAAGTACTATTATAGTAAAATGTCTGTCTTCATATAACACACATGCCCATGTTTAAGATGCTTGAAGAAATGTACTACATCCATAAAAGACAATGTAGATGTAAAAGCATTGATTTTTCAAAATATAAAGAGTAGGAAGTGCATTATTGAGTGGATATAATTTCTAAAATTTACTTGGGTGAAAATTCAAGAATAAGAGTGTATTTCTGGGATACAGTTTTATGTAATTTCATTTACACAAAAAAGGAATGGTTATCAAGCAGCAGTCCTCCCCAATATCAAGCACACCAAGACATCACACACACAAACCCACATATAGTTGAACATATACGCATGTAAAATTGCACATACAGGACTTCACCTGCACATACACTCACACACACATACACACGTATAAACTCAGACATCTCTAACTTTCAGGGCTTTGTTAACAGTTTTTTCCAGACTGAAGTATGCATAAGAAGAATTTGGGGATGCTTTAAAAAACATTTCTAGGTCACCAGAGACTTACACAAACAGACTTCTAAGAATAAAGACTGAGAATCTGCCAACCCTTGCTGTAATAATAACAGTGGAAATATCCCTTATTTTATCCTATTATTCCTAACATTTAGCAAAATTTTAATCAGCTTTCCCCCTAAGATTCCACACTTCTTAATGAAGAATAAGCACAAAAAACATATCTTGATTAGTTCAAGTCTGGACACTTTAAATCACTAGCTATGAAACTTGGCTCAAGTCCCCATTTTTCTGAACTTCATTTTTCTCACCTCCAAAATGGGAATAATGAACTTCCTTCTCTTTCTTATAAGCCTGATCAAGTGGAATGAGCTAAAATTATGAACAGCATTTTTAACTGTAAAACATTATACAACACTGTTATCTTTTGAAAAAGCATATTAATATATTTTGACAATTTTCTGCTTTACCACCAATAATCAAGAAGTTGTACATTCTGCCTCTCGGTTCAAAGAGCCAGAAAATACATATATACTTTTGTTGTTTATATATATATATATATATATATATATATATATAGTTGTTATATTTTGTTGTTGTTATTGATTGGCAGTTTTTATTTTTTAGCTCAAGACTTCAAAATTGAAATCAAATAGGAGTTATTTTTTTTTATAGGCTAATTAATTTTGCTCTAATCAGTCATTATATTTAAATACATTTCAAAATAATTCCTTTTTTTCTATTTGAAATTGATAATGTTCCCTTGCCTTCATTAAAGTACATTTCAAAACACAAAATGGGGTATTTGCCTGCAGTTTCCTATTGTAACAATCCAATTTCTTTTTTTTTCTAGTTTGAGAAATAGATTTTTTTTTATGGAGGATGCATTGCTCTCAAAGAAAAGGTAATTTACATTATTTTTGACACCATATACTTTGAAAGCCACTTCTCATCCCAATGTGCCAATATAATAGGGAAAAATAAGTTATTTTCTTTATTTTATAGAAGAGCACACTAAATTCCAGGGAGGTAAGTGACTTGTCCAAAGGCACATAGCAGGGAGTAGAATATAGAGATTTATAATTCATAAACAAGTATTTTATAAAATCTTATTTTCTCTTAACTCTTAAAGGTAATATTAAATTTATATTTATCCACAAACTGTGTAGATAAATATACAGTTTCTTTCTACAGGAAACTTTCCTAAAAAGATCTCTACCATACAAAGGGAGCATGCTTTTATGGGAAATTCACTGGACTGGTAGTTAGAATGCAGAAGCCCAAATCCTTCATTGGCTAATAGTGAGCTGTAGAGTTTGGACCAATTAGACCTATTATCCTTGGGATGATTTAGAGCTAAATTTCTATCTGTATCAATAGCTGTATTTATATCTCCATTTATGGATGAGTTTTTAGATTAAGGATTGGACAAGGAAAATATCTCTTTGATTAAACTACTATTATTCTTTGATGACTGCTGTGGTCTGAATGTTTGTGTTCCTCCAAACTTCATATGTTGAAATCCTAACCATCAAGAGAATGGTATTAGTCAATAGTGCCTGTGGATAGTGATTAGGTCATGAGGGAGCCCTCATGATTGGCTGTAATATTCATATAAAAGATGCCCCAGAGGGCTTCCCTGGTGGCGCAGTGGTTGAGAGTCCGCCTGCCGATGCAGGGAACATGGGTTTGTTCCCCGGTCCGGGAAGATCCCACATGCCGTGGAGCGGCTGGACCCGTGAGCCATGGCCGCTGAGCCTGCGTGTCCAGAGCCTGTGCTCCGTAATGGGAGAGGCCACAACAGTGAGAGGCCCACGTACCAAAAAAAAGAAAAAAAAAAAAAGCCCCAGAGACTTAGCTCATCCATTCCACCATGTGAGGTTACAGCCAGAAGGTGCAGTCTATGGACTGGGAAAAGGGCTCTGCCCTGACACCAAGTCTATTGGCTGCTGATCTTGGACTTCTCAGGCTCCAGAGCTGTAAGCTCTGTAAATTTAAGAAAGCTGTAAGCTGTAAGCTTACAATGTAAGCTGTAAGCTGTAAATTTAAGAAATAAATTTCTGTTATATCTAAACTACCCAGTCTATGATGTTTTGTTGCAGCAGCCCAGTGGACTAAAATAATGACTTAACCACAATTGTCATTATTCTGCTTTAAGAAAAATTGGTACTTTTTATTTCAGGTGTTCTTGGTCCTAAAAAATTATGAATTTGCTTCTTGTCTTTGTTTTCATAGTGATTGCCCTTGTCTTCTGATAATTCCTAAAAATGTCATTGCTGATAACCTTAGTTAATAATAACTATGGTAGATTACACAATAAGTTTTAGCTTCTCACATCTTGAGGTGACGCTCTTTTATTTACCCCTTGAATCTAAGCAGACCTTGTGACATCCTTGAAGCAATGGAAGTGACAATGAACAACTTTCTAGGTACATGTCATGAAGTCTTTCTTGCTATCACATGAATAAGCTCAGACTAACCTGATGGAAAATGAGAGAACATAGTGAAGTTGTTAACCCCCCTGCACTCTTTGTTGCTACAGCCACCAACTACCCAATCAACAGGGGCAGAGTTGCTCTGCTGAACTGCAGTTCATTGCAAACACTGTATGAGCCCGGCTAGACCAGCAGAGGAACTGTACAGATGAGCCCAGTCTAAAGTGATGATATACAAAAATTTGAGTTAAGTAACTAATAGTTTTAAGACATTAAGTTTTGGAAGTTTTTTATGTAATAATAATGATAGTAAATTTAAAAATTAAAAAACCAACAAAAGAAAAAAGAAAACCTAACTATGCATATTCACAAGTGACCAGCTAATGCTAAAATTTATATTGAAAAGAAAAGGTACTAGAACAGATAAAACAATCGTGAGAAAGACAAAGTTTAAGGACTCACATTACTCTATCTCAAGACTTACTGTGAAAACACAGTAACCAAAACAGTATGGCATGGGCAAAATAATAGATATATAGATCAACTGGACATAATTGAGAGATTCAAATATAGTTAATTAATTTTTTACAAAGGTGCAAAGGAAATTCAATGCAGAAATGTCAATTTGGGGAAATGGCTGATTCTAGGGCTGGAACATAAAAAGTACAAAATGAGCCTGGTCATCTTATAAGAAAGTAAGAAAATGCTCAAAAAATTGAATAAGGGCATGTCAAATGGACAGCAGAGCCAACCTGAAGGAGTTGCCAATAACCAAAGCTGGAACAATTGAGCAATAAAATAAATAATTTAGTACTGGTCATAACCCAAAGTATAAAATAAACATTCCTGACTCCATATAAATAAATAACTGATAAAATAAATAAGTGGAAAGGAATACACAAATCTACTATACAGAAGGATTCCAAATAATTTATGTAAATACTCCTCCTTTTAGGAAGTGGAGTCTATAATGGTTTTCTTCCTTGAGTATGGACAGCACTTGATGTTTCACAGATTGGAATATGGAAAGGGAGAAAAAAGTAACTTTGTAGTGAAGAACCTGGCAAACAATACCTTAACCAAAATATCTAGTTAAATTACGAGAAATAAAATTCAACTTAATAACATATACCCCTCTTATTATCTGATGAGAAGGGCAGTCACCCCTGTGGTATTCTTTTCCTAAACCCACCTTCCTAGTGTAACTGTCAGAAAAATATTTAAAAAGTCAAGGGACAGTCTACAAAACTGTCAGGGTCATGAAAAATACGGAAATATTAAGAAAATGTCCCAGACCAGGAGAGACTATGAGATATGATGGTTACGGTAGTTTTTTGGATAGGATCTTGGCACAGAAAAATGACATTACTAGAACATTGATAGTAATGTGCAAATGTTTTCTTAGATGTTACAAATGAACTATGGCAATGAAAGATGTTAACAAAAGGAGAAACATAGTGAAAAGTATACTACAACTCTGTTTACAGTCTTTGCAACTTTTCTGTGAATATAAAGTTATTCTAAAATAAAAACGTCATTTTGAAAATCTGACCAATGTAATACCTAACTTTGAGTGATTGCTTTCCACTTTCCAGGTACTGTCCTAAGCTTTACATGTATCAATTCATTTCTTCTTCACAATGCTATGAAGTGGGTACATTTTATAGAAATACTGAGGCCCAGGGAGGATACATAACTTGCCTAATGTTGTAAACTAATAAGCTTGCCAAACAGATCCAACATTCTTTATTTCTAATAGCAAAATAAAATATTATTAACTAGTCTTTTAGTTAAGTTAAAGAAAAATTAGTTCCTTAAAGTCCATTTCTGTTTTTTAATGCAAAATCTTTAAGCAGAGTATTAGAAAAAAGAAAAGATATGAAAATGGTTACCAAAGCATCAACCTCCAATCCCAAATACAGCTAACTTTGCAGCTATTGAGCTCTATTTTTTTCTGTATATAGAAGATTAGTTAAAACATGATTAGAATCATATTTTGACTATTGTATATGCAGTACTTTTCCATTTTTTATATTTTTTAAATTTAATTTTTATTTTATATTGGAGTATAGTTGCTTTACGATATTATATTAGTTTTAGGTGTACAGCAAAGTGATTCGGTTATACATATACATAAATCCATTCTTTTTCAGATTCTTTTCCCATATACGTTGTTACAGAATATTGAATAGAGTTCCCTGTCCTATAATGCAGGTCCTTGTTGATTATGTATTTTATATACAGTAGTGTGTATATGTTAATCCCAAATACCTAATTTATCCTTCACCTCACCTTTCCTCTTTGGTAACCATAAGTTTGTTTTTGAAGTCTGTGAGTCTGTTTCTGTTGTGTAAATAAGTTCATTTGTATCATTTTTTTTTTTTTTGGATTCTACATATAAGTGATATCATATGGTACTTGTCTTTGTCTGACTTACTTCACTAGACAATGACAATTTCTAGGTTCATCCATGTTGCTGTAAATGGCATTATTTCATTCTTTTTAATGTCAGAATAATATTTCATTGTATATATGTGCCACATCTTGTTTATCCATTCCTCTGTCGATGGACATTTAGGTTGCTTCCATGTCTCGGCTATTGTAAATAGTGCTGCAGTGAACATTGGGGTGCATGTATCTTCTTCAGTTATGGTTTTCTCTGGATATGTGCCCAGGAGTGGGATTGCTGGATTGGATGGTAGTTCTGTTTTTAGTTTTTAGGAACCTCCATACTGTTCTTCATAGTGGTTGTATCAATTTACAGTCCCACCAGCAGTGTACAAGTGTTCCCTTTTCTCCACATCCTCTCCAGCATCTACTGTTTGTAGACATTTTGATGATGGTGTCAGATACCTCACTGTAGTTTTGATTTGCATTTCTCTATTCATTAGCAATATTGAGCATCTCTTCAAGATGGCTTTTTGGCCATCTGTATGTCTTCTTTGGAGAAATGTCTGTTTAGATCTTCTGCCCATATTTTGATTGGGTTGTTTGTTTTTATGGTATTGAGCTGAATGAGCTGTTTCTATAGTTTGTTGATTAATCCCTTGCCAGTCGCAATATTTGCAGATATTTTCTCCAATTCTGTGGGTTGTCTTTTCATTTTGTTTATGGTTTCCTTTGTTGTGCAAAAGCTTTCAAGTTTAATTAGGTCCCACTTGCTTATTTTTGTTTTTATTTTCATTACTCTAGGAGTTAGATCTAAAACGATATTGCTGTGATTTATGTCTAAGAGTGTTCTGCCTATGTTTTCCTCTAGGAGTTTTATAGTATCTGGTCTCATCATTTAGGTCTTTAATCCATTTTGAGTTTATTTTTCTGTATGGTGTTAGAGAATGTTCTAATTTCATTCTTTTACATGTAGCTGTCCAGTTTTCCCAGCATCACTTATTGAAGAGACTGTCTTTTCTCCATTGTATGTTCTTACTTTATTTGTCATAGATTAAATGAGCATAGGTGTGTGGGTTTATTTCTGAGCTTTCTATCCTGTTCCACTGATCTATATTTCTGTTTTTGTGCCAGTACCATACTGTTTTGATGATGTAGCTATGTATTATAGTCTGAAGTCATGGAGCCTGATTCCTCCAGCTCTGTTTTTCTTTCTCAGGATTGCTTTGGCTATTCAGGGTCTTTTGTGTTTCCATACATATTTTAAGATTTTTTTGTTCTAGTTCTATGAAAAATGCCATTGGTAATTTGATAGGGATTGCATTGAATTTGTAGATAACCTTGGGTAGTATAGTCATTTTGACAATATTGAGTCTTCCAATCCAAGAACATGGTATATCTTTCCATCTCTTTGTGTCATCTTTGATTTCTTTCATCAGTGTCTTGTAGTTTTCAGAGTACAGGTCTTTTCCTCCTTAGGTTGGTTTATTCCTAGGTATTTTATTTTTTTTGGTGTGATGGTAAATTAATTTCTCTTTCTGATATTTTGTTTTTAGTTTGTAGAAATGCAGATTTCTGTGTATTAATTTTGTATCCTGCAACTTTACCAAGTTCATTGATAAGCTCTAATTGTTTTCTGGTAGCATCTTTAATATTTTCCATGTATAGTATCATGTCATCTGCAAACAGTGACATAATTACTTTTTCTTTTCCAATTTGTATTCCTTTTATTTCTTTTTCTTCTCCAATTGCCATGGTTAGGATTTCTAAAACTTTGTTGAATAAAAGTGTTGAGAGTGAACATCCTTGTCTTCTTCCTGATCTTAGAGGAAATGCTTTCAGCTTTTCACCACTGAGTATGATGTTAGCTGTGGGTTTGTCATATATGGCCTTTATTATGTTGAGGTAAGTTCCCTCTATACCCACTTTCTGGAGAGTTTTATCATAAATGGGTGTTGAATTTTTTCAAAAGCTTTTTCTGCATCTATTATGATGATCTTATGGTTTTTATTCTTCAATTTATTAATGTGGTGTATCACACTGATTGATTTGCAGATATTGAAAAATCCTTGCATCCCTGGGATAAATCCCACTTGATCAGGTGTATGATCCTTAATATTAATTAAGCATTCTTCCATAGTCTACCTTCAGTGAAACAATTTACCTTTAGTACTTTAACTTTCAACACTTCAGTAATTAACTTTCTGTTCTTTTGGAAATAGAGGATGGAGGTAGCAGAGTAGAATTTCTATTAAATATTGTTCCTCCTTTGCCAGCCATTGGATTAAACACAGGTCTCAATGGGATGGCCCGTACTTCACTGGGTGAATGGCTAAACTGTGGTACAACCATGCCATGGAATACTACTCAGCATGAAAATGGAAGAAAGAGTTGATACATACAACATCTTGGATGAATCTCAAAGAGATTATGCTGAGGGAAAATAAATAAATAAACAAACAAGCTAATCCCAAAAGTTTATCTATTAAGTGCTTCATTTACCTAAAATTTTTGAATTGAGAAAACTTTAGAAATGGAGCCCAGATTAGTTTTTTCCTGGGGTTAGAGATTAGGGTGGAGTGTGCAGATGTGATTATAAAAGGCAACAGGAGACCCTTGTGATGATGGAACTGTTCTATATTTTGACTGTGGCAGTATATACATAAATCTAAATGTGTGATAAAATGGCATAGAATTAAATACACACACACACACAAGTACAAGCAATACTTGAGGAATATGAATAAGATTGGTAGATCATACACATGTCAATGTCCTGGTTGTGATATTGTCCTATATTTTTTCCAGATGTTACTGTTGGGGAAATAGAGTTAAAAGTATGCAGGATATTGTTCAATTTGTTAGAACTGCATGTAAATCTAAAATTATCTCAAAATAAAAAAGGTAATTTATAAAAAGAATCCCCCCCAAGAAATTTAAAAAGATGGCCTCTTTAATTTTAACTTCGAGATGAGGAGGAAGTAGTAAGTTTGGTGTTGAAAACCTACACACTGTGCCACAGACTGGGAAGGAAGGAAGCAAGCAGTTAATCCAGCCAGAGTGTTCAATGTGAGTTATCTGTGTGAGAAGATTGTTCAGCTACCTCCTAGCCAGCATAAATTAGGTAAGTAGTGTGGGAAGAGACTTTTCACAAAGAAGGAATAGTATGAATGGAACTACGTAGATAAGAAGCAACATGATAACAAATTATGAGGGGCAGTATGTGATAAGGGGAGTAGTAGAGACGGAGATGGGAAGGTAGGTAGCAGTCAGGCCATCGAGTATCTTTTTTTTTTTATACTCAAGAGATTGACATTTTTATATACATGCTGAGGAGCCAATGTCATGGTTAGGTGTGAGACCTAGACGTTCATTCTGTCTCTACGGAGCCAGGAAGTGAATTGGATCTGAGGGCACTAGATTTAGAAACATTCATATCTCTTAGACAGACATAATCTCTTTTAATGTGACAGAGGTAGGTGGTGATAATGAGGAAGGAGGAGAGATTAAAAAAACTATGTGTGTATATATATATATATATATATATATATATATATATATATATATATATATATATATATATATAGGTTTTAAAGACATTGATCATTTGTAGAGAGTTAAATAATGTGAGGGACCTAGGATGGGTTTTTCCTTAAGTGACTGAGTGTGTGATGGGCTTTTGTTAGAGGTAAAGAACCCAGGAGGACCAGCAGGTCTGAGGGGAAGGAAAGTGGGTTCCCTGTTAGCCTTCTGAGCTTGAGGTGACTATGACAGCACTTGGTGATTGTAAATCCCCACTACATTTGCCCACTACTTTATGTATGTCCAGATGTTCCCTAAATTTCTATCATAAGTTCTATAATATTTTACCTCACTTCTTTTGGTTTAAACTACTAAATTGAAAGCCCTCAAAACAAGGACTATTTTTTTCTTTTTTATCCTAAGAATCTAGTTCATTGTCTGATACATAATAAGTGTAATAGGAGGTATAAACAGACTGTTTCTGTCTCAGAATATTTGTGAGGCCTTAAAGGCCAAGAACAATACAGTTATTTCCACTTCTCCCACATTCTAAAAGTTCTAAATACTTTGGTAAGACATGTTAAGAGATAGTAATAAGATGTTACCAGCAGTAACCACCTCTCCCTTTTCTTACTGTTATTGTTGTAGAGGGGGTTGGGGTATTGTACAGAACAAGGAGTGATAATCTGGGGGGAATGAATCGTTGGAGTGCTGTGGCATTTGTTCTCCCTACCTTTTGGAGGAAAAGAATAAAGTGTGTCTCTGTCACCTTAAGTCAGGTGAGTGGGCCTTCAAGGAAATAATTTGGAGAGCCTGATATGCATCTTCTGAAGAATGAGGGATATTGGAGTCTGGGATCTTACTGTTCTGTGATAAGTCAGAAGGTAAAAACACTGATTACTTATGTCTGAAACATCAAAACAAAGCAAGAGGAGGACTGTGATGGCAGAAGCTGCATTTTCCTGTAGGCAGGGCAAATGTATTTAGGACCTGATGAGAATTCTCTAGGTGGTTGGCCTAGGGCCACTTTAAAAGCAGCAGTCCTAAAATGGATAAGGGGTTTCTATCAGAAGGGTGAGTACCATGCAGACCAAGGCCTGGGGGGGGGGGATGGTAAAAAAGGGAGTGGATGCATTAGCAGCAGCAACAGGGTGATCAGGGAACTTATTAGAAATCAGATTCTCAGACCTCACTGGACCGACTGAAGGAGAAACTCTCAGGATTAGACACAGCAACCTGTCCAACAAACTGTACAGTTGATTCATGCTGAGTCGTGTGGAAGTCTGATAACCATTGCATTAGAGAATGAAGAGGTGAGTGTCACACTGTGCCAGTGTGGTCCATGGCAGTCCTGAGCTGTAGAAGAAACAGAGTTCCCAAGCAGATCAATTGGACTTTTGGATCGGAGATTATTTTTAAATAACTGAAACTGAGGCTTTCTCTTGTACCACAAAGGACTAAAGAATTGATGGACCATGCTTGAAAGAAGAAGAAAGAATGAGATTGGAGAGTGTGTTTGATAAGGAAAGGGGAAAAATAGAGTTGTTTTCTGATTGTTCCCTATAGAGCTCAGTTCATTCAATAAACTTGTCAGGAATGTATCAAATAAATGTGTCCATAAATTTGAGTAAATGTACAAGTCTGAAGCTCAAATGAAAAGGCGGAAGAAGAGATAACAATTTTGCTATATACTGCATATGGATGCTAGTTAAAACAATGAGAAATGTGGAGAATTATAGAAAGGTTAGGAAACCAAAGACAGGAGTCTGAAAACCCCAGTATTTAAATAGGAGCTGGAGAAAGAAGTTCTCATGAGGCAGATGGAAAAAAAGAATTGTTAGAGATGTCAAAGAAAAGCCAAGAGAAAGTAGTAAAATGTATGGCAAAGCAGGATAGTCAATTAAGAAAAAAAGAACAAGAAAGAAAATTGACTCACTTTAATTTTGTGTAGAGATTCAATAGTATTGGATGTGAAAATGTGGAGTAATTTTTTCCAAGAAGCTTAGAAAGCAGCAGAGGTGAGAGAAGCCAGTAGCTGGGGTTTGGAGGTGAAAAATGAAGGAAAGCATTTAATTCACATGAGACAGAATGTGTGGATGTGTATATGTTTTAGGGTAAGAGCCTTTAGACATAGAGATGCTCAGAATTTAGGAACAGGTTGTAGTGAAACAACATGATCCAGAAAGAGTAGAGGAAGGAAGTGAAAAAGGGCATTGGTTAAATAGCTGGTTGTTTAAACAAAATTTCACAATGATTCACTCACAATAAAAATTGAATGACTACTAATTATCAAAGTAGAGTACTTAGACAGTAAATGGTTGTAGAAATCCTTTAGCTGTCTCATAAATTTCAGACACTGATGGGACAGCTTGTTCAGTACAGGGGATTCCCTTCTTTATCAAGATGACACAATGCTGGTCTGACCCACATAAAGTAGGAGAAAGAAGAATAACAATTTTTAAAAAAATCAAACACATTCACATATATATTTTTATTACCTAAGAGTTAAAGTAGCTTGAGCAATGACTAAGTTTAGAATATGGCTATGGGGATGGATGTCTCCGGTGTAGCAAGTAGGATGGTTATTTGGAATATTGGGTCGAGGAACTGGAAATGCAGTGTGTTGGGTGGAATTTTTTATATGGACATAATCCTTCAGGATGATAGTAAGGATTTGAATGGAGTAAGGCCAGAAAAGCTAGTAACAAGGTTATCAGTGGAAGAGAGGAAAATGGCAAGAATGAGTAATGAAAGCATGAGGAAAAATAGCTGGTTACATAGCCAACTGGCATGGGCCTCCAAAAGCACTGGACTGGTTTTTACAAGAGAAATCATCAATAATAGCTTGGAAAAGCCACTGAGGAACCAAGACTACACCAGTCTCAGCTGATACCCATACAGCAGTGTAAGAGAATGGTAACTTCCTCTTAAATGTTCTGCAGGGAAATCTGTTTCCACAAGGCCACAAGTTTAAAGGGAGAGGATGAGATTGTAGTGGAATAGATGTTTTCAGAATTCACAATGGAAATATTTAGGAGCAAGAATAAGAGGAAGGAAAGCATTGTAAGAGTGTATTGGTAAAACAAGACAGAGTAACTTATGGAAAAAGCTTACATCTTGGGTGCTGGTCAAGGGTTTCAAGGATGTCGAAGAATGGTAGATAGTAAACTTTGTATAATGGGCAACATTTATTAAGATGTATGCAAAGAGAATACAATATAGAGTTGGTTGTAAAGAAAACCATAAATGTTATTATATTGAAGTTGTGAAACCCTCTCTGCTATGTCATCAGTTAAAGAACAGATTCTAGAAGTGTTTGGAGTTTTATATGCCTGTAATAAGTTTATGAAGCCACTAAACTTATCTAGAGACATGGTTATAATACTATAATCAGATATATATATATATCGGACAGATATTCTTATGTGGAAACCTTTCTCATATTTTATAGTCATTAATCACTACTATCCTTACATATAAAGTACTTTTATTCACTATTTCAGAGGTCATACTTTTAGCTAAGAGAATAGACATTCTAATTCTATTATCATTAAAATTTTACCTATGTCATGCTTTTTCTCTAGGGCAACAGTAAAAATGTGAATATTTAATTAATGTTAGGATTTTGCTATATGATTATCAATTTTATATTCATAAAAATCATTTTATATATTATAATATATTGAATTTCTGACTTCCCAGAAATAATTTCAATAAAGAGTATTTTAAAATGGGGCAGTTCCAAGCATATTTGCTCTTTAAAATGCGGATTAAAAACAATTTTAATGCATTTCCTTATATAGTTGGCTTTAGTATATTTTAATTTTTGTAATTAAAATAAGGAATTTGCCAGGGTAGGTAGGAAGGACTGAATGCTCACCACATGCAAACAATTCACAGTTCTTCCCAAGACATTCTCCTTGTATCACCATGGTAACAGCCAGGTAGGTTGGCTGTTGGGGTAACATCACTGATGGCAGGTCCTTTTCTATACAGTCCAGTAAACGATTGTCAAGAACTTGTTTTATGCATTCACTTCTATGCCAGGTTAAGCCAGGGGCTGTGATTTTTACAGAACTAGGGTGCATTTATAGATACATATTTTGGGGATGAGATGGTTAACTCCGTCACCTCAGCTCATTCTAAACCTCAGGAACTTCAGACTTCTAGGTAAATTGGTTTTGTGTATCCAGGAACAGATGGGAAAATTGGACTGTGCTCTATCATGATAGAACTGATAATGGGGATTTTGATTAAATTTCTTCAAATTCTATTCCAAAAAACTTCTTACCATCATACCATTTAAATTATATTGAATGGACGTAGATGTTTTAACTGATTCTTAGGTAAACAAAGGGGATTAAGTTAATTATCAACATGAATTTCTTCCATTGTAGGCATTAGATACCGAATACATGGATGTCCTTTCAATGACCTTAATGCCTTGTCATTATGAAGGGACAGATGAAACTGGATGGCTGTGCCTTCCCTGACACACAATGTTAAATTTTGAGTTTGTTCAATATTTAAGTACAGCTGAATATCTATTATTTATAACTCAATTAATTAACAATTTCCTTACTCATTGTCACATTATAATAAAATATTTACTTTATGTATTTAGAAATATGCAGTTATATTTATATTCATGATAAAATATCCAAGCTGCTTTTCTAAGAACCCTGATAAATTCTGTTTAGACTTAATTTAGAGCAAGAAAAAGGTCAATACTGCAACTGATACAAAGAGTTAAAAAAACATAAAAACAGGCCTTAAAGAGGCAGGAACCATGCAACTCTAGAAATTACATTTTTTTTTTTTTGGCGGTACTTGGGCCTCTCACTGTTGTGGCCTCTCCCATTGCAGAGCGCAGGCTCCGGACGCGCAAGCTCAGCAGCCATGGCTCACGGGCCCAGCCGCTCCATGGCATGTGGGATCTTCCTGGACCGGGGCACGAACCCGTGTCCCCTGCATTGGCAGGCGGACTCTCAACCACTGCACCACCAGGGAAGCCCCTACAGTCATTTTTAAAAAATCATTCATATTTTCTTTAGAGGACTACATTGTTTTAATCATGACTAAAGCTGTTTCATTCCAGAAGCATCTCTGCTCTAAAGTCCTGAGAAAGGAATTGGCCCAGCCTGAGTCACATGATCATCCTCTGCATAGGAGCCCGAATTCTGCAGTGATTGGTAGCTTTACCAGAATCACATTGAGCAGGAGAAGCTATTTCAAGAAAATTGAGCTTGTACTACTAATAATCAAAACACAATTTATTTTTATTATTTATTTTGCGTACTTTTCTTGATACACCTCTCTCTTTCTTTCCTTCCCCCCTCTCTCACACACACATGCACACACACACCTTTTTCCCTATATGTATTTACTTCCAAATATGTCACTGTTTACAAAACTGACCCTCTTAAAATTGCAAACCAATTCACTGATTTGTCAGAGAGACAATCTTTAAAAAATGTCTAGCTGAAGCCTACAAAGGCCAGTGTCACAAGGCTTCTTTTCTCCAAATCCAATATCATTAAGGAATATTATGGACTTATGGAGGACTCAATGTTAAAACAAAAATATTTCCCAAAATTATGCATAGCAGAAGTGAAGAGGAAAGACTGAGCTTCCTGTCCAATCTCCAGAGTCTGAAGCCTTCTAAGATCCTAATTTTCTATTCCATTAGTCACAACTCATGAATTAGTGTAGATCTTGACCCCAGGTCATCACTCTTTTTAAGCAAAGTAGAAAAAAAAATGTAATGATTGACATTTTTGCCTAATCAGAGAACTTTCCTTTTGTCCTTAGGGATTTCCTATTAATGAGGCTGTAATATTCCAGTTGATGTCTCGTTGCTGTAGTCTGCATATTTTCAGAACCGTCTGTAGTTTGGGCAAGAGATTTTTCATTGCTTAGTTAATTGATCTGAGGCACGCCTCTGATTTCAGTGGTTGGTGGTGTGGAAGTGGTATGTATGTACGGCACTTCAGAAATAGTAGCTTGTTAATGCAGTGTTCCTTCTGAGACTGCCCAGGCCTCCCTTAGATGAGCCAGGTTTCTCTGATGCCACAGAGTGGCTACACATTCCCAATTTCACAGCCAGATGAGTAAGGGAAGGCTGGGTCCATGTTACCATCTTAGATTGCATGTTCACGTGCTGGACCAAGGGTAGGTGTGCTGTCACCCTCAAAGCAAAATCTGTTCCTCAAACCATATGCAAATCCTCTGGATGAAATTCTTTAACTTTTATGATTCCACTTGACTGATTCCAGGTTTCCTTTATTTGAATTTGTTACCTTTGAATTTATGTTACCTTGTAAATTATGCGAGGGGTATGGTATGAGGAGAAGGGTTAATTCTTTTCTATAGGGGAAGCACATTCTCTTCAATATGATAAGACACAATAATAAAGGATAATTCTCGAGGGATTTGGGAAGTTGGGATTCTTCAAGGCTTTTAGTCCTCTGAAACCGTATGATCAGCCTTAACTTTTCATCTAGCAGCCAGATGTCAATAAAATCCAGCAATTTCCACAATCAATCTCTTCATACTATCTTCAACAACAGATACAAGCAGCAAGCTATTCTTTCATTATTGTTACATAAAGGTTCTAAAAGCTAAACATTTCAAATTTTAGTTTTTCTTTTTTTTTAAATTTTAATATTCAGTGCTTTGAAAGCAACCTGTATTTCTTTGGTTAAAAAAAAAAAACATTTCTCATCTCCTTTGTATTGAACTATCTTAGCAGTTGCTTAGTCTCCCAAACTTTACCAAAAGCTTACTCTAAAGCCACATGGAGTAGGCTGATTAATGCATTTGGCACTGAGAGACATGGACTAATTCTAGCTCAATCAGAATATAAATGGAGATTTCAATTTCATATGCCCAATCTGAGTTTGATAACTAATTCAAAATACCCCATGTTTCATGAGGATCTTTTCTGTATAGCTCCTCTCTGGTATCAATTTTTGTATCACTTAGGTTATTCAGTTATCATAAATAAACTCCAACTTCAAACTTAAACAATAAAAAGGAATAAAGGAGAGTAAAGGAGGATTTATTTTAAGAATTGTGTAGTTCAGAAAATCAGAATCATCAATAGAATAAGTTCTCAAGAACAACAGAAATCAGGGCAGCTTGAGATCTCAGCAGAAGGCACTTTGGGGGACATCTCTTCAGGATGATGCAGTAACAATTCAGTTCTAACCACTTCATCCCCATGTGTATCTGGAAGAAAATCTGAATTGGATCATGACCTTATGTAGGAGGCAGAGGTCTGATTAACAGGCTCATTAGATCCATTGGTAGTAGAAGTCTGATCCTAAAGTAATATTTGTGGGGAAGATAACAAAGTTGTGGGGTTTTTGTTTTTATTTTTCTATGGTTTTTCCAAAAATTTTACTTCTCTTTCTTCTTTGGAGATGTTTTACATGATTGGAAATTATTTTCAAATTAATTATGATCTCCATTATATCTCCAAACTGAAGTCTCAAGGTTGCCCAAATGATAATAATGCTTATCATTTATGCAATGTTTAAATACAAAGCTCCTTATGGTTAGAATTATTTTAATCTATTAGAAGCATAATTATGTTAGCTGAAGTCTCCCTACTTTGCTGTACTAATGTGCCACTTTCAATAGGCGTAACTGTGATGACAAGAAATGGACCTTGAGAAGTTCCCCCATGTACTTCAAGCCCCATATGTCCCCAAAAGAACTAATTATTTTTCTTCTCAAAGGTATTTACCCAACTGAATTTTCTAGCCTTTTTAGTTAAACTTAACTCTGTTCATTCATATCTCCAAGCCAAAACCCTTATAATTATTAACTCTTTTCTCTTGAACTCTTCTCCTCCAATTAGACACTAAATCCATTTACATATATCAGGAATATCTCTCAAATTTGGCCATTTCTTTTGATCTATGCTTATTACCCTTTTCAATACAGGTCTTTAATGTCTTTCAACTGCAGCAGCCTGGTAAATGCTCTTGTCAACACCATTTTATCCAGTTTATATATATATGTTATATATAGTCTCACTGTCACCAGATTTATCTTCATAAAAATGTCTTAATCACATTTTGCTAACTAAAATATTTCTGTTGGTTCATTATTGCCTGCAATATAAAATTGAATACTGTCATATGGTGTAGAAGGCAGCCAAACTGGCACACAATTTGGACTCAGTTTACCTCTTTCATTTTATATCAGATATAATCATCCCTATCTTCTCCAAAAGCTTTTGCTTCAGCAAAACTGAGATTATCATTTTATCAAGATGGCAACTAAGATTTATACTTTGGTTCCATGACCTTACACAGAGGTGTTTCTTCTGCTAAGTGATTCTCTTCCTGAATATTCATTCTTTTCCTGCATGCTCTTGTTCATTATTCAAAACACAAAACAAATGTCAATTCCTGACTATCTCTGCTTACTCTGAGAGTTTACGTGCACGCTAAGAACATTGCAATCTGTGGAATAAATAATCCACAAAAATTAATATGAATTTATTACTATCATTATCATAATTATTATTATGTTACATTGTAATTGCTTGTTACATGGCTATCTTCCTGAGCAACTTCTGAGCTTCTCAGAAGCAAAGGACATATCTAATTCACCTTGGGTGTGCCCAGTGCCTAGCATTGAGCATGGCTTTTTATTTGGTATTCATTAAGTTTTATTGAACTAATAAATCAATGATTGAATCTTCTAAAACTGAAACATGACATTTATCAACCACAAAAATTTCTGAGTTGTGAAGTCTAAAACAATATATTTTTTTCCTCAGAAGACCTTAGGAGTTACTTAGTCATTGTCTAGACTTATTTTACATGTTTTAAGAAAATCTAAACCTTTTTCACCCAATGTAAAGTTGACCTTGGTTCACCCTCAGAAAATTAACAGTAAGAGATCTATTTTAAAACAGCATGCTTGTTTTGAAATCTTGTCTTTACTCATTAAGATAAAGGCATGCATTAACTATTTTTGTAAAGAGTATCTTCAGCTGATCAAGTATACTTTGATGTATCCTTAAACATTCATCTTACCAGAATGAAAAGAAACTTCTAATCAAAGAGGTTCTCACTAAAGCTTGGCCTAGTAGGAGGTAGAATGTGTACTGAGTGAAGAAATAGGTCTCCCAGGCAACTTGCACTTTGAGACCTATCCAGATATGTCAGAAATGAAAACCTTCAAATGATTTCAGAATGTTCTATTTCTTTGTCAAAAAATGTTTTTTCAAGTAGCAATTTTAAGAAATATTAACTTGATAACTGAGAAGTATAATGGAGACGAATGGGTAGTAAGTTCTTGATCTCTTTCATTTTTCTTGAATATAAAGATTGTAGGGGCCAAAGAAAGTGAAGAAAAACACATGTGTGGTCCTTGAAAAGTTATATTTCTGTTCTTTGTGTGAATGCAGCATTGTAAATGCTCAGGGTAAGACACACTTTAGTACTAAATATTAGTTGTTTCAGGGACCCCAGTACTATATGAGGTATCTTTGTGGTACAGGGCGGAGACTCCATGCATTGACTCATGCAGCAGATATTGCCAGACATTATTCTAGATTCTGGTGGTACAGTGGTACAAACAAAGCCTTTGCCCTCGAGGAGCTCACCATCTACTGGAGGGAGAAATACAGGAAAATATAAACAAGTGGACTATAATATAATGACAGGTAAATAGATGGAGAGTACATATTTTAGGGTGGTTAGGGAATGACTCTCTGAGTAGGTGTCACTTCATCCAGGCAGGAATGTACTTACAAGTGTGAAAATCATGCGAAAGGGAAGGAAAGAACACTTGCAAATGATCTGGAGTGGGAAAAAGCTTAGTGTATTCCATTAACAGCAAGAAGGCAAGTGAAAACAAAGCCCAGGGTTGTAGAAGATGAAATCAAGAAGCTGGACAGAGGCAAGATCCTTTAAGACATTGTAGGTTTAGGTAGGATGTTTGCATTCATTTCATATTGGATGGGAAGCCAGTGAATAGCTTGAGAAGCAAAGCAATACAATATTTGCATTCTTAAAATATGATTCCAGCCATTGAGTTTTGGGGTCAAGAATGGAAGTAAAGAGACTAGTTGGCAGGCTCTCATTGACCTCAAGGGGATAGGTAGCTCGGGGCATGAGCTTAATGCTGAATATGGTCAGAGTTGGGATATATGTTGAAGGTAGGGCTGATAGAACAAGTTGATAGGGTGGGTATTGTATTACTGTACTCAGGATGCCAAAACAACAGACTAACTGGCTCAAACAACAGAATTTTTTTTTTTTTTTCTCACATTTCTGGAGGCTAGAAGTCTGAGATCAACGTTGGTTACTTATGAGGGCTGTGAGAGAAGGTTCTATACAGGGCTTTGTCTTTGGATTGTAGATGGCAGTTTTCTGCCTGTACCTTCTCTTCACCATTTTTCTGTATCTGTCTGTGTCCCAATTTCCTCTTCTTATAAGAATATCAGTTATATTGGATTTAGGCCCACTCTAATGATGTCATTTTTCTTAATAAACTCTGTAAAGATCCTAACACCAAATATGGTCATATTCTGGGTTACTGGGGGTTAGGACTTCAACATATGAATATTTTTAGGGGGTAAGACACAAGTCAGTCCATAGCAGACAAAGAGCCATTTTGAAAGAGATGAGTTGGGATAATTTCTAAGCATTGGCCTGAGTAACTGGTAAATTTATATTACTGAAGGGTAAGAATATGATTGGTCAAGTGTGAGGGTGATCATAGGAGGGAAAACAAGATTTATGTTCTGTACAACTATATTGGAAATGTCCATTAGATAGTTGGGTATATGAGCCTGATACTCAGAAAAAAGATTAGGGCTGGAGGTACACATTTGAAATGCTTCAGATAGACATTTGGAATGCACTGGGACAGAGATGGTGTTTAAAGTCAAGGGATGAGATGAGAACACCTAGAAAGTAAATGTGGAAACTGAAGACTTCTGAGGACTCAATCAAGGGACACTATAAAAATCTAAAGGCAGAAAAAAAAGAGCAATCAGAAAAGGATATTTAAAAGGAACAGTCACTGGTTCAGAAAGAAGACCAGTAGGATATGTTTCCCTAAGAGTCAGGGGAAGAGAGTGATTCACGGGGGAGATGGTCAACTGTGTACAATGCATTTGTGAGAGAAAGGTGAGAACTGAGAAATTAACCACTGGGTGTGGCAAGATGAAGGTGACCATGGAATAATTCTTTCAGAAAATTTGTGAGGAACAAGCACAGAATGGGTTGAGAACAGAATAGAAGATGAGGACAAGGAATCATCAAGTACAGTATATTTTGTGGACTTTGCTATAAAGATGAGCAGTTAGGCAAGGTGGAATCAAGGGAGGGTTGTGTTTTGTTGCTTTGGTTTCATTTTAAATTGAGAAATATTGTGAGATGTGTCTATGAACTAAAGAGAAACAATTCAGTAGCATGGGAAAATTTGATGATACAGATGAGAGAGAATCATTTCAACAGCAAAATCCTTGCAAGGCAAATGGAACAAAGTTTGTTGCACAATATATTGTGATAGGAGGGAAGGCAGATTTTATGGAAACATGTATGAGTGGGTTATTAGATTTGTTGGTGGGAAGATGAAGTAATTCTAATCTGATGACTTCTAGTTTGGTTGTTCCTTTACAATGAAACTGCAAAATCTTTTCACAAGTATACTTTATAAAATATTTGCTTTAAAGCTTTATAATGTATGGAAAAATGTATTCCTATTGTAGATTTTATATCATGATGCCAGTGGGTTTTATTCCTTGTTTTTAAAATTATGTGAAGATATTTTGTTGGGTGGTATAAAGGCTGAAGATTCAAATAATGAGTTGTAAAATAAAATTTGAAATAAAAATGTAGCAGAATGTGATTTTTTAAATCCCAAATGAATGTTAAAATGTTTTAGCTATTTAAAGATTTAATATATTAAATAAAAAATAAGAATTAATAAATTTAAAATATGAGACTAAAATCATTTCTCTTTCAGTTTTCATATTTCCCTTTCTTTCCTTTTCTCCCTACGTTTCCTCATTATTCTACTTACATGCCTTTCTTCGTTCTATCAGTCTCCTTTGAATCTACAGATTACTCATGTAGAGGTAATTCCAAAGATAAATACTAAGGAGTTCTCATAATTGCTTAGTCTGATCTGCTGTCAGATGTCCAGATTATTTTTCAGACTTTAAATAAGTTTTGAAAAGTGAAAATCTAATTATCTATTTTGACATGGGAAATAGAGAGGCAAGACAGGAGACATTTCTTAGCTTCTCCTTTAAGAGATACCTTGTTTCTCTTAAATTGTCTGGATTATTAACCTAAAGCTAAAGGTGGGTCATATCAATGCATATGTTAGAAGTCAGAATAGTGGTTACCATTGAGGGGTAGAGGTGGATTGTGACTGGAGGGGGCATGAAGAGATTCTGGGGTGCTGGTAATGTTCTGTTTCTCATCTAGGTCACTTTGTCTGGTTCATGCTCCATTGTGGTCCAGTAGACTCCTCGAGGGCAATCAGGCTGCACCATTCTTCCCTCTCTTTGTGCTTCCCTCCATTACATATACTCAAAGCAGTTCTGCTAAGTGCAAACTGTGTCTCATGCTTGACTTGGTATTTATTGTAGCCCCTTCTCTAAATTTAGAGATGATCTTGAAAGGAAGAGCAGAGGGTTAAGATATTTTAAGATACAGGTATTGATTGCTTAATACTCCCCTCTGATGCTGACACATTACCTGTGAAAGAAATACATCATGAAGATGTTTTCCCTTAGAGTGAGAGTCTTCCCATATCTTTCATCAGTCCTTCAGGCAAACAGATACATGATGGGTACCTAGGGTGGAGAGACTTGAGGCTTACAAGTGATTCTTTTTAACCCTACAGCTCTTTTAAGTCTGTTGTTTTTGTTATTTGATGTAAGGTCACAGGATTACCTTCTACCCTTTAAGGCAAGATAATATTCCTCAATGTCTTGTGATTTCTATCAATTAAAGATTACACATATGAATTCTGGGAAACTCCACATAACTTAAACATTTTATTAACTACCTATTTTTATGATCTTTTCTTCCTTCAGTAGCAGTTTATAGATTTGTAAACTATAGAAATAAAGTTTGTGATATATAGCTTTATCTAAGGCAATATAAAGGTTAGAGGTATAAAACAGGAATCACTTCATTTACTGTGATGATGGGTATATAAGATATGGAAAACATTCTATTTGAGGATAATCCATTTCTATCAATTCAGTCAAATTAGTTTGGAACATATTGCTTGGTGGAAAGGAAACCAGCTACTGTTTTCTAATTTTTAAAAATATGTGCTGCATTTCAGAAACTTATGGTGACTTTGCAAAGTACAAATGACAAATTTCAAACTTAAAATGGTATCTTGTAGGATAATGCTAAATTTTACCTGAAGGTTTATCTTTTGTCATGGCAGTGATGACATTGCACCATTTTTTATGTTTCTATATTAAGATGATAAAACATGGGAAAATATTGGTTCCACAGAGAATTGCAGTAATTGCTCTGACCCTGAA
Organism: Tursiops truncatus; assembly: GCF_011762595.2. NCBI lineage: Eukaryota > Metazoa > Chordata > Mammalia > Artiodactyla > Delphinidae > Tursiops > Tursiops truncatus. The sequence goes on from NC_047038.1 coordinate 122,776,610, forward strand.
GGGTGACACAGGACCACCAGGAGAGACACAGAGTAATGATAGTGCCTCTAAGCAGAAGTTACCCTTTTCATGAAAATGCTACAATTTCCTTCTGTGCCTTTTACTATAATCATTGATGGCAATGGTTTAATCTCATTTTTATAGTTCTAAATAATGTAAATCACCACAAACCACACTTAACATGGAGAATGGGAAGTACAATTAGTCACTGATTTATTGCTTCAGTGAATGTGCAAGTGAGCATAATAACCTTGCCATATTTATAAGAGATAAGAATAATGTCACAGAGTTACTGGAATTGGGAACTAAAAGGTGAAACAAAAACCTTGACTCTACCTGGAGATTTCTTACTTTATTCCACATGATCTGTATTTCCATGGTCTGCTTGAGGATTATCTAGAGACTGAATTTGTGTATATTTCTTGACAGAAAATTACCAAATGTTTCTAAATTTTGCTACCCAAAGGAACACACACAATTAGCAGATTAATTGTTTTATTTATTGGTGTACATTTTTCTCCCAAGACTATTTTCTCCTGCATAGAAGATGTGCTTCATGCTTTTAAAGAATCCAATTTACCAGCCTAATCTATCAGACCATCACTTTATGCAATTTAACTATGTCATATTATTTTAATCCAGAATATAGACTTAAGAACAAAAGGGATATTTTTACCCTGAATTTTTCTTCAAGCTCAGCTGGTTTTAATATTCTGTTTTCTTCTTCTCAGATATGGATCCATCTGCACCCCTTGTACACATTTGTACACTCTATAGTTTACTCATCATCTGTCCAGAATATAGAACAACCCCAATTTTAAGCAGAAGGGATTTAGGCAACTCTAACATAAGACTCTGGAACTCAACATTAAGACACCCTTCCTGCTTCTCTAATTCAGACATATTTATCTCTGTTCTAAAAACTCAATTTTATTTTTTTCCTTAGAGACAGTTTGCCTCATTAGTTAGGATCGCAGTTACTCCAGGACCCTAATTCTTTATTTGTCTTGCCAGATTTTGCCCCAGACTTCCCTCCACCAATCTCCCCTTCACCCCCAAAAGAGCATTGCTTACCAAAATATATTCTTGGAGGAACTGATTTCTCAGGCTGATTCAGCACAAACAGATGTTTCTATGATCAGGTACATTTCATAAATTCTACATGCTGTATGAATGGTTTTCCATTCATACAGGTGGAATGTTAAAGGAGCTTTGGTTAAACTATATATATAGCACTGTCTCCACCATACCAACACAAAAAAACCCTCATTTTTCCTAAATAGTATCTATCCACGATTTTAACTAGGACCTTAATCACGTAGGACCAGTCTTCCTGAATGCCAAAAAGCACAGTGTAGACTTCAGATGCTACCTAGATACTTTTTAATACCTCATTTTCCCCCATGGCCTTATGACAAATGTTTAATATCACCTCTGTAGTTATAAAAAGAATAAATTAGGTCTGAAGAGCCAGGTGTGAGGCCTCTGCCCCCGGCACTAAGGCAGTGAGTGAAACTAGAAGGCACAAAGGGAAAAAAAGGGAGAATTCCTTGTAAAATATGAAGAAGGAAAACTTCTTGATCCAACAGACTGGAAAACTAATGCAAGGAACACACTGAAGAAGACTTGAAGCCGTGTGGCTGACAGGGTCTTGGTACTCTGGCGGATGTCAAGGCTGAGGTTCTGAGTGGGAGAGCCGAGTTCAGGACATTGGTCCACCAGAGAACTCCTGGCCCCCCATGAAATCAATCAGCGAGAGCTCTCCCAAAGATCTCCGTCTCAACGCTAAGAACCAGCTACACTCAACAACCAGCAAGTTCCAGTGCTGGACACCCCATGCCAAACATTAGCAAGACAGGAACACAACACCACCCATTAGCAGAAACAATACCCAAAATCATAATAAGGTCACAGACACCCCAAAACACACCACCAGACATGGTCCTGCCCACCAGAAAGACAAAATCCAGCCTCATCCACCAGATAACAGGAGCCAGTCCCTTCCAACAGGAAGCATACACAACCCACTGAACCAAACTCACCCACTGAGGGAAGACACCAAAAACAATGGGAACTATGAACCTGCATCCTGTGAAAAGGAGACCCCAAACACAGTAAGTTAAGCAAAATGAGAAGACAGAGAAATATGCAGCAGATGAAGGAACAAGGTAAAAACCCACCAGACCAAACAAATGAAGAGGAAATAGGCAGTCTACCTGAAAAAGAATTCAGAGTAATGATAGTAAATATAATCCAAAATCTTGGAAATAGAATGGGGAAAATACAAGAAACGTTTAACAAGGACCTAGAAGAACTAAAGAGCAAACAAACAATGATGAACCACAAAATAAATGAAATTAAAAATTCTCAAGAAGGAATCAATAGAAGAATAACTGAGGCAGAAGAACGGATAAGTGACCTGGAAGATAAAATAGCAGAAATAACTACCACAGAGGAGAATAAAGAAGAAAGAAGGAAAAGAATTGAGGACAGTCTCAGAGAACTCTGGGACAACATTAAATACACCAACATTCGAATTATAAGGGTCCCAGAAGAAGAAGAGAAAAAGGGACTGAGAAAATATTTGAAGAGATTAGAGTTGAAAACCGCTCTAATATGGGAAAGGACGTAGTCAACAAGTCCAGGAAGAGCAGAGAGTCCCATACAGGGTAAATCCAAGGAGAAACACACCAAGACACATATTAATCAAACTATCAAAAATTAAATACAAAGAAGAAATGTTAAAAGCAGAAAGGGAAGAGCAACAAATAACCTACAAGGGAATCCCCATAAGATTAACAGCTGATCTTTCAGCAGAAACTCTGCAAGCCAGAAGGCAGTGGCAGGACATATTTACAGTGATAAAAGGGAAAAAGCTACAATCAAGATTACACAGCAAGGATTCTCATTCAGTTTCGACAGAGAATTTAAAACCTTTACAGACAAGCAAAAGCTAAGAGAATTCAGCACCACCAAACCAGCTTTACAACAAATGCTAAAGGAACTTCTCTAGGCAAGAAACACAAGAGAAGGAAAAGACCTACAGTAACAAATCCAAAACAATTAAGAAAATGGTGATAGGAACATACATATCGATAACTACCTTAAATGTAAATAGATTAAATGCTCCTAACAAAAGACATAGACTGGCTGAATGGATACAAAAACAACACCTGTATATATGCTGTTTACAAGAGACCCACTTCAGACCTAGGGACACATACAGACTGAAAGTAATGGGATGGAAAAATATATTCCATGCAAATGGAAATCAAAAGAAAGGTGGAGTAGCAATTCTCACATCAGACAAAATAGACTTTAAAATAAAGACTATTACAAGAGACAAAGAAGGACACTACATAATGATCAAGGGATCAATCCAAGAAGAATATATAACAATTGTAAATATTTCTGCACCCAACATACAAGCACCTCAATGCATAAGGCAAATGCTAACAACCATAAAAGGGGAAATTGACAGTAACACAATTATAGTAGGGGACTTTAACACCACACTTTCACCAATGGACAGATCATCCAAAATGAAATTAAATAAGGAAACACAAGCTTTAAATGATACATTAAACAAGAGGGACTTAATTGATACTTATAGGAAATTCCATCCAAAAACAACAAAATACACTTTCTTCTCAGTGCTTATGGAACATTCTCCAGGATAGATCATACCTTGGGTCACAAATCAAGCCTTGGTACATTTAAGAAAATTGAAATCATATCAAGTATCTTTTACACTCACAACACTATAGGACTAGATAACAATAACAGGAAAAAAACTGTAAAAAGTACAAACACTGGAGGCTAAAAAATATGTTACTAAATAACCAAGAGATCACTGAAGAAGTCAAAAGAGGAAATCAAAAAATACCTAGAAACAAATGACAATGAAAACACAATGGCACAAAACCTATGGGATGCAGCAAAAGCAGTTCTGAGAGGGAAGTTTATAGCAATACAATCCTACATCAAGAAACAAGAAAAATGTCACATAAACAATCTAACCTTACACCTAAAGGAACTAACTAGAGAAGGAAGAACAAGCAAAACCCAAAGTTAGTGCAAGGAAAGAAATCATAAAGATCAGAGTTGAAATAAATGAAATAGAAACAAAGAAAATCATAGCAAAGAGCAGTAAAACTAAAAGCTGACTCTTTGAGAAGATAAACAATATTGATAAACTCTTAGCCAGACTCATCAAGAAAAAAATGGTGAACACTCAAATAAACAGAATTAGAAATGATAAAGGAGAAGTAACAACTGACACTGCAGAACTACAAAGGATCATGAGAGATTGCGACAAGCAACTATATGCCAGTAAAATGGACAACCTAGAAGAAATGGAAAAATTCTTAGAAAAGCACAAACTTCTGAGACCAGGAAGAAATAGAAAATATAAACAGACCAATCACAAGCACTGAAATTGAAACTGTGATTAAAAATATTCCAACAAACAAAAACCTAGGACCAGATGGATTCACAGACAAATTCTATCAAACATATAGAGAAGAGCTAACACCTATCCTTCTCAGACTCTTCCAAAATATAGCAGACAGAACCCACCCAAATTCGTTCTATGAGGCCACCGTCAGCCTGATACCAAAACCAGACAAAGATGTTACAAAAAAGAAAACCACAGGCCAATATCACTGACGAACATAGATGCAAAAATCCTCAACAAAATACAAGTAAACACAATCCAGCTGCACATTAAAAGGATCATACACCATGATCAAGTCGGGTTTATCAGGGGAATGCAAGGCTTCTTAATATACACAAATCAATCAACGTGATACACCATATTAACAAATTGAAGGAGAAAAACTAAAAGATAATCTCAACAGATACAGAAAAAGCTTTTGACAAATTTCAATACCCGTTTATGTTAACACTCCAGAAAGTAGGCATAGAGGGAACTTACCTCAACATAATAAACGCCATCTATGACAAACCCACAGCCAACATTGTTCTCAATGGTGAAAAACTAAACCATTTCTACTAAGATTAGGAACAAGACAAGGTTGCCCACTCTCACCACTATGATTCAGCATAGTTTTGGAAGTTTTAACCATAGCAATAGAGAAGAAAAAGAAATAAAAGGAATCCAAATCAGAAAAGAAGAAGTAAAGCTGTCACTGTTTACCTATGACATGGTACTACACATAGAGAATCCTAAAGACTCTACCAGGAAACTACTAGAGCTAATCAATGAATCTGGTAAAGTAGCAGCATACATAATTAATACACAGAAATCTCTTGCATTCCTATACACAAATGATGAAAAATATGAAAGAGAAATTAAGGAAACCTTCCTATTTACCACTGCAACAAAAAGAATAAAATTCCTAGGAATAAACCTACCAAAGGAGACAAAAGGCCTGTATGCAGAAAACTATAAGACACTGATGAAAGAAATTAAAGATGATACAAGAGATGGAGAGATAGAGCATGTTCTTGGTTAGGAAGAATCAACATTGTGAAAATGACTATACTACCCCAAGCAATCTACAGATTCAGTGCAATCCCTATCAAACTACCAATGGCATTTTTCACAGTACTAGAACAAAAAAATTCAAAAATTTTATGGAAACACAAAAGACCCCGAATAACCAAAGCAATCTTGAGAAAGAAACACGGAGCTGGAGGAATCAGGCTCCCTGACTTCAGACTATACTACAAAGTTGCAGTAATCAAGACAGTATGGTACTGGCACAAAAACAGAAATATAGATCAATGGAACAGGATAGAGAGCCCACAGAAAAACCCATGCACATATGGTCACTTTATCTTTGATAAGGGAAGCAAGAATATACAATGGAGAAAAGACAGCCTCTTCAATAAGTGGTGCTGGCAAAACTGGACAGCTACATGTAAAAGGATGAAATTAGAACACTCTCTAACACCATACACAAAAATAAACTCCAGATGGATTAAAGACCTAAATGTAAGGCCAGACACTATCAAACTCTAAGGGGAAAATGTAGACAGAACCCTCTTTGACATAAATCACAGCAAAATCCTTTTTGATCTGCCTCCTAGAGAAATGGAAAAGAAAACAAAAACAAACAAATGGGACCTAATGAAACTTAAAAGCTTTTGCACAGCAAAGGAAAGCATAAACAAGACCAAAAGACAACCCTCAGAATGGGAGAAAATAGTTGCAAACGAAGCAACTGACAAAGGATTAATCTCTAAAATTTACAAGCAGCTCATGCAGTTCAATATCAAAAAAAAAAAACCAAGCAAAAAAACAGCGCAATCCAAAAATGGGCAGAAGACCTAAATAGACATTTCTCCAAAGAAGATATACAGATTGCCAACAAACACATGAAAGGATGCTCAACATCACTAATCATTAGAGAAATGTCAATCGAAACTGCAATTATGTATCGCCTCACACTGGTCAGAATGGCCATCATCAAAAAATCTACAAACAGTAAATGCTGGAGAGGGTGTGGAGAAAAGGGAACCCTCTTTTAGTTTTTGGGAATGTAAATTGACACAGCCACTGTGGAGAACAGTATGTAGGTTCCTTAAAAAACTAAAAATAGAACTACCTTACAACCCAGCAATCCCACTACTGGGCATGTAACCTGAGAAAACCATAATTCAAAAAGAGTCATGTAACACAATGTTCATTGCAGCACTATTTACAATAGCCAGGACATGGAAGTAACCTAAGTGTCCATTGACAGATGAATGGATAAAGAAGATGTGGCACATATATACAATGGAATATTACTCAGCCATAAAAAGAAATGAAATTGAGTTATTTGTAGTGAGGTGTATGGACTTAGAGTATCTCATACAGAGTGGAGTAAGTCAGAAAGAGAAAAACAAATACCATATGCTAATACATATATATGGAATAAAAAAAAAAGGTTCTGAAGACCCTAGGAGCAGGACAGGAGCAAAGGCACAGACGTAGAGAATGGACTTGAGGACATGGCAAGGGGGTAGTGTAAGCTGGGACTAAGTGAGAGAGTGACATGGCCTTATATACACTACCAAATGTAAAATAGATAGCTAGTGGGAAGCAGACAAATAACACTGCTCAAGGGAGATCAGCTTGGTGCTTTGTGACAACCTAGAAGGGTGGGATAAGGAGGGTGGGAGGGAGACGCAGAGGGAGGGGCTATGGGGATATATGTATATGTATAGCTGATTCACTTTGTTATACAGTAGCAACTAGCAACAATGTAAAGCCATTATAGTCTAATAAAGATATTCATAAATAATTAATGACAGATTAATAGCGAGACTCTTGAACATTTCAGTACTCATGTTATTTGAAACAATTCATATTTATTCATCCCAAACTGCCCAGCCTGGTGGTGATTTGTTGATCTGTATGCTAAGTAAATACAACATGCTTTTCATTTTCAGTGGGTTAAGGATTTGGAGTCAGACAAGATTTGAATACCAGGTACCAGCTGTAATTAACCTATCTGGTCCACAGTTTTCTTTTTCATGAAATGAAAAAAATTTGAGATTATTGAGGATTAAATGGATCAATGGGTGTAACTTTCCACTCTGGTGCCTGACACTCCGTATGTGGGTTAGTTCCCTTTTCTTCATCACTGAAGACTTCCCTGATGTTGACTTCCTGATTGCTGGTATGATCTTCTAAATAACATTTGTTTCTGGATTCCTTATGGCTGTTCTCTACTTGCCTGTTTGAAAAACACTGTATCCATGTTGGAGCTCTCTGAGGCAAAATCTATGTGGAATTGTATTACTATCATTACTATCTATGATGTATCTCTTCCATATCATGTTTTATATGTGTAGCTAGACTTCTTCCTGGCACCTGTTGCAGTGTCTGTGTCCTGTGTGTGACCCACCCCTGGGACAAATTCCACAGTCTGACCCTACCAGCCTGCTCTATTCTGTTATGGCTAGCATGCCATCCATTTTCCTGCTCCAGGATTAGACAGAAAATATTTACACAACTCCTTATATCTGTAAGAAAATGACTCTTTACGTATTCAGTGGTTTTGGATTTGCTACATGGGAAACAAAGAAACAAACATAAACCTATTTATCATTTCATAAATTCTCCAAAGCATGTGCATGTATAGAAAGCCTAATACTTCCCAGTACTGCTGATGAGTTTTGAAAAACTTCTTAATAATTTTATAAGTGGTAGAGATGGTAAAACCATTTGTGGAAATATATATCCTAATAATGTAAGCTTTGTTTTCCAAGACAGTTTAATTAGCAGATCATGTTGGTCTAATTGAAAAGAAGCATAACAAACAAACAATAAATAGCCCTATTTGAAAATAATTCCTACTCCAGTTAGTTGGGCTTCCTGGGGGAAAAAATAAAAACAATCCATAAAAAAATTGAACATACAAAACAAAGAACACTGTTTTGCCAATTATTAAAGATAACTCAGTGTATGTCAATTTGTTGTTAATATATAAGCTTTTCTAAAGACTTTCTTCTGTAGGGAATTTTCATTTGAAGGTTTTTGGTGCCTGTATTAAAATCTGTAGTACTCACCTTTTCCTGCATAAGGACTAGAAGCTTACTCATATGGGGCATGCAGAAAATATTAGCAGTATTTTAATGGTGTTAAAGTATTTATCTGCCAGGGATATAGAATATTTCCTCTCAATCATCCTTCTTGCCCTGAGGGGTCCCTAAGGGAGCCCTGTGCATAGCTGAATGGGAATTAAAGTATATTTTATGATTATTTGGGTCAACCCAAATCAGAAATGCAGGGCTCGTTGGCATAAGCTAAACTGGATTGCATGGCTTCAACTTGAACTCTGGTACAGTTTCATACTTCTTCCTTGATTCTAAATCTTGCTACTAACAAGCTAAACCTGTCTGTGTGGAAAGAGAAAATATGGCCTGTCCTCAGAGTGGTGCATTGACTAATCTAGCATTGATTAAAGAAAAGAGAAGACAGCCTGCCTCGTTGTGCTCCACCGAGGCAGTATGGAACCCAGGAGAGAGGAGGAAGCTGAACTTCTGCCTTGAGGCATGGGCAGTATACCTTCTGGTGAAATGTGGCACCGGGAGGTGGTCCTGGATTCCGATGAGATAAAATAACAAGCAGAGTCAGACTGAGAAAGAGTGGACATGATGCCTCCTACCTATGGTGATGGAAAAGAGAGGGGACTTTAATCACTTTACATAGCCTCCTTTAAGTATCTTGTACTCTTTCCATAGAACACTGGATAGAGGCCCACTGGCGGGAGGCCCCCTGCTGTGTGTTTGCATCCCAGTCATTGCAAAAGTAGGCTTTATGCTATGAACTTCACCTAACAGGGCCCACAGATGTATTCACATTGTGGGGTTGTTCTGGAAGATGGTTATGCATTAAAGCCACTTAACTACATCAGCCACTTTAATCTTATGTGTATATTACAATTACTTGGGCACTGTTTGCCAATGCAACATTTTATGCCAAATATTGTGTCATTCTGGAAAATAATCCTTGTACTGGAGTAAGATGTTATGTTTTTTGTGTGTGTTTTGTATACAAAGAAGAAATTACTTCATGTATCAACAACCTAGCATTAAGTTACTTAAGGATTCCAGTAATATCCTATGTAGCCCTAGGTTGAAACATTACTGATCATTGCCTAGGGAAATTACTAATTTTATGTTAATATATGCCTTACCTAATTTATACTATAGTTCAGTCATAATTGCAAACTATTTTTGAATTGCGGTTTTGCTTCTAACCAAATGTTTTTAATATTTTTCCTCTAAAAAGTTATTTTATTTAAAATAATAAAGAATATCATATATACTGAAATGAACGACAATAAGAAAATAGACACACATGTATCCACCATTAAAATTAAATAAATGTTAATATCTTTGCTTCTAAAAATCTAATTAAAAGGAGAGCTAAAATGATACAGATGTAAATAAGCTCCCTTGCCGTTTCTCTCAACTTTTCATTTCCCAGAGATAAAGGAGATGCCCAAGGTTGACATATTCCATTTATATTTATATATTAGAACTTATACTATTTATTTATTTATCATTATAATATTAACATTTTAAAATGTATATTTTGCAACATTATATAGTTTCTTACTGTGTGTATTCTCACTCATTTGACCTTATAAATTATAAAATCTTTATAGTGATCTATATATATTCACTTATTTGCACTATTTTGTAATTTTACATTATATTAGAGTTATTTTCAGTTTCCTATTTAAAATGAGACAGCCATAATTAGCATTCATTTTGTCTCTTTATTCACAGGAAGATACAGAAAAGTTTATTTCCTGGGTCAAAGGATATGTGCATAATCAACTTTTCTTGATATTGCCAAATTAATTTCAAAATTGTAGCAATTTAACTCTCATCAGCAAAGTGCTATCAGACATTGATTTTGGTCAATATGATATCTATGAAATGACATATAAATGTTCTAATTTGTATTCCCCCATTTCTGGTAGGAATAAATCTGTTCATATTTTTTGCCGTTTTTCCAATGCTTCATCTTTCCTTTCTTATTGATTTGTAGGAGTTCTTTAATTTCTACTTTCTTTGTCCTATTAGCCTTGCTTAAGAAATATTTCCCTACATTGATGTAATAAAGATATTCCCATTTCTATTTGAGGGTGTGTGTTTAGAAAATAATTACAACTACTTAAGCACAAATATATTTTGCTAGTTGGCTTAAATCTAATGAAGCAGCATATCACAAGTTGATCTTATAGTTTTCTAAGAATTTATTTTTCTTTTTGATCCATAATGGATTTTTGTATTTTAAATAATGGGTAAAATCCTATGAATCCTATGATTTTCTTATGCTTTATTTTAAAACATTTTCTTTTTTTCACATTCATGTCTTTAATTCATTTGAAATTTATTTTTGCGTACCATGTGGCAGAGGTATCTTAATTATTTTTCATTTTATCAGTATTTAGTTCACCCAGTCTTCCCTAACTGATTTGCATTGCTCTCTCTATCACATATATTGTCCCCGTGTGTCTACAGTGGTCTGTTTTTGAGACTTCTTTGTTCATTTTTCTGTTTCCAACTCTATGCCAATGCCACATTTTCTTAATTATTGTAGATTTTTATAAATTTTGCTGGCTGTTTCCATCACCAAAGGTAAACAGATCGTCCTGGTTGTCATCTGATCTGGGTAAGACCGCCTTTGCCAGCCTCCAACCCTCCACTGTAGAAGTCAACCTCAGTGCAATCAGTCTCCATCCAGCCATACAACTTCTGTTAGCGGGAGCCCTGGAAATATTCCCATGCAATGCAGCCCACTCTGTCTTATACATCTACCATGATCTACCTCAGGACCATCATGACCAGTTTCTTTATGCTTTTTATTACTATTTTTATACCAGCATACAAATGCAAAACTTTTAGGTCATCTTTCTTCACCATATGACTTTGAGTATATCTCTTTTCTGAATACATCTACCCCCATTCCCAAGTCCTAAACTACAGAGAGACTCAAAGATGGAAGTCATTCAAGAATTCTGGACATTTTTCAGCCAACATTTCTTCAAATATTACCACTCTGCAACTCCCAATGGTATCGGCTTTTGGAATTCCTATAGGAGTTTCTGTTTTTAAGCTTCTGCCTTTATTCACCATGTTTCTTAATTTCTCCATCATAATTTTGAATTCTTTACATCTGTGCATTTCAGGTAATTGCCTCAGTTTTATCTTGAAATTTATTTTCCTAATAATTTAACTAATTTATTGTGCATATCTTATTTCAATGATGATATTCGTTTCTTCTAAGAGTTTTGGTAGTTTGTTAAAAATATCTAGCATGTTTTTCATATTTTATTATTTTATAAGGATATCAATTCATTATTATATGTCTTTAATGTTTTTCGTATACTTCCTTTGTATTATTTAAATGCTTTTTATTATGCAAATGTCTGAGGATTACTATCCCTCTTGATTCTCACTCTAGGTGTTGGTTTCCCTCATTAATTTCCTTTGTGAAGCTCTTCTTCAGTGGGATTTATCAATAGTTATCCTGTGACCTGAGCAATTTGTGTTTGACTTTACCAGGCACTTCAGGGCTATCAGTAGTGCAGGACCAACTTTTATGGTCTTTGGAACTAGTTTGGAAGTTTTGGAACTACTGGTCACTTCACACAAAAACTTTGTAAGGTACAGGGCAAGGTTATGAATTCTCACTGACTTTATTTTTTCCACTTGGATCCTATGAGAGACAGACAAGTTTCCTTTTTCACTTATTTGTCCCATTGGACAGATTATCTGTTCTCAGATTAATCATTTAGTAGTTTAACAGCTCTTTAAATGTCTCCATTTTATGTCTAGGCTTCTCAGATCAACTCCCTGCATTTCACAGGTTAAGGTCTTACCTCCTGCCCCCATGTGACAAAACTAATGGACTAATGTGGGAACCACCTCTACTTCGCCAACCCCTTCCCCATTTTTTGCCAAAGGTTGCATATGAGCCCTTGTGCTTTTATTTTCAATTCCTTCTGTATTTCCTGCACCTGGTGATTTATTTAGTTTTTAAAAAATTCCAATCTCAGCTTTCAATATGTGAATGTGTTGTGAATAGTTTTCTTAAATGTTAGTGTTTGGAATGTCTGCAGTTTACCTAGTCAGCTGCATTTTTGGAATGTGAAGTCAAATAACTTGTTTACTTAACTAGTTTTCTTGAAGATTATTAACATGTCAAAGGAACACTTAATCTATGAACAAAAGAAGTAAAGGTTAGAAACACAAACCCTTATTTTGGCAATTTAAACAATGTAACAATGATGTAGTCTCAGCTTCTTAAAATATACAGAAGCCTTTAGGCAAGTTTAATTATGGAAAAAATATCAATAGGCAGCATATGATATTACGAAGAAAATCTTATATATAGAATTCTCTTAACCAACAGAGTCAATATTTAAACAACAAGGTTATGAAACATTTAGCTGTTTTTTATTTTGAGAAACAAAAAGAAAAAAAAATTTAAGTGTATTGTGTTAATAATTTTGGTTAAATTACTTAATCTCCCTATGCCTTATTATTCCCAACTTTAAATGAAAATGAGAATTACATGTATTTCGTAAGTATACTGTGAGGATTAAATAAATTCAACACAATTAGAACAGTCCCTAACAGCACAAAATAAATGCTTACTATTGCTCTTGTTAGTATTATCTGTTTTGTTTATGTAGAGTTGAATAAGAAACAATCCTAAACTTATGTGATGGTTCATGTTTCAAGATGACTGGATCACAGGGCACCCTGTTATTTGGCTAAACATTATTTCTGTATGTGTCTGTAAGAGTGTTTCTGGATAAAATTAGTATTTCAATGAATGGACTCAGTAGAGCAATTTGCCCTGCCCAGTGTGGGTGGGCATCATCTAATTAGCTGAGGGCCTGAAAAGAACAAAAATTTGAAGAAAGAAAGAATTCAGCCCTTCCTGCCTGATTGCTTAAAAGCTTTTCTTGCCCTCTGTGCTTCTTCTGGTTCTCAGGCCTTAGGACCTGAACTGATTCTCAAGGTAAAGAATTCCTAAAGGACATTGCAAATATGACTTGTTTCAGCTCTTCTACATCTGAGGCCTCGCTTGGGAAGACTCAGCATCTGGGATGGACTCAAAAGACTAGAGTCTAGAATTATCTGAGGGTTTCTTCGGTCACATGGCTGGCATCTGTGATCGGATGACTTAAAGCCTGGTATAGATGAATCTGCCAATGAGAGCACCTGCATATGACCTTTTTGTGTGGCTCACAGTGTGGTGGCTGGGTTCTGCCAGGAAGCATTCCCTAGAGAGAACTTCTTGAGCCCAAACGTTCTGAGATACCAAGGTGGAAGCTTCAAAGGTTCCTTTGACAAAGCCTTGAAAATCATATAGCATTATTTCTATTGCACTCTATTGGTCACTGTTCCACCCAGATTCATAGCGATAGTAGTAGCAGCAGTAGTTGCAGCAGCAATAATAAATAATCCTACTGCAAGAGACTAAAAAATGCCACACCTCCAATGATATCAGGTCCAAATCCCTGGAACCTATAAAAGGTACTTTATTTGGAAAAAGGTTCTTTTCAGATGTGATTAAACTAAGATCTTGAGATGGGGAGATTATCCTGGAGTATCCAGGTTGACCCTAAATATATCACATGTATCCTTATAAGAGAGAGGCAGAGGGAGATTTGACTCACAGAGGAGAAGGTGACATGAATATGGAGCAGAGAGAAATTTGAAAATGCTGGTCTTGAAGACTGGAGTAATACAGCCAAAAATCAAGTAATGCTGGCACCCACCAGCAACCAGAAGACACAAGGAACAGATTCTCCCCTAGAGCCTCCAAATGGTGTGAGGCCCTGCTGACACCTTATTTTGGCCTAGTGATGCTGATTTAGAAATTCTGGCCTCTAGAATATAAAATAATGAATTTCTGTTCTTTTAAGACACCAAGGTTTTGGTAAGGTGTTACCATCCTCAGGAAATTAATAGAGCACCAGTAATAACCACTAGTCTACTTCAACCTTACTCAACTTTCAGTAGAAAATTCAAGTCCAGAAGAATTAAAGAGAATCATTCAGGGTCACACAGTTAACTAATTAGGATTAAAACCATAGGGTAGTCCAAGTCTTAGATCTTTGGAGTTTTAGTCCAATCTTTACATTATGTTCATTGTACTGTATTATTAGCTGTGATTTAATGTAAAACTGTACTGAAAAGATAAAAGAGTTCTTTCCACCAAACAATTAAAAATTGGGCTATTAGTTCTGTTTGAAAAGTAAGTTATTCTTTCACCTTTAAAAAAAAACCCTGAGATTCAAATGTGTAGTGAAAAAATGTATAAATTGAGAAGGCGCTGGTAATTCCAACGTAAGGAATTTAACAGAGTTTTGAGTTCACGGAACTTGCAGTTTTAGTAGAGTGATGGACAATTAGCCTTTACATGATACTGTGATTTTGTGATTTGCTATGATAGTAGAACAGTGGGGGTTACTATTGGAGCCACTAACCCTACCCCATAGGTCAGGCCTGATGGGACTCAGGTATATGTTAGTGTGTGTGTGTGTGTGTGTGTGTGTGTGTGTGTGTGTGTGTGTGTGTGTAGGGAGAGGGTGCATGCATAAAAGAGAGAAAGAGTGTAATGTATAGCATGGTGACTATGTTTTTTTTTTTTTTAACTTTTCTTAAATTTTGGGCTGCGTTGTGTCTTTGTTGCTGCGCGCAGGCTTTCTCTAGTTGCGGTGAGCAGGGGCTACTCTTTGTTTCAGTGTGCGGGCTTCTCATTGCAGTGGCTTCTCCTGTTGCAGAGCACAGGCTTGAGGCACTCAGGCTTCAGTAGTTGCAGCACGCAGGCTCTAGAGCACAGCCTCAATAGTTGTGGTGCACCAGCTTAGTTGCTCCTTGGCATGTGGGATCTTCCCAGACCAGGGATTGAACCCGTGTCCCTTGCATTGACAGGCAGATTCTTAACCACTGCGCCACCAGGGAAGTCCAAGCATGATGACTATAGTTAATGACACTGTATTGCATATTTGAAATTTTCGAAGACAGTAGATCTTAAAAGTTCTTGTCCCAAGAAAAAAAAAAAAAGAAAAAATTGTAGCTATGTAGATTACATTTGTTTACTAGGCTTATTGTGATGATCAGTTCACAGTGTATACAAATATCAAAGCATATGTTGTACACTTGAAACTAATATAATGTTGTATATCAATTTGACCTCAATAGAGAGAGAGAGAGAGAGAGAGAATCTTAACCAATTTTAGAAGTTCAAGGAAGATTTCTCAAAGTAGTGACTGCTAAGCTAACACTGGGAAGATTAGGCAGAGCAATAAGGCGATGATGAGAGCAGCATGTTTGTAGAGCTTATCATTTTTTTTCTTTTGTGCTGTTTATTTTTTTTGAATTTTATTTATTTTTTGTATAGCAGGTTCTTATTAGTTATCTATTTTATACACATCAGTGTATACATTTCAATCCCAATCTCCCAATTTATCCCACCACCACTCTCCCCCACTGTCCCCCCTTGGCATCCATACATTTGTGTAGAACTTATCTTTAAGCAGCAAGAGTGTGAATTGTATAGCAGACTATCAATATTAAGTCAGAGTTGGGTTGGTTGTATTGACAGAAAGGAAGACAGCAGGGGTTTCCTTTTGGTGAGCCAAGCAAGGGTTGCATGCCAAAAGTAGCCTGACTACAGGAGTAAGAAATGCTCAGATCCTTTTAGGTACAGGTAGCAGAGAAACTATGAAATGAAGAACAGCAAACCTAATTCAGCTCTTCAATTAGGTAGCAACTGCAAAGGAAAGAATATTCTTTAGAGATTCGAAATTACTGTGCTTATATGACTTGTTTTCCAAACATAGTCCTATACACAAATGGAAATTATAGTTACTTGTATCATCTTTAAATATCACTTTTTCCACAAAAATGCTGAATTTATAGAACACACTAAAGAATACACTATGCGGTAAAAAGGGATCATCCAACTTTTATTGGTGTGTCTGAAACCGGGTCTTCAGCAAACATTGCAGTGTGCCTTCTCCCCATTCCACTAACACTCATCTCATTTCACTGAGCCAAAGGTATTCAGTAAATAACCATCACTTTTTTTCTGTATTCTTGGTGATTCTACTTTCTATTTTTAGTGAAAATAGAGCTGAAAAGGAATGGTAAATTATATATGAAGTTAAATGAGATGACTAAGCAAGTGCGTATACCATTGCTTAAGAGTGTAACCAATGAGCATCCAGTTTTATAATCTTTGAGTTTCTTTTGCAACAAATGTTTGTTTGAGTCCACTGCTTTTTGTGCTCATTTTCAAAAGGATGTGTCTCCTTATTCATTCCTTACTCAGTGTGTCACTTTGGAGTATGCCACCATTGCAACACAGTTTATTTTTAAAAGTAGCATCCTGTTTTAAGCTTTTAAATTTTTATCACAATATATTATGAAATACCCCTCTTTAAATTTTTAAAATTTGAGATTGCTGCAAAAATGTAAAATCTGCCCCTCAGGTAAATTTGTGACCATCTGCCTGGAAGTCATAATTGAAGGGCCAGTTAGGGATGAAGTGGCCTCATGAGAGAATATATCCTGAGTTAAAAATAGAATATATAACAGCTTTAAGGGATTCCTAAAATGAATGACTCAACAGAAGAGGGGAAGCATAAACGTGTCTGAAAGGACTAGTTATAGAGATATAGGAAAGCAGGACAGTGTCACATCACGGCTTCAAAAAAAGGAGACTGTTTCAACAGCAAAGGAGCATTCAAATGTGGATGGCTGATGGGGGAATCAAACAAGTGGGGTGTGGAAGAAGTTACCAGTTTCCAAACATGGCCATAGAGATGAGGGGCCAATAACAAGAAGATCAAATAAAATATTCTAAAAACTTTAAAACCACTTTAAGTCAAAAAAATGATGAATATGACCATGGAACATTGTCAGAAAGTGCACACAGCAGTATACCATAGAATGTACAAAAATCTCTAACACATATTTAACCACTTTTTCAAAGATTTTGGTTGTTTGAAAAGAGAGATAGAGAACTGTAATTGAGGGTGCTGGTGGGGTCCAAGAGACTGGGTGTGTTTAAAGGCTGATGGAAAGACGCAAGGGAGAGGAAGAGTTTGCAAAACAAGAGTAGAGGAATAGTTGGTGGAATAAGGTCCTGAAAAGGAATGAAGGTAGTTCCACAGCACCCACAGAAATTGGCTTCAGGCACCTTGAGCTGCTCCTCCCAGCAGCAGCAGGGGAGGAGAAAAGGTAATTTTAGTAGTTCTGAAGGGAGCCTCTATGATAAGATTTCTTTTTTTTTTTTTTTTGATAAGTTAAGATACAAAATCATTTGAAGGACCTAAAGGAACTTGAAGATTATTAGTTAACAGTTGACCCAATCTACCTCTTTTATAATTATAGCTAAGCATCCTCAGCTTCTTGGAAGCAGGGCTGGCTAGAGCAGGTGTTTGGCTTTGTTCCAAGATGTGTTTTTTTGCCCAGGCAAGTGTTATAAAAAAGATGAAGCATTAAAGTAACTTGGGACAATGACAAGAATGTTCTTAAAATAATGCTCCTAGGAATCTAATCCAGATGTGTTTAGAATTGAATAATATGTCTATTTCCTGAGAATTCAGCTGAAATAATGGGGTCAGTCACTGAAAGGTGAATGAAACCATAGGGTCTCCGTAAAGGTGAATGAAACCATAGGGTCATCATTGAATAAGAGAGTTGAAAGGAAGGAGGTTGTAATCAGAGATTGTGATTCTTGAGATGGTGATACAGGTTCAGCAATTTTGAGTGATGACAGCATTCAAGATGAGGCTGTGAGTGTGTGTTGTTGCACAGGTACTGATGATGAGGAAGGGATTAATGACAATAATAGCTTATATTTATTGATGGCTTATTATAAACCAGGTACTGGTTTATCTGCTGTTTTTATCTACTGTTGTTTTCTCCCAACAATTCTAAAATGAGTTACTGTACCAACCCTATCTTACAGATGAGAAAGTTAAGACACTAACAATTTAGTAACTTGCCTTGGGATCAAAGTTATCTGCTTCAGTAAATAGGTGGACAGGCAGCTTACACAGTCCACAATTTTGCCCCTGACCTATATTGCTTCTTTTTTTTTTTCTTTTTTTTTTTGGTACGTGGGCCTCTCACTGTTGTGGCCTCTCCCGTTGCGGAGCGGAGGCGCAGGCTCAGCGGCCATGGCTCACGGGCCCAGCTGCTCTGCGGCATGTGGGATCTTCCTGGACCGGGGCACAAACCCGTGTCCCCTGCATCGGCAGGCAGACTCTCAACCACTGCGCCACCAGGGAAGCCCTATATTGCTTCTTTAAAATGCCTGGTATAAGGTGAGTATTCTATGTGGATGCTAAAGTCATCCAAGATATTGGTGTTTGTGGTAGAAGACCATAGTCAAAGTGCTAGACTTTTCAGTGAATGAGGGTAAGTGGCTCAAATTCAGGTGACAGTCTGCAGTGAGAGAAGAGAGCTGCTGAGTTTCATGGAGTGAGCTGCAGTTAGTCAAGTTTGATGAAAGTAATGATATGGAAAGTCTGGAAGAGACTATGTGGCTCTAAGAGGGGCACATCCTTAACCCCTGGCCTAATGAGGATGAGGGTAAGAATATATACATATCAAATATTTGAGATAGTTCAAGAAAAGAAAAAAGAACATTTTCAAGGAAGACCTACGTATCAGTTAAAACAGAAAGGTAGAACAAATACAAATGTGGTTGAAGATACAGAGGATGTGTTGGTTAAGAAGAAAGAGATCCAGATGCCTCTGTGGAAGAGTTTGAAAAGTAAGTGAAGAAAAGGGTTTGGGTAAATGCAGAAAGCATAATGCATTATGAGAGGATAGTGTGCAAGAAGATTTAAGGGCTAGAATTGGTTATACTTTGTGCAGTGACCAATGAAAACAGACCGAAACATTCCCTTTGAAGAGGGTGAGCACTGGGTTTAAAAGCAGAAGGGCTTGGCTTACATTGATGGGCTGAATGCAGTCTAAGAAATTGTAAACCTCAGACTATTGATTGGTAGACACTATATGGAGAGCTTTGCTGGTAAAGATTGTAAAGTCACATCCTAACTCAGCTGGAAGGAGCAGTGTGACTGAATAGATGGCTCTACCATGGACACAGAAAGAGACAGTGGAGAACATGTAGTTGTCCTTGCTGACCCAGATTCATAATTTATCTGGAAATCACACTTTCCATAGAAGTAGCCATTGTTGTGATAAAATATTTAACAAAGACGCTACTCAATCACATGCTTTTCTAGAGAAGTGTCTCTTTATAAATTATTTCTCCAAGATACTGGGTTTAAAATAATGTATAAAAATCTAAGTTAGATCAGGGAATAGGTAGCACATTCAAAACGTTAGGTGAAGAATATTGAAAGAAAGGACTATTGATAGAAGCGATAAGAGGCTTAATGGAACCAAGAAGAGACATTAAATCACCCAAAAGCTTATAAAAGCAGGAAGTATTAGCTATCCTAGGCTTGAATGGTCAAGGCAAAGATGAGTGTTACCAGCACCCAGAGAATTGGACTGTGCGACTCTAGCTGTGCCAACAGAAAGAACAATGGAATGACTGACAAAACAAAGTCCCAAAAGAAAGAAAGCTGAGGCAATGTGCACCCTGACCTTTCTCTACCATGATACTCCAACCTCCTGTTAGTGCCCTTCTTTGGAAGCTAAAAAGCATGAGGCCCTGAAAATGACATTCATCAATGTTAGTCTCCTGGAGCAAAATCGTAAGGCAGAGAATGATCTGGAAAAGCTAACTGTAAAATTCTCCCCAGAAAGATGATGTCATCATGCTCTGGGCTGCCACTTGTGGTTGTGCCCGTTGTGCACTGCACAACCTCAGTAGGCACCATTCCCATAGGCAATAGTATTGAATAGCATTTATGTAGCTCTTCATTCAGAATTGCAGCCATGGCTATGCTTTATGAATCTTTGAATGCATAACCAGATTGCGGTTTGTCTTTTCCTCATAAGAGTTAAATTCAAATTGAAGGAGGTATAGGAGAGGAAAAATAAATTTCCCTCTACCTTTCTGAGTTCTTAGCTGAAACCCCTGTAACAAAAGATAGATTAATGAGAAAAACAAGTTTATTAACATACATTCCTCATTTATACTTGGGAGGTAACCAGGGGAAAATGAGTAACTCTCTGTAGTGGATTACATTTAGACTTACATACCATCTTAATAGGGAAAGGGGAGGGAGCATGTAGGCCTCCTAGGGGAGAGTAAATGATTTTTAGGAAGGATGAATGGGCCCCTAGAAGAAAAGATAAGAGATATGATAGTTTGTGACAGTTTGTCGGGTTGTGGTGTTGACTTCTAGCTTCCTGTCCTGTGATTAGTCTGTATTCCCTGGTTGATGAAACTCCTAGGAAAGGGATTTATGGCAATTGAATTCCTTTTGGAGGATTTGTCCTTAGACAGATAAGGGAAGTTCAGAAAAAGCCTCTCCCTGCATCTGCTGATTTCAAGTGCCTACAGTTCAAAATAATCAATATAACCAAAGCAGCATATTTTAGGGTGGCATGTCCTGAAATCCTACAGTCATATTTTGGGGTGACACTCTGTTATACTTCTGAGGATTCTAGGATATCATAATATGGAGTAATAACATCTGTCACAGATTGAGATTTAATGGACAATTTATGTTCGTTAAGTGTGACATAGCTATTGTACAGGATAACCTCATAGAAGTGCCTATTTCTTTCTTATTGTTTGTTTGTATATTAGTAACACATGATTTCATGTAAACTCCAACTCGAACTCTTATCACATCAACAAATATTTTATTTTCTAGTACTGACATATGAAACAGACCAAAAAGTCTCAATGCAGTTGTAGCTTTGAGAAGTTTAATTCAAGAAAGACTTTAGAGAGTATTGAAAAACATAGATGATGTTTGTAAAGTGCTTTGATATCTTCATCACTGTTACTTTATTAGTCTCTTCCAAATGAATTTCAAGTACTTCTTATAGAATCATTATTATAAATAATGTGACACCTTCTTTATCTTTAGTAACTCCATCAGAAGAAGTTTGGGAGAAATGTGGAACTAACGAAGAGATAAAGTGGTGTCCTTGGCTACTCAATCAAGTTTAGAAACATAATTTGAATATATATAAATTTAAGAAAATTTTTTAAATTAATTTTAATGTTCATAAACATTGATAGTATTTAGTTTTTATGGATAACCAGATTCAGATAATATCCTTCTGCTTGCTTAAATTCTAGTTATAAACCTTAATATTTACAAAGTAACATAAAGTAGCCTCTGAGTAGGGAGAAATCAGAAATACTGTAAAATGGACCAAGGATGAATTTATCTAGTCTTCCATATCATTCAACAATATCACCTTGCTTAAAGAATTGTCAGAACTGCTAAGAACAAATTACATTTTATCACGTATTCACTTTGTTGTCCACAGAAAGAAAGCTTGTTAGAGAATGTAGCAAGTTTCATTATCAAAATGTATGGCAAAAAGACACTGACAGGGAAGTGTTAGTCTCAGAAAGGAAAAACTAATATGCACAGTATGGGGCATCTTTACCAGAGCTTTTTGTTCACCCAGCTCCATTGCACATTATGTAAATATGTGCTAAACCACTTAAATACTGTTTGAACTACATAATGCAGTATTTTAAAACATTACCTAATAGGAAAATTGTTCAATATCATTTTTTATTAATTGTCTTATTATAGAGTATGATTTGACATAGTGTCTTCGAATGAAGGATATCTGTGACACAAATTCATAGAAACAATAAATATAGAAAAGTGAGGGAAAATATTAATGTATTCATGTTTCCTCTCTATTTCCTTAAGCAAGAATTTCAGTTCAAAGACTCACGCTTTTTGCTCAAACTTCTGAAATAATGCATTCCTGTTATACTGTCATCCCAAATTCCACCATATGTCAGTTATGCCTCAAAGTTCAATTAAAGTGACAAGTATGACACACATCAATAGTTCTGGAGTAAAAGTGAAAAGTGCGGGCACTTCTAAATGAAATTTAATTATGATCTTATGGCAGAAATTATTCTAGACAGAAGGGAAATGCAATAGCAAGCAACGCTTCATATTTTGGAATTTTCATCCCCAGAGACAGTTAACCCACAAAGGCTATAGCAACGTTTGATTAAGTCTGCATGTTGTTCTTGACCTCATTAACGGAGTCAGCTGATGGATTTCCAGATCAATTTGTATGCAAATGTAACAGAAGTAGGAATGCAGTTTCACAAATTTCTCTAAGTACTCTTTTTCTCTCTTCCCATCTTCATTTAGGCACTTAGTGATACTTATTGGTGCCCTTATTAAAGTGTTTTGATAACTGATTGTATATGTTAAATGGGAAAAAGGAAGATGTAATTCTAGAAGTTCATTTCAAATAAGACTCTGTGGGATTTAAATGCAGTCTAACATTTTCTGAAGGCTTACAGCTGTGATTTACTTTACTCCTAAATTATTCTAATGCATTCGAATATACTGGGAAATGGCTAGTCGACAAGAACAAAACACAGCAC
The DNA here is from genome assembly GCF_011762595.2 of Tursiops truncatus. Classification (NCBI taxonomy): domain Eukaryota; kingdom Metazoa; phylum Chordata; class Mammalia; order Artiodactyla; family Delphinidae; genus Tursiops; species Tursiops truncatus. The sequence continues at coordinate 122,799,639 of NC_047038.1, forward strand.
AGTTAACACCCATCCATTCTGAGCTGAAGGGGACATCTCACCACAAAATGGGATAAATGTAGACATTTAGTGTTGTACTGAAAAAATGATAATTATATATTGTAAGACCTATATCTATTTTTAGGCTAATGGATGTGGGATCAACTGATTTCTCAATAAACATTATTTATATGATTCACACTTGTTTGATTTCAGGTGTTTTCATTAAATTCAGTCAATGAATAATATCTTGTGAAGTATCTATTTATGTGATATCATATTTTTGCCAGGCATTATTAGACATGTTTGGGGAAAGTTAGTTTTAATTTATTTGTTATTATACTAAGATTGCACAAATGTGAACTAGATAGGTAAGATAGATGATAAATAAACTTAATAAGGGGAAAATTAAGAGGCTTAAAGGAGGAAAAATCTGTAAGATTCATGATTGGATGTGTGGAAACGTGAAAGGGAAGGCTAGCGTCAGTCTTAACTGAAGAACTCCTCTAGGACATCAAAAGAGTGACGAATCACAGAGTAGGGTAGGCACATTAAATAGATGGCTTGATGAAATGAACAAGGCTTTATGAAAAGACGAAAACTTGTATTTCAGGTTTCATCTCAGTCAGACAGACTGAGAGTATGTGATTTTCCTCTTTTTCCCAAGGTCTTATGAAAAATTCTGGTCAAAAACAATGAAAACAATGAGGGCAATAGAATAGAGATGTTATTACCATAGTCTTGAAATGCTAAATCCTCACTTGTCATGGCAAAAGTCAATAGATAACATCCACAGTTAATGAATTAATATGCAATGTCATAAGCATATAATCTGGAGTTTTGAAAGTAAGCAAGTGAATAACAGTTACAGACAATTGTTAAAAAAAGTTGTGAATGTGGAAACAGCAGCAGTGGGGCAATGGGACTGTTGCTTTCCTTTATAAATCCTTGTTTACCACTGGGTTTATAAGCCGTGTGTGTGCGTGCGTGCGTGTGTTACTTTGATAAAGCATAAAACTACTAAGGGGAAAAATAATACTTGTACTATTGCTTTGAGGATTCTGTACATTTCTAAATATTCTGTTTACTTTAAGATGATTATTGATCAGATATTTAAACTTCACTCACTGCTTTATAATTAAATAGTCAATATTGCTCTCTCTTATAATATCAGTTGTTTAAACAATTTTATAAAGTTTTTGAAAAGTTAAATTATGTTTTGTTATTTTTATTTAAATTACATATTAAGGATTGATTTGTACTGCTGATAAACCTTGTGGCTCAGATGTTTTCGATTGTTTGCAAATGTGGAGTACTTTTATATATAGCAGAATATAATACACTTTCATATAACACAGAATATGGTATATAATATACCACAGAATATTATATGTACCAAAGATGTACATGCCATATACATGCATACATATATGATATATAGAATATACCACAGAATATGGTATATAGTATACTTCTATATACTGTGCAGAATTGATGCTTTTCAGCATTGGCTAGAGTTTAAATTAGCCTAAAGATTTACAAAACCTCCATATTTTGGCATCATTATTCAGTATCAGATCATCAAAAACCTTTTCAATACCTTCTGAAAAATGAGGGAATGTGTTGCTCAGTCTTCTTCAGGTGTACTGAAGAATAAGTGTTCTTATTTAAATCCACTTTATATTAACCTGTCAATGCCTGTAGATTCACAGAAAACCTCCACCAGGCATGAGATTGAAAAGTAATGCATGCCATTACAAGAGCTCAGTGGCCACACACCGCTTTAGAAGACAAGTTGCCTTTGTTAAAATGCTCTGATTTTTTATTAACAGCTTCATTGAGATATATTTGATTCATTTTAAGTGTAAGATTCAGTGATTTTTATTACATTAACAGGATTGTGCTAACATCACCAAAGTCTGTTTTTAAGCATTTCTATCATTCCAAAAAGGAAACCTTGTACCCATTTACAGTGATCCCTATTCCTGCCCCTAGCCCTACATCATGAGAGACCTACTTTCTGTCTTTATGGGTTTTATGATCAATTCTTCATGAATAATTTGTGACTGGAACTATGCTTTCAGTTAAATACAAGTTTGGATTCTGTTGTTCAAAGTGTTGTAATTACATAATTTTTAATGTCAATTTTGCTTTGTACCCTTTTAAAAGGCAAAGTATGTAATTCACGAATACTTTGAAAAGTCAAAATTAAATTGTTTGACTTTGGGCTCTTTCCTTACCCATATCCATTTAATACACCTCTGATCAGAACTGGCTGCATAACTGGCTAATCATCATTATAATTGTATGAATTAATCAGATAAAATGTATAAATTGATAGCACAGTCTAGAAAATACTGGCTCCTTGTCAGATTTTCCTCACCTCATAAACTCGATTCAGGATTAGATTTTTAACTGTTTACAACTGAGTAAAAGTAGGTTTATTCTGAACACAAATCCAGTGATTTGCATGTGTTCATTGGACTACAGGTATATTGATAAGTTTTCCCTGAACTGAAGAGTTAACCTAATTGTGACTACATTTTTATAAACAGTGATGTAAATTTCCAGTGAAGTATAAACAAGTTCTCCAAATTATTAGCAACAATTGTTATTTTAGAATTTATTCAAATCCTATGAGAATAGTATGGATTAAGATCAAACGCAGTTTGGTGAATGTAAAACAATTTAGAAATATTTCTTTTGAAAATTATGCCTAGGTTGGATGATGGGTTTGGCAGAATGAGTCCATTAGCCTGGTGTCTTTCACCCCACAGCAGGAATAGAAGGAAAGGTTTGTCATTCTTAAAGCTGAAATCTTGTCAGCATCTCTGTAGATTTATGTGACAATTTTCCAATCCCTCATGATTATCTGTCCTGTTGCTCTCCATTACTGCTTTCTCAAGGTTGTTTTGTGTATACTGCTCATGTCATGCTCAGTTGAGGTATAATTGACTGGAAGACCATCTACACTTACAGCGCATTCATACACAAATGAATGGATGCTGGAAAAGTTGTACATGCATTAAGCAGAGCATTAGTTTTGATGTTATTCATTTATCTATCAAATATACTTAGACATATGAGTTCTCTGAAAGCTTGTTTACTGAGAAATGGCACTTTGCTTTTCGATAGGGGAAATGAAAGATATTGCTACTGTCAATGAATTTAAAGGCTTTTATGCAAAAGTCTGAAAAATGAGAACTCACGTCATTCTTCCCTTGTCTGTTCTGTGAGGGTTTAAAGTGAAGTCTCTCAGCAGGCTGTTTGAAAATGTTATGAGCAGAGAGAAAACACATACGTGAAAACACACATATTTATTTTGAGTTGCCTTACTTTATCTTTAAAGAGAAGTGTACAGAAATTTAAGTCACTAGTGACTTCCATATTTCTAATTGCAGGTAGTTTCCCGTTGAAAAATAATGCAACACAATAAGCAGATGATTTAAAATGTCATTTTTCATTAATTAGTAAAAATGGACTATATTTCATGTCCTTCGGCGTAAGAAGGAAGCTAGGAAGGGCAAGTCAGTTGAAACAACGGTCAGGAGTATGATCAATTTTCTGAAGGAGAAGTACAGAATATTATATAAAAAGATAGTGGGGACACTAATACTTGTCGAGAAGTCTTGGAAGCTCTTTGGGGAAGTGGCAGATAAGTCTAACTTTGAAAGTTGTACAAGAGTTAGAACCAAAAAGAGAAAAAAAGAATGTTCAGACATTAGAAATAGCAGGTGTGAACACTTCAAGATAGATAAAAGTAAAGCACTTCTGAAGAAAAAGTCCAGTATCACTGGAGCACAAAGAACAAGAAAATGTAGGCTGGGCTAGATCATGTAGAGCCTTGCAGACTTCATTAATGGTTTTAGACTTTATTTTAAGGAAAAAAGAGTTAACCACCAAAGGATATTAAATAGAATAGTGAAAAAAATTGGATGTGAATTCTTTAAAAGGACAATTTGGCTGTCATTTGGAATTGAAATTGGAGTAAGAGAGATGAGCTTATGGCTATTGTAATGGTCCAGACTAAGGAGAGCTGGTTAGCACCCATTGGTTGGAAGGGGGATATAGAGAAGTGGGGAATTGAACACTTGTGGGATATTCAGGGGAGGAGTATAGAAACCACAGGAATTATGTTAGATGCTTCCATATGAATTCTCATTGAAATCCCAAATTATTTTAAGATGCATGTCATCATATCATTTTTAGATCTGTAAAAATGGAAGCTTAGAGTAAAATGGAAGCCCAAACTATTAGATGTGATAGACCTTTTACTAAAAGGTCTGAATTAAAAATCAACCATATGCCAATCAACTTTTTTTGATATAACCTTTAAATTAAACATATAACATTTTAATAAACAATTTTTTAGCATCCTTGTCACTAAAGCTCACTAATTCTTAGTATTGACACCATTTGGAAACCCTCATTGTTTCCTAATTTCTTTTCAAAGTGTCAGTGACATTTTGAAATTTTATATGACACAAATATTCTTTTATCTCATTTATACTTAGTCTATGATCATACTTTGTTCATAATATTTCTCCTTTATTTTTCTTTTCTTTTTAACTTTCCAACCTAGAATAGAATATGTAGAATTTATATGTCAGCACTCTCTAGATATTTTGACATACTTTATTTTAAAAGGTGCTTCACTCTTTTCTCTCACACAAATGAAACTATAGTTTTATGTCAGTTTATTTTTTTCTGCATTACTGAAACAAATTCAAATGAATTTTAAACTTAAAAACATAGGTATATTAAAGATAGTCCTTGAAAAGATAAATTATATTCCCACAGATAATTATTAATACAGTCACAATTCCCCTTCTTTTTTGTCTGTTATTTGGTAAGTTATACATCTACCCCAAGGCAGCTCTTGAGTTGCAATACAGTAAATTCTCAGTTGACTAACCATCTGGTTACAAAACTTTAAGGAAATCACTCTGAGTTTCCAAGGAGTTGTTCAAAGGTGAAAAGTCTTTAGTGTGAGAGATTGAATATACAAAAGCACAGTAGTTAGAGTATCTATGAGAGTAGAACCTTTACTTCCACCTTACTTTTCTCAGGCCCTTTCTCTTTCTCTTTGTCTTCTGGGACCCCTATAATTTGAATGTTAGTGTGTTTAATGCTCTTCCAGAAGTATCTGAGATTGTCCTCATTTCCTTCCATTCTTTTTTCTTTTTTTATTCTATTCTTTGGCAGTGATTTCCACCCCTCTGTCTTCCACCCCACTTATTCATTCTTCTGCCTCAGTTATTCTGCTATTGATTCCTTCTAGTGTATTTTTCATTCAATTATTGTGTTGTTCATCTCTGTTTGTTTTATATATCTTCCATCTCTTTTAAAACTTTCTTGTATCTTCTGAGTCTATACCTCCATTCTTTTTTCCAAGATGTTGGATCATCTTAACTATCGTTACTGTGAATTCTTTTTCAGGTAGATTGCCTGTCTCCTCTTCATTTAATTGTTCTTGCAGGTTTTTATCTTGCTCCTTCGTCTGCAACATATTTCTCTGTCATCTCATTCTGTCTAACTTACTGTGTTCGTGGTCTCCATTCCACAGGCTGCAGGATCATTGTTCCTCTTGCTTCTGGTGTCTGTCCCTTTTTGGTTGAGGTTGGTCCAGGGGCTTGTGCAGGTTTCCTGGTGGGAGGGACTGGTGCCTACCCTCTGGTGGGTGGAGCTAGGTCTTGTCCCTCTGGTAGGCAGGGCGGTGTCAAGGAGTGTGTTTTTGGGTGTCTGTGAGCTTAGTACGACTTCAAGCAGGCTGTCTGCTGATGGGTGGGGCTGTGTTCCTGTCTTGCTTGTTGTAGCCTGAGGTGTTCCAGCACTGGAGCCTGCATACTGTTTGGTGGGGCTAGGTCTTGGTGCTGAAATGGGGCCTCTGGGAGAGCTTACACCAAATAATATTCCCTGGGGCCTACCCTACCAGTGTTCTTGTCCCCATAGTGAGCTATAGCCAACCCTCCAAGAGTGGAGTCTGTTTCCCCCAGCCCCACGTAGCTCCTGCACTCAAATCCCCCTGGTCTTCAAGGCTAAGTGCTCTGGGGGTTCTTCCTCCCAATGTCAGACCCTCAGACTCTCTTGGAGGGCTATTTTTATCTGGGAATATCCCTGTGTGTTTAATTTTTTTTTTTTTTTGGGTGCAAGGACAGTTTTAATATGGATGATTGCCACCTCTTTCTTCAGTGTATGCTGGCCGTTATCCCCTTGATAGGGGGTTAACTGGTGTTTTGGTGACCAGAGCCTGCCCTGGGTATTGAGCGGGGCCTCCCCTTTGTTCTTTGGTTGTCACAGCCCTGTCAGGGGTGGGGTCTGCTGCCTAGTTGTTGGAACAGAGGCCCCCAGATCTGTTTCTGAGCTGTGTTTCTGATCTGAGGTGTGAGGTAGGTAGGATTGGAGCACTCCCAGTGGGCGAGAAGCTACTGAGTATTCCTCCTCTGGAGCTGTCCATGTGTCTGTGTGCACTGTTGTGTTACCTCTCCCTCGCTGTGTGGGCTCATGAAGTACACTGTTGTTGGCACTGTTCTCGGTCCAACCTTAACCATAGGTATGCCAGCAATTGGCCCTAGTGACTCTCAGGCATTGTTTTCCGTAGGCCACCAACACAGACCCACTGAAGTCAGGTCCCAGGACTGTGGTCGTCGTGCACGTGGACCTGCTGTGGGGGCTATGGAGGCAGCTCAGACTCTGGCCTGGCCCATCCCCCATGTGTACGTGCCCACAAAGCCCACAGCTGCTAAAGCCAGACCCATCTCAGTGACAGAAGCACTTGTTATCCATTCAGATATTCTGCAGGCACTGAATTTACAAAGCCATCAATGGAAGTGTAAATCAGTGGTTTGTGCAGGAGAGATTTCAGCTCCTCTTCCTTAGTCACATGGCCCCTGGGGCTCAGCTGTGGTTTCAGTCCCACCTCTGCTTGTGGGCCACCCACTGACATCTGCTCCTGAGGCTTGCAGAGCACACGAGCCCACCCATGTGGGAAGGGGCTGGAGGGCAGTTGGGGTGCACAAGCCCACCCAGGTGGAAGGGGGCCAAGGCGGTGATCAGGACGAGTGGGCCACCCAGGCAGGAGGGTACCGGTGTGATGATCGGGATGCGCCAGCCCGTCAGGCGGGAAGGGGCAGAGGTGGAGATCTGGGCAAGCAGGCCACCTAGGCAGGGTGGGGCAGAGAGGTAGCAGCCAGAGGCACGCAAGCCCGCTCAGTGGGGAGCCCTCTCTAGTGCCTAGGGAGGCGGGGGCTGTTTCATGAGGAGAGCCCTGCCTTTTGCGCGTCACTCAGCGATGGCAATTCTCTTCAGTGGTGTTCTGGGCTTCCTCCACAAGCATTCCTCGTTGCAGAGCTCCTCCCTTCCATTCCCTCAGGCTGTCTCCTCACAGCCAACAGCAGTCCCCTCCCTGGTCTGCTCTCCAAACCCCACATTCCAGCACCCAGCCCCTGTGCGCACCAGCGGACACAAGTGTCATGCTGGGGTGCGCCGGTCTGTGGCATGGACCATCAGTGTAGATCTCACACTGTCCTGCCTGCCGCTGGTTGCTGTGCTCTCCTCTGAGCCCCTGAAGCTCTCCTTGTGTCCCAGCTGATCTCCCTGCCTATGAGGGGGCTTCCGCAGATGCGGGAAGCTCTCCTCTCCTTTAGCTCCCCCACCCCCAGGGGCTCAGGTCCCGTGCCACTTCCTCTCCTCTTCCTTTTCCCTTTTTCTTTCTTTCATCCTACCCAGTTACGTGAGGGATCTTTCTTGTCCTTTTAGGTGTCTGATGTCCTCTGTTAGTGTTCAGCATGTGCTCTGTGAGAATTGTTCCATTTGTAGATTTTTTTTTTTTTTTTGTGGCACGTGGGCCTCTCACCGTCGTGGCCTCTCCCGTTGCGGAGCACAGGCTCCGGACGCGCAGGCTCAGCGGCCATGGCTCACGGACCCAGCCGCTCCGCGGCATGTGGGATCCTCCCGGACCGGGGCACGAACCCGTGTCCCCTGCATCGGCAGGCGGACTCCCAACCACTGCGCCACCAGGAAAGGCCCTGTAGATGTGTTCTTGATGTGTTTATGGGGAGAGGAACTCCATGTCCTCTTAGTCCTCCGCCATCTTGACTCCCCTCCAGAATTTTTTAAAATGTTAAAAATTATTTAAAAGATTAAATGAACAGACTGGATAATAGACTACATGGGACAAAAGATTAAGTAGGTAATCTGAATATTAAGAAATCTTTCAGAAGGCAGGTAAACAATGGTAAATATGACAAATAATTAAAATACTTGGAGGCAAGAGGATCTCTCTCTTAAGGAATATAGTTAACTTTTTAGTTTTCTGGGTTTTTTCCAGCTTTATTGAGATAGAATTGACATATGACACTGTGAATATTTAAGGTATACAAAGTGATGATTTGATACACATATATAGTGAAATGAGTACCAAATAAGGTCAGTTAACACATCCTTCACCTCACATAATTACCATTTGCTGTTGTCATGTTGAGAACATTGAAGCTCTACGCTCATAGCAACTTTCAAGTATACAATATAGTATTTTTTACTTTAGTCACCATGATGTACTTTAGATCCCTCCACCTTATTCATCTTATAACTGCAAGTTTATATCCTTTGACCAACATGTCCCCATTTTCCCACCCATCAGCCTCTGGCAACCACCATTCTATTCTACTCTGTTTCTATAATTAGATGTTTTTAGATTCCACATCTAAATCATACCATGCAGCATTTGTCTTTTCCTGTTTCACTTATTTCACTTGGCATATGCCCTCAAGGTCCATCCATGTTGTCTTGTTGCAAATGGCAGGATTTCCTTCTTTTTTTTTAATCACTGAGCAATATGTGTGTGTGTGTGTGTGTGTGTGTGTGTGTGTGTGTGTGTGTACTATACACATATATTCACATTTTCTTTATCCATTCATCTGTCTATGGACTTTTAGGTTCTTTCTATGTCTTAGCTATTGTGAATAATACTACAGTGAGCATGAGAATGCAAATATCTCTTTGATATCCTGTTTTCATTCCCTTTGGATAAATACCCACAAGTGGGATTGCTGGATCATATGATAGTCTTGATTTTTTGAGGAAACTTCATACTGTTTTCCATAGCAGCTGTACCAATTTACCAATTTACACTCTCACCAGCAGTACACAAGTGTTCCCTTTTCTCCACAGCCTCAGCAGAATTTGTTATCTCTTGTCTTTTTGATAATAGCCATTACAACAGGTATGTGGTATATCTCACTGTTATTTTGATTTGCATTTCACTGATGCTTAGTGATTTGTCTGGTCATATATAATAAAGCCATTGTAGCATGCCACCTTTCTTATCCTTTTTATTTAGTTATCAATATATTACGTAGGCAGCTCTGGCATTTTTATTTAATGAAAACTGACCCTTTTTCCAAGCATTCAGATCATCCCTTGTGAGAGTATTAAGTTATTTGCTATCAGAGAGTACCCAATATAGACAAAAACTCTCTCTTACCCAGCTTTATGTTCTACCCACCTGCTGCCACCCTCATGATCCCTTCTGGGCCTACTTCCCATGTCCTGCTGGCACATATTAGCCAGAGCTTGCAGCTCCTTCAATATATAAAACCTCTTCATCCTGATTAGGTCCACTAATTTCTGGTTGAGTTATACTGAGATTTTACCCTAATTATGAGTCTTTTGGTTTTGTTTTTGTTTTTTACTCATTGCCTTCTAACTAACTTTTTTTTATTTTTATTTAATTTTTATTGGAGTATAGTTGTTCTACAATCTTGTGCTAGTTTATACCGTACAGCAAAGCCAATCAGCTATATGTATACGTATATCCCCTCTTTTTTGGATTTCCTTCTCATTTAGGTCACCACAGAGCACTGAGTAGAGTTCCTGGTGCTATACAGTAGGTTCTCATTAGTTATCTATTTTATACATAGTATCAATAGTGTATATATGTCAATCCCAGTCTCCCAGTTCATCCCACCCGCCCCCCTCCCCCTTCCCCCCTTGGTGTCCCTACCTTTGTTCTCTATGTCTGTGTTTCTATTTCTGCTTTGTAAATAACATCATCTATACCAATTTTTTTCAGATTCCACCTATATGTGTTAATGTACGATATTTGTTTGTCTCCTTCTGACTTAACTTCACTCTGTATGACAGTCTCTAGGTCCATCTATGTCTCTACAAATGCAGTGTTTGATCTTCGTAATAAATGGAATATAAAAAAGCTGAACTCACAGAAATAGAGAATAGAATATTGGTTGCCAGGGGTTGAAGGATGGGGAAATGGGGAGATGTTAGTCAAAAGGTACAAACTTCCAGTTATTCGATGAATAAGTTCTGGGGATCTAATATACAGCATAGTGGCTGTAATTAACAATGCTGTATTGTATATTTAAAAGTTACTAAGAGAGTAGATTTTAAGTGTTCTCGCAGCAACACACACACAAAATGATAACTTCGTGAGGTAATGGATGCGTTAGCCATCCTTACTACATTTTGCAATATATATGTGTATCAAACCATCCAGTTACACATCTTGAACTTACACAATTTTTATATCAATTATATCTCAGTAGAACTAGACAAAAATAGTCTGTTGGCCAAGAGGGCAGTTGAGGGCACATCTTGAAGAGGGCATGCATTGTTTTGTACATTCTTGCCTTACTGGAAATTCTTGCATTGTTTTAAGCAAGCAGCTAGAAAAGCGGATCTGTCTGCTAAGAAAAAGGATTTGACCTTGAGAGAGGGTTAAGCAGAACCTCAAGATTCTAAAATGCACCGACGCAGGTACCCACTTTAAAATCTCTGGGTTTTATTATTACTTCTACACCAGGCCCTGGCCTGGCATAGAAGACTTGCTGAGGCTGAGCATTCAGGCTTTTCTGAAGTTCTGCACTGCTATAGTTGTATCCTGGTCTTGAACTTTAATGGTTCTGCCCTAGGACTTCAATGACAATCTCTTTAAATGGTATCAATAAGGCCTTTTAACTCTACCTTGCTTTAAGTTATTGATTAAGAAATGTGAGCCTGTCATTTTTTTTCTCTTCAAAATATCAGTGGTGCTTAAGAACAAGCATTCAATTCTACATTTCTCACATTTTCTTTTTCTATTACACCTTTCAAATGCTGGAGACATTGTACCAGCTAGTGTACCCCATTCCACCTATATGCCACCTCGGTTCACTATAGCTATAGTATGACAGGGTCCATCAGTCCTTTACCTGCCATAGTGATGGGACACTCAAGGTCATACAGTCAATAAATGACCCAGCTCCAGATGTCATTCTTAGAACTTTTTTTCTGAGGACCACTCCTGAATCTAGAACCAAGCCCACTCTTTGGTGGGATTTCCTCGACGAAGTGACTGAAATGGGGATTCTTACCAGCCCTCTTGGCACAGTGGGCAGTGCGTCAGCCTCATAATCTGAAATGGGGATTCTTGTACTGTTATTTATTGGGGGAGTACCCTTAGGATAAGGGGAGTGAAGGAGTTGAGATAGCCAGGGGAAAATGCTAAAGAATAATGAAAACTTAGATGGAAACTAGCTTTATTCTGAAGCATAATGTTACTCACACATGTGACAGTGGATCTAGGATTCAGTCTTTGGCTAGGATCTGTTGGGTAGAAAGGAAGAAGCATAGACTCCCATGTAAGGGGACCAAGGAGAATTCTCCAGAGAAGTAGGTTGCTCTGAGTTTTTTTTTTAAATTTTATTTATTTATTTTAATATCTTTATTGGAGTATAATTTCTTTACAAGGGTGTGTTAGTTTCTGCTGTATAACAAAGTGAATCAGCTATACCTACACATATATCTCCATATCCCCTCCCTGTTGCGTCTTTATGTGCTAATACATCGAGTAGCTGGGGGATTAGGACACCAGCCTCCAAAGGAAGATTAGACGGGACACCAAAGGTATCCACTATGCCTTCCTAATGCTTATTTCCTAAATTATCATGACATGGAAAGGACATGAGACTAGCAGATGAGCCCATGTCCTACCTAGCAGTTATTTAGTTCAGTATAGCAGACACATGCTATACTGAGTATCTATATTATACAATTATATTTCCTTGTACAATTTTATGTGAGGTGATGTGCACAGGCTTGAGACTCGAAGAATTACCAGTGAATGATTACAGTCATTCTAGTCGATGACACATTTATCATATGTGACAAATTTACTTCAGGGAGTACACCAAAATTATGGCAGCCCAAAATTAAAATACTAATGATTTCCAATGAGTGTTTTTTACTATCACTATTCAAATAGTTCATAACATAAATATTTTAGATTACATTGTAGTCCAACATCTGCAGATCATCTGAACCTTTTTTGCCAAGTTATAGGTAACCAAAAATAACATCTTTACAAAGCTCTATAATAGAGAGATGTAAAGGTAGGAAAATCAACCCCAGCACTGTTGAAACTCAATATTTGGTACCTTCATGTAGCAGGCCTCATTATATTCCATTTTGTTTGCTCATTTCTTCATAATACACAGGTGCATGTTGCCCCTCCTTTTATGTCATGGACCTCTCTAAAACAAAATATTTGAGTAGCATTTGTGGTTAGAAACTACACTCTTCATTCATTTCTCCCATTAGTCATATTGAGTTGGCCAAAGAGTTCGTTCGGATTTTTCATAAGACGTTATGAAAAACCCAAATGAATTTTTTGCCCAACACAATAGATAGATACAAGTCCCTTATGCTCTGTCACTTTATCATTTCTTCTCTTCCATCCTCCATGAGAACCATACCAAGGCCAGTGTATATAATGATTAATGTGCCCTAAATTCATAGACTTGGATACTTGCTCTTCTATACCCTTGTATCGGAAATGGTCCAAGAACTGGGCCACACCCTCTAGAGCACGTCAAACATCAAAAGCCAATATTTTATTTCCCCCTCCCAAATGAACATCACTGGGCAAATTTCCTATTCCCCAAGGAACATCTGAATGACATATTGCTGACCAAGCAGCCTTTCCACAGGCCAGAACCTAAAACATTTACAGATTAGAAAGTAAATAAGCATATAGTATATGCTAATTCTTTCCTCATGAATAGTTACTTCTGTTTTCACTATTTAATGAAGTTATGGACTATGGCCTCCATGTGAAACACAGTAATTAGGAATCAATTACACTTTATATTGAAACACTGGTTACTCTGCTGCTGTGGGATAATTGGGAAATAACTATATTGTCATTTTTATGTACTTTGGCTACATTGAATCGTAACATTTCAGTGATGACGTGCTGGCAAATTACACATACATTTGTTCATATTAGGTCATGAAACGTGAACACAGTGTGAAAAAACTGCTCTTTTAGAATGAACTCCAAAGATAATGTATAAATTCAAGCAGCTATGCAAAAACAGCCAAGGCTTCTCAATTAATTTCCATTCCCAGTGCAATTAGTGCTACTTGATAGAATGTGGTGCAATATTAGAAAATGGATCTAAATGCCTTGCTGGTTTGTGTGTGTGTGTGTGTGGGGGTGTGTGTGTGTTAACTTGACTGTTAAAAGGAATTGAAAAACTCAGATTAAAGATTTTTTTAGGGCTTCCCTGGTGGCACAGTGGTTGAGAGTCCGCCTGCCGATGCAGGAGACACAGGTTTGTGCCCCGGTCCGGGAAGATCCCACATGCCGCGGAGCGGCTGGGCCCATGAGCCATGGCCACTGAGCCTGCGTGTCCGGAGCCTGTGCTCCGCAGCGGGAGAGGCCACAACAGTGAGAGGCCCGTGTACCGCAAGAAAAAAAAAAATTTTTTTTTACAGAATAAAAAATGATTTATTTAAAAATTCAAATATTTTGAGAATAACATTAAAATAAGTAAATAGAAGCACTAATAAGTTGGCATCCATTGTCCTGAAGAGGTTTTCAATTGGAACTTTTTAGAGAGGTGTGATTTTTTTGCTCATTATGTGGCTAGGTAACAAAACCTTGTGATATTGGAGAAATACTTTGTTTTGCTTGCTTGTGTGTATTGCTAGCATTGATATTGCTAATCCAGTCTCACAGGGACAAGTAGTGGTGACAAATCTTGAGCCAAGAACTTAAAGATTCTAATATGAATGTCATCAGAATTTCTACACTAAAGATAAATATATTGCTGTTTACCTTCTAAAAACAAAGCAAAGGAACTCTCAAGAACTTTACTTAGGTGACACCTGTATTAACAGAACATTGATGGCCCATAGTTTAGATGTCCTGTCTCAACTTTTGGTTAGTGAGCTGAATTCAGAATGCTGATGTATAGTTTTTGCCATCGTCTTCCTGCTTTTCATTTCTTTTCCTTACATTTTTTTAATTTAAAAAATATCTGCTATTTAAAAAAATTAGAGATTTCACTCTCACATCACACATAAGTAGTTTGAAAATGTAGGAGCAAAAATTTACTTGTAGTATAGGTACAGGAAAGCTCAGTTAAATGGTTTTTTACATCTGCCAAGTGTTAAGACTATATCTGTTGATGGTAACTATCCTGGTGTGAAGTATCCTCAATCTGAAAAACAAGGATAGTCTTTCCTGGCTTCCAATTATACTTTTACATGGCCACAATTGAAAAATGTAAGCCTCTCAGAATACTTGGATCTCAAATGTTTCATAAAAGTAGTGTTCAGTTATAAATGGATCCCTTTCTATGCTTTGAAATGTAATGTGTGTACTTTCCTCCAGTGGGTAGGTGGGTAAGAGCAAGAGTTGCAGTCCTTAAAATAAATTGAAAGCATTCTTCCAGAGCTGCATTCAACTAATACCATCCATATTATCTTCAGTCAAACCACCCCACCAAATGAGGCAGTAGAGACACCTTATAAACATCAAACTAGTCTACAAGCCTGATACACTTGATCACTGATTACCCAGTTACTTAAGAGGCGGAATCTGAGCACAAAACAAAAGTAATTAAGTACAGGAGATTTGTTGTTTAATTATAAGCAAACTAAGTAAAACAGAGGTATTACTGTGAAAGGAAAAATATAACAGAAATTGTCTCAAATGTGACTCTTTAAAGCATTACTTAGTAGTCAAGTGACTTGCATCATTTAACAATAGAAAATTAAGAAAATGGGCAAAAATGTGTTTTTCACTTCCTGAGGTGCAATTTGGTTCTCTTTTTTTAAAAATTTGTGTAATTGTGAAATTAAATTTAACAAGTGGTGAAGGAAGTAAAATTTTAAATGCCTTTTGATACTAAATTTTTGACAAAGAGTAAATAAACACTCTTTTATCTACTTGCACTCTTTTCTGATGAGCCTAGTATCAGTAAAAATAGGTCACCTTGGAGATATAGGATAATAGCAACATTAGCTTCACATATCCTCTGAAAAAGAAGAAAATAGAATGCAGTAATATGCATGATCATGCAAATCTAAAAGCTCCTAGATTTCCATTTTTTCAGTTGTTTCTCAAAGTTAAATTTAAAATATAGGGAGACTTTTCTCCCTGAATTACTCTTTATTTCTATCTGATTAGAGTTTCTATTAAACACATGCTCAGTAGCAACTGAAATATTAAATGGAAACACACATCTGTTTCTATTGGAGTATTTTCAACCTGAAACTGGCAGTTTTCTAAGACTTAATCCAAACTGTTAACCAGTATGTGTTTTCTGATGAGATTTCAGCAAAGCAGTGTCACATGTAAGGAGGGAAGATTACTGCTACAAGTGAGATGTTGCTCAGCCAGAACTGAAGAATTCTCAGGAATGTATTACTCCCCATCTTCCTGTACAAACACCCATAATAATCTTTGTTCTCAGATCAACACGTCTCCATTTCTGGTATTGATTTTAGGTGATGTTGCAATGGTAGATAGTGTGCTGGGTTTTGAATAAATAATTAGTATCTACGTAATGCTTTAGAGTAGAGGAGAATGATAGGAAATGATTGTCACTAGGACACATATGCCAGCGGAATGATCAGAATGCTTTTATTGGTGATCCGGAGAGTAATTCTAGCTCCTAGTAG
Source organism: Tursiops truncatus (assembly GCF_011762595.2). NCBI lineage: Eukaryota > Metazoa > Chordata > Mammalia > Artiodactyla > Delphinidae > Tursiops > Tursiops truncatus. The sequence goes on from NC_047038.1 coordinate 122,815,584, forward strand.
AGCATGGTGAGTGAGGATACCAGCTATCAGATTGTTCACTTCTGTAATTGAGTAATGACACTATTTATGTATAATTAAGGGGAACATGAAAACAACCAACTTTTGACCTATGGCTGTCATTAATTTTTTTTTAATATTTATTTATTTATTTTTGGCTGTGTTGGGCCTTCGTTTGTGTGCGAGGGCTTTCTCTAGTTGTGGCAAGCGGGGGCCACTCTTCATCGCAGTGCACGGGCCTCTCACTATCGCGGCCTCTCTTGTTGCGGAGCACAGGCTCCAGACGCGCAGGCTCAGTAGTTGTGGCTCACGGGCCTAGTTGCTCCGCGGCATGTGGGATCTTCTGTCATTAATTTTTGATATGCTAGACATTTCACCTGGAGCCTCATACACATTCTTTGCAATAACCCTTAGATTATGATTGTGATGAACTTTTTTCTTTTTTTAGCTGTATTTTTTTTAGTAAAATGCTGCCTAATTTTCACTGTGACTGATATCAGTATATTCCCATAGAATGTACATGATCGACCTTGAAGAAAAATTATAGAATCAGGCAAAAGTATTATTGAAAAATTGGTATTACATAACAAAGACAAGATATCATTATTGGCATAGTAAGAATTGCCAACACAAAGAAAAGTATAAAAACTTCACCTAAAGTTTAATAAAAAAAAGACTGGAGTGTGGAAGGAGATTTTTGCAATATAAGGGTAAAGTGCTTTGCTTACTTTATTATATTTTAAACATATAAAGTTATGAAAATTAAGACATGGAACTGATGCAGAAACAGATTGGTGGAAATAAATAGGAAGACTTCCATATAATAATGTCTGTCAGAGCAGTAATGGGGCAAGAGATTATTAATATTGAATTGTTTAAAAAATGTTTTTATATTTGGAAAAATAATTTAGGTCTCAATTTTACATATTACAGTAAAATAAATTCTGCATATACTAAAGATTTATAAAACAGTACTACTCCTAGAATAAAATACAGATCAGTACCTATATAATAGTGTGCTGTGTAATGACTTTCTGTGTTTGAGCCCATGGACATTAAAAGAAAGGAAAACATTAATACCTTTTATAAAATAAAAATGAAGTTCTTTATGGAAAAATACCTATGTATATGTGTTTAAAATATGCGTTTATAGGTGAAGATATTTTTTTTGGCTTTAGTGTTTTGCAATATATCAAGAAGTAAATGATTTTGTGTATAGAGTTTATGAAATATTATTCCTAATATCTTTTCAGATGTGTGGCTAGTATGGCGGAAATACAGTTTCAAAAAGAAAAAGAATGACACATTGACTGCTAAAGAAAAGCTTTTTCATATTTTTTAAATGGATGATAATAGATACCTAGTGTTCACCTCTTATGCACCCAGTTGCTGAGGGAAGGATCTCTGCCCTCAATAGTGTGAAATGACCAAACACACAGCACCCAACATGGGATAGTGAAATTGGCAGCACTGTTTAAAGAATCTTCCTTTCTTCTTCACTTGGGGTTCTCAGTGGCTCCAGGCCAAAGAGCCGGTGGGACCCATGGCTGTTGGTGGGACCACCCATGGCAGACAGCATGGTCTGTGGCTGTCTGTGAGACCACCCGAGACTGACAGCGGGACCCATGGTTCTCAGTGGGACCTGTGATGTTTGGTGTGGCCTGTGGCTGTTGGTGGCACCTATGGTGGCAGTGGGGTTTGAGGTCATCGGTGAGGCCCGTGGCGGTCGGCGTGGCCTGAGGCCCTTGGGCAGACCCTCGCCAGCTCTCCAGTCTGTCCCCTCCAGTCCGCCGTCCTCACTTGCTCCTGCCCAGAACACTCACTCCAGAGATCTCTCAACTGTGCTTTCAGAAGTGCCCTTCCTGACTGCTCTGTTCTCCCCAGGACGGTGGCAGTATTGAAGCTTGTGACAAGTGCCTTCGCACAGACTCTCCCCTCGCAACTGTCAACATTTGCCGTGGGCACCACGCCGCTGCCCACCTGCCGGCCCCGGCCGCACCTCCTCGTGAAAGTGCTTTTTTTGTAAATATGTACATATTAAATGAATCACTCTGTATATTTGATTTAATAACTTAAATGTGTTGTCCTCCCTTGGGAAAAGAAAAAACAAAACAATTTTTTAGTAACATGTACTTACTCCCTGGGAGAGGGGGACAGGGCTTGCGTTCGGAAGCATATTGAACAGCTAGGACCTATGGGAGGCAGCCTTTGAAGTAACAAGAAGATGAGGTACCCCTTAGTCTGGCTGAGAAGTGAAACACATTGGGATTGAGGATTGGTCGAGTGCAGTTGTTCCAGCTGATAGGGAAACTAGCCAGATGCAAGAGCCATTTAACACCCTTTTATCTTCTTGCTGTAAATTTTTTTTAGCAAAATTGGGTCGAATTTTCCAATTGGGTCAAATTTTGGACCTCTGTTTTATTTTTATTTATATTTATTTATTTATTTTTAAATTGAGGTATAGTTGCTTTACAACAAAGTGAATCAGCTGTATGTATACATATATCCCCTTGTTCTTGGGCCTCTCTCCTCCCCCCACCCCCCTATCCCACCCATCTAGGTCACAACAGAGCACCGAGCTGAGCTGCCTGTGCTATGAAGCAGGTTCCCACTAGCTATCTATTTTAGACATGGTAGTGTATATATGTCAATCCCAATCTCCCAGTTCACCCCACCCTCCCTTCCCCCCTCTGTGTCCACATGTCCATTCTCTATGTCTGCGTCTCTATTCCTGCCCTGCAGATAGGTTCATCTGTGCCATTTTTCTAGATTCCACATATATGCATTAATATACGATATTTGTTTTTCTTTCTTCACTCTGTATGACAGACTCTAGGTCCATCCACGTCTCTACGAGTGACCCAATTTCATTCCTTTTCATGGCTGAGTAATATTCCATTGTATATATGAACCACATCTTCTTTATCCTTTCATCTGTCGGTGGGAATTTAGGTTTCTTCCATGTCCTGGCTATTGTAAAGTGCTGCAATGAATATTGGGGTGCATGTGTCTTTTTGAATTATGGTTTTCTCAGGGTATATGCCCAGTAGTGGGATTCCTAGGTCATATAGTAGTTCTATTTTAGTTTTTTAAGGAACCTCCATACTGTTCTCCATAGTGGCTGTATCAATTTACATTCCCACCAGCAGTGTAAGAGGGTTCCCTTTTCTCCACACCCTCTCCAGCATTTATTGTTTGTAGATTTTTTTTTGATGATGACTTTTCTGACCAGTGTGAGGTGATACCTCATTGTAGTTTTGATTTGCATTTATCTAATAATTAGTGATGTTGAGCATCTTTTTATGTGCCTCTTGGCCATTTGGGTCTTCTTTGGAGAAATGTCTTTTTGGTCTTCTGCCCAATTTTTGATTGGATTGTTTGTTTTTTTGATACTGAACTGCATGAGCTGTTTTGTATATTTTGGAGATTAATCCCTTGTCAGTTGCTTCATTTGCAAATATTTTCTCCCATTCTGAGGGTTGTCTTTTCATCTCATTTGTGGTTTTCTTTGCTGTGCAAAACCTTTTAAGTTTAATTAGGTCCTATTTGTTTATTTTTGTTTTTATTTACATTATTTGTTGTGTCTAGATTTTTTTCTTTATTTCCCCCCTTCCTTTTTTGTCACTGGATATATTTGGTGTGAGGGGTTCTTTTTATACTGTTCATATTTATCAATTCCTTTCTTCCCTTCTCCAGAAAGCCTCAGATCAGTATCATTAGGGACAGGGGCCTCCCCAGTGCCAGTGGTTGTATGGTTTAAGGAAACTGGCTTAAGGAATGTTTGAATTAACCCCTTCACTATACCACAGATGTTTTCCTCTATAAGTCTGAGGATCGTTTTTTTTTTGTTAACAGAGGCATAAGTAGGGGGGAGGTGCAGTAGAAGACCCCTGGGACCATAACTCAGAGCTTAGTAGATCAAAACCATCCTTTGCTACAGCCTGTGCAGGTTTGAGTTTCTGGCTGCATAGTTGTAGTTCTGGGCTGATAGGGAAACTAGTCAGATGAGGAACCTTTCCTGCTGCGTGGGGACATATGTGGTGAGAGCAGGGAAACTGAGGAGCCAGTGAAACTTAAAGATGTCAGGGCAGTACATGAAGTTTTAGAACATAGAGTACCCCTAAGTCATGTAATGTTTGTATATGTTTTTTTTAAGTTATGTAATGGTTTAAAAAAGCAACCACAGAAATTACATTTTTTTTGCAATTATATGGTTACAATAAAAATTTTACAGCAATTTGTAAATATTTGAGTGTGTATACAGTTTTTAAAAAACCTTTTTTGGAGGTACTTGAGTAAAACTATTTGAAAGTCACTGCTCCTCTTTCATAGTCTGCCTTTGCTTTCACTTTGCTCACTATAGGAACATTAGAGAGTTCTTTTACATATATCACACTTACCTTTAAATACATTTGTATCTTGCTTAAAATCTTAGGAAATGTGTATTACTTCTCAGTGCCTAGTATTGAGCTTAAAAATTTTTCTTTTACATCTTTATTGTAGTATAATTGCTTTACAATGGTGTGTTAGTTTCTGCTTTATAACAAAGTGAATCATACATATACATATACATATACATATGTTCCCATATCTCTTCCCTCTTGCATCTCCCTCCCTCCCACCCTCCCTATCCCACCCCTCCAGGCGGTCACAAAGCACGATGCTGATCTCCCTGCGCTATGCGACTGCTTCCCACTAGCTATCTACCTTAAGTTTGGTAGTGTATATATGTCCATGCCTCTCTCTTGCTTTGTCACAGCTTACCCTTCCCCCTCCCCATATCCTCAAGTCCATTCTCTAGTAGGTCTCTGTCTTTATTCCTGTCTTACCCCTAGGTTCTTCATGACATTTTTTCCCCTTAAATTCCATATATGTGTTAGTATATGGTATTTCTTCTTCTCTTTCTGACTTACTTCACTCTGTGTGACAGACTCTAGGTCTATGCACCTCATTACAAATAGCTCAATTTTGTTTCTTTTTATGGCTGAGTAATATTTCATTGTATATATGTGCCACATCTTCTTTATCCATTCATCCGATGATGGGCACTTAGGTTGTTTCCATCTCCGGGCTATTGTAAATAGAGCTGCAATGAACATTTTGGTACATGACTCTTTTTGAATTATGGTTTTCTCAGGGTATATGCCCAGTAGTGGGATTGCTAGGTCATATGGTAGTTCTATTTGTAGTTTTTTAAGGAACCTCCATACTGTTCTCCACAGTGGCTGTATCAATTTACATTCCCACCAGCAGTGCAAGAGGGTTCCCTTTTCTCCACACCCTCTCCAGCATTTATTGTTTCTAGATTTTTTGATGATGGCCATTCTGACTGGTGTGAGATGATATCTCATTGTAGTTTTGATTTGCATTTCTCTAATGATTAATGATGTTGAGCATTCTTTCATGTGTTTGTTGGCAGTCTGTATATCTTCTTTGGAGAAATGTCTATTTAGGTCTTCTGCCCATTTTTGGATTGGGTTGTTTGTTTTTTTGTTATTGAGTTGCATGAGCTGCTTATAAATTTTAGAGATTAATCCTTTGTCAGTTGCTTCATTTGCAAATATTTTCTCCCATTCTGAGCGTTGTCTTTTGGTCTTGTTTATGGTTTCCTTTGCTGTGCAAAAGCTTTGAAGTTTCATTAGGTCCCATTTGTTTATTTTTGTTTTTACTTCCATTTCTCTAGGAGGTGGGTCAAAAAGGATCTTGCTGTGATTTATGTCATGGAGTATTCTGCCTATGTTTTCCTCTTAAGAGTTTGATAGTTTCTGGCCTTACATTTAGGTCTTTAATCCATTTTGAGCTTAATTTTGTGTATGGTGTTAGGGAGTGATCTAATCTCATACTTTTACATGTACCTGTCCAGTTTTCCCAGCACCACTTATTGAAGAGGCTGTCCTTTCTCCACTGTACATTCCTGCCTCCTTTATCAAAGATAAGGTGACCATATGTGTGTGGGTTTACCTCTGGGCTTTCTATCCTGTTCCATTGATCTATCCTGTTTTTGTGCCAGTACCATACTGTCTTGATTACTGTAGCTTTGTAGTATAGTATAAAGTCAGGGAGCCTGATTCCTCCAGCTCCGTTTTTCGTTCTCAAGATTGCTTTGGCTATTCGGGGTCCTTTGTGTTTCCATAAAAATTGTGAAAGTTTTTGTTCTAGTTCTGTGAAAATGCCAGTGGTAGTTTTATAGGCATTGCATTGAATCTACAGATTGCTTTGGGTAGTAGAGTCATTTTCACAATGTTGATTCTTCCCATCCAAGAAGGTGGTATATCTCTTCATCTATTTATATCATCTTTAATTTCTTTCATCAGTGTCTTATAATTTTCTGCATACAGGTCTTTTGTCTTCTTAGGTAGGTTTATTCCTAGATATTTTATTCTTTTTGTTGCAGTGGTAAATGGGAGTGTTTTCTTGATTTCACTTTCAGATTTTTCATCATTAGTGTATAGGAATGCAAGAGATTTCTGTGCGGTAATTTTGTATCCTGCTACTTTACCAAATTCATTGATTAGCTCTAGTAGTTTTCTGGTAGCATCTTTAGGATTCTCTATGTAAAGTATCATGTCATCTGCAAACAGTGACAGCTTTACTTCTTCTTTTCTGATTTGCATTCCTTTTATTTCCTTTTCTTCTCTGATTGCTGTGGCAGAAACTTCCAAAACTGTGTTGAATAACAGTGGTGAGAGTTGGCAACCTTGTTCTTGTTCCTGATCTTAGTGGAAATGCTTTCAGTTTTTCACCATTGAGGACGATGTTGGCTGTGGGTTTGTCATATATGGCCTTTATTATGTTGAGGAAAGTTCCCTCTATGCCTACATTCTGCAGGGTTTTTATCATAAATGGGTGTTGAATTTTGTCAAAAGCTTTCTCTGCATCTGTTGAGATGATCATATGGTTTTTCTCCTTCAATTTGTTAATATGATGTATCACGTTGATTGATTTGCGCATATTGAAGAATCCTTGCATTCCTGGAAAAAACCCCACTTGATCATGGTGTATGATCCATTTAATGTGCTGTTGGATTCTGTTTGCTAGTATTTTGTTGAGGATTTTTGCATCTATGTTCATCAGTGATATTGGCCTGTAGTTTTCTTTCTTTGTGACATCCTTGTCTGGTTTTGGTATCAGGGTGATGGTGGTCTCGTAGAATGAGTTTGGGAATGTTCCTCCCTCTGCTATATTTTGGAAGAGTTTGAGAAGGATAGGTGTTAGCTCTTCTCTAAATGTTTGATAGAATTCGCCTGTGAAGCCATCTGGTCCTGGGCTTTTGTTTGTTGGAATATTTTTAATCACAGTTTCAATTTCAGTGCTTGTGATTGGTCTGTTCATATTTTCTATTTCTTCCTGATTCAGTCTTGGCAGGTTGTGTATTTCTAAGCATTTGTCCATTTCTTGCAGGTTGTCCATTTTATTGGCATAGAGTTGCTTGTAGTAATCTCTCATGATCCTTTGTATTTCTGCAGTGTCAGTTGTTACTTCTCCTTTTTCATCTCTAATTCTATTGATTTGAGTCTTCTCCCTTTTTTCTTGTTGAGTCTGGCTAATGGTTTATCTATTTTATTTATCTTCTCAAAGAACCAGCTTTTAGTTTTATTGATCTTTGCTATTGTTTTCTTCATTTGTTTTTCATTTATTTCTTCTCTGATCTTTATGACTTCTTTCCTTCTGCTAACTTTGGGGTTTTTTTTGTTCTTCTTTCTCTAATTGCTTTAGGTGCAAGGTTAGGTTGTTTATTAGAGATGTTTCCTGTTTTGTAAGGTAGGATTGTATTCCTATAAACTTCCCTTTTAGAACTGCTTTTGCTGCATCCCATAGATTTTGGGTCATCGTGTCTCCAGTGTCATTTGTTTCTAGGTATTTTTTGATTTCTTCTTTGATTTCTTCAGTGATCACTTCGTTATTAAGTAGTGTATTGTTTAGCCTCCATGTGTTTGTATTTTTTAGAGATCTTTTCGTGTAATTGATATCTAGTCTCATAGCATTGTGGTCGGAAAAGATACTTGATACAATTTCAATTTTCTTAAATTTACCAAGGCTTGATTTGTGACCCAAGATATGATCTATCCTGGAGAATGTTCCATGAGCACTTGAGAAAAATGTGTATACTGTTGTTTTTGGATGGAATGTCCTATAAATATCTATTAAGTCTGTCTTGTTTAATGTATCATTTAAAGCTTGTATCTCCTTATTTATTTTCATTTTGGATGATCTCTCCATTGGTGAAAGTGGAGTGTTAAAGTCCCCTACTATGAATGTGTTACTGTTGATTTCCCCTTTTATGGCTGTTAGTATTTGCCTTATGTATTGAGGTGCTCCTTTGTTGGGTGCATAAATATTTACAATTGTTACATCTTCTTCTTGGATCTATCCCTTGATCATTATGTAGTATCCTTCTTTGTCTCTTTTATAGTCTTTATTTTAAAGTCTATTTTGTCTGATATGAGAATTGCTACTCCAGCTTTCTTTTGGTTTCCATTTGCATGAAATATCTTTTTCCATCCCCTCACTTTCAGTCTGTATGTGTCTCTAGGTCTGACGTGGGTCTCTTGCAGACAGCAAATATATGGGTGTTGTTTTTGTATACATTCAGCCAACCTGTGTCTTTTGGTGGGAGCATTTAGTCCATTTACATTTAAGGTAATTATCAATATGTATGTTCCTAAGCCCATTTTCTTAATTGTTTTGGGTTCATTATTGTAGGTCTTTTCCTTCTCTTGTGTTTCTTGCCTAGAGAAGTTCCTTTAGCAGTTGTTGTAAAGCTGGTTTGGTGGTGCTGAACTCTCTCAGCTTTTGCTTGTCTGTAAAGGTTTTAATTTCTCCATCAAATCTGAATGAGATCCTTGCTGGGTAGAGTAATCTTGGTTGCAGGTTTTTCTCCTTCATCACTTTACATATGTCCTGCCAGTCCCTTCTGGCTTGCAGAGTTTCTGCTGAAAGGTCAGCTGTTAACCTTATGGGGATTCCCTTGTGTGTTATTTGTTGTTTTTCCCTTGTTGCTTTTAATATGTTTTCTTTGTATTTAATTTTTGACAGTTTGATTAATATGTCTTGGTGTACTCCTTGGATGTTTCCTGTATGGGACTCTCTGTGCTTCCTGGACTTGATTAATTATTTCCTTTCCCATATTAGGGAAGTTTTCAACTATAATCTCTTCAAATATTTTCTCAGTCCCTTTCTTTTTCTCTTCTTCTTCTGGAACCCCTATAATTCAAATGTTGGTGCATTTAATGTTGTCCCATAGGTCTCTGAGACTGTCCTCAGTTCTTTTCATTCTTTTTTCTTTATTCTGCTCTGTAGTAGTTATTCCCACTATTTTATCTTCCAGGTCACTTATCTGTTCTTCTGCCTCAGTTATTCTGCTATTGATCCCATCTAGAGTATTTTTACTTTCATTTATTGTGTTGTTCATCGTTGTTTCTTTCATCTTTATTTCTTTTAGGTCCTTGTTAAATGTTTCTTCCATTTTGTCTAATCTATTTCCAAGATTTTGGATCATCTTTATTATCATTATTCTGAAATCTTTTTCAGGTAGACTGCCTATTTCCTCTTCATTTGTTAGGTCTGGTGGGTTTTTATCTTGCTCCTTCATCTGCTGTGTGTTTTTCTGTCTTCTCATTTTGCTTATCTTACTGTGTTTGGGGTCTCCTTTTCGTAGGCTGCAGGTTCATAGTTCCTGTTGTTTTTGGTGTCTGTCCCCAGTGGCTAAGGTTGGTTCAGTGGGTTGTGTAGGCTTCCTGGTGGAGGGGACTAGTGCCTGTGTTCTGGTGGATGAGGCTGCATCTTGTCTTTCTGGTGGGCAGGTCCACGTCTGGTGGTGTGTTTTGGAGTGTCTGTGGACTTATTATGATTTTAGGCAGCCTCTCTGCTAATGGGTGGGGTTGTGTTCCTGTCTTGCTAGTTGTTTGGCATAGGGTGTCCAGCACTGTAGCTTGCTGGTCGTTGAGTGAAGCTGGGTGCTGGTGTTGAGATGGAGATCTCTGGGATATTTTCACTGTTTGATATTATGTGGAGCTGGGAGGTCTCTTGTGGATCAGTGTCCTGAAGTTGGCTCTCCCTCCTCAGAGGCACAGCACTGACTCCTGGCTGCTGCACCAAGAGCATTTCATCCACACGGCTCAGAATAAAAGGGAGAAAAACTGGAAAGAAAGAATTAGTAGAAGTAGAAAGAGAGAAAGAAAGGAGGAAGGGAGGGAGGGAGGAAGGAAGGAAGGAGGGAAGGAAGGTAGAAAAGAAAGGAGATAAAGCAAAATAAAGTAAGATAAAATATAATAAAGTTATTAAAAGAACAAAAAAATATTAAGCGAAAAAAAAGAAAAAAAATTAAAAAAACAAAAAAACCCGGACGGATAGAACCCTAGGACTAATGGTGGAAGCAAAGCTATACAGACAAAGTCTCACACAGAACCATACACATACACACTCAGAAAAAGAGGAAAAGGGGAAAAAAATCATAAATCTTGCTCTGAAAGTCCACCTCCTCAATTTGAATGATTCGTTGTCGACTCATGTATTCCACAGCTGCAGGTACTTCAAGTTGATTGTGGAGCTTTAATCCGCTGCTCCTGAGGCTGCTGGGAGAGATTTCCCTTTCTCTTCTTTGTTCTCACAGCTCCCAGGGGCTCAGCTTTGGATTTGGCCCCGCCTCTTCGTGTAGGTCGCCGGAGGGCGTTTGTTCTTCGCTCAGACAGGACGGGGTTAAAGGAGCCGCTGATTCGGGGCCTCTGGCTCACTCAGGCCGGGGGGGAGGGAGGGGCACGGCGTGCGGGGCGGGCCTGCGGCGGCAGAGGCCGGCATGACGTTGCACTGGAGTGACGTTGCAGCAGCCTGAGGCGCGCCGTGCGTTCTCCCGGAGGAGTTGACCCTGGCCGTGGCTGGCTGCACAGGCTCCCCGGAAGCGGGGTGTGGACAGTGACCTGTGCTCGCACACAGGCTTCTTGGTGGTGGCAGCAGCAGCCTTGGCGTCTCATGCCCGTCTCTGGGGTCTGCGCGTTTAGCCGCGGCTCGCACCTGTCTCCGGAGCTCCTTTAAGCAGCGCTCTTAATCCCCTCTCCTGGGGTCTGCGCGTTTAGCCGCGGCTCGCACCTGTCTCCGGAGCTCCTTTAAGCAGCGCTCTTAATCCCCTCTCCTCGCGCACCAGGAAACAAAGAGGTAAGAAAAAGTCTGTTGCCTCTTCGGCAGGTCCAGACTTCTTCCGGGACTCTCTCCCGGCTAGCCGCGGCGCACTAACCCCCTGCAGGCTGTGTTCACGCCGCCAACCCCAGTCCTCTCCCTGCGCTCAGACCGAAGCCCGAGCCTCAGCTCCCAGCCCCGCCCGCCCCGGCTTGGTGAGCAGACAGGCCTCTCGGGCTGGTGAGTGCCGGTCGGCCCTGATCCTCTGTGCGGGAATCTCTCCGCTTTGCCCTCCGCACCCCTGTTGCTGTGCTCTCCCCCGCACCCCCGAAGCTTTCCCCCTCCGTCACCCGCAGTCTCCGCCCATGAAGGGGCTTCGTAGTGTGTGGAAACTTTTCCTCCTTCACGGCTCCCTCCCACTGGTGCAGGTCCCGTCCCTATTCTTTTGTCTCTGTTTATTCTTTTTTTCTTTTGCCCTACTCAGGTACGTGGGGGGTTTCTTGCATTTTGGGAGGTCTGAGGTCTTCTGCCAGCGTTCAGTAGGTGTTCTGTAGGAGTTGTTCCACGTGTAGATGTATTTCTGGTGTATCTGTGGAGCGGAAGGTGATCTCTGCGTCTTAGTCTTCCGCCATCTTCCTGGAAACCTCTGAGCTTCAGTTTTATAGATTTGGACCTGTATTCTGCGTAGCTTGTGACTTGAATTTTTCTTATTTTACTGAAGGATTTTATTTTCTATATTTTGTTCACTTTATTTATTGAATGAGTGAATTTTGACAGAAGTAGGTGAGATCAATAAAATATATATGTGATACTTTTTATATCCTATTAAATAATGTTTGTAAATGTGTTGACTACCCTCCAATTTATAAATTCAATAGATTATCTAATATTAGCACCAAATTAATTCAAGCAACATTTTCTAAACACCTACTATATTTAATGCATTAAGTTTGCTAGATGATACAAAATCAGTAACATTAAGTACCTGATCTCAAACATTTGACAAGCCATTATAGATCTACTAAGATATATTGTTTATCACTCTAGTACATAATGCAAAATGCAATTTAAAAGAAAGTGACCTAATATATCAGAAATACAGATGTTTTCTAAGATATGGATCTATAATTTGGCCAAGATGCTTGGTCAACTAGAATAAAATTAAAGTGTATTTTACCCTCTTGATACAGTGAAGTTTCTCATGGGTTTCTTATGAATAGCATCTTTTCTCCTATTATTCAACATTCAAAGTTACTTGAGAGTGATTCCGTGTATGTATGGTGTCAAAATGTTATTGAACGTACTGTATTTTTCTTTTCCTTTTAGATTTTGATATTAATTCTCCAATCAAATAATTTTATTATTAATTTTTACAAATATCTAGAGAAAAATAGATCTTGATTTTCCTCACTGAATAATAAAGAAATTTGTTTTGGGCTTGTTTTAAAGAGATATAAAAATTATGCCTTTGGCATTTTATTCATAGATGCAAAGGGACAAAATTTACATTTGATAAGCACCTACCACATTCCACACATTTGCAAACATTATTTTACTTGACCTCATAATAATCCAGAGAGTGATATCTTTAATTTACAGGTGACTTTGAGAGCCAGAGATATTAACTGACTTGTTCTGAATCACAGAGTAACTAAATGTCTGTGTAAGGATCTGAGCCCAGGCTGGTATCCAAACTAACTGATACCCAAACCAAACTGGTACCAAACCTCTTCCCATTTCACAGTAAAACTGTTTCCTATGGAAACATAGGAAAACTCATGTAGAGTTCTCCCCTGTTACGTGATGTATCAATTAGGGTTAAATTGTTTGATACTTTTAGAACCAGCACTATTAATTGGTCCCACTTTGGAGAGATTTATAGAATTTATTTATTCATTTAACAAATATTTATAGAGTGTTGGTTCGTGCCAAGCACTGTTTTATGCACTGAGGATAGAATAGGAAGTAAAACACATCTCTGCTCTACAGTGTATATTCCAGTGAGCAAGGGAAGTTTTATATAAACAAACATATATAACAATACTGTTATAATAAGGGCGAGAAAGAAAAATACAAGAGGAAGGAAATGGTATCAGGACAATTAGAGGCTGGGGAGTGTTGCTTTAACTAATTAGGGAAGGTCAAACTCTTAGTCTGCAGTGTTTAGGATTGTAAAATGTATGTCATTGAAGATGCGCAGCCGACAAACAGACTAAAAAAAGAGGCATAGTAGCAAGGGAAGCCAATATTTCTAGGAGGATATTTTGATAATGTTTGGTAGAACTTTTGCAAAGGATGAGCTTCCTAAGTTTGGTGCAATATTTCTTGCTGCTGCAGATAATGTGGCTGCAAAGTTGGTTTGTGCAAGGAAGTTGATTTCAAGTCATGGGTAAAGGATTACTCATGAATTTAGAATCACTCAGACATACAAATCTTCCATTTTATCTCCATATGTTGCTATGAGCCTTAATTAACATTACTCCTATAACAACAAATCAAAGAAAGTGCAGACATTCTAGACTAGTATACAAGACTCATTCCATTTAAGAAGTACATTTATGTTTCCTTTGAAGGCACAGCAGATCTGTCATCATAAATTTATATATACTTTATAAACACTGAGTTTTTTATGGGTACTTTATTGGCTTTAACATTTATGAAATAGTAGCCATTTTAACTCCATGTACTCAAACATTGATTTTTCTCAACACAGTACCATTGCTACAACAGCATTCCATTTAAAAATAGGCTAAAGCAGCTGTCTACTGATGGTTTCTATTGATCATGCATAGACATTTGGATTCATGGTATAGCAGAATATTGTAAATTTCAGGGTTTTTTCTATTGGTTTCCATTTTTAACTGCAAACAGTGTTTTGCCTGTCATTGAGAATTATTTTTAAAGCAGTCAGCATTCATAAATGACAATTGAAAATGTTTTTTTGAATAAGAATTCAAACCTTTTGTTCAATGAAAATTGAACATTTAAAAATTAAATGAAAAAAGGTAATGGGTATATACCTCATCAGTTAAAACACATATGTGCATCTTATTTGAATTATCCATATCTGCTACCAATCTGTCTATCTATCTAATCTATCATCTATCTATCTGTCATCTATCTATCTACCTACCAATACCTACCTATCCAGTATATATAGCCAAAAGAAAATAACTTTATTATAAAAGGGCAGGAACAAAAAGCTCACACATGAAGAAAAGCAGAAATATTTACTATCACTGATGATCAAAAGAATGCAATGAAAACAATAAAATAATATGAAAACAGTCATTAAATAAGAAAATTATTTAAATGACAATGTTATTAATGCTCAGAAACTGTTGTTATAATTAAATATTAATGTAATTAAATATATATTTAAATATTGAAACTAATTTATTCTCAATCTTACTGTACAAAATATTTAAGATTAGTTATTAAAATAAATAATATAGCAAAAAAATTGTCATGAGAGTAAGACAAAGGGAATATATGGGTAGAAAATAGAAACAATGAAAATATTTGCACACAAAATTGCATGCTGTAGCTTTTTGTATATGAGCTAGAGCTGGCCAAAAACTTGGCTCAAGTTTCCTAGTGGCCAAAACAGAAAGAAAAATAAGTTTAGATAAACAGTTCATAATGTCCAAACACAAAATCAAACAATTGATCAAGGTAGTTTTTCTTGATGCTAGACCGAAGGGCAGCATATTTTCCGGGTTTCTCCTGAAGTACTAGAGTACTAGAGTATATCCTAAACTACATTTCTACAATAACGAGAATTCTGGTTCTCATAAAGCTGTTCGTTAAACATGAATCAGTGCAAACTGATAGCAGGAGGCCTACCATAAATCACTGAATTCTGAAAGCAGCCAAAAGCTGGTAAATATATATATTACAGGCATGTGCCCTAAAAGTTTAAGAGCAATCCACTTAAAATTGACAAAGAATAACATTCCTCTTATTTCTGCCAAATACTCCCATTAATATTGCTAACACATCAAATTCTTTCCTTTGGGAATCCAACCAGCTGTATTCCAAAAGATGAACCTTAAAAATCAACTGGTATAAAAGAAAACCTCCACAGGCCAGCATGAGGAGCTTGGCATGAAGGATAACTAAAAAAATTAAAATGATTACTGGAGTCAACCTAGATTGTTACTGAGCCAACATTCTACCCATTCAAGGAGGCAGGAGTGCCTCAGGATATTTGTACCAAGATATCAGTGAAGGGAAGAAGCTCACAAGTGTATTGGCCAGATAATTTCATTAGCAAACATTGAATAAAATGGGATAAGAAAATAGGATAAGAAAATTAAAAAAGAAAACTTCAGCATCTGTACTTTCAGAGAAAAACTAGGGAAATATTTTCTAAGGATGTGTAGTAAGCATATTAAGACAAATTTTGTGAAGATGGGTGAATCCTACTAATGGGAGAAAGCTCCCAATCATTTAGAAAAGACAAAGAAGTAATTTTGCGGTCATTAGTGGACAAAAAGTACTTGAAAAGTTTGGTAGTAATGTAGATTTTCAGATTCTGACCCCACAAATTCAATTTCAGGAGACCTAGGGTGGAGTCTGATAATCTCCACTCTAATTTAATAGACATCGGAAATGACCCTGGGTCAGATAGCCCTATGTAGCCACTTTCAGGAATGTTATTTCTATAGGAGGAAACAATATGGTTTAATGGAGAAACAACACAGTGATTTTGAAAAATTCAGTTATGATCTAAGTTCTAAAGTTGATCGAGTCTCCTTTCTTGGTAGATTTCCTTAGGAAGTATTCTTTCTCTTCACTACATGACAGATGAGTGAATGGATGTCTAAAATGGTCTAGGAATAGGAACTTAGCAATTCTTTCAAAATAATAAAATGGTTATATTCACAAAGATACTCCTTAGAGTAACATATATGTATGTAATGGCTAAAATTAATAAGCTAAATGCCTAACTAAGAATATTCATGTAAATTATATTTAATTGTATTGAATTACATAAATTAAATTGAATAAATGACAATATCAATAAGGTAATTATATTAGCATATATTATTTATAGTATATGAATATACAGTGTTAACTGAAACAGAAATCAAGATTAAATGTGCATGATGATAATAACTATGTAAATTATGCATGTGTATGATAATATTCACAAGGAGACTTTGGGAGAATTAAAATAGTTGTGTTTGGAGCGGCAAAAGAGCATATTTTTTGTATAGTTTCATAATGGGTTTATTATAATATACTTCAAAAGTGTTCAAAATCAGTATTAACAATATCTTAAGTAGTTACATTAAAATTATAATTATAACTTGCTTTCTGAAAAGGTATGGTAGGTTAGTACTTTGGCCAAGCATATGTTGATATATATAATACTTGGGGGAAAACATTATTGCTACTTCTTCAAAGAGTTTTATTTTAATGTTTGGAATGAGAAGCCCATGATAAAATATTTTTTATACTAAATTCTGGCTGCCTATAAATCTACTTTTACCTTTCAAATCTGTTGTTTGCACTGTTAAAATTTTTCTTCTCTGTAGTCCAAGGGTGACAGAGAAATTGGGATGATTTTATTTCTGTTGTATTCTCATGTATATTTAATGTAAAAAAGGCTTTTTATATTTTAAACTTGCATTACTGAAATGATTTATCTAATACTAACCATAGAAATACAGTCCCTAGAGAATGGTGTTATTTCTATTCTCTTAAATATATTCTGGTGAAAGCCAAAAGAATATATTCCTAATGTATAGTCTTGGGTATTGTATTGTAACATCAAGTAAACCGTAGGATTTTACTGTACCCCAAATTTTATTTTTATGTTGAAAAACACTCACCTTTTTCTGAACTCATTTGACATGCTTAGCAATATTTAGCAATATGATACTTAGATTATTTCAAGAACCCCTTTGCTATTGTGCTATGTTATAATATTGATATCATCTTCAGATTACATACGAAAATCATAATTTATACATGTGTAACATGAAAATAATTTGTTGTAAGATCTTAAAACTAACTTGTTTACCTGTTAATAACAAATTTCTACAGGCATGTGACATCTGCCCCTTATCAAGTGACATATGTACTGTCAAAGAACATTTGACAGTTCTTTGGCTCACGTTTTCCAAATCGCCTGTTCCAAGAATAATGATGAGTTAAAATCCTGTGTTTTTTTCCTTGTTTCATTTCCAATGACTGAAATCTATACCTGTTAGATTTCAGAGTAATTTCTAACATTCTGAAATCAGGAATATTTATATTTCTTTTCATAATTTATTTTGAGGAAATCATGACAATACATTGCTTTCCCAGGTAACAGTTCTAGGCACAAGTAAGACTTCCTTTTGATAACTCCAGAGAAAATAGAATTTGTTTTGTGTTTACCTTAAATGCTTTCATCCGTATAAGCAAACAAAAGTATTAACTCCTATTTATAGAACATATGTGGAGTTTCAATAGGATTACATTAATAACAAGCAATATTTTGGGTGCTCTTCTTCCCACCAAAATGTTCTGGAAATCTAAGTAGGCCTTTGTAAAATATCTCCATCCAATTTTTGGCAATCCCGGGAAGGTATCGTGCATTTACCATCAATAACTTCTCTCTTAAATGATGTTAAATGATGCAAAAACTCTCTGCTCTCTTGCTCTGGCTGCTGTGAGGACATACTTTCTGTAGAATCATCTAGTGCATGGGGAGACAATTAAAACAACTGCTGCTTCTACTGCCTTTAGCCAAGGATGAAGAGCCATCCTACCACTCATTTCCTAATAACAATATACTTATTCTTTAATTTATTTAAATATATTCGATAAGCTCTTAATATATGTGAAGAGCTGCACCAGACACTGGGCATACAAAGATGAATATGCCCTGGCTCCCGTCCTGAAGCAGCAGATAGTCTATTTAGGGGAAGAATAGAAGAAAACAGGAAGATAATGAAAAAAGCTATGCTTTATGAAAAAAGCTATGCTAGGTAAGCACAGAGGGCTACATACACACATAGGAGGAGAATTCAAACCATTTCTATAGGTTCAGAAAACTACCAGTAAAAAAGTGATGTCTAAGCTAAAATTTTAATAGTAACTAACCACAGAAAAGTGTGTATAGAGGGGTGTATAGAGGGAGTGCATAATAGTAACAATTATTAATTTTTGTTATATTTTTACTAACTCATAACTCGCTATTTGGAGACTTAAATAAGATAATACATGTAGAATCTTAGAACGAGTATGACTGTCATATGGTAAATGTTCCCAAAATATAAGATATCATCCTCATATATACATCACTATAGCAATTGTTAATATCTCGTTTATCATTTATAATTAATATAATCTTATTAATATACTATGATTGTATCATTTAATAAAATGCTACCACTACTATCTCCATTTTACCGATAAGAACAGGAGGGTTCAATAGCATTAATTTCTTGTGGAAGTTAACATAGGTAGTAAGAGGTGTAGCCTATTCCTAAACTGGCTCTGCCTGAATCCATAGCCTACCATTAACAAACTTCCTGAAAAGAGCTTTCCTGCTAGAAAGGACTGTCTGTGCAAAATAGCCTGAAATGAACTGAGATGAGTGAGTAGTAATCCAGGGAATCACAAGTTGTTTTACACAAGCTGGAGATAGAGCTGTATGTGGACCTGAGAGGTATACAGCGGTCATAATTTTTACTTTAATCTAAAAATGAGAACCTTTCAGCTTTCATTTCAATGTTTTTACTTTCTGGTTCTTATGAGACTAATAATGTGGAAAGGCACAGGAATGGATGCCAGCCAATCAATCAATCTTGGTGGCAAGTTTATGACATTGAACTCCTTTGAAGCACTGTGGAAAAGACTGACCAACAAGGGAGTTATGCCAGACCAATAACACTGCTCTGGCTACTGCAGTGCTAGTGTCCACAGTGTAACACCACCACCACTGCCTCAGGCTAATATCCATGTCATCAGTGATGGTGTCTGTGGATCCCCAACATCCTGGTGCTGCTTCCTATGGCTATGGATGCGTTGTGCTGGGACCTCCATGGTGATAGCCCAGCAGGATGATGCTGATGTGCTAGAAGATTCAGTGTCCCAGAGTTGCATTGTGGGTTTTTGATCCCCAGAGTACGGAAGCTTCATTGTGTTCTCTTCCAAAATGGAGGAAGTGCTGTCATTAATTTTGGTTACGCTTAGCAATGTGACCTTTCATTTTAATGTCTTATAAAATTTTACCAATTTATACTTTAGGCTTTTACACTGCAGTCCCACTTTTCCTTTTCTGGCACAATGTTGCTTAAAATAATGATTTGTTGAATTAATTTATTTCAATTTATTATCCCTGTTCCATAAAAGTGTGAAGTGACTCCAAAATCCATTACCACTTCGGTTTTATAAGTTCAATAAAAATATCTGGGAATATGCATTTTGTTCCTTAAAATTATATATATATATACACACACACATATATATATATATATATATGTATATATATATGAGAAACTTTTCTGGTGTTTTGACATAAAATTGTGTCAACTCTCAGCATTTCATTCTGTTCCTAGTGATGCCAAGCAATTAGCCTTCTCTCTGATACCATTTAAAAAGACCTCATTTTGCTTCTGTGCCCTAGTAAAGGCAAGGTATATCATATCCAAGTGGCCATGTGGCCAGTATTGCCAGTCATGTCCTGGGTCCAGTCAGACCACCATGTAATAAAGTCAAATGGGCCCAGCAGAAACCCAATGTAAAATGGAAATGGTACATTCAGGATTAGCATCAGGCGTGTCCAAAGATCACAGTAAGCTGTATGCGGAGCTAGACCAGATCCTCATGTTACCAGTCCATGTTGCACTGACTCCTATCAGCTCACACCCAAACTCATGGGAACCAGCTGATAGAGGATGAGAATAATTTGAGCCTGATTCAAGGGTAAGTCAGGTTAACATGTGGTTGCAAGATGAAAATGTTTTATTACTACGTTACCTTCTCACATAAGGGTGATCTGAAAAGGGAGCATTGAGAGTAAATCTCCCCAATGGGCAAAGCTTTGGGTTATGTAACTGACCATCCACTTTGTGTAGTGAAAGTTGTGATGTGAGGTAAGATTATGCTTGGATTTATAGGCAGGAGAATGGCTTAGCTAATTGGTTGGAATCTGAACAACTAAGATTGAGACAACTGAGAGATCTTTGAGAAGCAAGTTTAGGGAAGAAGCTTGTGGTTGAATCTATGGAAGTGGACACAGGATTTGAGGATCATGTAATTTCTACCAAAAACTATCCACTACTGAAGAGCTTCTAAACAAGTAAGTGGGCAGGATGACTTGGCCAGTAGATTTCAGCCAATTTCTGTTCTTAGCCATCAAAGCTTGGACAATGGACTCATAAACAAAGTAGATAGCAGATGATGACCAAGATGAGGGCTATACTTTGGAGCAAGTACATGGCACCCTGTTGAGGTTTGTCTTGCTCCTTCCACTGCTGAATGTCCAAACCACCTGCAACAAAGTTCAGTGCCATGGCTGAAATACAGTACTCACTTTAAAAAGAGACTAACGAATCATTTGGTGGTAAGTTGACTGCATTAGATGCCTTCCACTCTGGAATAGACTGGCCAGAATTCCGCCTGACCAGGATTGACCATACTTAGGATTTGAATTTGTCTTTTTTGTCTCCTGTGCCCCAGCAGTGCCACTCAGGGCTCAGAATGTGAAATAAGCTGATGTATGAAATCATATAGCATTTTCTTGGACTAAGAGATTGTTATATGACAAAGAATTACAGTCAGTGGTAGATACATTATTGTGGGATTCGTAGATCTTATCACATACAAAACTATTCTGAAATTTCTACCCTGATAAAGTAGTAGACTTAAACCTTTGAAGTCAGAGCTAAGACACTAGCTTGAGGATGACAGTCAGTGAAAATGAGGTAGTAACTTTCAGGATGCAGTATAAACCTTAAACCAATGGCCACTATATGGTGATGTGTGCCCAATCGGTAGACTGGATGGGTTTAGGGACCAATAAGTTATAATAATATTGGCCTTGCTTACCATCAGTTTTAGTGTTCTGTTTGTGGGATTTGTACCTCTTGTCCTCACAAGACTCAGTGTCTAAAGTCCCAAGTCCAGGGTGGACATTTCCAACAGGATACAAGTAAGAGTGTCTGTAAGCTATCACTGTCCCCTGTCTGATTGGGTTCCTTGCTACAGTAGATCAGCAAGCAGGGGTCAGTTACCCTATCATCAAGGAGAGGCAGGCTACCACCACATAATGGGGGTGAAGAGGAATGTATAGAACACTGGTGACCTTCTTGCATCTCTTGATATTCCCAAACTTAACTGAAACCACAAATGGACAAGGAGAGCAACCAACCCCTGATAAGGGCGTCATAAAAATGGATTTAGTCTCCTTGGACATGGTATGGATCATTCATCATGAAAGCCATTGAGACATACAGAAGTGCTAGCCAGAGGGGAGGGTAATCTAGAATGAATTTGGGGGAAGAGTGATGATGAGTATCAGTTACTGTGTCCAGACCAACTATAGCATTGAGAATTGTAGTTTGCCCTACAGTTTGTCCCACTCTTGTAAGTTTTCTCAGAAATTGTGACAGATAAAAATCTGAAAAAAGCTGTGCCTAGCTGCAGTATATTTAGTATTAACATAAGTGGGTCTGTGACTTGTGAAGTGTGAACTAGAATAGATTCTGTTGGTGACCTAGATTCCCTTTCCCAGCCAGTGTTGCCATACCCCACCTGCTTAGAGGTAGAGTTGCTAAGGCTCAGAATTGTCTGATTCTCCAGAGAGTCACCCCATTTACTCAACCCATAAGGATGCAGTTTGTGTTCAGTGACTGACTGTCATTCAAGATGTAGAGTTCCTCTTGGGTACAGACTGAAGCTAGATCTAACTGAGGCCACATCCTTCCTTAGCTGCTTTCCGTGCTCTGTGATGCTTCTTCATTCTCTTTCTCCTCAGAGCTCTCCCTCAACATATCATATGATCCTGTTTTAGACTCCACATTTGGAAACTCAACCTAAAAACATGGAGAAATATAATTTCCATATTAATATCCTTGAGACATTTACATACTATTGATGCGTGAGAAAAATTGTACAACTATTTATAGGGTACAATTGTTCAAATCTCTATTTTTTTAACTCAGACATTTTGTTTCTGAGTAAGTATCCTGCAGAAATAA
This sequence comes from Tursiops truncatus, assembly GCF_011762595.2. NCBI lineage: Eukaryota > Metazoa > Chordata > Mammalia > Artiodactyla > Delphinidae > Tursiops > Tursiops truncatus. The sequence continues at coordinate 122,837,894 of NC_047038.1, forward strand.
TCATGCAAAATTTGAAAAAATATATATATATACATAAATGATTATTATAACATTGTTTTTTAATTGCAGAAATGCTGAATGTGTATCAGTATGGGAATGGGTTAAATAAGTCATAATGCATCCATACATTCAATAATACAGTATTAAGTAGATTCATTTGCTCTTACATAGAAGTATGCCCAGTGTATGGTGGGAATAAATAAAAGAGCTTAAGTGAATATACTTTCATATTGGCAAAACAATTCTTTTGCAGGCTCTGCCTCTTATTTACTGCATGATGTCGAAAAAGGTACTCCACCTACATAAACCTACATTTCATTTTCTTCATTTTTAAAATTGCCTTTTAATAAGATATCACATGCAAAGCATTCAACACATAATTAATGGTCAGTATAAGTTTGCTCTTCTTTTATTATTATTATATTTTAAGTGAAAATGTTAAGTAGCAGAGCACTGATTCACTGAGTGTATTTAGAGATTGGTATAGTACTCATTAGTGTAGTTTAGATAGGATAGAACTTAAAGCATGGGCATGTAGCCAGTTCCCTAGACTAATGCCTTGTTGCATCACTAACTTTTGTGTAACCTTGGGGAATTTCTTAAACTCTCTAAACTCAAATTTCCTTGTCATCAAAATGGGTACAGTAGCAGTTCCTTCTCTGGGGGATTACTACCCTACCAGGCTTAAATGAAAGAAAAGCCATAATAGTTACTGCTTACTGAATGGCATTGTTGTAAATGTTTTACATGTATTTTTATCATAGTTTCACTGTAGCCCTAGAAGGTAGACATTGTTATTATCCCTGTTTTATATATGAGGAAATAAAAGCATAAAATACTTAAATAATTTGCCAAGGTTCATGTAGCTAGTACAAGGTGATTCAGGATTTGAATTCAGTCTGTCCAGTTTCACAGCCTGGGGCCATAACCACTTTGATGTAATGTGATTCCTAAGAAATATTAAGGGTTCAACAAATGGTATATTATCATATTTGTATAAAATGTATGTATACACACGTGTATGTGTATATATATATACACACATATATACACATGCACATAACGTGTGTGTGTTTGATTATTCATGGGAAAATATCTGGAAGGAGTTTAAACACTTGTTTGTTATGGTTACATCTGGGAATATGTTTCAGGGAGATCAGAGGAGGATATTCATATTTTAGTCAAAATATAGCTATTTTAAAAAAAGTTACAATAATCTAGATGCCCCCTCCAAAAATATTACAGTAAGCATGCATTATTTTGAAATAAGAGTAAAAATATAGTTTTAAAAATCAAGAAAATTACCTTAGTTAAATCCTAAAAATAGATTCAGTGAAGACAAGTTAAAATTAGTACACTTAGTAATAAAGCACCAATTACAATGAAAAGTTCAGTAACGATGGGTAGATAGGAAAAGTGGAAAGACAAGACATCTAATCATAGTTCACTAGAGATCGAATGCATTTATTATGTTGGAACAAAATTTAGGGGACAGAAAATCACTGGTGTTCTTAATTAGCTAGTTCATTGCCCAGCTGAAGGTGAACGGATCATTCCCTATTTCCACCTGGGGCACACTCCTTCTAAGGCTCCAATTGAACAATAAGATTAACAGTGATGGGTGGCTTCTCCTGGGCCCTCATTCTTACCCCCTTCAAAGGTACACAAAACGTTTGAGTTCCACATAAAATATAAAGGTGTCATTAATTTGAGATATTCATTTAGTTCTCAGACAGAATTGGAAGTTCGCTTTTCGTATTCCAAGCCAGACTATTTTTAAATTATTGGTTCTAATCAACACATTTAAAAAGGATTCAAGAGGGGCTTCCCTGGTGGTGCAGTGGTTGGGAGTCCACCTGCCGATGCAGCGGACACGGATTCGTGCCCTGGTCCGGGAAGATTCCACATGCTGCGGAGCGGCTGGGCCCGTGAGCCGTGGCCGCTGGGCCTGCGCGTCCAGAGCCTGTGCTCTGCGGCGGGAGAGGCCACAACAGTGAGAGGCCCGCGTACCGCAAAATAAAATAAAATAAAATAAAAAGGATTCAAGAGAATGTACATTGAGTTTAAGAGAGGAATTACAAAAAAAACTACTAAAGGAGACCACACAGTGAAAAAGCTGGGAAGAATTTAGGTAGTATAATTCGTACAAGAAAATAAAATAGGCATGGCTGTCGTGGGGTGCTGGTTTGGGGTAGCTATTGATAACTATGGCATGATGCACAGAACCAGGTTACCTTTCACAGTAAGCACATTTCTAATAGCTTAAGCTTACATTGTATTGGATATTCCAATAGAAAATATATTATGCAAGTGATTCAAAATAAGTTTTATCAACACAAAGAAATACAGCCTATAGAAGTAGAAAAACACATTCTATAAAGTTCCATATTGGATCATTCTCAAATATCTCTCACTTATTTTATCAAGGGGTTAAAATGGCCCAAGGAAGGTGTAGCTCTTCTACAGAACATATCTGCAATCTAGGCTCCTTTTGCCTAGAGTTGCTCTTATGATGTTTTATAGAACTGGCTTGTTCTGGCTGAAGTCCTGATGTTGTAAAGAGTAAAACATAAGGAAAAAAGGATGAACGCAGAAATCACACTGGCCAGGGCACACATCCTGCCTTTACACCAGCTTAGCTATATGGTTTGGGATGTTTTTGAATTTTTTGAGTCTCCGATTTTTATTTGGCAAAAATCACCTTAAAGAGTTGTAAAATTACTAAGACAATATACATGATAATGTGGCATATAGTAGGAGATGATAAATTAACTATTATCATTATTTTTCTATATCCCTCCACAGATTTATACTTAAGTCTTTTTGTGAAGGTCACAGTTTTCCAGGCCTCAGTGTATTGAAACAGCCAGATTACAAATGAACAACCACACTGCGGAGAAAATGGAATCATTAAGTAACCAAGGAGGAGCTAGAAGGCAGAGAGGAGAGTTACACAGAGAGAACAAGAGACAGTTCATTATTTCTGACTCACAGATGACATTTTCTCTTCTTTGGACACAAAAAGTTATGAGAATATACAGGGAAATGGAGCTACCGCTTTAGTGCTTGTGATTTCTATGTTCAGTGCGAATCAAGTACACCTGAGAGGCAAGGCCTGGCAGAATCAACCCCTGTAGTGGGCGGTTCAGCCTGTTTTGATGAGCCAAGTACCTATTCATTCAATTGAAAGGAAATTGGTTATGTTGATGTAGTCAGCTTCACAGCAAGCCAGGAGCTAAGTTCAGGGAGATACAAGGAGTTCAGTGAAGAAGTGCAAAGTCTCCTGACCAAGGGGAGTACTTTCAAGGTAGGATGCATCTTAACTTATAGGCTAGAAAGAGTTTTTTCACAATTTGGAAATGAAATTGCTTCTGTTCCCATTGCCACCTGGGGCTTGGTGACTTTAAAAAGGCGTTTTAAGGGCTTCCCTGGTGGCGCAGTGGTTGAGGGTCCGCCTGCCGATGCAGGGGACACGGGTTCGTGCCCCGGTCCGGGAGGATCCCACATGCCGCGGAGCAGCTGGCCCCGTAAGCCATGGCCGCTGAGCCTGTGCGTCCGGAGCCTGTGCCCCGCAACGGGAGAGGCCACGGCAGTGAGAGGCCCACGAACCGCAAAAAAAAAAAAAAAAAAAAAGGCGTTTTAATAACGTTGATGCAAGTTGGTTTTCTTTCAAAATGTAACCTTTGTCATTTTCAGTTTAGTATTTTATTTAGAGAGAATCTTAAAAACTTTTCTGCCATGTACTAATATTATAATGTTAGGAAATCACTTTATCTAATATTCAGTCTGTCCCTTAAAATGCCAGACTCCTCATTAGGCCCTAGGAATACAAAAGTGATTCCGACAAGATTGCTCCTCTCAGAGATGTTCATAGTCTAGTGGGGGAAATACAAGTCTGAATACATGATTTCAGTAATGTGAGAAAAGTGGCAATATTCACATGCATAAAATGGCACACTTCCCTAAGAGGTTTAGCAAAGGCCCCAGGAAGACAGTAGCAACTGAGCTCAGACTTTAAGGGTAAGCAGGCATTTTCCAGATTGAAAAAACAAAATGGACATTGCAGAGAGTGTCCTAAGGATGTTGACTATTTTAGCTCATTTAGCATGTGTCAGGTACTGAGGAAAATACTTTATGTGCATTAACACATTTGAGCCTCCAGCACTTGCCTGAGGTAAATTTTGTTTTTACTCCTTGGTATGTAAGTGGCTACAGGGATTACATATAACGACACAGTCTTTGAACACAAGGCAGTCTGACTTCACTTCTGTAACCACTTCACTGGAAAGTCTTTGGGTAAATGTATTATCATGCCACCGTAGAAAAGCACCGAAGGGAAGAAAACAGAGCATTAATTAATTCATGAGCACCTACTCTCTGCCAGGCACTGGGCTGGGGTGAACTGTCCAGAGAAAATTTAGGAGGATACTAACAAAACAATGAGGCTGAAGAAGCAAGTCTTGAGAGAAAAAGTAACTACTGGAAATTCGTTGTTGCCAGTAGATTAGGGATGAGAGATGGAGTAGACAAAAATGACTGATGGTTTTTGCTTGAAAAATGGAGTAAATATGATGACATAATATGAAGCAGGAAAAACAGGAAGAAAAATTTAATGGGGGAAAACAGGGCATTCATTTTGGAGCCCTGGGTTTCCCATGAAAATTAGTCAAATTACCTGCTTAACTACATCTCAGTTCAGTTAAGAATATCAGATTATGCAGTGATGCTTTTAACACTACCATATTATGCAAAGGTTAAAACAAACTATCTTACTCCAAGTGAATGAAAAGCCACAATGATATAAACTCATTCAATCAGGAAACATGGGAAACTCTAAGAGGGTCCTTCAGGGAGGTAAATGGCTACTTCCGAAGTCTGACATAGAACAGATAATAAATATTTGTGGAATGAAATAATAAATTAATGAATAAATGAATGTGCAAATTCATGGTGAGATTATCTACTGAATTTACTTGTAGAGCACAAATGAGAGAAAATGGACCTGAATTAGTGCAAAAGAGAGTTGAAATTCATAAATCATTAACTTCTTAAGCTTGTAGAGTATTACCCCTGGAGATGTTCCATAAAGGGAGAAACTGTCAGTGCTGGAGAGGTTGCTGCTTTGTAACTTGGATAGTTTATAACAGGCCTAATATGGAGTTCAACAGAAGTAGGAGTGGAGGGGCATTATTTTATCCTGGAGAACCAGCCCTGAATATTCTGATAAACCCATATACTCTCTCACCTTCAGTTGATGTAAGCATTTCCTTTAACCTTAGATATTAACTCTTTAATTTAATTTTGTTTCAATATGCTACTTTTTAAACCCCAGCTAAGATTCTCTACTCATTTTTATAGAGACATTAATGTTAACCTTATAATTTGGTAAAAAGTTTACTTGGATTCAAAGCCATCGAACTATTTCCTATCAGTTGTATTTTTATTTTTACTCTCATGACCCCTCTACCTCAAGTGTCATTTCCTCCTCAACTGCCTTTTAAATATGTTTACAGTCATGACATCTATTGCTGTCATTTGCACTGAGAGCCAGCAATTTTTTTTTGTATATAAAGCTGTTTCTTTCACATTCAGTGATTATATTTTTAGCTATTTTTTTATTATGCAATAATTTTTATTGTATCGCACCAAATATTTTACTGTCTCTATAATCTGGTCCACATACTTTTGTTCTATTGCCTCAATAATAGTTTCATATACTCATTTTGTGTTTATTTTAATTTTAAAACTTATGAGTAAAATTATATAATTAAATATTTAATTTAGAATTAAAATATTTCAACTATGACAGAAGTAAATTGTAGTCATATAATAAATACTAAGAATATATTACAATATGGAAATTTATCAAAAAACACTGAGTGCCTGGTTGATGCTACTTGCCAAGCTAAGAGTTGGTGATAAAATAACCAAGAAGACAAGGATGGTCCTTATTCTGAAAATGCTTTTAGATTAGTGGAAAACACAGACAAATATAATTTTAGAATGTTATATAATAAGGGCTATAATAGAAAAATGTCAGATTACTATGAGATATAAATACACAAATATATGTATATACATATGTACATACATGTATATGATACATATATATTTAAATAAATAAAATATTTTAATTTTATCACTTTATTGTTGCTAGACTATAAGGTTGACTTCAATGTAATGACTTACATATTCCTAAAATACAGATATCCACTCTATTAATGATAAATCATTTTAAAAATAACACTGTATTTTTTTTTTACATCTTTATTGGAGTATAATTGCTTTACAGTGGTGTGTTAGTTTCTGCTTTATAACAAAGTGAATCAGTTATACATATACATATGTTCCCATATCTCTTCCCTCTTGCGTCTCCCTCCCTCCCACCTTCCCTATCCCACCCCTCCAGGCGATCACAAAGCACCGAGCTGATCTCCCTGTGCTATGCGGCTGCTTCCCACGAGCTGATCTCCCTGTGCTATGCGGCTGCTTCCCACTAGCTATCTGTTTTACGTTTGATAGTGTATATATGTCCGTGCCTCTCTCTCGCTTTGTCACAGCTTACCCTTCCCCCTCCCCATATCCTCAAGTCCCTTCTCTAGTGGGTCTGTGTCTTTATTCCTGTCTTACCCCTAGGTTCTTCATGACATTTTTTTTTCTTAAATTCCATATATATATGTTAGCATACGGTATTTCTCTTTCTCTTTCTGACTTCACTCTATATGACAGACTCTAGGTCTATCCACCTCATTACAAATAGCTCAATTTCGTTTCTTTTTACGGCTGATGTTCCATTGTATATATGTGCCACATCTTCTTTATCCATTCATCTGATTATGGACACTTAGGTTGTTTCCATCTCCGGGCTATTGTAAATAGAGCTGCAATGAACATTTTGGTACATGACTCTTTTTGAATTATGGTTTTCTCAGGGTATATGCCCAGTAGTGGGATTGCTGGGTCATATGGTAGTTCTATTTGTAGTTTTTTAAGGAACCTCCATACTGTTCTCCATAGTGGCTGTACCAATTCACATTCCCACCAGCAGTGCAAGAGGGTTCCCTTTTCTCCACACCCTCTCCAGCATTTATTGTTTCTAGATTTTTTGATGATGGTCATTCTGTTGTGAGATGATATCTCATTGTAGTTTTGATTTGCATTTCTCTAATGATTAATGATGTTGAGCATTCTTTCATGTGTTTGTTGGCTATCTGTATATCTTCTTTGGAGAAATGTCTGTTTAGGTCTTGAGCCCATTTTTGGATTGGTTTGTTTGTTTTTTTGTTATTGAGCTGCATGAGCTGCTTATAAATTTTGGAGATTAATCCTTTGTCGGTTGCTTCATTTGCAAATATTTTCTCCCATTCTGAGGGTTGTCTTTTGGTCTTGTTTATGGTTTCCTTTGCTGTGCAAAAGCTTTGAAGTTTCATTAGGTCCCATTTGTTTTTGTTTTTATTTCCATTTCTCTAGGAGGTGGGTCAAAAAGGATTTTGCTGTGATTTATATCATAGAGGTAACACTGTATTTTTAAAAGTTCCTGAATAGATCATAAGTATTTGCCATTAATTCAATATTTCACTTTTGTAATACATAAGAAAGTGTCATGTCTTTATGATTGACAAGTAATACGGAAAGAGCTCTTTCGAAGTTGCTGTTTTCATTTGAACATATGTATTATTAAGGTTATTTAAAAGGATATAAAAACTATGTTCAGGGCTTCCCTGGTGGCGCAGTGGTTGAGAGTCCACCTGCCGATGCAGGGGACACGGGTTTGTGCCCCAGTCTGGGAAGATCCCTCATGCCGCGGAGCGGCTGGGCCCGTGAGCCATGGCCACTGAGCCTCTGCGTCCGGAGCCTGTGCTCCGCAACGGCAGAGGCCACAACAGTGAGAGGCCCGCGTACCGCCAAAAAAAAAAACAAAAACTGTGTTCATTTGCATGAAGCATACTTCAAAATATAACTTTGTATTTAAGAATTTTTATATGTTACAGCCTTTAAATTCTGATAAATGATAAATATTATAATAATTTCATATTAAAACAGCTTTCAAATCATTTTTATTACCACCTAAGAAATGTAGCAAGATAATAACATAAAAGATTTGATTATGAATTATTTTTCAAGTAGTATCTGGAGGACAAAAACTATGTCTACTGTTTCCTTAGCATTTTCCCGTAGGGTGTAAAAAAGTATGGTAGGAGCTCACTAAATGTTGATGATGGCCTCACTTCAAATTTAGCTTTGATGAGTTTCTGAATTAGATGTCCTCTAATGTCCTTTCCTTCTCTGAAATTATGTTATTCTATAATATAGCTCTATATGTTCATTTTCCCCCATAGAGAAATATAAAGCATTTGATGCTCTTTAAGTAACAATGATCTGCTCAGTGATGCAGCTTACACATTATTCATGTTAGCGGTTAAGACAAAAATCACAGATAAGGTTCTCATCAGGAAGAGTTATTCCCAGATAGCAGAGAACGAGTTGAGGCAGTCTCTGCTCTTTCATTTTTTTCTTTTCAAATTCTGGTTTAAATAGGACAAGTGGAATTGTTTTGCTGGCATATTACCTTTAATTTATTTCTTTTTAAAAAAACTAGAGCACACATTATTACATGTTTCTCAATGATCAGTGTTAAAAACAGCATAATTGGAAAACTTCAAGTTGATTACAAATACTGATTTATTAAACCTGAACTATCGAGAGTTGCATAGTGGTGATGCCAGGGAGGTCCAGAAAAACATCTTCTAATGTTTTTTATTATACATTAGGTTTTTTTTTTTTTTTTTTTGCGGTACACGGGCCTCTCACTGTTGTGGCCTCTCCCGTTGCGGAGCACAGGCTCCGGATGCGCAGGCTCAGCGGCCATGGCTCACGGGCCTAGCTGCTCCGCGGCATGTGGGATCTTCCCGGACCGGGGCACGAACCCGTGGTCCCTGCATCAGCAGGCGGACTTTCAACCACTGCACCACCAGGGAAGCCCTACATTAGATTCTTTGAAGTGTTGTTTGGTCACTTAATTCCTGTACATATCCTAAAAGGGTGGATGAATAAAACACCCACCCATAACTAGTTTGAAAAGTTTTTTTGACAGTACAAGGACTATATAAATTTAGAAGTGAGAACGTGCCAAAGACATAGTATATGATTCATTGCCAAATAAATGGCAACTAGGAACTCCTTTAAGATTTCAGATTGAGGAATCATGTTACCTTTTCTGTAGTATGGATAGCGTTTGAACGGGCAAAAAAAAAAAAAAAAAAATGCGATAGACAGTAAGGATGAAAAGCCTTAGTAAAATCTCAGAAGCAGGCAAACAAAAGTTAGACTCAGTGAAAATGATATCGTCAGTTTGTCTGACACAGGGGTATGAGTAGGGAGGAAGAGCAGGCTGTGGTCAGACACAAAGGGTCTGAACAGGATAGCAGTGGACAGAGGCTGAATAAAGGTGTCTCTTACTTGTGAAAACCTTCTGAGGCAGAAGGCAGTTTGTTTAGTTTCTCCCAAACCAGGAAAACAAAAAGAAAGAAAACATACCTCTAGGTTATCACAGAATTAAATTATGTCCATAATCTGCCATGCAAAGCATTAAAATTCCACTCAATATTGTAAGTATAGATTTATACAAACTTCCTGTAGTACACTATATCCCCATAGGCTTTATAAACATTGTCAGGCATAAACGTGATTTTTTTTTTTTTTGCTATGTATATGTTTAGGTTTTATTTAATTGAGGTATTTTAAACTGGAGGTGAATACAATGAGAACATTGGGTGGTAGAAACTCAAAGTAAAACCCTGGCTCTGCCAGGTCTGTTTTAAGAGTTTACAGTTTATATTCTATAGGTTGAAACATAGTAATGACACATAGCAAAAATGGAAGAAAGAAAAAAATATTTGTGATACAAGGGAAGACCATGGACTTCAGAGACAGAGACCTACTTTGTAATAAGTCTGCCTTTCTTGCTGTGTGGCTTTGGAACTCTACTGAAGCTCTTTGACTTTGAGATTTCGTATCCATAAAACAAGGACAGTTTTTCTACCTCATAGTATTTATGTGTCTAGTTTCATGCTTTGACACAGAGGCAGCACTCAAAAAACAATAGCTCACATCCCACGAATGTCATTATTTTATTCCTGGTGGGTTTTCTGTTAGTCATAAAAAAGACTATCAGCAATTTTTAAAGTTCAATATAAGGCTATATTGTGGTTGTTTGAAAATATATTTTAATTAACAACATCATTGATTCTATATATCTTTTTTCTGGGTTGAGATGACTGCAGTCAGTATTCAATATTCAATTTATGATATGATTCAGTTGAAGAGAAGAGAATCCACTCTGTTTTATATTAGCAGAAAGGGATTTGTTGCTGAGCATTAAATGCTTACAAAAGTTTGGGATGGGCTGAAAAAACAGTCTCTAGCCTGATCTTTCAGGAACTGCTACTTAAAAATATGCTCCAGAACTAGGCTGCCAGGAAAGCTGCTGTTCCCTCTGTGATTGGTAAGAATGCTACGTTGAGCATCAGGAAGTCCCTGCTACAGCTCCTCATTACCTCTGCTATAATGCTCGTGTGCAAAATGGATGCCTCAAGCCCTACTCTTTTTCCCACGTAATTTAGTTCTAATGCGAGTTTTGCTCAAATCTACCTGACTTGCAGTACCTAGATCACTTTTGAAATTCTAGGTTCAAAGAAGAATAAAAAATTAATTTCTTAAGCTTTTGAGCCCTTTCTGCAGAGGAATTTTCATAGAAGACAGAATGGATCATTCATTATCAAGTCAATATTGTGTGCAGTCCAATTGTGCAGTCCAACAATTGCTACTCAGTAACCTACTTCCATACTTAAATTTCTAAGCAACAATAACTGTACAACAGGTGCCTTCCTAATAAATATAAATGTCCTTCATGCAAATGAAGTAGTATCCAAATTTTACTGAAAAGGCACATTCTGCATGATGTTCATTCCTTCTCTAAATCATTTAAAATGATGAAGCCAGTATATTTACTTAGGGGATAAAGATAAAACTGATATATTCTACTAAGATAGTTGGACAAAGGGAGAGAGAAACAAAAGATATCTGGTTAACATAAAAGCATATAGGAAGCATATATGGGTAGCTTCTTTAGTCTCTATATTTGCATAAGGTAATAAGATTTTCAGTTTGTTTCTTCCACCACCCATTCTTTATTTCCTTTGTTCACAGTTACTACCTCTGCTCTTCAGGATTCTTTACATGTTGGGGTGGCTCAAAACTGTATTCCTAGAGGATCTAACCCTTGATGCTCCTGCATGTGTGTGGTTACTCCAGCGTTCCATTAACTAATAACACTGGAATGGCAGTACATGAAATACTCCTCCTTACTCCTGTTGTGTTAAAACAAACCCATTTGCCCTTGATAAGCAGAACCAGTCATCCTAGATAATACTGTATTATTCCCCTTTTGGGGGCTGTTGGTGTAGCAGCATGAGGAGCCCAAAATGACCAGGGGGTGATCTCAGTGACATTACTGTTGTTTTATCTGGTGGAAGCGTTTAGCTGAGAACTCTAAACCAATAGAACTTTGTGATGCAAGGAAAAGAAGAAAATATATTGTTGAGTTAGTCATTAGGTATAATAGAAATATTACTTCTAATTTACCCACATATTCTAGTTCCATGTGTTCTAACTATGGGAGAATTAGTCCAGCCTCGTATATTTGTCACTGATTTGTAGAATATTCTGTCTCCTCTAGGATGTCATACTTTCAAAGGGTTGTTTCTAAGTAGTGCAAAAAGCAGAGTCTTTAAGAGCCCATTTCACCAGTTACTTCCAGGTGATAGAGTTAGATTAGTCAGTTCTCTGAGTGTAAACCAATTGCCTCACTGCTTTGGCTGGAAAACAAGTTCATTCATTGAGAGGTAGAGTATCCTGGTGTTGAATAAGACATTCAGTAAGATTATAGTGGCATTGCTGGCATGCAGAGAAGAATGAACTAGAATAAATGTCTCTTCAAATAAGAAAACCTTCCATATTTGACATGCCCCAAGTTACTAACTGGTCCCCTAGAGATACACTGTTATTTGGAGACCTCAGGGTTGCTCCTTGCTGCTGGCATTGGGCAGATTAAGTGGCTTAGCCAAATAAGCTTTGAGAAGAGAAAAGAAGTCTGCATGCCCTCGTTCATAATCTTTATTCCTACCAACATGATCACTTTTTGCCCTAAACCTTTTAAGTATACATGAGATACCTAGGAAAAGAGGCCATGTAACATCATAATAATGCTGTCTTATTCACCTGAGAGCTTCTCCAACCAAGAGAAGCTTATATCCTCTCATTTTCAGTCTATTTTGAGTTCATAAACATACCTCTTCCCCCAAACTCTTGGTGACCTACCTGTTTTTATATATATTTCTAATTCACTGACCATCTGGCTAACCTGTTACCCTCTGTTCTTGAATAAACGTTGACTCATACTTGCAGCCAGTTCTTCTTCCATGCAATGTGACAACCATAGGTCTCATTAGAATTTTTGCCAAATGACAGTACCTTCTCCACTCTCCTTTCCAGTCAATAGACTGCTTCGGCATTACAGGCACACTTTTAACTATTTCTAGCATATAATGAAGGGCCGTTTGTAAACGCGGCTCTTTTTTTTTCTTTCACAGTCAAGTGGTCATAGGGAACTCTCTAAGTGAGCATGTGCAAATGTGGCTTGAAGAGGGGGCCAGTGCTGTAGAGATGGATGCACTGGATTCAGAGACTTCTAGAGCCTCAGTTTTACTTTTACTTCATATTATAGAATATTTTTGGTTATAAATAGTGCACTCTTTATAATAAATATGACATAAAACTTGTAGTTATGAAGATTGTATTTATAAGCCTAAAAATTAAAGTAAGGCCTTAGTGGGCTCCCCACCTATGTTAATCTTTGGTAGTCTATGAGCAATTAGTCAAAAATTCTGGTAACTTTAACTATTATGAAAACCATGATACCCTTGCTTCTGTCTGTTAAATATATCCACTTGGCCTCTGGATTCTTAGATCTCATCATACTTATTAAAATCTGAAGCCATATCAAGACAATTCTCATTATCATATTATAAAGAATAGCAAATAGAATGCTATGGCTTTCCTTACCAATGGATTTTTCAATGATTTGGTGAAAGGAATCTCCTTTGGACTCTCTCAGGGCGTCGCACTTAATGAATGTATAAATGAATTATGTATGATTAAGCCACACCAACATTGTTAAATCTTTGAGGTGTTAGAATTCCTTCTTCTATGTTATAACATGGAAATTTTGGCATTTTTGTCATAAGGATATAGTGCAGCAGCTAATCAGCTTATCAAATACTTTGCTTCAATAAACACTTTCTGCTGGGAGACTGCAGATAATCATTTAATTTGTTGCTTTGACATAGCATATGATGGAATAACAGTGTTCTGTACTCTGATGTTAGCAGGATCCTCTTTGTCTTCAAACACAACCAGGTCAGACATTCAATACCAGATGCCCATTTCCTTGAGGCTTATTACCAGGCACACACTGTTGTATTAGCTAAGGTTTAACAGCAGAGACAGAACTCACTCGAGCTGGCATACAAATAAAATAATGTATTATAATAAATTTAATTTCTTACTGAACTATTGGGAGGCAGTAGGAACAGACTCTAGGTTAAGATGCAAGAATAACCTCCAAACCAACAATAGAACTGGGTTTCCAAGGACTGCTGTTCCCTCCATGATCAGGAAACTTCCTGTTGAATCAAGAAATCAGTACTACAACTGCTTGCTTCATAATCACAACACCTGTGCTATACTACACATACACAACACACACACACACACACACACACACACACACACACACCCCCCACACCCCCCCCCCCCAATGGATGCCTTGTGCCCTGCTTCTTTTTACACTTAATTGAGTTTTGAATTCAAATCTTTTCAAGTGTGTCTGATTTGGGGAATCTAAATCATAACAAGGAATTTTATATTCTTGTTTTGTTCTGTTTTAGTAGTTCAGCATCTGCATTACAAGAAAGCATATTAGAAAGAGGTCGGAATGGCTATTGAACTGCCTGAGCCAATGCATCTGCCACAGTTTACTTACGTGGTAGTGATTTATGGAGTGGAAGCCTAATTGTGGGAAAGCTTTAGAATTAGCACTTGAATTTTGAAGTGTTCCCTCAAGCATTTACTCTATAGAACTGTTGCCAAACTTTTAGTTCAATTCACAACTTTAAGTACATAATTTGTGCCACGTTCTGGGGATGCAAAGATGAATTATATCAGTTCTTCACCCTTAAGGGGCCAACAGTCTATAGTGTATGATAAACTATTCAACAGCTGTAGTAATTCAGGTATTAACACTATACCAAGAAATGAACAACATGCTCTGGAATTAATTTAGCTTTGGGTGGGTATAGAATGGATATTTAAGTACTTCTACATGGGGAAATTTAAATCATGCCTTAAAGATTTTTTTTTTTTTTTTTTTTTTTTCGGTACGCGGGCCTCTCACTGTTGTGGCCTCTCCCATTGCGGAGCACAGGCTCCGGACATGCAGGCTTAGCAGCCATGGCTCACGGGCCCAGCCGCTCCGCGGCATGTGGGATCTTCCCGGACCGGAGCACGAACCCGTGTCCCCTGCATCGGCAGGCGGACTCTCAACCACTGCGCCACCAGGGAAGCCCGCCTTAAAGACTTTTTGTGGTATTATATGAGAAGGGAAATATATTATTTAAGGCGATAAGAACATGAGTAAAGCATGAAAAGATGAATGGTCATGTGAAAGTATATGATCCCTGACCCATAGTATGTGTACAATAAATATTTGTTGAAATTAATTTAAAAAAAACTAGGATGCAGAGGTCACAATAATAGTGAACAGAAAATAGGCCAAGATAGTTAGGATTTTTAGATTTTTAAGGACCTTTAAGGCAGTGTTGACAAGCGAGTTGTGAATGGATATCGAGATGTATCACTTACAGGCCAAAGCATTTAATTGCTTGTATAAGAACACCCAGGGATTTCTTTCCTATCTTGCAAAACCATTAATATTCAGAAGGAGACTGCTTACAGGAAATGTAAGAAAACCGAAGTCTTATACCAAGAAACCCCATAGTCGTATATTTATAATGGTAACTCTGGAAGTACTGAGGAGGGTAGATTATAGTGCAGACAGCTGGAGTCAGACATGAGATAGAATGCCATGTAAGAATCTATGTCCCCTGGAGCAGAAGCAGAAGTGGAGATGAGGAAGCTCATCTCAGAGACATTAAAGGGAGGGAAATAAGAGGACTTAGTTGGAGAAATTATATAGATAAAGAAGAAAGGGGAGGTGTCAGCAATAAGTTCAAGATTGCCATCTTGGCTCACTGGGTTAATGGTAGTTTCTTAATTGTGGCACAGATATTTCATACTCACCAGATATCTATGTTTGTTCCCGTACTGACCATACCTCTTGCCGTAAAGTAAGATAATCTAGTTGCTTCTTGTCAATGAGCTGTGAGCATAAATAATGTGTGTCCCTCCTGAGAAAAGAATAACTTAAGTGGTATGCAGCTCTCTGGATCTTTCTTCCCTGACCTTGATAACAGAGATCTAGAGCTGAGGTGGCTGAATCACTTAGAGACTAGAATCCTAAGTCACTTGATGGATAGAAGCAACCGTAGAATAGAATGTCATCCAATCCTCATCACAAATTAAGTGAGATATGAACTTTTTCATGTGTAAATTGACTATGATTATGGGTTGCTTTTATGACAGCTTGGTCAGTTTACCCTGACTATAAAAATGGTGAAAGAGAAAGAACAGAACATTTGCAGAGGTAAAAATGTATAGTTTACTGAATATCTATCGTATGCCAGTCACTGTGTGAAGCACATCTATTATATGTAACAGTCCATTTGGTTCTAGGACAACTGTACAAGGAAAGGTTATTTTATTCCAGTTTTAGAGATGAGGGAATTGAGGCACAGGGGAGTTAGGTAATTTGATTTCATATAGCTAGGATGCTGTAAGCTTGAAATTCTGGACCACATTTTACACATGCTGAATATGAGACAAGAATATCCAGTGTGCATATAGAGATATGTACTTCATGCTTAAGAGATTTAATTTTGTGATTCATTCCCATAGAGTTGATATCTCAATCCATAGACAAGATAAGTGTATTTGGAAGCATATTGATGCAAAAACAATATTGAGGTAGTGGGAATATAAGGGGATTTTTTTTTTTGGAGACCTGAAATGACAAGAACACACACAAACACTGTGATATAAAGACTGGAATGTCTCTCCCTGGCTCTAAGATTCTAGATCTTAGTGGTTTTATCAGGCTGCCCGTTCACACTTGTAAATCCTATGTAGGGTGGGTGATGGAATTGGAGACCACTGTATAGAGTTGATTCAACTCTGCAGGGCTCCTTACCCTGAGGGATAGTGAGATAATTGTCTGCCTCCGCCCTCAATCTGGATGGGGAGGAAAAAAGGGAAAACATCTACCCTTATACTTTCTCACTACTAATCCACATTATCAGAGCTTGGGGACAAGAACTGCAACCTGTTCCCCTACAATTTCAAGCAAATGATAAAAATATAAAGTGGTTCCATAGATAGTACTTCTCTTTGTGGAAGAACTTCTTGCAATGTCTAACTTCGATAATGTTTCCTTCTCCACTTTTCCTTTATTATTATTATTTTTGAGTGCTAAACTCTTTTAATATTCCTTATTCTGAATAATCTTTCTCCTGCCTTATTCATCATTATCTCTCAGGCCCAGCCATCTGTCTGTCCTGTGGGGGGCTTACATTCGAAACACATATTTTCAACTGCTGTATGCATATAAATATTCCCAAACATCTATTTATATCTTTATGTCTAGCTTGTGTTTCTGGTTCTCTCTAAAAGGTCTACGCCCTGACGTCTGCAACACATCTCTCATTAGTTAGCTGTCCAGCCAATACACAGGGAAAATTAAGGACTTTGATGGTGAACATTTCTTATTGCTCTTACTGCTATTGAGATTTATGCAAGGCAAAATATATTATCAGGGAGAAAATACGTTGCTGAAAAGGAAAACCTCTGGAGTCACAGAGTTCTTTGGTTTCAGTCTTGCCTCTGTTATTTATATGTGAGAGTTCAGATCTTTTAAGCTTTATATTCTGAGCCTCAGTTTTCTCATTTGTAAACTGAGGATAATTGATCCTACTTCACCTGTTGTGAGTACCAAATCAAATAATTCACAGAAAATCACTAGATACCTAGTATATAGCAGGCTTTCGATAAAAGTTAGATCCCTTCCCACTAGTTTGTGTTTTCAGTTAGATTTTCACTACGCAGCCAGCTGATTCTGTCTATTAGGATTTTCAAATCATCCTCTTTGAAAACTTTGATTCCAAGTTTTTGAGAGTTTGGATTTTAAGGCAATTCAGTATATGTATTAAGATTAATACTTTTTATTCAGTAGTAATGTGTATATCCTCCTTTGGATGGAAATATTATTTTAAATATTCTAATACATAATTTTAGCCTCTATACTTTTTACATTAAACCTCGATATATTGTACTTTTAATTTGGGGAAAAGTTTTCTTTGACAATCATTTTTTTCTTCATTCACTTCCTTTAAAAATGTAGTTCAAAACTGATTATTTCATGAAATTCTCTTTGTTGTAAAAACTAAATTCCATCCTCTGACACAAAATAATTATCTATTTATTATATGCTGGAAAACACACAACCCTATTGTGCACTGATCTATGTTTAAATCCTTAAGAAGTCCCCCAATTATGTTAGCTGTGTGTGTGTGTGTGTGTGTGTGTGTGTGTGTGTGTGTGTGTAGGTCAAAACTGAAACAAATCTTGGGAAAGTCTTTTAGAAATGTGATTTGAGTTACAATAGAGATTCTTAATGCTTTTTTTTTAACATCTTTATTGGAGTATAATTGCTTTACAATGGTGTGTTAGTTTCTGCTTTATAACAAAGTGAAGCAGCTATACATATACACATATCCCCATTTCTCCTCCCTCTTGCGTCTCCCTCCCTCCCTCCCTATCACACCACTCTAGTGGTCACAAAACACTGACCTGATCTCCCTGTGCTATGCAGCTGCTTCCCAGTAGCTATCTATTTTACATTTGGTAGTGTATGTACATGCCACTCTCTCACTTCGTTCCAGCTTACCCTTCCCCCTCCCCGTGTCCTCAAGTCCATTCTCTACATCGGTGTCTTTATTCCTGCCCTGCCCCTAGGTTCTTCAGAACTTTTTTTTTTTTAGATTCCATATATATGTGTTAGCATATGGTATTTGTTTTTCCCTTTCTAGCTTACTTCACTCTGTATGACAGGCTCTAGGTCCATCCACCTCACTGCAAATAACTCAGTTTTGTTTCTTTTTATGGCTGAGTAATATTCCATGTATATATGTGCCACATCTTCTTTATCCATTCATTTGTCGATGGACACTTAGGTTGCTTCCGTGTCCTGGCTATTGTAAATAGTGCTGCAGTGAACATTGTGGTACATAACTCTTTTTGAATTATGCTTTTCTCAGTGTATAGGCCCAAGAGTGGGATTGCTGGTCATATGCTAGTTCTATTTATAGTTTCTTAAAGAACCTCCATACTGTTCTCCGTAGTGGCTGTTGAACCCTCTATGTTCATCAGTGATATTGGCCTGTAGTTTTCTTTTTTTGTGACATCTTTGTCTGGTTTTGGTATCAGGGTGACAGTGGCCTCGTAGAATAAGTTTGGGTGTGTTCCTCCCTCTGCTATATTTTGGAAGAGTTTGAGAAGGATAGGTGTTAGCTTTTCTCTACACGGTTGATAGAATTCACCTGTGAAGCCATCTGGTCCTGGACTTTTGTTTCTAGGAAGATTTTTAGTCACAGTTTCAATTTCAGTGCTTACGATTGGTCTGTTTATATTTTCTGTTTCTTCCTGGTTCAGTCTCAGAAGGTTGATCTTTTCTGAGAATTTGTCCATTTCTTCCAGGTTGTCCATTTTATTAGCATATAGTTGCTTGTAGTAATCTCTCATGATCCTTTGTATTTCTGCAGTGTTGGTTGTTACGTCTTCTTTTTCATTTCTAATTCTATTGATTTGGGTCTTCTTCCCTTTTTTCTTGATGAGTCTGGCTAATGGTTTATCAATTTTGATTATCTTCTCAAAGAACCCAGTTTTAGTTTTAATGATCTTTGCTATTGTTTCCCTCCTTTCTTTTTCATTTATTTCTGATCTGATCTTTATGGTTTCTTTCCTTCTGTTAACTTTGGAGTTTGTTCTTCTTTCTCTAACTGCTTTAGGTGTAAGGTTAGGTTGTTTATTTGAGATGTTTCCTGTTTCTTCAGGTAGGATTGTATTGCTATAAACTTCCGTCTTAGAACTGCTTTTGCTGCATCCCATACATTTTGGGTCGTTGTGTTTTCATTGTCATTTGTTTCTAGGTATTTTTTGATTTCTTCAGTGATCTCTTGGTTATTAAGTAGTGTATTGTTTAGCCTCCATGTGTTTGTATTTTTTACTTATTTTTTCCTGTAATTGATATCTAAACTCATGGTGTTGTGGTCAGAAAAGATACTTGATAAGATTTGAATTTTCTTAAATTTACCAAGGCTTGATTTGTGACCCAAGGTATGATCTATCCTGGAGAATGTTCCGTGAGCACTTGAGAAGAAAGTGTATTCTGTTGTTTTTGGTTGAATGTCCTATAAATATCAGTTAAGTCCATCTTATTTAATGTGGCATTTAAAGCTTGTGTTTCCTTACTTATTTTCATTTTGCATGATCTTTCCATTGGTGAAAGTGGGGTGTTAAAGTCCCCTACTATGATTGTGTTACTGTCAATTTCCCCTTTTATGGCAGTTAGCATTTGCCTTATGTATTGAGGTGCTCCTATGTTGGCTGTATAAATATTTACAATTGTTATATCTTCTTCTTGGATCGATCCCTTGATCATTATGTAGTGTCCTTCTTTCTCTCTTATAATAGTCTTTGTTTTAAAGTTTATTCTGTCTGATATGAGAATTGCTACTCCAGCTTTCTTTTGATTTCTATTTGCATGGAATATCTTTTTCTATCCCCTCACTTTCAGTTTGTATGTGTCCCTAGGTCTGAAGAGGGTCTCTTGTAGACAGCATATATATGGGTCTTGTTTTTGTATCCATTCATGCAGTCTGTGTCTTTTGGTGGGAGCATTTAATCTATTTACATTTAAGGTGATTATCAATATGTATGTTCCTATTACCATTTTCTTAATTGTTTTAGGTTTCTTATTGTGAGTCTTTTCCTTGTCTTGTGTTCCCTGCCTAGAGAAGTTCCTTTAGCATTTGTTGTAAAACTGGTTTGGTGGTGTTGAATTCTCGTAGCTTTTGCTTGTCTGTAAAGGTTTTGACTTCTTTGTCGAATCTGAATGAGATCCTTGCTGGGTAGAGTAATCTTGGTTGTATGTTTTTCCCTTTCTTCACTTTAACTATGTCCTGCCACTCTGTTCTGGCTTGCAGAGTTTTTGCTGAAGGATTAGCTGTTAACCTTATGGGGATTCCCTTGTATGTTATTTGTTGTTTTTCCCTTGCTGCTTTTAATATTTTTTCTTTGTATTTAATGTTTGATAGTTTGATTAATATGTGTCTTGGCATGTTTCTCCTTGGATTTTTCCTGTATGGGACTCTCTGTGCTTCCTGGACTTGATTGACTATTTCCTTTCCCATATTAGGGAAGTTTTCAACTATAATCTCTTCCAGTATGTTCTCAGTGCCTTTCTTTCTCTCTTCTTCTTCTGGGACCCCTATTATTCGATCGTTGGTGCATTTAATGTTGTCCCACAGATCTCTGAGACTGTCCTCAATTTTTATTATTTTTTTCTTTATTCTGCTCTGTGGTAGTTATTTCCACTATCTTATCTTCCAGGTCACTTATCTGCTCTTCTACTTCAGTTATTCTGCTATTGATTCCTTCTAGAGAATGTTAAATTTCATTCATTCATTCATGTTCATCATTGTTTGTTTGCTCTTTAGTTCTGCTAGGTCCTTCTTAAACATTTCTTGTATTTTCTCCATTCTATTTCCAAGATTGTGGATCATCTTTACTATGATTACTCTGAATTCTTTTTCAGGCAGACTGCCTATTTTCTCTTCATTTGTTTATTCTTGTGGGCTTTTACCTTTCTCCTTCTTCTGCTGTGTATTTCTCTGTCTTCTCATTTTGCTTAACTTACTGTGTGTGGGGTCTCCTTTTCACAGGCTGCAAGTTCGTAGTTCCTGTTGTTTTTGATGTCTGCCCCCAGTGGGTAAGGTTTGTTCAGTGGCTTGTGTAGGCTTCCTGGTGGAGGGGACTGGTGCCTGTGTTTTGTTGGATTAGGCTGGATTGTGTCTTTCTGGTGAGTAGGACCATGTCCAGTGGTGTGTTTTGGGGTGTCTGTGAACTTACTATGATTTTAGGCAGCCTCTCTTCTAATTGGTGGTGTTGTGTTCCTGTCTTGCTAGTTGTTTGGCATGGGGTGTCCAGCACTGTAGCTTGCTAGTTGTTGAGTGGAGGTGTTTTTTAGCATTAAGATGGAGATCTCTGAGAGAGCTTTTGCTGTTTGATATTATGGGGGCGGAGAAATCTCTTTTGGACCAATGTCCTGAACTCGGCTCTCCCACCTCAGAGGCTCAGGACTGACACCCCGCTGGAGCACCAAGACCCTGTTAGCCACTTTTGGGAAGTCTGAGGTCTTCTGCTAGCGTTCAGTAGGTGTTCTGTAGAAGTTGTTCCACATGTAAATGTATTTTTCATGTATTTGTGGGGAGGAAGGTGATCTCCACATCTTACTCCTCCTCCATCTTGAAGGTCCCTCCTTTAATGCTTTTTGTGTGCAATGATTTTGATGAAGTAATGTGATTTATGAAGATAAATTTCTGTTATTTTTCTTGTGAATTTCCAATCAGCTTCCAATTTCTAATGCTGACTTTTTCTGATAAGTGAACATCTATTGAAGAACATCAGCAATATTGTCCATGGAAATTGAAAAGAGAAAAAATTTGTTTGCCCCAGTGGGGAGTATCTTGACATTCAATTGCTCTTTTATATTTTATTGTAAAGCAATAATGGGGCAAGATATGTACTTGTTGTAGAGGAGGTTATGATTAATTTATCTGATAAGTGAACCAAAGTTTCTCCTTTCAACCTGCATTTGCACAAGTTAAAAGAGAAATATTATAGTTATTCTTTTTCTTTTTCTTATAGGTTTCTCATTTTTATTTCAAAATGCTAATAAATGAAGTTCATGCCCCAACTTATTAGTGGCAGTTGGTATTGCCAATATAGTGCAGGGAACTATATTTCAATGCAGTAAAAGCTGGTTAACAAACATCTGTTCAAAAATAAATTTTTTTAAGAAAAAATATAACCCATTTCCAATTTTAACTTCCTAAATTATTTCCTATCTTATAGTTTTATAGTGAATATAATTTGAAATAGAGCCTAATGTTTCATATTTGTAGTGTGTTTTATGCCTGAATAAAAAATATACACAATAATCCCACATAGATGCAGAGGACACTCATCTGATAATCATATTATTTGGAAGAAGGAAATCACCCAGGATCATTCATTCATTCATTTACTCACTCATTTAGCATTTACTATTTGATACGTGCTGGATAGAATGGTGAAAACCACAGACCTCACCCTACCTTCACAGAGACTACAGCCAATCATGTGTCACAGAGTTCAAGGATTTCTGCTCATGCCACATATACAACCTTTTCTCATAAGAGCTGTTAGCCACTGAGTCCCACATCTCATGTGAGCTTAATAGGCTCAGTGATCAAGCACTCTGACTCACAGCTGATTAAAATAAGTAAATCAAAACTGAGTTTACCTGCTAAGTGGCAAAGACATTAACAAGAAATGAAAGCATTTTGACTGTGAGAGTGGATAGAAAAATTTTCCCCACCTTACATTCCACTATTCAACTATAAAATAGCACATAATCTTATTCAACTCTTATTCACTTGTTTAACATTTATCAGTTATTATGTGACATATATGTACATGGACTTGGATTTATAAAAAAATAGGAGTAAAATATGGTCCCTAAATAAAAGGAACTCGTAGTATTGTTTGTACATATGTGTATCCGTGTTTTGTGTGTGTGTCTTTGGCAGGGAGGTGGGGATAGTTGGTATAGGTTTCAAGAGCTGAAATCAATCAGAGGGGATATAGTGCCAAGGGAGAACTTTTAACTGAAGGTTACTTCAAAACTAGGGTTAAGCCTGAAATTGCTGTCAAAGAAGGTAGTGAAACTATTACAAAGATGGCATGATGACAGTGGTATCCTTGAAAGGGCAGGATGTGGATAGAACCAGAGTAAAGATGGAAGGCACTTATCCCACTGTGATAGCTGAAAGAAGGAAATGGACAAGGATCTGGGAACATGAGAGTAGGTGAGGCAGTGTGAATGTTTGAATTATTGTTCAGCAAATAGTCACTATGTTTCCTGCCCTGCTGTAGGCAGAGTCTGTTTACATACCTTATTGATTTGGGGTTTCCCCATATGACAGACACTTTCAACACTGGAGGCAGGACACGAGTTCCAAATGTAGGTCTTAAGATTTATAAAGTGTTTTTCCTCAACTCTCGGAGAACTTTCGACCTCCACTATGAAGATCATACCCCACATAGCTTCTGCTCCTCTAGCCTGAGCCCCGAAATAAAGCAGATGGAGCAGAGTCCTCCAACCAACATGAACACCTGTGGAGATAAATAGTTTTTGAGAATAAATAAGAATTCACATTGAGAATAGTTATTGTTGTATGCCACTGAATTTTATGTAACAATAGCTAAGTAATAAATTAATTGGTGGCTAAGAATGGGGATGACTTAGAATGGGTCACACTGGCTTTGAGACTGGCTAATAGTTAACAAGGAAACTCTTATTGGAGAATGGATAATAGTGAGCTGTGGTATGTAATGGAAAAACATCTGGTAAAACATTTGCCTTTGGTAACTTGGAAGACAAAAAAAAATAAGGAAACTGTAGTATTGGGCAAGAAAGTTTTCATAGCATAAATGGCTAGTTGCATTTGGTAAGATACTACAGAGGGAAAAAATGAGTCCAGTAAAGAGCTGTGCAGTTTTAAATCATACTTGGAAGGAATATAGAGAAACTAGAAATTGCAGGGTTAAAATCATAGGCATAAAACATTACAACATAGATTCAGGAAAAAAGACAAAAATCCAGAGCACTAGATAAGAATGTAACACCCTTTATGAAGATCTTCAAGTGAATTAAACTTCATTTATTGAGCTGGACAAAGAGCCCCTAGAAAGCACAAGGGTGTGGTCCTATAGAAGCCAGATAAGTAAAATCAACTATAATTATATTTAAAGAGAAAGAGCAGCATGCCCAAACAGACAAACAAACGACAGCAAAAGTCCAAACCCTTGTGGTTCTGCCTTTTGACTGTTGGAATTCTCTGCCATGAAACACATGAGAAATCCACAGCTTACAGAAACCTATATTAACAAAATCACTCCCAGCCTAGAGCAAATGAGATAGTCTTTCAATGTAAAAATACCTCAGAGCCACCACCTTTGTACAGACAAGAAGCAGTCTGAGAAAACCGTTTATCCACCAAGCAGTACTGCTTCAAAAGTAGCTAGGGAGGATTAAAGATAAAGAAGGGCCTCCCAGAGGGTAGCACCAAGCGTGGTAGTGATCAATGGAGAATGGGTAGCCACTCTCAGGGAGCAAATGTGGAATTAAATCAAAGATAGGGGCATCTGGAAACATTTGCCCAGCAGGAATTAGGCTTCTTGTGGACTATTAACTATAATTCTGCCTCTTATACTTCTCATTGTGGAATGAAAATATTTATTGTGGATATCCTTGTTTGTTTCACCATTGTAACTTAGGTAGGTGGAGAGTAAATGGCTTGTCTCTTTGGTTCATAAATCTTCAGGTCAAGAGAATCTGCATCTGGACATGATGCAGACGATGAGATTCTTGTCTTAAAGTCTGATACCATTGTGACAGATAAGTCTATTAGTGGTCTTAGGAGTACCTGTGTTTTGTGTGCAAGAGAACATGTGGAATATTTCTAAAGAAGAGGGTAGATTCTGATTGTTAGATGATTGTTCAGCAAATATTCACTCCTCCCTACTTCTCACTATGGGCACAGTATTCTTCTAAATGCATTGGTTTTAGATTTGGCCATGAGACTTGCTTTGGTCAATTGAAATGGCAATGGAAATAACAGTGCAAAAATCCAAGAACAGACCTTAAGACGCATCACATCTTTCTGTGCACTCTCTTGGAACTTCTGACCTCTGTGATGAGAAAACCATAGCACAGGTAACCCCTGCACTGCCAGCGTAGACATATGGGACAGGGTAGTCCCAGCCGACCTATGCAGACTAAAGTAAAGCAATTACAATTAATCCTGAGAGCCACTCTAGCTGACCTGTAGACCTATGAGCATGAGAATAAATGTTTACTGCTCCCAGCCACTGTGTTTTGGGGGTGTTTTGTTATGTAGCAGTAGCTGACTAATACAGGCAGGAAACTTAGTTCTGTGAGAAATAAAAGACAAGGATATCTGCTGAGAGTAATAGGAAAAGCAATGTGATAAGGACCATGATTAGATTATTGGATTATTTTAAAAGTGGTTATGAGAAATGGCAGAATAATAAGAAGCCATATGGAAAAAGAATCTAGGGTGTTATTGGAAACAAGTTTTCTTCTTTCTTTTTGCCTAAAGTGAAAGGAGTCTGCCACATGCCTGTCAACTCACAAAGTGAATTCTTCCTTTATCCTGTGTTCCCCTTTAGAGACCTCATGTTATTTTGCATTTCTTTACTCTTATAGATCTTCAAACTCACCCTCTCATAATTAAAAACCTACATAAATCTCCTTCAGAAATTAAAAAAAACTATAAATATATGTATAAACAACAACAGGAACACACAGAAAATTATTATTACCCTTTGAAGACAAACATAGATTACAAATCTTACGTCAAAAGATTTTCAAGAGAGCACTTCACACCCTTGAGATTTTGAATAAAGACACCTGCAATTTTGGCAAAACCTAACTTTAAAAATGCCATTGTCATGATGGAAGGTATGTCACTCAGTAACAGAGATTCATTGGTATTTATCAACCACCTCACACATTTTTCTTGTTATCTCAATTCTCCACGTAACTCTCACAATAAACCTACTAATATGTTAGTCTTACCATCCTTATCTTAAATTACAGCTTGTTAAGGTGATGGACAATATTAAATTCAGAAGTAAAATTCATCTATCTCTTACATTTCCACTTCCCCATTTCTAAGTAATACTTGGTGTGTTGCATGCCACTCCAGTCACTTTAATAAAAGTTGAAGTTTCCTAAGCTCTTTCTAATCATCAAAGTGCCCATTTCCAGACTCCATTTATCTCGAATTCTATGTAGCATTAAATACTATTGACTTCTGTTTCCTCTTTCAAATATTCTTCATTGACTTCCATGACCTTTTATTGTTCAAGTCCTCTATATATCAACTCTATATAATTTCTTCTGTGTACAAGTATTCCCCATGTCCTCATTCTTTAAGTTGATCCTATGGGTTTTTATTTTCCTTCTGATATGCTACTCTCTACATTCTTTATCGTGGCAATCCATTCATTTGCATAGTTTTGATACCTAAAACTATATTTCTGAGTTTTCCTTCCTTTCTGCACTTCAGCTCAAGTCACCTCTTATTCTCAACTGTAGTTATTGCTTATTTATGATTTCTTGAAGTAATATTTTGTATATTGTTTTCTGCTTATGTTGAAATCTTATATCCTTTAAAATGCTATATAAATTTATTAAGGGCAAATTTGTATTCATGTTCTAATCCCCTCTGAACCTATTGTAGTGTTTGGGTATAAAAGATCAGTAAGCATATTTGCATTCACTAGTGCATAATATATTTCTTTAGAAGACCCAGTGAGTCCATTTAGGGCCTAAACTGCCTCTTAAGATCCCTTGAGATCATTATTATCTTAAGACAAACAGTCTTGCTTATAATGGTGTCTCTGATGAGCCAAGTGAAATTTAAATATTAAGTGTATTCAGTCAAGAAAGTAGAATATGTAGAAGATAAATCAGTCTGAATTGTTCAGATAAGCTAAGCTTTGATCTTAAAAAGATAAACATATGTTCTTGAGTATTTATTTGTTTTAGATGCTTTTAAAAATGGACTCAGATAATGTTGCTATACTAAAAGTACAATTTACCAAGTAGATTCCAGTCTATTCTACATGCAGAGTTGTCAGTAGCTCATTATCACAGACCTTTCTTGACTACTGAACAATTTCACAGCTTCTTCTTTAGATAGATTGCAGAGGTCTATTCTCAGCAATATATGTCATTTATTCTGAAGGAAAGTAAAGCACCAAGGATGCATTGTTTTCTAATCAAAAGCGTCTTCCATAGCATTTGTTTATCTTGGACTCACTGCCCAGAGTAAAATTCATATACTGAGGCAACACGTCTTTTGGAGTTATAATTTCATTTTTAAGGTATATTATTTTTAAAGAAGTAAAAATACTAGATGGATGAAAATTTTTTAAATAAATTTTAAAACAAACGTACATGCTAGGGAAACTAACTATATCCTAGAAGAGTGTGAAGCAACTTCACACAATCTGCAAGTGGATAGAGAAAAGTGTTTTCAGCTATTTTTTATTACCACAAAGTCAAAACAAAGAAAAATATAGTGCAGGGCATTAGATTTTAGTCCAGGGCATTAGATTTTACCCTGATCTATTCCTACTTCAGTTATAGTGAAAATTGTCATTTATTCACAATGTTAAGTTTTCTGGTTAATTTAGTTACCAGGAAGAATAAAGTATTTTTGTAAATTTGTTTCAGACAATTCTGAATTGTGATGGACAATTCCTTGAACCTAGTCTTAGGGGGACAATCTGCTTATGATATATTGACATGCCAAGAGTTACCTTGGACACTAGGCTTCTTTGTTTTCATTATCCCACCTTATTTTTGCCCTTTAATATTTAACATCCAGCCCATCCTATGTTGCAGGTATTTTATGCTGTACTTCAGACCCTCTCCCAGTACCCATGGCCACATGGAAGTCTCAGTAATTATCATCCTGCAACACGATTATTGATGTTTATAACTTTTGAACATGTCAACAGTTTAACCCAAAATATAAATGCAGTAATGGTAATAGTTTACAGATATTATGGTTTAGTATCATGGACACTTTCTATAAATGGCAAATGTAATAGCAAAATGCTTGTGAGCTTAGCATGTCCTTGGTGGGAAGTAGACATTTCTTTCTATCATGATTCATTAGTAAAGGGAGATGCTAACAGCAGAAGTTAGTACTTTTTTTGTTTGGTTTTTTTTTTTTTTACTTTTTATTTTTTATTATTTTTTGGTAATCCATTCCTAGTCTTTGGGATTCAAATGTGACTCTGTTGCTTACTAGATGAAAGTTATCAGAAAAGTTACTTAATCTATATTGCCTCAGTTTTCTCACTTATAAAATAAGAATAATAAAGCTACTTATTTATAGGACACTTGACATTTAGATAGGGCATTACATAGGAATTGTTCAGGACACTACCTGTAACAGCTCTATTAACTAATTGTTGCAATTATTATATAATAAAGTGAGTTTGATATACATGGTATTTAATATTGAATATTAGTGTTTTAGTAACACTGGCCAGTATAATTTGTTTCTTAGTACATCTTAAATGAGTAGGAAAGTTGAATAGATTGAAATATGATATGGTTGGAGACTAATTTTTAAAAATTTCTCCTTGTCAGTGATGAAAATTAAAATCTTGCTCTATAGTACTCAATAATAAAGAAATTAGAAAATAACATTTGAAAAAATAGTGGATTGGGTTATGAGAACCAAGATGCTTTTCCTAGTTTTGCTCTTACTGGCCATGTTAGTTTGAACAAATTGAGGCTCTGCTTGTAAACTCGTAATGGCTTACACAGAAAAGCACATTTTAGTTATATTTTACTTATAGATATAACCATAAGCACATAATAAATGCTGGGAAATAATTACAATCATATTAATAGGCTACCTTAAAAGTATATCCATTTATTAGGTTGAAAATCCACATCTTATTTAAAACTATAATTTGGTGACATATGTATTTATATATAAATATATATAGTATTTTTAATTAGGAACTAGGGAACTGACAAGGTGTAATATGAATAAATTTTTATCTACCTGTGTAATTCAAATAAATTTCTTATTAGCAATGATGACTGTAATAAATTAAGAATATGGTATGTAGAAACAAACAGCAGTTCTGCTGGTGAATCAGAGGGCCTTGCAATGTGATCAATCTTTGTTTTTTAAATAATTTATAAAATGAATATCATATAACTGACAATTAACACAACCAATCTGTGGAGCTCTTTCTCATATTACTAAAATGGATCCTGTTCTCTGCAGTTGGTTGACTTCACTTGTATTTAAATCAATGGTTTCATTTAGAACAGAAGCCCACTTTGAGAATTGTGGAATTTCTCTACTACAGAGATCTATATATCCTGATGGGCCATAAAGACATAATGAACAACAAGGGAGTGTTCCAGGTATCATATATCATATAACCTAAATATGCGTAACAATCAGAGAATTTCTGTCATTTAAAAAACCCAGTTCTAAAGTTTCCATATTACAGTTTGATCACCATATCGTCTTAGACATTACCTTCCTAAAAGTCATCATATTTTACTCCCAGCTGTTCTGGCTGTGCATTTGTGATATTTAACTTTGCTGCAGTTACAGTCCTTTCTGGTTTAGTCTATTTCTCATGTTACAACTAGAGGCAATTCAATTCTCATTTTTATAAGGCAAATATCTCAAATTTTGTAGTAAAACTTAGGCAAATGAAATATAGGCGGTATAATCCTACTTAAATGTTTCAGGTAAATTTGTTTGTGCCAAAAAATTATTTTTAAATGCATATTTGTATTACCTCTGTTAATTTAGCACAACATGCTTAAAACCATTGCAAACAACATGTTTTTATTTAAACTGAACAAAGCACTTTTGAACAAGTGAACATGTGCGGTTAAAGTTTAGGGTTAGAAACTCTTTTAAATGTTCTCTGAAGGGTCAGTTTGTGGCAAAATATAACACATATTTAACACAGTGGTAGATCACCTCATGATGAACTGGGTCATTTGAAGCAATAAAACCCTAGAGTATTGCTTTTTTCCTTTCCTTCACCAAAGAGCAGGACGAAGGTAGAATTGGGGAATACAAAATGATGTAGTTTACTAAGACCTGTGGTGACAATGACTGTATTTTCATTGAGGAATTTTTGTTTGTTTGTTTTGGTTGCTATTACTAATCCCTTTCTTTTTCCCCACTTGCTTTCTAAGGACTTCTGTTTTCAACCAACTGTCAAGCAGGAGTTTCTACTTCAGTTAGTCCAGCTCACCACTTTTATTTATATGTTTTTTATCTTTTTAGGTACTCAGATCCCCCAAGGTTCATGCAGTCCTATGCCCATATCCCTTTAATTGTGCAGTTTTTGTTTTGTTTTGTTTTGTTTGTCTTGCAAAAGAGTGAATAGTCCTTCTCAGGCTCTATGTAAATGCATTGTCATAAAAGTCAGTAAAATGGCTTTTAGGCTCTTTGCTTGTAAACCATAGGGCACAAATGCCCAGTTTTCAGGGAACTCAGAACTTTGTTTTTAAAAATTGATTTTTTTCCTCTTTTGCTAAAAGTAGGTCGGTTATAATCTGTTGATAGTGTTCATCCTATGTAGAAGAAATACTCCTACATATGTTAGCTGTCCACTGTTTTCAGCTGTCATGCTGGCCTGAAGATGAAATTATGTTGTATGCAGTGATGCACTATAAGGGGGAAAGAAAAAAGGAAAAAATCAAATAAAAGACTTGCCTACTATCTTGACATTTTATCCAAAATAATTAAATCAAACAAAAGGAATGAAAACCTAAACTTATAATAGTACAGATATATGATGAATAACGTTTTGCAAAGCTAACTAAAGCCTTCTTTCAAGTCTCTTCTTTATTTCCTTCAGATATTATCTGACTTATGTTTTACAACAGCTGTTTTATTATACATGATAGCAAAGTGAGAGTATTAATAGAGCAAAGTGGAGAGTACATATAATGAGTCTATGCTTCATCTAAGAAATGAGTGTTTTATCATGCATGAGAAAAGAAGCTCAGACATAACATCTCAGAATTGATACATTCAGGACTGATACAGCTTTTTTTATTTCTAAGAACCAAATCCTGTGGCAACACAATTGCTGAGTACTTGCATAAAATAATACAACCATTTTTCATTTATTAATGTGACCTGAACATGTGTTAATCTTGTAATCTTAGGCTAATATATATTTTATATGTGTATATATATATATATCTGTATATATATATGATACATACATGCTGTTTCCTAATATCAAATGACAAAATGTATTTCATGCACAAAAGAAATTCCTTTATTCATAACTATTCAGTTTTAGCGTTGTTTGTTTTATAAAAACATAAGGAATATTTCTATTCTCATTTGGAGAATATATTTTAGAACTAGTCAAGTTGTGAACATCAGCAAGATGGCGGAATAGGAAGCTCCAGATGCTCTTTCTCCCCACAGACCACCGATTTAGCAGCTACACAAGCATCAGTTCCCTTTTTGTGAAATCCAGAAACTGGTTGAGAGATTCCTGTATGCTGGGCAAGGGAAAAAACACCCACATAGACTGGTAGGAAAAGCTGAGACTCAATCTTGTCATAAACTCCATCCCTGGCACAGTACCATACGATCAGGAGGGAACCCCCAAATTGCAGTTCCTCCCTGAGGAGCAAAGGGTTTGGACCTCACACTACCGCCCCCATTTTTCCAGCTGCTATTCAGGGGTCTGTCTTATAACTCTTGTACACTGTTGATGGAAATGTACATTCATACAGCCTTTATAGAAAACGGTATGGAGGTTCCTCAAAAAACTAAAAAAGAAACTGCTATATGATCCAGCAATCGCACTTCTGACTATGTATCCAAAGAAAACGAAAGCACTATCTTGAAGAGATATCTGCATTCCCATGTTTATTGCAGCATTATTCACATTAGCCAAGATATAAAAACAACCTAAATGCCTGTCACTGGATGAACGAATAAAGAAAATGTGGCAGATAGATAGATAAAAAGAAAGAATGGAATATTATTTGGCCTTAAAAAAGAAGGAAATCCTGCCATTTGCAACAACACAGATGAACCTGGAGAACATTATGCTAAGTGAGATAAGCCAGACACAGAATGACAAATACTTCATGATCTCACTGATATGTGGAATCTAAAATGGTCCAACTCATTAAAGGATAATGAGACTAGAATGGTGCTTGCCAGAAACTGAAGGAAGGGCAAAATAGGGAGATGCTTATCAAAGGATGCAAAGTATCAGTTATGCAAGATGAATAAGTTCTGGAGCACTAATGTATTGTACGCTTGAAATTTGCTAAGAGTGTAGAGCTTAAGTATCTTGAAAGAAAGAGAGAAAGGGAGGAAGGAAGAAAGGGAGGGTAAGACAATAACTGTGTGAGGTGATGGATATATTAATTAGCTTGATTGTGATAATTATTTTACAATGTATACTTATATCAAAATATCAAGCTGTAAACCTTAAATATATACAATTTTTATTTATCAAGTATATCTCAGTAAAGAGGAAAAAAAACAGTGTGTAAAGGTAATCAATATGCTTAATCTTTATGAAAGAAATATTTATGACATTGGAATAAAAGTGTTTCCAATGGAAAACTGCATTCTTTATAACATACACTTCCAGTTTATCTGATCCTATAGGGATTCTGTGCCTTTCTTTGCTTTTAAGCTACTTGCAACTTTGTAAATTGTAGATAAATGATAGCAATGCAAAATAATCACATTTATAGGTATGCAAAGAAATTTGTCATGTGGAGGTTCAATTTGGTTCCTTCCCAACTGAATTACAAGTCAGTTTCACACCTGTTTGCAAGCCCATTTCAATATTCTGGATCTATAAATATATTCCTTATATTCTTCTTTGGACCAGTTAACTTCTTACTCGTTCCTTCATTTATTAATGAGTTAATAAAATCTTTGCTATGTGTTCATTTTATAAATAGATGTTACAATTCTCATTTGAAATTTCCTTTAAACTTAAGTTCCTAAATTATGTTTCCAAAATTATAAAGGAATTAGATATTTATACATTTGAAAGTATTAAAAAATGTATTGTAAATCTCAGCAGTAAAGTGCTAATTACCAAAAGTATATCGAATAAGACTGGAAGCCAGAATTGGGAAGAGAGGAAGGGTGCTTAGGGATTTTCTTCTTTGGTTTGTTCAGATCTGTCTAGATGTTCACTATCAGGGAAGGGGAAATTAATACTTGTTCTCAAGTACAGGTCTGAAAGGTTTAGAGATCAAGAAAACAGTCATTTCGTTGTTGACCGTAGCAATACAGATTTGTATGTAGTAGGCTGGAGACAAGACAACAAATCAAGAACTGCCACTAAAGAAAAGAACTAGTGCTACAGAAAAACTTGAAAGAATGTTGAATAGAGAGAACGAGGATAGAGAAAATTAGAAAATGTACTACAAAGTTCAAATACCAATGGAGTGTAAAACATTTGATGAAGTGTTATTAAATTCATCACGATATCTGGACTTTAAGAAGCATTACCATTTTTGTACCTTTAACTTGTTTCATTTCAGTCTTCAAATATAAACCAAGCATAAGCAGTTTTACTGATATGAAAACATCAAACCATCCAAAGAAACATAAGTTCCATTTTGTTTAAAAGAAAAGAAAGGAAGTTTATCTTTTACTCAATAACTTCCCTTTCACTTTCAGGAAATAAGTGAGCATTGGACAATGGTCTAATCTTTATTTTCTAAATCTGTGATCTTCATTTTGGAGAGCAGCTATCCTTCCCAGAAGACATTCTCAAGGGTGACCAAAGATACAGTTTAAAAGAAAGAAATTTTTAATTCCTCAACTTCCACTCATTAAAAAGTGATCTACCTGAGATTTCACTTGCTTGTTCCTGTTTTCCAAGTTCAATCCTCTTTTGCAAAATCCTTTCACTTGCATATCCCTTTACTCAAACTAAATTTTAGTATGTTGTATGTGTCCAGGACTAAGTACCTCAGGCCTCAAGAAAAGGTGCACTTTAAATTGCCCAAATCATCATATGTACCTCTCATTCTTGGCACATAGTTTTTTTTTTTTTTTTTTGGTTAAGAATGAAGTGTGGACTTAAACCAAATATTGTGAACTGTGTCAGGCTGTTCTCATGTAGATATAAACTTTTAAGCTATGCTTAATGTGAAAGATGGAAATACAAAGAATGGCCTAGGGACTCTTCTACTCTTAAGAAAATTTTATTTTTCTTTTCTCATATTGACACTTTTTTTTAGCTGTCACATAGTACTTTAAAAAAACTTTATTTGGTTTTAAAAATCCTACTTTCCTTAGACAGTTTTTAGTTTTGACTGACATTTTAAAAATAGGATGCTGATATTAGGATAAGTTGCTTTGTATTGAGAAAAAAATATATACATTTGGATATCTGGTTTCTGGTTTACAGTTGAATCCCAAAATTTCATATTTCTATTCCGTCTACATATTAAATGACATTTTAGATGCCTTATTTTGTTCTCTACTCTAGATGAAACTTTTATTTCTAAGAGATGATGTTTCAACAGGTATACATCCAGTATTTTAGGCTTAAATCCTAGTCATAGTTCTTCCCATCCCACCATTAAAATTCATGAAATAATACAGCAAAAGATGATAATAAGCTTCTATGTGGTGCTAGCATATGGGGAATTATTTTAACATCTATAAGAGAGAAGAAGGTGGAAACAATTATTGTTCAGTATAAATATTGATGCTTAAATCAAATATGCTAATCAAAGAGGTCTACAACATATTTCATTTCCCATCATATTCTGCAAAACTCAGCATTGTAAGGAACATAAAGATAAGAAAACTTCTCTTTAGAGGCACTGGTTTCACTGGTCCAGGTACCTCTACTGTCTGCACTTCATCCTTTACCAGCACCTGTCTACATCTATTTGTGGTCTGCAGTGACCACAGAATATGGATAAGGAATTAGAAAATGGAAACAGTGGTTTTGTGGGAGACTTTGGAAGTTGTACACTTACCATTAAGACCAGGGTTAGAATAGGAGTAGTCCTGGTAATTAATATTGTGTTGGCCAAGAAGTTCATTCAGGTTTTTCTGCAACATCTTATGGAAAAACCTGAATGAACTTTTTGGCCAGCCCAATATTTCATGATGGGGACCTCAGTTCCTGATATATTACATTATGCTAACTGAACAACAAAAAAAACACAGTTAATGAAAGTATGGGATAGTTTTTAAACTTGGAGAGCTAAATTAGAGGAATATTTGTAGGCAGACTGAACAAGAGTAATTATTTAAACCTATGCTCCTAAAATTTGTTTGAATGAGAATCTTGTATCACCCAAAGGATAGTGAGTAGGGACAAACATCTTTAAAAAAAATATAGCCAGTCCGAAAAAATCTTGCCTTGAATGAGAATGGTTAAAAAGTTAGGAAATCCAACACAATGATAGTAGAACTATCAAAAGAAATTCAATCATTGGAAATGGATTATGGATGATTCATATGGCTAGGAGGAAAAGGTATCATTGACCCTCATTTTGAAGAGAAAATCAGCCTTCATATTTACCACATTTTAAATTTACATATTTAAAAATGTAAAGTCTAAACCAAAAAATATTCTTAATACTCTCTTTTCTTTTTGCGGTACGCGGGCCTCTCTCACTGTTGTGGCCTCTCCCTCTGCGGAGCACAAGCTCCGGACGCGCAGGCCCAGCGGCCATGGCTCACGGGCCCAGCCGCTCCGCGGCATGTAGGATCCTCCCAGACCGGGGCACGAACCTGCGTCCCATGCATCAGCAGGCGGACTCCCAACCACTGCGCCACCAGGGAAGCCCCATGCTTTATTTTCTTGAAGAACTATGGCAAGCTCAATTATAATCCCAGATATTTAACACTTGAACACCTTTAATATGTATATTACTAATACTAAATTGAAATAGCATTTTTAATAGTTGCTCATTTATGACTAAAAGCCTCATATTTCCCTTTGTTGCTGAGTATGAGAAGACTTCATATTCCCCACAGGAGCATTATGAGGTCCCTCTTTGCCTACCAACACCAAAGCAATTCTTAGAATAGATGTTAAGTTATACCTGTTTTTAAAAGAAATTTTACAATTTTTATGGGTTAATCTGGAATTCAACAAAATAAAGAAGGATATGGAAGAGGTATCTTGTGTGCCTACAACGTAGAAGCAGTACTGCAGAAACAAAAATCACAGATATGGAAAACATGTTCTCCCTAATATAAACAAAAAGACAGTGAAATGAGGAACATGGGGGAAAAAAGATAGTAGATACAAGGGACAGGGGGAGCCAAAGCTAAATTCAAGATTTTGCTTCTGGAAATGGCAGATTAGCTTATGTCAAACCAACCTTCCTGCAGATAGTAATGATTAAATCTGTACAAAACATTTTTCAAGTCAACCATTTGAAAACACTCGAGGAAAAACAATACCTGTCCAAAACCAGAGAAGAGCTGACCCTTGAAAGAAGAGAACTATGCTGGGTGAAATTTATGTTTCTATGACTTTTCATCAGAGTCACTGTCAGTCTGTTGGGTGTAGAGTGACTACAACTCAAAAGGAACCACAACCATACTGACTTGAAGAATCAGAGGATGAAGTAGTGCAGCGTTGTAGTGTCTGGAATGTCTGTGTTGGGGGAGGGGTTATCCCAAAGGGAAGAAGCCACCGAAGAGGGAGCCCACAAAATCTCCATTTTACCTTTGCCCGGGATGTGAGTGGTCAAGATGCCAAGAATTGCAAATCAAGAGTGAGGGCCTAGGGGCTTCCCTGGTGGCGCAGTGGTTGAGAATCCTCCTGCCGATGCAGGGGACACGGGTTCGTGCCCCGGTCCGGGAAGATCCCACATGCCGCGGAGCGGCTGGGCCCGTGAGTCATGGCCACTGAGCCTGTGCGTCCGGAGCCTGTGCTCCGCAACGGGAGAGGCCACAGCAGTGAGAGGCCCGCGTACCGCAAAAAAAGAGTGAGGGCCTAAGAGAAATGCAGGACAAACAAGTTTGGAGTTTGAATCCAGCCAAATTAACCATCTATTTGAAGAGAAATCAATACGCTTCAGAGGAAGATAAGTAAATCTAAACTATCTACAATACCTCAAATACAATGTCAAGCATATAAGAGCAGTATGGTAAAATTGCAGAAAAACAGAGAGAATGAAAAACTTGGGAGCAGATAGAAAAAAAAATCAAAAGCATATTAAATATGAGAGGAAGCATACACATGATCGTTGACTTCTCATCAGAAGCAATAAAGGAAAAACAAGGGAATTACATCTTTAAAGTGCCTTAAAATTTTTTTTTTAATTCTGTCAACCAAGAATTTGATATCTTAAAAAACTGTCAAGACCCAAAGGCCAAATGACAATTTCAGATAAATAAAAATTGAAGGAATTAGTGCAAGGGGATCCTGTACTTCAAGAAATGCTAAAAATGATCATTAGGCTGAGGGAAATGTCAACATATGGAAACTGTAATCTACAAGAAGAAAGGCAGAGTACTAGAAATGGTAAATATGTGGATAAACATATGACTGTATACTTTTTCCATCTTTTAATTTTTAAAGACATAGATAACTTTTTAAAGCAAAATGATGTGTTGTGGGATTTATAAATAAGTACACTATATGACTAAAGTAGAACTTAAGTCAGGAGTAATTAAAACTATAAGGTTGCAAGCTTCTTGCATTGTACATGAAGTAGTACATTAATAATTCTAAGTTAACTGATAAATTTTGGTTGCATACTGTAATCGCCAGAGAAACCATTAAAAATGTTTCAGAGAGGTATAGAAACTTATTATGAATTAAAATTAAATATTAATAAGAAATTGATAACCTAAAAGGAAAGGAAGGAGTGAAAAATGGGCAAAAATTAGGTGTGGTAAATTGAAAATAAAGAGCAGAAAATTTAGAGTTTCTGTATTAATGAGAGACAAAACTGACTCTAAGACAAAGAATATTACCAAAGAATGGTAAGTTCATTGAGGGTATAACAATCAATAAGGAATGCAAAGTCTTTTCAAGAAGTGGTGCTAGAACAAAAGTATATTGCTATGGAAAAGAAAAACACAATTATTTTCTACCTCAAAGTGTATAAAAAACTAATCATAGATTTATGTATAAAAGTTAAAAGCCGTGAAACTTTTAGAAAAGAAAGGGGAGAATATTATCACAACTTGGGAGTGGACAAAATATACCTTGATACTGAAAGCAATAACAAAAACAAACCATAATAAGTTTGACAGAAAAATCTGCTTATCAGAAGACATGGTTAAGAAAATAAGCCCAGACTATATGATGAAGGATTGTGTCTAGAGCACATGACGAAGGAATCCCACAATTCGATATTTTTAAGGCAAAAACTAATAAAAGTTGGGCACAATTCTTGAATAAGCATGCCACAGGAAAGGTATATGAATGGGAAACCTACTACAGAACCCTTTCCTGCCTGGGTTTCATTCAAAGCCAGAAGCCTTTTTGAAACACCAGATATATGGGCCAGAGCAGTATCCCTTGTGCTGGAATATGCTGCTTTGAGGAACTGAAGAGGACTCTCAGGCACTGTGCTTCCTACCTCTTGGTGGAGACAGTGCTATTACGATTGTAATGTGTTGGCATTTACTTATTTTAGATCTAGAGAACACTTATTATATTCGATACCCCTGATTTATATTTTATGTCCTAGGTAGAAACTATCTGTCATTCATGGTGAACTTGACTCAAAATTTAGAAGTTTTGCTATAATACAAAACCCAAAATATTTTAAAAAATAGATGGCATTCCTTTTGCCCATTTCTGACTTATCATTAGTTCTTTTGTACATCTCAGGAATAGGCAAGTTGCTGTATCTCAGGATATTATGAAACATTGACCTCTGAGTCAGTTGTTGCTGGTTGTTATTTTATTTTTTTTGCTTCAGGCTCTGTCACCATCAGTTCATCTCTCATGCTCTTCTATGTGTGTGTTTCTAGATGTTGCTCTCGTCTCTTCATTCCTTTCCCATCCCTTCCTTGCTTCATTTCTTCTTCATTTTTCATTTTCTTATTTTCTTGTGATTTCTTTTCCCCTGCTTTTCTTCATCACTTTTCTGTTTGTCAGATTTTTTTTTATGTCTGTATCTAATACCTGTTTCTTGGGCTAGTGTTTAGTAGCCCATGTTTGGGGGTTTGTATGTCCTTATGAGATAATTCAGAAACTCATAAAATAAGGTGCAAAAGGTGGTGTTCACTCAGTTGGTGAGAACAATACAGAAAGGTAAAGTCAGAAAGAAAAAGCAAGAAAAAGGAGAGAAAGAAGGATGTAGAGAAATAAAGTGGAAGCAGAAGGACATAGAGAAATAAAGGGGAAGCAATCAACAAAAAATATTAAGGACAAAAAATTCACACTTAATTTCTATGAATATGTATTGAGTGCCTCCTAAGAAACAGAAATTACTGTATGGAATGAGGAGAAAATAATGGTGACCAAAAAAGAAAGTTTGCCCTGGCATAACTCAGTATAATCCAAAATATTAGTATATTTATTTAGTCATATCCCATGTCCCCTTAGCATGTGGTTTTATGAGTATTATTTCTTATCTAATTACCTGATTAACCATAGTTTATATCTAGACCTATTATTTATATTCAAACCTCCTAAAGGTTCACCCTGTTTGACAGAGCCACAAAGACCTGCCAGGGGAAAAATGATTCTTTCAGCTGACATAGCAGTATCTACAGAAAATACTACCCTAGGAGAAAATAAATAAAGTTAAAGGGCAGTGGAGAATGAGCTTACTATACACAATATACCAAGAGGAATAACTGTTTTGAACCTGAAAATAGTGGAAATGACAGGTGGTCAGTTTGTTTAAAATAGAGAAAGAAATAGCTATATCTGATAAGATAAAAAGCTAGTTGCTGTTAGGATTTTGAAAATTTTTGAAAAGTGTTTTTGTATATGAAACTTAAATATATTGAGAGTAAATTTTAGTTTGAAATATGTTTTTTTATATCACTATAAATATTTTATATACATAATATTATTTTCATTATAATTTAATTATAGAACCAAAATACCTTGGTATTTGAAGGAAGTAAATTGAATAAAAATGCTTTGTCCACAATTTTGTAAAAATTCCACTTACTAATTTCTGAATAGAATTACGTTAAATGCTGTTTTTAAAAATTTAGACATTTAATTAAACCTATGAATTATTTCATTGAAAGGGATTAAAATCTCTTTAATGTTCCATTCCCATAAGCTGAATTCTGTGCCTGTGTTTTCTTTTCTTCTCAGAAAATGGTAATATGAGATTTCTAGTCCTCAAAATAAAACATTTAGAATCTTCTATCGCTCCTTTCATTGATCCACCTCTCATTTCAACAAGTTATTCAGATTCAACCTCCTGTCTTTCAAATACATCTCGGTTGAAAATCTAATGATGATTTTTCTTGGCCTATATAATTACATAATAATTTCCATATCCTTAGTAGTACTCTCAGTTTTTTACTGTCTTCTCCTATTTTCTTGTCACATCTACTCTGACCCCACAGTGAACATGTAACCACTCTATGCTCTAGCTGCTAAAAATATTTGTCATTTAATAAGTGGGTACTTCCAAATTTGGTGCAAGTGTGCATACTTGTGCCTTTCTCTGTAATATTCATTCTCTATGGTTGTGACTGTCAAAATCTTGTGCTTTGTTTTGTTTTGTTTTAAATCAATTTTAAGTCTCTTTTAAAAAGCTCTCCAGGATGACAACCAATTCCTGGGCAAAACTCCACAGCCGTGATTGGATATTTGCTGTGTAATAATAAAGCAATGTACAAGACACATTAAGGCTGGGAAGGACAGGAGATTAAGAAGGAAATGACTTTGAGAAAGGGAGAGAGATAAAGAGAAAATATGTAGAAGAAATGTTGGCTTCTTGATGCTTACAGTTCCCTGCTTACAGGGGAACTGCTTACAGTTCCCTGAAAGCAATGAGTTTTGTCTATCTCTGAAAATATTAAATTGAATTCTGAAATTCAAGATCCATATCATTTTTTAAATTGAAAATTTTATTGAGATCATTGAAGATTCACATGCAGTCATAATAAATAATACAGAGAGATCCAGTGTAACATTTACCCTGTTTCACTCAATAACAACTTATAAAACTCTAGTACAGTTTCATGACAGGACACTGACATTGATACAAAGTGCTGATTTTATTCACAATTTCCCAGTGTAACTTTTACTCGTTTGTGCATGTGTGTGTGTATTTAGTTATATGCAATTCTATCACATGGGGAGGATTCTGTATCCACTACTACAGTCAAGATACAGAACAGGTCCATCACCACGAAGATCATTCAAGTTGCCCTTAATAAAGTACAAAACCATTTGGAATTGTTTTCACTCAGTAGTATTCCCTACCTATGCATCTAAGCCGAGTGTATCATAATTTGCTTCCTTTTATTGCTAAGTAGTATTCTATAGTGTGTATTTTCTATAATTTAACCATTCACCTCTGAAGAACATATGGAGTGTTTTATTGTTATTACAAATAGAGCTTCTATGAACAGTGATGTATGTTTTTGTGTAATAAGCATGTTTTCATTTCTCTCATACCCAAGAGTGAAAGAGCTGGGTCATATGATATTTGCATTTTAGTTATATAAGAAACTGCAAAACTGTTTTCTGTAGTGGCTGTAACATTTTACATCCCACCAGCTATGTACAAATGATCCAGTTTCTCTGCATCCTCAGCAGCATTTGGTACTGCCACTATCTTTTTTTAAAATCATAGCCATTCTGATAGATATATAGTGATATCTAATTGTGGTTTTATTTGCATTTACCTAATGGCTAATGATGAACTTCTGTTCATGTGCTTATTTGCCATCTGTATTTCCTCTTCAGTGAAATGTCTGTTCATATCTTTTTCCCAGTTTCTATTTGGATTATTTTGTTTTGTTTTTTATATTCTAGATACCTCTTCCTTTTGTCAGATATGTGCTTTACAAATATTTTCTCCCAGTCCATGGCTTGTCATTTTATCCATGTAGGATCTATCATAGAGAAAACATTTTTTAATTTGGAAGAAGTCCAAATTTATCAATTTTTCCTTCTGTCTGTCATGCTTTGAGATCAAAAACTGTCCAGCCCTAGATCCCAAATATTTTTCCTCATGTTTATTCTAATTCTTTTGTGGTTTCATATTTTACATTTAAAGCTTTATTCTATTGTGAATTAATTTTTCTGTAAAGCTATAACATTTAGGTTGACATTCAATTTTTGCTTATAGATGTCCAATTGCTTCCACACAATTTGTTAAAATGATGTTGAATTGAATTGTTCCATTGAATTGCTTTTACACCATTGCCAATAATCAGTTGAGAATATTTGTGTGGGTCTAAATTCTGTTTGCTATTTAATTCCATTAATCTGTCGATTCCTCCTACAATACCACACTGTCTTAACTACTACGACCATATAGGTAAAGCATAGTATCAAGTAGAGTGAATCCTCTCACTTTATGCTTCTTTGTCAAAATGGTTTTACCTCATCTAAGGTCTATGCCTTTCCATATAATTTTTAGAATAGGCTAGTCTATATAAAAAAGATACTGCTGAGACTTGACAGTAATTGCATTAAACCCATAGATCAATTTGGG
The DNA here is from genome assembly GCF_011762595.2 of Tursiops truncatus. Taxonomy (NCBI): domain Eukaryota; kingdom Metazoa; phylum Chordata; class Mammalia; order Artiodactyla; family Delphinidae; genus Tursiops; species Tursiops truncatus. The sequence goes on from NC_047038.1 coordinate 122,880,735, forward strand.
AAGAATTAATACCTTTGCTATGATGAGTGTTCTGATGCATGAGCACAGTATATCTTTCAATTAGTTTAGGTCTTCTTTGATTTAACTGGTATTTTGTTATTTTTAGTATATAATGCTTTAGTGTTCTGTTAATTGTGTACCTAAGCATTTCCTTTTCTTGGAGTGATTGCTACTGTTATTTGTTTTAAATTTCAGTTTCTGTAGGTTCATTATTAGTATAGAGGAATGAGAGTGATTTTGTGTGTTGATCTTAACATCCTGAGATTTATTACCTTTTTAGTTTTAGGAAGGTTTTTTCTTTTTTTGGTATAGTCCTTGCAGTTTTCCCCTAGATACTCTTGCCAACTTCAAATAGGAAAATTTTGTTTCTTTTTTTCTAATTTGCATGTCTTTTTATTCCCCCTTATTCCAGTAGCTAGGATTTCCAGTACTATGTTAAATGAGTGATCAAAGTGAACATCATTGCCTTGTTCCCTGTCTGAAAGGGAAAATATTGTTTGAGTTTCTCCATTAAGTAAGGTATTAGCCATAGGTTTTTTTGTAGTTGTTCTTTATCAAGTAGAATTTCCCTCTACCCTTAAATTGCAGAGGTTTGTTTTGTTTTGTTTTGTTTCCCTTAATGGGTTTTGGATATTGCCAAATGCTTTTTCTTCATCAATTGAAACGATCACGTGATTTTTTTTCTTTAGCCTGTTGATATCGTAGGTGTATTGTTTGATTTTTTGAATGGTGAATCAGACATACTTACCTAGAAAAAAAGTCTCATTTGGTCATGGTGTGTAATTCAGTTTTACGTTGTTGGATTGGATTTGCTTTTATTTTCTTGAGAGTTTTTGCTTCTACCTTCATGAGAGATATGGGGCTGTAGTTTTCTTTTTTTGTACTGTCTTTTTCTCATTTTGGTCTCATGAAAGAAGTTGAGATAGGTACTCTCTGCTTTCTGGAAGGGACTGTGGAAAATTTTGTTAATCCTTCTTTAAATATTTGGTAGAATTCTGCAGTGAAATGATGTGGGCCCAGAGATATCTTTCTCAGGAGTTTTAAATTACAAATTCAAATTCTTTAATGATTATAAGATTATTCAGATTATCTGTTTAAGTTTGCTTGTTTTTAGTAGTTTTTGGTTTTTGAAGACTTACTCCATTTCAAATAAATTGCCAACTTTATCAATGTAACGTTGTTCATAGTATTCCCTTATTATCCTCTTAATGATGGTAAGATCTGTAGTGATATCCCGTGTCTCATTTCCATTATTGTTGATTTATTTCTTCTCTTTTTAAACTTTTGTTTGTCTTGCTAAATGTTTATCAATTGTGTTGATTGTATTAAAGAACTAATTTTTTTTAGTTTTAGTTGGTGTAGTGGTCTTACTGATTTTCTGTTATTCTCTTTTGAATTTCTTTCATTTCTGATCTTATCTTTATTATCCTTCCTCCTGTTTGCCTTGGGTTTATTCGTTTTCTTTTTATGGATTACTCAGAGGTTTGTTATCAAAGTTCCACGTGTTGGCTTTCTGTTACTGATTTCTAGCTTGACTCCATTATCATCAGATGTTGCTTTCTGGTTTCTTTCGGTGAATCGTCTATGGAAACCTAAGAATGTGTGCGTTTTGTTGTTGTCAGGTGGATTATTTTATATATCTGAATTTTATCCTACTGATTGATTCTGTTGTTCACAAATTCTATAATCTTGCTGATTCTCGGCTTAGTAGTTTTATCAGTTTCTGAGAGAGGTGTGTTGAAGTTTCCACATTTATTGTGGATTTGTTTTTTTCTCCTTTCACTTCTATCAGTTTTTGCTTCATGTATTTTGTGATTCTTTTACATACACATACAGAGGATCATTTTGTCTTTCTTGTGGATTGATTCTTTTATCATTATGCACTGTTCTTTGTCTCTAGTCAATTTCTTTGATCTTCAATCTAATTTATGAAATATTAATATACCTATTCTCCCATTGTTTCTAATTAATGTTTGCATGTTATATATTTTCCTATCCTTTTACTTTCAACCTACTTATGGCATGAATTTGAAATAAATTTGTTATAAACAGTGTATAATTGAGTAACTTTTTAAAAATCCACTGCTAATGTCTCATTTTTGATTGGTATATTTAGACTATTTACATTAAGTTAATTTTGGATATGTTAAAGCTTAAATCTGTCATTTTAGTATTCATTTTCTGTTGGTTCTGTTCTTGTTCTTCTGTTCCTCTTTTCTTGTCTTCTTGTAGGCTACTTGCACCTTATCTTGATGTATTTACAGTGCTTTTGAGCATATCTTTTTGTATAGTTGGTGTAGTGTTTGCTGAGTATTTCAATATTCATAAATGACTTATTACCATCTACTGGTATCAATATTTAACACTTTGAGTGAAGTTTGGAAATCTTTCTCCATTTTGGCCCTTGTTCCTCCCCCATTTAATATCATTGTCTTGAGTATCAGATGTGTTTTTTTTTTTTTTTTCTCAGTGATCAAATAGTTTCTATAAAGCTCAAGATGATAAGGTTAGTTGCTTGTATGTACCCATATATCTATTCTTTCAATTGCTCTTTCTTCCTTCTGGATGCTCCAAGATTCCTCCTTTTATCACTTCTTTTCTGCTTCAGGAGCTTACTTTAGGCAATCTTAAAGGGTCATCTAGCAAAATTTATTTTAGTTTTTCTTTATCTGAGAATACCTTTACTTCCCATTTATTCCTGAAAAGTAATTTCAATGAAAATGGAATTTTTGGTTGACACTTCCTTTTTCTTCATCACCTGAAAAAATGTTATGCTATTTCCTCTGGCCTGCATAGTTTCAGATAAGAACTATAAATTAGTGTTTCTCTGTTAGGGAAGTTTTCTGATATTAATTTCTTCTAAAATTCTTTCAGCTCCACTCTCTTTCTACCATCTGGAACACTGACTATATGGACGCTGGATTTTTGGTATTGTCCCACAGATCTCTGAGAATCTGCACAATTTTTTTTTTCAGTATTTTTTTCTCTGTTGTTTAGATTAGGTCAATTCTGTGTTCTGTCCTTAAATTCACTGTTTCTATCACCTCCACTATTGTCTCTCTCCTCTGTCATCTCCATTCTACTCTTGAGTCCATTAAGCTATTTTTATTTGTTACTGTGTCTTTTAGTTCTGTAATTTTCATTTGGCTCTTTTTTAAAACTTCTGTCACTTTACTGAGGTTTTTTTCCATTTATTCAAGAGAGTTTATAATTAATTGTTAGAACATTTTTAGGACATTTGACTGTCTTGTCTCATTCAAGTTACGATTTTCCTGGTTCTTGGTGTGCCAGGTGGCTTTTTATTGTATGTTGGCTATTTTGTCTATATGTTAAGGAGTGTCTGAGTCCTAGTTAAGCCTTTTATTTTAGTAGGTCATCATCCTGTTTATGGTTAGCATGTAGGTTCTAACCTATATCTGTAGGCTGCAATTTTAAATACAGCTTGTTTCCAGAGCCTTCATGGTTTTATTTTGGTCTGCTTGGTTTATCTGGTCTCTCTGGGGTTTCCAAGGCCCTGCTGTTGCTGCTTCCCATGGCCACTTCAACAGGCACATTGGCCACACACTTTTGTGGTGAGATCTTCCTTGTTGGGCTACAGGCTTATAATGGTAGATGCCCTCTTTTAGCCTCCTCCACATCCTGGCCATACTGGCTGGTGGTACCTGGGAGGGGGCATCAGTGGCAACCAAAGGAGAAGCAAAGGGGGTTCTCAAGCAAACAGGGATAAAGAATATCCAGGGTCAGGCTACTTTTTGTAGTGTGGTCCCTATTGCCAGTCCCACTTGGCTGCCCTAGTATCTCTTAAGTGGGAGAGGGAAGTTTCAGACCCTGTGGGGATAAAGAGCACTTTTCCTGGAGACTTATTTTTAGCAGAACTCCTGCTAACAAAAGCATTTCCAGTGGTGCTAGGCTCATCTGCGGTTGTCAGAGGGACTCCCATTCAATCCAGGGGAGAAATGAGCATACCTATGCTTCCTTCTGTTGCCAGGTTTGGATTTTGGATTCTGGAAACACTGAAATTTGATTACTTTCTACTGTTAGAGAGGAGACATAGGACACCCTTCTGCTTTGTTGTTTCTTTACTCTTGGGGTCCTAGACCAATCCATCTTCCTCTTACCACCTTTCAAAACTTTCCCTTGGTTGCCTTTTGCATTATTTCTAACGTTGTATTTAGCCAGGAGGAGCAGAGAGAAATGACACGATCTTGTCCAGATCGCCTTGTCATTTTAATTCCAGCAAAATGTCTGCGTTCTCTAGAATTTAATACAAGTCAGATGGATCACAATAAATTTCTAGGAATTCTACACCAAAATAATGATGTTACTTTTACAGACTCAATAATATACATGGGCTGTATATTTCAACATGAAGAAAAGAAATAATAGCTCTAGACTTTTATTATTTTATACTCACCCCAATTAGCATTACTAGCTGAACCCTTAGACTGATGAGTGGAGTATGGCTTCTGTGGATGTCCATATGGCATTTTGTTCTGAAGTTCAGGAAATCAAGAAGAGGCAGAATAGCACTTGAAGATTATTTATAAACAAAAGGCTCTAACTAGGGGGAGGTGTGATTATGACGATGTAGATGAAAGAAATAGATAAGAATGAATCAAGTTTTAAATGTCATAAATAATGAAATGACCATTTTGATTCAATGTTAGTTCTAAAAAAATATATTGATTTGACTAATTTATATTTTGTATTTTGTGGTGGATAAAAACCACTGTGTGTCTATTGTTTGAGGAAGACAAGTCCTTCAGTAATAACACAGAGAATACTGAGGGTATAATCAAGATTTGAAAAATTAGCGTTTTCCAGATAGATGAAGAGATGGGAAGTATAGTTCAGTAAATTAAGATCTCTTTATTGCCAGATATAACTTTTCAGAATTGAAATCATTTACAGAGCTCACTGTCTATATTATACAGAGTACTTTTTATCAATAACGTTAGTGTTGCCCCAGGAAGATAAACGTGAATAGAGATATTGTACATTCCAAGAACTTCCTGAAACACCCATGCTCTCTGAAATAGAAAGCATCAAATGACAATACCCGAAGATTCTTTGCAACGCTCACTGTGCCCACCTTAAACTACACTTAAATATCTTAATAAATATCCCATCCCTCTTTCACCAAGACAGATCAACCAAAATTAAAATAAATAAGGAAACACAAGCTTTAAATGACACATTATACAAGATGGATTTAATTGATGTTTATAGGACATTCCATCCAAAAACAACAGAATACACTTTCTTCTCAGTGCTCATGGAACATTCTCCAGGATAGATCATATCTTGAGTCACAAATCCAGCCTTGGTAAATTTAAGAAAATTGAAATCATGACAAGTATCTTCTCTGACTACAACACTATGATAGACTAGATATAGATTACAGGAAAAAACTGCAAAAAATAGAAACACATGGAGGCTAAACAATATGCTACTATATAACCAAGAGATCACTGAAGAAATCAGAGAGGAAATAAAAAAATACCTAGAAAAAAAATGACAATGAACACATGATAACCCAAAACATATGGGATGCAGCAAAAGCAGTTCTAAGAGGAAAGTTTATAGCTATACAAGCCTACCTCAAGAAAAAAGAATAATCTCAAATAAACAACCTAACCTTACACCTAAAGCAATTAGAGAAAGAAAAACAAAAAAACCCAGAATTAGCAGAAGGAAAGTAATCATAAAGATCAGATGAGAAATAAATGAAAAACAAATGAAGGAAACAGTAGCAAAGATCATTAAAACTAAAAGCTGGTTCTTTGAGAAGATAAACAAAACTAATAAAACACTAGCCAGACTCATCAAGGAAAAAAGGGAGAAGAGTCAAATAAACAGAATTAGAAATGAAAAAGGAGAAGTAACACTGACACTGCAGAAATGCAAAGGATCATGAGAGATTACTACAAGCAACTATATGCCAATGAAATGGACAACCTAGAAGAAATGGACAAATTCTTAGAAAAGCACAACCTTCTGAGACTGAACCAGGAAGAAATAGAAAATATAAACAGACCAATCACAAGCAATGAAATTGAAACTGTGATTAAAAATCTTCCAACAAACAAAACCCAGTACCAGATGGCTTCACAGGTGAATTCCATCAAACATTTAGAGAAGAGCTAACAACTATCCTTCTCAAACTCTTCCAAAATGTAGCAGAGGGAGGAACACTCCCAAACTCATTCTACGAAGCCACCATCACCCTGATACTGAAACCAGAAAAAGATGTCACAAAGAAAGAAAACTACAGGCCAATATCACAGATGATCATAGATGCAAAAATCCTCAACAAAATACTAGCAAATAGAATCCAACAGCACATTAAAAGGATCATACATCATGATCAAGTGGGGTTTATCCCAGGAATGCAAGGATTCTTCAATATATGCTAATCAATCAATGTGATACACCATGTTAACAAATTGAAGGATAAAAACCATATCATAATCTCAGTAGATGCAGAAAATTTTTTTGACAAAATTCAACACCTATTTATGATAAAAACTCTCCAACAAGTAGGCATAGAGGGAACCTACCTCAACATAATAAAGGCCATATATGACAAACCCACAATCAATATTGTTCTCAATGGTGAAAAACTGAAAGCTTTTCCTCTAAGATGAGGTACAAAGCAAGGTTTCCCACTCTCACCACTATGATTCAACATAGTTTTGGAAGTCCTAGCCACAGCAATCAGATAAGAAAAAGAAATAAAAGGAATCCAAATTGGAAAAGAAGAAGTAAAACTGTCACTGTTTGCAGATGACATGATACTATACATAGAGAATCCTAAATATGCTATCAGAAAACTAACAGAGCTAATCAATGAATTTGGTAAAGCTGCAGGATACAAAACTAATGCACAGAAATCTCTTACATTCGTATACACTAATGATGAAAAATCTGAAAGAGAAATTAAGGAAACACTCCCATTTACCACTGCAACAAAAAGATAAAATGCCTAGGAATAAAAGTATAAGACACTGATGAAACAAATTAAAGATGATACAAACGGATGGAGAGATATACCATGTCTTGGACTGGAAGAATCAACATTGTGAAAATGACTATACTATCCAAAGCAATCTATAGATTCAATGCAGTCCCTATCCAACTACCAATTGCATTTTTCTCAGAAGTAGAACAAAAAATTGCACAATTTGTATGGAAATGCAAAAGACCCCGAATAGCCTAAGCAATCTTGAGAAAGAAAAATGGAGCTAGAGAAATCAGGCTCCCTGACTCCAGACTATATTATAAAACTACAGTAATCAAGACAGTATGGTACTGGCACAGAAACAGAAATATAGATCAATGGAACAGGATAGAAAGCGCACAGATAAACCCACACACATATTGTCAACTTGTCTTTGATAAAGGAGGCAAGAATATACAATGGAGAAAAGACAGCCTGTTCAATAAGTGGTGCTGGGAAAACTGGACAGCTACATGTAAAAGAACGAAATTAGAACACTTCCTAACACCATACACAAAAGTAAAATCAAAATTGATTAAAGACCTAAATGTAAGGCCAGACACTATAAGACTCTTAGAGAAAAACATGGGAATAGCACTCTTTGACATAAATCACAGCAAAAACCTTTTTGACCCATCTCCTAGAGAAATGGAAATAAAAACAAAAATAAACAAATGGGACCTAATGAAACTTAAAAGCTTTTGCACAGCAAAGGAAACCATAAACAGGACAGAAAGACAGCCCTCAGAATGGGAGAAAATAATTGCAAATGAAGCAACTGACAGAGGATTCATCTCCAAAATATACAAGCAGCTCATGCAGCTCAATGTCTAAAAAACAAGCAGCTGAATCCAAAAGTGGAAGAAGATCTAAATAGACATTTCTCCAAAGAAGATAATACAGATTGCCAGCAAACACATGAAAGGATGCTCAACATCACTAATCATTAGATAAATGCAAATCAAAACTACAATGAGATGTTACCTCATACTGGTCAGAATGTCCATCATCAAAAAATCTACAATAAATCCTGGAGAGGGTGTGGAGAAAACAATAAATCCTGGAGAGGGTGTGGAGAAAAGGGAACCCTCCTGCATGGTTGGTGGGAATGTAAATTGATACAGCCACTATGAAGAACAGTATGGATGTTCCTTAAAAAACTAAAAATAGAACTACCTTTCGACCCAGCAAACCCACTACTGGACATATACCCTGAGAAAACCATAATTCAAAAAGATTCATGTACCACAATGTTCATTGCAGCACTGCTTACAAGAGCCAGGACACAGAATCAACCTGAATGTCCATAGACTGATGAATGGATAAAGAAGCTGTGGCACTTATACACAATGGAATATTACTCACCCCTAAAAAGAACTGAAATTGAGTTATTTGTAGCGAGGTGATGGACCTAGAGGCTGTCATACAGAGTGAAGTAAGTCAGAAAGAGAAAAACAAATACCGTATGCTAACCCATATATGTGGAATCTAAAAAAAAAAAAATGGTTCTGATGAACCTAGGGGCAGGACAGGAATCTAGACGCAGCCATAGAGAATGGACCTGAGGACATGGGGAGGGGGGAGGGTAAGCTGGGACGAAGTGAGAGAGTAGCATTAACATATATACGCTACCAATGTAAAATAGCTAGCGGGAAGCAGCTGCATCACATGGGGAGATCAGCTTGGTGCTTTGTGACCACCTAGAGGGGCGGGATAGGGAGGGTGCATGGGAGACACAAGAGGGAGGGGATGTGGGGATGTATTTATATGTATAGTTGATTCACTTAGTTAAACAGCAGAAACTAACACACTATTGTAAAGCAATTATACTCCAATAAAGATGTTAAAAAAAAAAAAAGAAATGTGACTGCAGTTCAGCTGAGAGCACAGTTGGCCACACATGCAGATGGTATAGGTATTTGCCTACCTGTTATAGATGAGAGATTCAGAAATGGTATATGCATACATAACACGCCATCCTAAAAAAATATATATGTGTGTATATATATATATGTGTGTGTGTATATATATATATATATATATTCTTGAATGTCTGCCCTACCATGTACCCTATCGTGTGTGTTTGAAATTCTACAAGCAATTACATTATTTGAGGTACAACTTAAACAGTAGTGGTGCCCTCTGATTAAAAACTGAGCATTCCTTTGTAATTAATTTAGATTCATTGAGCTATTATTAGTCATCAACAATATAATATAAACCAGAATCCTGGAAGTTGGGGTACGGTCTAGAAGGCATGCTCCAGAGTATGCCTCTTTACGCCGCATGTCAATATGAAAGTTCAGAAAAGCCATGGAGCATAAGCGAGAATTAGGGAGGTGCACCCTCAGAAAGGACCCTGATGTGTTACTTAAGAGGGCTTTAAAGGGCAGATTGCTGACGTCATAAATTTTCCTAAGCAGTGTTGTATTGAAGCATAAGGACGATGTGTTCTGCTAGTGGAAATATCTGTGGAGATGTATTTTGCATCAGAATTTGTGTATCACATTCTCAGAAATAACAAACAAAACTTAATTGATCCCAAAAGGTCTCTAAGTGTGCAGTCATACAGCAGTTGCACATTCATACATTCTGAATGTGAGAGGACCATACAGTCTTATTCAGTTCTTTCCCTAGGAGTATGTGTTACTAGTATTTGATTGTGTTCTTGGAGAGCAGCAGATCCTCAACTATTTTTTTAATGTTGTGATTTACTGTCCATGATAAACTCTGGAGCTCTTAGATTTTCTTTATGATTTTGATCCCTGTATGTACATTTGTATGTGAATCATAAGTGATTACACAAGAGCCAATATTTTGCTTTTAATGTTTGGGTTACCATTTCTATTTGGTCTTAGGTTAATAAAGCCAAATTTCCAAATGACAGAAATTTTCCTACATCCCCTGTTATACTCAAATTATTTTATCAGTTCTGAAGGTTAAAATTATATGCACAATGGAGAGCCATTTTATAAAAAGGACTTTGATTTCTGAAATTAATAAACGGAGGCTTTAATAATGGAGGCTTTTATATTACATCACAGCAATGATAGGCGGTGAAATACACTGCTTTGTGTCTAGTGCCATCAAGAAAATGACTGAGGCCAATTAATATGTAAATTTGCACAGAGTGAAGATGAAATTGTGGTCAAGAAGCACTGTACAAATGACAGTTTTACAGTAGATGAACTAGATAATAGCAGTGGGTGTTTGAAGTACAACATGACACACTGAAGTCAAAAGCATTAGATAGTAATGGTTAAGAAAATGGATTCTCCAGCCAGGCTTCTCTACTTGCTAGCTTGAACAGGTGATTTCACTTCTTCTTGTCCAAGTTTCCTCAGTGAAAATTGGGGAATATAATAATACATTTTTATAGGACTGTTATGAACACTAAATGAGTTTAAAATATAATGTGCTAGAATAGTGTTTGGAACATAATCCAATAAAGGTCAGACACTGTTATTACTAGTTGTAGAACATGCACATTCAAAAGGATGTGTACCAGAACAGTTACCACTATATTAATGTTGTGGGCATTAATTTAATTTCTGCAAAATTATACCCTCTGCAACATTAAATTAATGTTAATAATGTGAAAGTAGTTGGTTTAATAATTTTGTTTATTAATATTTACAAATATGATTATTAAAATTTTTATACTGACTGATTTATGGTAATGACTATGTAAGTTTCTGTTAAACAATTATAAAATTCTATTTATGAATTGGTTTAGTTTCTGAGATGAACCAAAAATATAAACATAGAAATTTTTAGTTTTTGTTTTTACACATGTATTTAAAAACATAACAAGAAAAATTTGTCTTAGTGGAGAATCTGTTAGAATTTTCCCCATTTGAAACAAAATCTGCACAAGTGTAAAATTTTGGAAATATGCCCTACACAACTTACTTGGAGACAGATTCAAAATTAGGAGTACTGGAATTGGAATCAGGAAATGTTACTTTGAGGCCCAGATGAAGAACTAATAAAGTATGTGACTCACATCAAATTCATTTAACCACTGTACTCCATTTCCTCACCTGCAAATTTCAACTTAAACTCAATAATCTTTGAGGCAGGAGAATCCCAAGAGGTGGTACTTTGGCCACCTGCATCAGCATAATCTGAATACTCAGTAAAAGTTGTCAGCAAGAACCTGTATCTTAGAAGACTTCTGAATTATTCTCGAGGAGATGTGTTTTAACGCATAGAATTTTAAACTAAGAAGGTACATGGAGAAGATTATTAACATAATATTAGTAACATGTTTTGAGTTTCTCAGAAGACATTTTCTATTTATAAATAGCATTATATGTCATTATCACTATTGTTAGTTTATTTTTACATTTATGTGTTTTTTATAGTAAAATATTGTAAAATTAGATGAATTTAAACTGCACTGGGTATAGTTGTCTTAGGGAAAAATGAATTATCAAGACAATAACTTTATGTCTACATATAGTTTACTTATAATAATTTTATATCTTGATCAACTTAATTTTAATAAATATTCTTCATGTCTCCAAGAAGTTACTAATTACCCCTCCACTGCTGACCTCACATTTGAGTGGGACTGAATCCAATATTGTCCCTGATATATAAATTTATATTGTTCAATACAAGTATTTGCAAAATTGAATATTAATCAAATCAGAAAAATGCTGATCAGTAATAATCAATTTAATGGCTAGCTATCAATGTGCTACTCAGAATTATGTACACATACTTGCAAACATAACTCAAAATTGCCTCTGTAGCAGGGACAATTTCCTAGAATAAGTTGCCTCCTCCCTCCACTTGTGTAATTTCTTTCATCCCAAGGAAGAATTACTGGAAACAATGACCTCCATTATCTGAAATGTCAACCACTCTGAAAGTCCTGTGCGTCCCACCTTCTCCAGCTGGGACTCTCCACCAACTGCAGCTGTGAGACTATTTTGTAAATACGGATTTGAATGTTTATAAATGAAATAGAAGATAAAACATTCTATGACAGTATAATCTTTGGAAATATAGCAGGATGGATCATCAAACTTAACAAAGGGTTTTCTCCTTCCATTTGTTCTTCCCTGAAAACATTATCTGAGCCATGTTGTTATGGTACTGTTAGCTAATCAGATTTGTTTCCTAGCATTGAAATAATTTTTTTAAAAATAGGCATTATAAATCAAATTCAAGGCTTTATTCTTCTAAATTAAAAAATATATAATTTGATCATACTTCAAGTTATATTATGATAACAGATCTCACCTTTCACTCTGATTGAGCGTATATGACTTGGTGGTACAATTGTTGAAAAAGGTGAATGCATAAACTAATGAAAATAAAAAATAAAGTGATTTTCCAAGGAATCTGTGCTTTTGAGAGTTTTTGTAGTCACTAAACTGGTAAATATCTGAGCCAAGACTAAACTGGATTTTAAAACTTCTTGCATAACATTTTCTTAAATATGTCAAATTGAAGTCTTCTTGATGCTATTTTTCTCAACCATAAAATATTACCCCTTTTGGATTATATGAGAAATATTATATTTGCCTTCTAAAAGTTATATCTTTTAAAAAAATTTATTTATTTTACTTATTTTTGGCTGCATTGCGTCTTTGTTGTGGTGCGCGGGCTTCTCATTGTGGTGGCTTCTCTTGTTGTGGAGCACAGGCTCTAGGCGGGCAGGCTTCAGTAGTTGTGGCACGCAGGCTCAGTATTTGTGGCTTGCGAGCTCAGGAGCACAGGCTCAGTAGTTGTGGTGCATGGCCTTAGTTGCTCCAGGGCATGTGGGATCTTCCAGGACCAGGGCTCGAACCCGTGTCCCCTGCATTGGCAGACGGATTCTTAACCACTCCACCACCAGGGAAGCCCCTAAAAATTATATCTTTATTTGAGACACAGAGCAACACTTCATTGAAAAAGTTGGTATGTAAATACTCCCAGCAGGGTCTGAAGTAACATCCCATAATCAAACATATTTGCATTTCTTCAGCAAATTATGAATAATTAGACTGTATGGGATTAATATAGGCTAAAAATCACACCCCTTCCCATCAGATCAGGTTATGTTTTGCCACCAAATGAGTTTGCCACAATCTCACCAAACTACTTTAGGAGTTTTTTGGACTGTAATACCATGAATAGTGGATCATGGTGGTATTTCAACGTTCTAAAAGTCTTGATTATCCCTGAATAGTGAATTTGCCTCCAGGGAGCAAATTTAACACTGAGGAGAGTCTGTATGCTTCCTTGAATTCTATAAATAGTTGCACTTCTTGAGCTGTGCATAAACACGAGAATTCTCTGCATACGATGTCCACCATGTAATTTTTTTTTAACATCTTTATTGGAGTATGATTGCTTTACAATGATGTCTTAGTTTCTGCTTTATAACAAAGTGAATCAACTATACATATATCCCCATATCCCCTCCCTCTTGCGTCTCCCTCTTACCCTCCCTATCCCACCTCTCTAGGTGGTCACAAAGCACCGAGCTGATCTCCCTGTGCTATGCAGCTGCTTCCCAGTAGCTATCTATTTTACATTTGGTAGTGTATATATAAGTCCATGACACTGTCTCACTTCGTCCCAGCTTACCATTCCCCCTCCCAATGTCCTCAAGTCCATTCTCTACGTCTGCGTCTTTAATCCTGTCTGGCCGCCTAGGTTCTTCATAACCTTTTTTTTTCTTTTTTTAGATCCCATATATATGTGTTAGCATATGGTATTTGTTTTTCTCTTTCTGACTTAACTTCACTCTGTATGACAGACTCTAGGTCCGTCCACCTCACTACAAATAATTCAATTTCATTTCTTTTTATGGCTGAGTAATATTCCATTGTATATATGTGCCACATCTTCTTTAGCCATTCATCTGTCGATGGACACTTAGGTTGCTTCCATGCCCTGTCTATTGTAAATAGAGCTGCAATGAACATTGTGGTACATGACTCTTTTTGAATTATGGTTTTCTCATGGTATATGCCCAGTAGTGGGATTGCTGGGTCGTATGGTAGTTCTATTTTTAGTTTTTTAAGGAACCTCCATACTGTTCTCCATAGTGGCTGTATCAACTTACATTCCCACCAACAGTGAAGGAGGGTTCCCTATTCTTCACATGCTCTCCAGCATTTATTGTTTGTGGATTTTTGATAATGGCCATTCTGACTGGTGTGAGGTGATAGCTCATTGTAGTTTTGATTTGCATTTCTCTAATTATTACTGATGTTGAGCATCCTTTCATGTGTTTGTTGGCAATCCGTGTAACTTCTTTGGAGAAATGTCTATATCGGTCTTCTGCCCATTTTTGGATTGGGTTGTTTGTTTTTTTTTGATACTGAGCTGCATGAGCTGCTTGTAAATTTTACAGGTTAATCTTTTGTCAGTTGCTTCATTTGCAAATATGTTCTCCTATTCTGAGGTTTGTCTTTTCGTCTTGTTTATGATTTCCTTTGCTGTGCAAAACCTTTTAAGTTTCATTAGGTCCCATTTGTTTATTTTTGTTTTTATTTCCATTTCTCTAGGAGGAGGGTCAAAAGGGATCTTTTTGTGATTTATGTCAAAGAGTGTTCTGCCTATGTTTTCCTCTAAGAGTTTGATAGTGTCTGGCCTTACATTTAGGTCTTTAATCCATTTTGAGTTTATTTTTGTGTATGGTGTCAGGGAGTGTTCTAATTTCATTCTTTTACATGTAGTTGTCCTGTTTTCCCAGCACCACTTATTGAAGAGGCTGTCTTTTCTCCATTGTGTATTCTTGCCTCCTTTATCAAAAATAAGGTGATCATATGTGTGTGGATTTATCTCTGGGCTTTCTATCCTGTTAAATTGATCTATATTTCTGTTTTTGTGCCAGTATCATACTGTCTTGATTATTGTAGCTTTGTACTGTAGTCTGAAGTCCAGGTGCCTGATTCCTTCAGCTCCATTTTTCTTTCTCAAGAGTGCTTTGGATATGCGGGGCCTTTTGTGTTTCCATACAAATTGTGAAATTTTTTGTTCTAGTTCTGTGAAAAATGCCATTGGTAGTTTGATAGGGATTGCATTGAATCTGTAGATTGCATTGAATCTGTAAATTGCTTTGGGTAGTATAGTCATATTCACAATGTTGTTTCTTCCAATCCAAGAACATGCTCCTATCTCTCCATCTGTTTGTATCATCTTTAATTTCTTTCATCAGGATCTTATATTTTTCTGCATACAAATCTTTTGTATCCTTAGGTAGATGTCTTCCTGTGTATTTTATTATTTTTGGTGCCGTGGTAAATGGGAGGGTTTCCTTAATTTCTCTTTCAGATTTTTCATCATTAGTGTATAGGAATGCAAGAGATTTGTGTGCATTAATTTTGTATCCTGCAGCTTTACCAAATTCATTGATTAGCTCTAGTAGTTTTCTGGTGGCATTTTTAGGATTCTCTATGTATACTATCATGTCATCTGCAAACATTGACAGTTTTACTTCTTCTTTTCCAATTTGTATTCCTTTAATTTCTTTTTCTTTGCTTATGGCTGTAGCTAAAACTTCCAAACCTATGTTGAATAATAGTGGTGAGAGTGGGCAAGCTTGTCTTGTTCCTGATCTTAGTGGCAATGGTTTCAGTTTTCCACCATTGAGAACAATGTTGGCTGTGGGTTTGTCATATGTGGCCTTTATTTTGTTGAGGAAAGTTCCCTCTACGCATACTTTCTGGAAGGTTTTTATTATAAATGGGTATTGAATTTTGTTGAAAGCTTTTTCTGCATCTATTGAGATGATCATATGTTTTTTAATCCTTCAATTTCTTGCTATCATGTATCACATTGATTGATTTGCGTATATTGAAGAATCCTTGCATTCCTGGGATAAACCACACTTGATCATGGTGTGTGATCCTTTTAATGTGCAGCTGGATTCTGTTTACTTGTATTTTGTTGAGGATTTTTGCATCTATGTTCATCAGTGATGTTGGCCTGTAGTTTTCTTTCTTTCTGACATCTTTGTTTTGTTTTGGTGTCAGGGTGATAGTGGCCTCGTAGAATGATTTTGGGAGTGTTCCTCACTCTGCTATATTTTGGAAGAGTTTGAGAAAGATTGGTGTTAGTTCTTCTCTAAATATTTGCTGGAATTTGCCTCTGAAGGCATCTGGCCCTGGGCTGTTGTTTTTTGGAAGATTTTTAATCACAGTTTCAATTTCAGTGCTTGTGATTGGTCTGTTTATATTTTCTGTTTCTTCCTGGTTCAGTCTCAGAAGGTTGTGCTTTTCTAAGAATTTGTCCATTTCTTCCAGGTTGTCCATTTCACTGGCATATAGTTGTTTGTAGTAACCTCTCATGATCCTTTGCATTTCTGCAGTGTCATCTGTGACACTTTTTCCTTTTTCATTTCTACTTCTATTGATTTGACTCTTCTCCCTTTTTTTCTTGATGAGTCTCGCTAATGGTTTTTCATTTTTGCTTATCTTCTCAAAGGACGAGCTTTCAGTTTTATTGATCTTTGCTACCGCTTCTTTCTGTGTTTTCCATTTATTTCTGTTCTGATCTTTATGTTTGCTTTCCTTCTGCTAAATTTGGGGGTTTTTTGTTCTTCTTTCTCTAATTGCTTTAGATGTAAGGTTAGGTTGTTCATTTGAGATGTTTCTTGTTTCTTCAGGTAGGGATGTATTGCTATAAACTTCCCTCTTAGAACTGCTTTTGCTGCATCCCATAGGTTTTTGGGTCATCGTGTTTTCATTGTCATTTGTTTCTAGGTATTTTTTGATTTTCCCTTTGATTTCTTCAGTGATCTCTTGGTTATTAAGTAGTGTATTGTTTAGCCTCCATGTGTTTGTATTTTTTACTGATTTTTTCCTGTAATTGATGTCTAACCTCATAGTGTTGTGGTCAGAAAAGATACTTGATAAGATTTGAATTTTCTTAAATTTACCAAGGCTTGATTAGTGACCCAAGGTATGATCTATCCTGGAGAATGTTCTGTGAGCACTTGAGAAGAAAGTGTACTCTGTTGTTTTTGATTGAATGTCCTATAAATATTAATTAAGTCCATCTTATGTAATGTGGCATTTAAAGCTTGTGTTTCCTTATTTATTTTCATTTTGGATGATCTGTCCATTGGTGAAAGAAGTGGGGTGTTAAAGTCCCCTACTATGATTGTGTTACTGTCAATTTCCCCTTTTATGGCTATAAGCATTTGCCTTATGTATTGAGGTGCTCCTATGTTGGGTGCATAAATATTTACAATTGTAATATCTTTCTCTTGGATTGATCCCTTGATCATTATATAGTGTCCTTCTTTGTCTCTTGTAATAGTTTTTGTTTTAAAGTCTATTTTGTCTGATATGAGAATTGCTACTCCATCTTTTTTTTTGATTTCTATTTGCATGGAATATCTTTTTCCATCCCCTCACTGTCAGTCTGTATGTGTCTCTAGGTCTGAAGTGGGTCTCTTGTAGACAGTATATATATGGGTCATGTTTTTGTATCCATTCAGCCAATCTGTGTCTTTTGGTGGGAGCATTTAGTCCATTTACATTTAAGGTAATTATTGATGTGTATGTTCCTATTCCCATTTTCTTAATTGTTTTGGGTTTGTTATTGTAAGTCTTTTCTTTCTCTTGTGTTTCTTGCCTAGAGAAATTCCTTTAGCATTTGTTGTAAAGCTGGTTTGGTGGTGCTGAACTCTCTCAGCTTTTGCTTGTCTGTAAAGGTTTTAATTTCTCCATCAAATCTGAATGAGATCCTTGCTGGGTAGAGTAATCTTGGTTGTAGGTTTTTCCCTTTCATCACTTTAACTATGTCCTGCCACTCCCTTCTGGCTTGCAGAGTTTCTGCCGAAAGATCAGCTGTTAACCTTATTGGGATTCCCTTGTGTGTTATTTGTTGTTTTTCCTTGCTGCTTTTAATACTTTTTCTTTTTATTTAATTTTGGATAGTTTGATTAATATTTGTCTTGATGTGTTTCTCCTTGGGTTTATCCTGTATGGGACTCACTGTGCTTCCTGGACTTAATTAACTATTTCGTTTCCCATATTAGGGAAGTTTTCAACTATTATCTCTTCAAATATTTTCTCAGTCCCTTTCTTTTTCTCTTCTTCTGGGACCCCTATAATTCGAATATTGGTGTGTTTAATGTTGTTCCAGAGTACTCTGAGACTGTCCTCAATTCTTTTCATTCTTTTTTCTTTATTCTGCTCTGCAGTAGTTATTTACACTATTTAATCTTCCTGGTCACTTATCCGTTCTTCTGCCTCCAGTATTCTGCTATTGATTCCTTCTAGAGAATTTTTAATTTCATTTATTGTGTTGTTCATCTTTGTTTGTTTGCTCTTTAGTTCTTCTAGGTCCTTGTTAAACATTTTTTGTATTTTCTCCATTCTATTTCCAAGATTTTGGATCATCTTTACTATCATTACTCTGAATTCTTTTTCAGGTAGATTGCCTCTTTCCTCTTCATTTGTTTGGTCTGGTTGGTTTTTACCTTGTTCCTTCATCTGCTGTGTGTTTTTCTGTCTTCTCATCTTGCTTAACTCACTGTGTTTGGGGTCTCCTTTTCACAGGCTTCAGGTTCACAGTTCCCGTTGTTTTTGGTGTCTGCCCCCCAGTGGGTAAATTTGGTTCAGTGGGTTGTATAGGTTTCTTGGTGGAGGGGACTGGTGCCTGTGTTCTGGTCAATGAGGCTGGATCTTGGCTTTCTGGTGGGCAGCACTGCGTCGGGTGGTGTGTTTTGGGGTGTCTGTGACCTTATTATGATTTTAGACACCCTGTCTGCTAATGGGTGAAGTTGTGTTCCTGTCTTGCTAGTTGTTTGACATAGGGTGTCCAGCACTGTAGCTTGCTGGTCGTTGAGTTGAGCTGGGTCTTAGCCTTGAGATGGAGATATATGGGAGAGCTTTCACCATTTGATATTATGTGGTGCTGGGAAGTCTCTAATGTACCAGTATACTGATCTCAGCTCTCCCACCTCAGAGGCACAGGCCTGACACACGGCCGGAGCACCAAGACCCTGTCAGCCACACAGCTCAGAAGTAAAGAGAGAAAAAAAGAGAGAAAAAAATAAAATAAACTTATTAAAATTAAAAATATAAAATAATTGTTAAAAAAATTAAAAAGTAATAAAAAAAAAAAACCAGACAGACAGAACCCTAGGACAAATGGTAAAAACAAAGCTATACAGACAACATCATACAGAGAATCATATAAATACATACACAAAGAGAAAAAGGAAAAATATATATATATATATATCGTTCCTCCCAAAGTCCACCGCCTCAATTTTGGGATGATTTGTTGTCTATTCAGGTATTCCACAGATGCAGGGTACATCAAGTTGACTGTGGAGATTTAATCCACTGTTCCTGAGGCTGCTGGGAGAGATTTCCCTTTCTCTTTTCTGTTCACACAGCTCCTGAGGTTCAGCTTTGGATTTGGCCCCGCCTCTGCATGTAGGTCACCTGAGGTCGTCTTTTCCCGCTCAGACAGGACGGGGTTATAAAGGAGCAGCTGATTCGGGGGCTCTGACTCACTCAGGCCGGGGGTAGGGAGGGGTACGGATGCGGGGTGAGCCTGTGGTGGCAGAGGCCGGCGTGACATTGCACCAGCCTAAGGCGCACCGTGCGTTCTCCCGGGGAAGTTGTCCCTGGATCACAGGACCCTGGCTGTGGCTGGCTGCACAGCCTCCCGGGAGGGGAGGTGTGGAGAGTGACCTGTCTTCACACACAGGCTTCTTGGTAGCAGCAGCAGCAGCCTTAGCGTCTCATGCCTGTCTCTGGGGTACGCGCTGATAGCCATGGCTTGCGCCCATCTCTGGAACTCCTTTAGGCGGTGCTCTGAATCCCCTCTCCTCGTGCACCAGGAAACAATGCTCTCTTGCCTCTTCAGCAGGTCCAGAGTTTTTCTTGGACTCCCTCCTGGCTTGCTGTGGCGCACTAACCCCTTCAGGCTGTGTTCATGCCACCAACCCCAGTTCTCTCCGTGGGATCTGACTGAAGCCCGAGCCTCAGCTCCCAGCCCACGCCCGCCCTGACAGGTGAGCAGACAAGCCTCTCGGGCTGGTGAGTGCCGGTTGGCACCAATTCTCTGTGCGGGTATCTCTCCACTTTGCCCTCCGCACTCCTGTGGCTGCGCTCTCCTCCGTGGCTCTGACGCTTCCCCTCAGCCACCCCCTGTCTCTGCCCGTGAAGAGTCTTCCTAGTGTGTGGAATCTTTTCCTCCTTCATAGCTCCCTCCCAGTTGTGCAGGTCCTGTCCCTATTCTTTTGTCTCTGTTTTTTCATTTTTCTTTTGCCCTACCCAGGTACATAGGGAGTTTCTTGCCTTTTGGGAGGTCTGAGGTCTTCTGCCAGCGTTCAGTAGGTGTTCTTTAGGAGTTGTTCCACATGTTGATGTGTTTCTGATGTATTTGGGGAGGAAGGTGATCTCCACGTCTTACTCTTCTGCCATGTTGAAGGTCTCTCTGCACCATGTAATTTTATAATATATCTTATACCTAGGATTTTGGTTCTTTCTATCAAAGTAAAATATTATTTTTAAAGCAAGAAACATTTGATTGCCCCTGCATCTCTAGCAACTCAAGCACCGAGAAGCAAAGTTCATTATTACAGTACAGAGTGAAAAGAAGCCTAGAAAGTTTAAGTGAGTTAGACATGTTTCTATTGATTACAACACTACTGAGAGTGGAAAGAGATAGATAAAAGCCAGAAAGTTGGAATTAGTTTAAAATTATCTCTCTAAGGGCGGAGCCCTTTGTAGAAAGCAGTGGATAAATTACAAGTCACATTTTAATAACCTTCAAGTACAAAACTATGAATATACTATATATGTGTGTGTGTATTCTAAAAGAAAACATAAGTGTAGTGTTGTTTAGATGCTTCTATTTCTTAGAAATATTTTGTAAATCTTCCAAGGAAAATTGCAAGAAATTCCTCACAGTTGCCATAGTAACAGAGTTAATATGTTTTGAACACAGTAAACTGAACCTTATTTTGAAAAAGAAAATATGTAACCTTGGTATACCTGTGGAACAGCACTGTCCGTAGAACTTTCTGTAATGATGTAAATATGGTAGCCCATAGCCACATGCTGGTATTGAGGATTTGACGTGTGGCTCCTGTGACTTAGGAACTGAGTTTTAAATTTAATTAGGTTTCACTTCATTAAATGTAAATGTAAATAGACACACGTGGCTCATGGCTACGCTATTTGACAGGGTAGGTATAGAATTTAAGATGTATTAAACATGGGCTTCCCTGGTGGCACAGTGGTTAAGAATCCACCTGCCAATGCAGGGGACATGGGTTTGATCTCTGGTCTGGGAAGATCCCACATGCTGTGGAGCAACTAAGCCCCTGCACCACAACTACTGAGCCTGTGCTCTGGAGCCCACAAGCCACAACTACTGAGCCCATGTATCGCAACTACTGAAGCCCGTGTGCCTAGAACCCATGCTCCGCAACAAGAGAAGCCACTGCAATAAGAAGCCCGCGCACCACAAAAGAGTAGTCCCCACTCGCCACAACTAAAGAAAGCCCATACACAGCAACGAAGACCCAATGCAGCCAAAAACAAATAAGTAAAATAAATTTATAAAAAAAAAGTTAAGGAACTGTTTTAAAAGCATTTTTAAAATAAATAAAGAAGAAATAAAATAAAATATATTAAACATGTGAGCTTTTCCTACAATGTTGAGGTTATAATGTTTTGGATAAACCCATTTTAAAATTAATAAAAATTCTAATTATCTGATATTTGTTAGAACTAATGAAAATATTTTACTGGTGCCCAGTCACAGTATGTAATTCATGTGATTCTAAATAAGAGGGTGCAGGGGATAAGATTTCCCAATGACAACGTAAGTCTTAGCTACATAAATCTAAGCTACATCAGTGCTCCTCAAACCTGAGAATACATAATAATCAGATGAAGAACTTGTAAAGCACAGAGATTCTTATTTGGTAGAACTGGGGTGGGACTCAAACATTTGAATTTCTAACAAGCTCCAAATAATGCTGCTAGTGGTGGTTCATGGACTACAGTTTGATTAGCACTCAGTAGGTACTTAGTGCAGTGGTCCTCAAAGTACAGACCCTGGACCAGCACCTTCACCATCATAATTACCTGGGAACTTGTCAGAAATGCACATTTTTAGTATTTATCTCAGACATATTAAATTAGAAACTCTAAGGATGGGTATATTTTTTTGGTTAACAAGCCCTCCAGATAAACTTGAAAATGTGCCTTAAAATCATTTGCACATATGCATGAGGAAAAATGTATTGTACATATTAGCAAAAACTTGGAAACAACCAAAATGTCCATCTTAAAGAAACTAGCTGAATAAATGGCAGCTGAATCTGCTTTGGGAATACTATGCAGTAGTTAACAAAAAATCAGTAAGACAAATATTAACTGTCATGGAAAGATGTCTAAGACATATAATGTGTGTGGAGGGTTTGCAGAAATAGTGTATCATGATTTATGTAAACAAAATAATTTTTAAAATGGATGATCTTGGTATGTATATTTCTTGTATATAGAATAACTTCTGAAATCAAATTGATAACAGTGGTTTTCTATAAGGAATGAACTAGGATTGAGAGCAATAGTTGATATAGAATTTATTTTCATGTTGAATTTTATAAAAGGAAAATATATTCATAAAATTAATACTTGTGACTTAAAAATAATTAAGATACTCAAAATCCATGTCATGGTGTTATACAGGGATGCACTATCTATAAACATCAATTGCACAGACCTGTTTTATTATCTTTAATTTCTGAGACCATACTTTTTATTTTTATTTTTCGCGGTACGCGGGCCTCTCACTGTTGTGGCCTCTCCCATTGCGGAGCACAGGCTCCGGACGCGCAGGCTCAGCGGCCATGTCTCACGGGCCGCCGCTCCGTGGCATGTGGGATCTTCCCGGACCGGGGCACAAACCTGTGCCCCCTGCATCGGCAGGTGGACTCTCAACCACTGCGCCACCAGGGAAGCCCTGAGACCATACATTTTATCTTTAATAGTTTACAAGTCGTTTCCTATATTAAGTTAGAAACAGCTTCCATTGCTAATGCTACAGTGTGTCATTATATGATAATATTGAATCAGAATTTTAGACCAAGAAATAACATTTTTACTCTTACACTTTTTGGTCAGTTTGCTATACTTCTTCTGTATACAATGAACCTGCTTTGAATTCAGTTTCCAATATCAGGGTTTTTTAAATCTTTGTATAATTTTGGTGGATTTCTTTTCAAGACATTTTGCATTGTAAGCGAACGTGATTAAGTTCTCTATTTGAAAAGATACTAATTATCAGAAAAACCAAGACAAAGGTGCTCTAACAGGGTACCTGACAAATTTTATATGGTCCATTAGCGTTCACTTTACCTCTCTACCATGCCTAGGATGATTCCTCATTATCTTACCAGTTAGGTGCCCACAGTAACAAAGTGTATTTATCCCGGTGCATCATACACTGAACATGCACCTCATGGTTTGTGTAACATAGGAATACATGAATGTTCAAGATCCTTTCTGTCTTTCAAAACTTCCTTGTTAACATTTTAGGTATAATAAAAACAACAAAATGCTGTACTACACCTGAGGTTAATAGTGCTATTTTAATATTGAAATTAATTTTAATACTGCTAAAATTTCCTGTCATGATCAATTTTATGTGTCAACTTGGCTAGGCTATAGGACCCAGTTTTTCAAACAAACATAAATCTTAAGTGTTGCAGTGGTGCTATATTTTAGATGTGATTAATGTCTACCATCAGTTAACTTTATGTACAGATTATCCTTGATAATCTGCACTGGCTGATCTAATCAACAGAAAGGGCTTAGAGCAGAATGGAGGTTTCCCTGGGGAGCGGAAACCTCACCTGTGGACTGCAGTAGCAGCTCCTGCCTGAAAGTTTCCAGCCTGCCCTGACTCAATATGTGAAAGTGACTTTGGAATTGGATAGTGGTAAAGAATGGGAGAAATTTGAAGCACTTCACAGAAAAAACCTAGATTGCTTTGAACAGAATGTTAGCAGAAATATGGACTTTAAAAGTGCTTCTGGGGGCTTCCCTGGTGGCACAGTGGTTAAGAATCCTCCTGCCACTGCAGGGGACACGGGTTCGAGCCCTGGTCCAGGAAAATCCCACATGCTGCAGAGCAACTAAGCCCATGCGCCACAACTACTGAGCCCACGTGCCACAACTACTGAAGCCCACGTGCCTAGAACCCATGCTCCACAACAAGAGAAGCCACCGCAATGAGAAGCATGCACACTGCAACAAAGAGTAGCCCCCGCTCGCTGCAACTAGAGAAAGCCTGCGCTCAGCAAGGAAGACCCAACACAGCCAAAAAAAAATGCTTCTGGTGCTCAGAAGGAAATGAGCACGGTAGAGAAAATGTCTATCTTGATTCAAAGACAAAATTTTTATTCACTGTAGGTCAGGAATCCTCCTGTGGCTTTGCTCTTATTGTAAATGTTGCAAAATGTGGATATGTAGGCTGGAAGAGTTGTGAACTTTTAATACTTTTTGTGATTTTTTTTGTAAAATTATTTGTTACCCATCTGTTTTATTAATGTTTCTCTTTACAAACATGTTTGAGGATCCAGTATGGTGTTTTCTGGACATGAGGTGTGAGATGGAAGAAGATGATTCTTTATATTAGGTCTACAGATACTTCTGGTAAAGTTGGAAATAAACAATCACAATCTTCAAAGTCATTTCAAAGTAAGTGAGCGAGAGCAACAAAGGAAAAAACGAAACTATAGCAATAAAACCAAAAACTTCCTATATTTACCATGAAATCCAATTATTTTTACAGGAGCTGACAATCCAAGTTATCTAATCCCATTGTACATAGTTTGTTGCAAACAATCTCTAAGTGAAGCAACAAGATCAAAAGGACATAACTACAAACCATAGTCACTCAACAAGGAAAGTACTGAGAAATAGTTCTTGGAATCTTAAACTCAGTAAAGCTCTTTTTTAAAAAAATACCTGCATTCAATGAAATGTTTCAAGAATCAAGTTATTTAGTAGCAGGAATTATTGCCCCCCCCCCCCCCCGCCAAAAAAAGAAAAGTTTCACATGGTTGGTGAGAACATAATGATGGAAGCATGTAAAGTTGTAGTGAGAAAATGTTAGGTCAAGATGCAGCTGGATAAATCAAAGACGCCATTCTCCATCAGTATAAGTTGAAATACTGAAGAAGTATCACCTGAAACTGAAGAGATTTGAGATCAGTAAATGGAAAAATGACATCTCCTTCCAGGTTGGTGAGTAAGCAGATTTCACCATTAGATATCAAGCTCTAGCTCTTGTAAAAATTGTAAACGTTGGCAAAATTCATAAACGATATTTTCTTGCTGCAAGTTTCCGTCTGAAACAAAAAAGGTCAAGGTACATTTAATTTTTTTGTCTTCATATTGAGAAAGTGCTGTCCAGGAGGAATTGTGTTGGCTTCTTTACCGATGTTATCCCATGGGTGGCTGGCTCCAGGAGAGGTTTCGTCTATTGTTATAAAATAAAATCTTGACATTGTCATAATACAGTGCTTTATTCACAGATAAATGCTGGGTTCAAAAAACTTGGAGAGGAAATGAAAACTAAAATGTCTGAATGACACTATAAAATGAGTAACTTTGTTAAAGGATGATCCGTTCCCTTGAGCATGTAAAACTGGGACGAAGAGCACATGAATCGTTTAGTACATACAGAAATCTGGATTCATTGTAGAGAGTTCTCAGCAAATTGTCAAAGTGTTTGAGGTGGAAGGTGAATTTCAGTAGTACATTTAAGGAAATATTGATACAAATTTTGTTGAATGCTTTGAAAATGATAAATGGCTGCCCAAAGTAACCTAATTAGTAGGTACTCTTTCTTCACTTGAACTGGTTGAACAAGTCTCTCTCTGCCAGGCTGTGGAGCGACAAGCCTCTTACACTTTGAAAGGAAACTGAATCTTTGAAAAATCATGTTGGAAATAGAAATTTTTGAATGTTTCCACTTTTGCTTGGGTTTGACAGTGAAGAAGGATATCAGCAAATATCTCCTCAGTCCCACAGTGAGTAAAAGTGGTATGAATTGCCTGCCAGAAGAAAATCTCTTCAGGAAAAACTTAATATCCAGAGCCTTTACTAATGTTAAAAGGCTCAATAATATTGACCTAGTTGTATCAGGTAACAGAATAAAATAACTAAAAAACCTAGAGAAAAACATAGGAAATGGAAACAGACCATTGGGGTAACAGATATTTTTAAATAATGTTAATTTACATGGTCAATAATATAGAAAGGTGGAGAATTTTAGCAGACCTTCTTGAACTCTACACACAGAAAAATCAAATGAATATTCCAAAATTAAAAATAAAATAACTGAAATTATAATTCAGTAGGCTTTAACAGCACACTAGACAGAAAAGGAAAGATAATTAGTGAAGAAAAAGATAGTTTAGTAGAAAATTTCAAACTGAAGTCTGGAGAGAAAAAAAATAATTGAAAATGTATTAAAAGCCATAAGAGATATAAGGTATATGGAAGAAATAAATAATATTCACACTACTGGAGTCCCAGGAATGGCGAGAGAATGGGACAACTTATAAACAGTGAGGAAAAAAATCATTAAAAATTTGAATTCAGGCATATTAAAAAAGACATCCTGTAAAATTTGATTTATTCTAAAAATTCAAGATAGGTTTAGCATTTAAAATGAATCAGTGTGATCCTCCACATTAACAAGATTTGGGAGGAAAATCATATGACCATAACAGTAGACACTAAAAAAATATTTAACAAAATTCATCAGCTATTCGTGAATTTTAAAAATAATTAGCAGACCAAGAACAGAAGGGAGCTTACTTAATACAACAGAGTATTGACCAAAATTCTATAGTAAACATCCTGTTTAATGGTGATATATTGTAAAATTTCACTGTGAAACTAGGAATGAGTTAGAAATGGAGAAGCTTTGTAATACAATTTCTATTCAATATTTCATTCGAGGGAGTTCAGTGATGGAAGAAAAAGAAATAAAAGATACAAGTATTGAGAAGGATGAAGTAACACTGTCATTATTCACAGATGGCATTATATAGTACATAGGAATTCAAAAGAATATTAGAAAGAGACGATTAAAATTAATATGTGACTTTAAAAAGGTCACTGGATTAAATATCAATATAAAAGTTAACTGTTAACTGTATTAACACTTAGAAGCAATTAAGAAATGTAATTCTGAAAATATATCATTTATCAAAATATAAAGCTAAGAAACTTGAATAAGACTTCTATACCAAGAAAAAGATATTTATGAGATAAAGTAAGGAAGATTAATCAATGGAGATCATATATTGTAAACTTGTCACTTCTCCTTGAGTAAAACTATAGATTCAATGCAGTCTCAGTAAAACTTTCAGCATGTTAAGTTGACAAGCTGACTTCAACTCATGTAGAAATGAGATAATCAAGAATAGTGAAGACAGTCTTGAGGAAATGAACCTTGCTGGAGGATATAATTGTCATCAAGATGTATAATAAAGTCATAGTTATTAGAACAGTGCTGTTACTCAAGAATAGACAAGTAGACTAATGAAATAGAATAAATAGTAGAGAAATTAGCCTGATTTAAGACAAAGATGCCTCTGCAATTTGGTAAGGAAGGATGCTCTTTCTAATAAATAAGACTGGGTTAATTATATACCTGTGTAAGAAAATATAAACCTATCTACCTCATACCATACATAAAATCAAAATTTAGAACTATTTGGATGATAAGGCAGAAATATCTTTATGATTCTGGAGGTGGAGGAGGCAAGGAATTTTTTAGCTAGCAGCAAAAAGCAGTAATCATAAAGAAGAATACTGATGATTGAACTCCATTAAAATTAAAGTTTTGTTCAGCAAGAAGAAACCATTAGGAGAGAGAAAAGGCAAGCCACAGAGTGAGAAGATATTTATATCCAACAGAGGATTTGTGTCCAGAATAATCAAAGAATTTCTAAATATCAATAAGAAAAAAGACAACCCACATTTTATAAAATAGAAAATTTTGAATTAATTCTTTACAAAGATGATATCCAAATGACCAAACAGCCTATGTAAAGAATTTCAACATAAGTAGTCATGAGGGAAATAAAGAAAAAAGACACAGTTAAATACCACCATGTACCTACCACAACAGTCATAAAAAGCTAAAAAAACAAACAAACAAAATGATTTCAAGAGTTGATGAGGATGAAGAGCAAATGAAAAGCTCATTCACTACTGGTTGGAATTTTCAGTATTTATTATACTAAATCTGAGCTTATAAATACTCTCTGATCCATTAAGTGCAGGCCATGAATGTCAGTTTTTCCAAAAACTTTAAACAACAAAGATGTCCACCAACAGTGAAGTAGTAAACTATGGCTATAAGCAACAAAGTGATAAATCTCACTCATTTCATGGTGATTGAAAGAAGCTAGACACAAAATAATATGTACTATTTGCTTTCACTT
Organism: Tursiops truncatus; assembly: GCF_011762595.2. Taxonomy (NCBI): domain Eukaryota; kingdom Metazoa; phylum Chordata; class Mammalia; order Artiodactyla; family Delphinidae; genus Tursiops; species Tursiops truncatus. The sequence goes on from NC_047038.1 coordinate 122,909,192, forward strand.
ATGTAAAGCTTAACCAAATAAGCAAATTGCTTTTGGAAAGGCTAATAACTGGGAGAGAATGATATGGAGACTTCTGGGATGTTGGTAATATTCTGTATCTTCATTGGATTATGGCTATATGTTCACTTTGTAAAGCATCATTAAACTGTGGAGTTCATAGTCTCTACATACGTGCTGTACTTCGGGCATTTAAAAGAGTAAATTAAGATTTAAATAAATTGCAAAAAGTATTCTACTCACACACTACTTCATTGTTTCAGCCATGTCTTTCTTTGAATTCTGTATTTTCCATTGATTTGTGAGACTCTGAATGTACAGATGCTAAATTATTTTATTTTATTTTTAGAATAAGTTTGGAATTAGCATCACTATTTCCAGTAAGGTAAAAAAAATAACATCTTACTGTGATTATATTTTGATATTAGACCTCATAGAATTAATACTGTGTTTTCCTAGCAAATGATAGAATATGTATTGCCATTTGTTCATGTTTTTTGGTTTTATATTCCTCAGTGGTGTTTTTTTTTTTTTAACATCTTTATTGAGGTATAATTGCTTTACAATGGTGTGTTAGTTTCTGCTTTATAACAAAGTGAATCAGTTATACATATGTTCCCATATCTCTTCCCTCTTGCATCTCCCTCCCTCCCACCCTCCCTATCCCACCCCTCCAGGCGGTCACAAAGCACCGAGCCGATATCCCTGTGCCATGCAGCTGTTTCCCACTAGCTATCTACCTTATGTTTGTTAGTGTATATATGTCCATGCCTCTCTCTCGCCCTGTCACAGCTCACCCTTCCCCCTCCCCATATCCTCAAGTCTATTCTCCAGTAGGTCTGTGTCTTTATTCCTGTCTTACCCCTAGGTTCTTCATGACATTTTTTTTTCTTAAATTCCATATATATGTGTTAGCATACGGTATTTGTCTTTCTCTTTCTGACTTACTTCACTCTTTATGACAGACTCTAGGTCTATCCACCTAACACCATACACAAAAATAAGCTCAAAATGGATTAAAGAACTAAATGTAAGGCCAGACACTATCAAACTCTTAGAGGAAAACATAGGCAGAACACTCTGTGACATAAATCACAGCAAGATCCTTTTTGACCCACCTCCTAGAGAAATGGAAATAAAAACAAAAATAAACAAATGGGACCTAATGAAACTTCAAAGCTTTTGCACAGCAAAGGAAACCATAAACAAGACCAAAAGACAACCCTCAGAATGGGAGAAAATATTTGCAAATGAAGCAACTGACAAAGGATTAATTTCCAAAATTTACAATCAGCTCATGCAGCTCAATAACAAAAAAACAACCCAATCCCAAAATGGGCAGAAGACCTAAACAGACATTTCTCCAAAGAAGATATACAGACTGCCAACAAACACATGAAAGAATGCTCAACATCATTAATCATTAGAGAAATGCAAATCAAAACTACAATGAGATATCATCTCACACCAGTCAGAATGGCCATCATCAAAAAATCTAGAAACAATAAATGCTGGAGAGGGTGTGGAGAAAAGGGAACCCTCTTGCACTGCTGGTGGGAATGTGAATTGGTTCAGCCACTATGGAGAACAGTATGGAGGTTCCTTAAAAAACTACAAATAGAACTACCATATGACCCAGTAATCCCACTACTGGGCATATACCCTGAGAAAACCAAAATTCAAAAAGAGTCATGTACCAAAATGTTCATTGCAGCTCTATTTACAATAGCCCGGCAATGGAAACAACCTAAGTGCCCATCATCGGATGAATGGATAAAGAAGATGTGGCACATATATACAATGGAATATTACTCAGCCATAAAAAGAAACGAAATTGAGCTCAGTGGTGTTTTAAAGTTTTCTTCATGGGGCGTTTTTATTTCTTCCAACTTTGTTTTTCAGTATTTTATCTTATTATTGCTTTAGTAGATGGGTTCTTCACTTTAATTGATATCCATAATGTTTTTCTTCTTCCAATATGGGAAAGCTACTTTTTGTAAAGAAATCTTGTAAGTAGCTATTTAAGCACATTCTCTTATAGTATGAAACCATTTTGTAGTTGTGTTTCTTGTGTTTGTATGTATCAGATTCTGTCATCTGGAAATTGTGATAATTTTCTGTCTATCCAAGCTTTCTACTTCCAATTTCTTATTTCTATCTTTTCTCTGATTGTGTTTCCCACTCTGTTCATAAAAATAATACATATTTTATGGAGCCTTGATTAGGATCCAATGTGATTTGTTCAGAATCAATCTGAAAACTAGGATGGTTGACTGAAAATAACAAATCAGGTGTTTATCTTCTATGGTATTCTGACAAGCTATTAGTTGATGAAAAAGGGGAAAGAGGAGAATTATAACCATTATAATAATTATTATGGCATTTCCCATAAGGAGTTGAAATGAATTGTTTAGAAATTGGCAATTTTATTTCCAGAAATACATAGTAAAGTGAAAGCAATCTATATCAGAATTTGTGAGTTAAAGGGTCACTGTCTGAGGAAACTAAGGCCTGAAAATAAAAGTTTGTTTCTCAAGATCTCAGAATTAATCACGGTAAGGGTTGGATTTCCTATCTCCCAAATTGGCAGAGATAAAAATTTATTACAAAGTCATCTAATAGTCTAAAAACATTTAGTATAAATTAAATACATATATTTTGACAAAAATATTTTAATTATCTTTAAAACAATGCTTGTTCTTTTGAAATAATTTTGGCTAATTCTTCTTTTGTCCAAAATAAAGTAGGTTTTAGCATCTAATATGTACATAAAACTATCAGTCAAAACAAATAGAATATTAGATATAAAGATATATTTCATTTTCTTCTCTTCTTTGAATGTCTATTGGAAAATGTCTGAAAATTTATCACTGGAAAAGGTTTTTTTCTTATTTTGAGCCCTACTTTTGGACACCTTAATGAACAAAAAGCTCTAAAAATGTAAGTAAATGGGTAAATTGCTTTTCAGGATGCCTTACATTTAATTATAAACACAAGTCTTTTTGACCATTGCATTTTTTTTTTCTCGTCTCTAACAAGTTCTGAAAAGGATGGATTATACTCACTAATAAGCATTAGTTTGTCCATACTGATGATTAACATTTCTGAACTTGTTATTCAAGAATAAGAGATTTATAGGAGAAATACATCAGGCTTTACTAATTAGATAAAATACATTTGTATTTTGACTACAAATTCTGTAAAATCATGTAATATAAAACTAAATCCAATCAAATTACCATCATTATGCATACTTGTCATTTTTGAAAGTAAGCCAAGATTGTTAGATTATGAGTAGAGTTAACGGCTAACCTTAGTTGTAGACATCCCATAATTGAAGATTGAATCACTTAGTTCACAAGGTAGTTAAATTGTTGACATCCTCTTTCCCTAACAAAAATGTTCTTATGCTCTTGCACTTGGGTTAGGTAGAGAATCTATTTCAATTTCTTTAAGTAATTTCTCTCTTCATTCATCCCTTAATTTTTTTAACCTGGAAATTTACCTTTAAAAATAACGTGCATACAATGACATTTGGCAAGCAATGGATCAGTGCTACCATGAGATGTATGTATCATAGTTATTCTGTTTCACTTTATAAGCAGTTCAGTCATATTTACTAAAATGCTTTACTTAATGGATGACTTAGTAGTCAAAATGGTGAATTAGTATGGGCTTGTTTTAATTGTCTTGATGCTCAAATGCCACAGAGGTGAAATAAATAACAGAGATGGATGAAAGCAGTAAATAATAGGGAGTGGTGGGGACTGTGGCCAACCAAAGAACAAATATGTATGAAGTGTCATTCCCTACTTGAGATACTGCAGATTGTTGCTGTTCAAGAATGTAAGCAACTTGCTGCCAGATCTTCCTGTCTTAAGAGAAGCTGATAATACAGACTTCTGTTTGGATCTAAAATCTCTCTTTGTAAGAAAAAATGAGTGGGCAAAATAAAACAAATATATAACCTAGATCAAAACCCTGGGCTTCTAATGGGCCATCTCTCTTTTTAAGATTTTTTTGATGTGGACCTTTTTTAAAGTCTTCATTGAATTTGTTACAATACTGCTTCTGTTTTTTTACGTTTTGGTTTTTTGGCTGCAAGGCATGTGGGATCTTAGCTCCTTGACCAGGGATCAAACCCGCACCCCCTGCATTGGAAGGCAAAGTCTTAACCACCGGATCACCAGGGAAGTCCCTTTTTCTTTAAGATTTTTTTTGATGTCTCTTCACTCCAATTCAAGCAGTGTGTATTTATGATCTTAAGACATATAAGATATCTTTGTAAGCTCATTTATGTGTGCTTATATCCTAGTCTGTGAGTGGGCAAAAGTTATTGTAAAACACTACCCTTGGCTGGAGACTAATTTTGTCATAAAAACGTGAAGGCAAGAGACCTAAATACAAGTGTGCGGTGCTTGCTAGCCAGGGGAGGAAATAAATTGTCACCCAGGTCAGTACTGGTGATGAGATAACTTCTTCCTACCTCATACTCCATCAAGGTATCTTCTGAGGTATTCATATGTTTCCTCTTAAGAAGCCCCAAATAGGGTGTACCTATAATGGAAAAATGGGGGGCTGGGCATGGAACCTTAAGGGGATTTCTGTACATGTAAATTTTAACTATTGTCCTTTCATTTAAAAGAATTTGGGGACTTTTACCTCTTTTCCATGACATGCCTGTGTTTATTTGCATATAAAAATATTTTGAAGTATATTAAAGTCACTGTCCCAAGGAGATGAGCTGGTTTATTTTGTGGCTTCCAAGGGAGGAGGTCTGCAATCTGAGAATTAATTAGACTTTATGGTTGTTGGGAGGTGGGGATATTGAATAAATATCCTCTGAACTGAGAAGGAACTTTAAGACCAAAAATGAAGAAGGCAACTCCATAAAGTACACTTACGAAGTTTACTGTAACTTACGTACAGGCGCGATCTGGCAGGCAAGATCCAGAGGCATTCACAGAGGCACTCTACTCTGCTGAAGGGGTTACAGGGAGATTTAAAAGGGGCCAAAGCTAAAAATAGAATTTGACTACTATGTGAGATGTGTGTCAGAACCAACTGGAGCTGGGGTTTTTCCCTCCCCCTGGGGGTCTCATGACCATTAACCATCTGCATCCGTAGAAGACATTCTTCCAGTTTTCGTATCAGATTAAGGCAAGGGTAAAAGTTGACCGGGAACTTATCTGGCTTGGGCACATTCCTTGTGAGTAGGCTAAAGCTCACTCATGCAGGCAGGGAATGGAATAGAACTGCAGGCCTGAGGTGAAGCGAGCTACATGGAGTCAGTATGGTTCCACTATGCATGGTAGATTGCATTATAACATATGTGACTCTCAAGCCCTGATCCAATAGAGTGGCCCAGGCCAGTGCAAACCATACGATGCCATTAATATTTTGTAGCTCATATCTACATTCCCGTCTTTTTTTCCAAGCTCTGAAGAGAACTAGGCAACTAATCATCAAAAATATATTATGTACAGAAATTGGTTACAAACTAACAGCACTCCTATGCATCTTAATAAATGAAGCATGTTTTTATTTGCTGCATTGTCACATATGTTAGTGTCCATGGTGGTATGTATGCCAGAACTACCTTATATAATTAAATAAGAGGCTAAAAATTATGCACTTTTATAAGTTCTTGAACACTACATAGGAAAAAAAAGGAGAAATAAATATGAGCAATCTCGGCTTTTTTAAAAAAAATGGCATACTGTAGCAACTATTTCAAAAGACTTGCAACCTTCTTTTTTATTTATTTCAATCCCCTTAGCTATTCTGAATTATTTAAATGATATATATTTATACTGTATAGAATCTGATTGTGTGTTTATCCAGAGGCAAAGTACAGGACAGTGTATTTCACGTAGGAGTCTATTTTTGATGTTCCATTTTTCACACTAAAATCTTGAAGCAGCATGGGTCAATGGTCTGAAACATGTGCCCGTCCTTTTTATTGCAACATAAAATTTGGAGTCTTTCTCTGGCACAGGCAAAAGGCGAGTAATCTATTAGAGTATACACAAAGATTTTGCTTTTTCCTATGACACGTGTATTCCTGTTTTCTATATGTATTACTACTCTCATTAGAGCAATGACAAAATAACATATAAGTTTGTGTGTGTGTGTGTGTGTGTGTGTGTGTGTGTGCACGCACTTGGGTGCATTGTGCATGGCACAGCTTCTTAGACTGGGGAAAATAAAATTATAATAGTAGATAAGGGAAATAGTTCTGGAGTTAAGTGGGTAGTTTTTATCCAAGCACTCGCTTTTAATACTTATTACTTGAGTGATTTTGAAAAAGTTGTTTACCCCATTCAAGCCTCACTTTTGTTAAATGTAAAGTGATAACAATTAAAATTTCTAATCCAAAGTGTTGGTACCAGAATTGAACCAGGTGAAGCATATGAAGTACTATGCATTTGCTGCTTGTTAACTTCTATTATTATAATTAAGATTCAATATATATCTGAATATGGGCAATTAGCTTTATTAATCATTTAGTTATTATCTCATTGTCAACCTCAGCAATGAAATTTATCTGAGGGAAGTTACTTAACCTTTCTGAGCTTCGGTTATTCATTTGTAAAATAGTGATAGTAATATTACATGTTTTGTTCTGGTATCTTGAGAATAAATGAGATGAAACATGCCAAGTGTTTAGAACTGGGTGGCACAAGGTAAGCTCTCAATAACTATTTGTTCACATGATAATTATTTGCTTTCCTACTAAATAGATTTTAATCAATGAATTAAGATTGAATGTTTTTATTTAATTCCTCTTATTCTTTCTTTTATGCTCCTTTACATTTTCAGTGAAATTCTTGACATAAATTTAATCCTTTATATATATGCATCATCATCTTTTCCTTTAAGCAGCAAATAACAAGTGTTGGAGAAAAGGGAGCCCTTGTACACTTTCAGTAGGAATGTATAATAAATTGGTACAGCCAGTGTAGAAAACAGTATGGAGGTTCCTCAAAAAATTAAAAATAGAACAACCATGTGATCCAGCAATTCCACTCATGGGTATTTTTCAGAAGAAAATAAAAACACTAATTAGAAAAGATACATGCACCCCTATGTTTATTGCAGCATTATTTACAATAGCCAAGATATGGAAGGAACTTTTGTCCATTCATAGATGAATGGTAAAAGATGTGGTATATGTATACAGTGGACTATTACTCAGCCATAAAAAAGAATGAAATTGTGCCATTTGTGACAACTTGAATGGACCTAGAGGGTATTATGCTAAGTGAAATAAGTCAGAGGAAGACAAATATTGTATGATTTTACTTATATGTGGAATCTAAAAAACAAAACAAATGAACAAAGATAAGAAAACAGGAACCAAGTCATAGATACAGAGAATCAATAAGTGGTTGATAGAGGCCCAGGGATTGTGTGGGGAAGGAGAGAAATAGGTGAGAGAGATTAAGAGGTACAAACTTCCAATTACAAAATAAATGAGTCAAGGGGATGAAATGTACAGTGTTAGGAATATAGTCAATAATAGTGTAATATCTTTGTATGGTGAAAGATGGTAACTTATCATGGTGATCATTTTGTAATATACAGAAGTATCGAATCACTATGTTGTGCACCGGGAACTAACATAGTGTTGTAGGTCAATTATAGTTCAAAAAATAATAAGCAAACTCATAGAAAAAGAGATCAGATTTGTGGTTACCAGAGGCCAAAAGGGGTGGGGGAGAAGGGGAAATTGGATGTAGCCAGAAGGTACAAATTTCCAGTTATAAGATAACCAAGTACTAGGGATGTAATGTACAAAATGATAAATATAATTAACACTACTGTATGTTATATATGAAAGTTTTTAAGAGAGTAAATCCTGAGTTCTCATCACAAGGAAAAACTATTATTTTCTTTTTCTTCTATTCTATATTGTATCTATATATATATGAGATGATAGACGTTCACTAAACTTATTGTGGTAATCATTTCATGATGTATGTGAGTCAAATCATTATGCTGTATACCTTAAACTTAGATGCTATAGGTCAATTACATCTCAATAACTGGAAGGAAAAATAAATAAGTAAACAGCTTATGAGAAAAAAAAATTAGTTCTTCATATATACACATCATTGTTTTTCCTCTTAAATCAGTAATTAAATTTCTTTGATACTAAGTAGGTAAAACACTGCATAGTTGTTTTTGTTTTCTGCCTCAAGGCAGAAATCACCTTTTGGATCAAATGATGATAGATGGCAGGATTGTTGCTTCACCTCATGTCTTTCACCAGAGCCATACTGTACACTAGAGGCACATGTGTTGAAATTCACAGAAGACCACTGTTCTTAGCCAGGGCTGATATAAAACATATTTTGAAAACAGACCATTTGAGAGTTATTTCATTTGTCAAACCAAACAGTCTATTGCTTTGAGTGGTGTGACTCAGTGGAAACCCTTGGAAGTAAACTCCAGCACTTGCTGATTCTTCTGGACTCATGAATCCTCTCTTGTCAGTAGCTCTGCCACTTATACTAAGTCGCTGCACAGCACCAGCAAGCACACCCCAGAGGTTCTAAGGACAGCCTGATGATGAGTACAGGGAAATGAATCAGCATCTAGTGACGTATAGAGGTTGCTTTTAGTACAACAAATCTATTCATACCTACCCATCTACTGCAAAACAAATTTATTTCCAAGTGAGGGTACCAAAGCCTATTTGGTAGATGTTATTTTAATCTCCAAATCTCAGCATTTTATTCCTTTTATGTGTTTCCCGGGTCTTTCTCCACTATTACATTATATCTTTCATAAATATATATTTGGGACTTTTATACAAATTAAGTAATTACAAAGATGGAATATTTATTGTCATCTAAGTCATACTCAAGATCTTTGAATATAACAGCAAATGATGTTTCCTTTAACTTTTTTGTGGGGGGAGAGGGGTAAGAGGAACACATAATTTTGTGAACTTAAAAATAACCTATTATGTTTTACTGCTTTTATCTTTATTTTATTTCTCAAAATATTTCTTTCCCAATATTTATATGAGTTGTTTATTGTTTAATATTGTTATTGCATACTGCCCTTAACAAGTACTTGAAAGGAACCATTCATACTCCATGCAATGTACACTTTAATTCAAATTGACAAATATATCTGCTTAAATTAAAACAGTCATCAGGGTGTGCCTGATCATGAAATTACAAGTGCAGCTTGTAATTTCAATGATTTTTAAGCATGTATATTCATGTTATTAAATTTTGATATCATGGCTATCATTTATGTTATATGTTTTTCAACAAAAGTACGTGGACACAATTAGTATATACTCTGGAATATGGGTTAATTTGGGCAGTGTTTCCTTCTGTTTTCTTTTGTAACACTCTTTTATATCTGAAGTACTCACACATCACCTGTGCAAATATCGAAGAAAAATATTTAGAGGCTATACAGGACATGCATGTGTGAATTAATGAAAGAAGCAGGTCATTGTTACCCTGTCAGTTACCCTTAAGTATAGCATTCTTGTTTCCTGGCAGTGGCAAATGTCATTCCTGCTCACCCCTCCCTCCTTATTCCCCTGTCCCTTTTTAGAGAAGGGGAGTAAAAAGGGCCTAAATTTTTGTCAGCTTTGGGAATTTAAAGTACATTTCATGATATGTATAAGCCTCACTTTCTTCGCTTGTATAAAGGAAATAATACTCCCTTCTTCTCAGGTTTACCCTGAGTCTAAAATGAGAGGATGCATATAAAATACGTAGCACAGGATAGACAAATTTAATTCTCCTCCTCTTTTCTCATTTTGTTGAACCTAGTAATTAACGGTCACAAGAGGATCCCTTAACCATAATTTGAGATGCAATTACAAGGATATGTTGGCCTCTGAAAGAGAAATTGATACTTGACGAAGGTGATTCTTACTGGAATGAATAGAACCACGTGGGAGATTAGAGACTTCAAATCCACGTGTGTAAATTCAGCATATAGGTTCTTGCACAGACAAACTGCATGGCATTTAGGGATTATGATGCCCCAAAAAATATAGATTAAATGTAGATTTTAGAAATGCTTTGGAGCAAACTAATTACAGTTTTAAATGATAGAGAAAAGGGAAAGAGAATATTGCTTTAGGGTTATAAATTTGACTAACTGAAACTATGGAGCTTGCAACAACACTGGCAAAGTCAAATTACAGATACACTCACTTTCTCAAAAGTTACGTTTTTCTAGAAGAGAAATCCATGAATTCACATCATTCAGGGTTACAGATGTTAGTGTGAGTAAACTAAAAGAATGAAATATATATGTATATACTGTCTAATCCAGGTACAGCCAAGAGACTCACTAGTCATGATCAAATTCAGTGAAGCAGCCAGGTAGTGGGGCAGTACCTGGAATCATGATGTGCTCCAATGGAAAATCCAATATTTAAACCTATTATTATATTATTATTATATATAAGGAGACTAGAGAGAGGGAGAAGAATTTAGGATGACAGAGAGATAATTTAGGAAAAAAAGCTGAATACAAGGATTTGGAATATAGTAAAAAGCATTAAATTTCCTTTATATTACCTCACTTAATTATGTATACAGGAAAATAAATGTAGTAAATATGAGAAACTCATACATGTGTGTAAATGTGTTTGAATTGAAAATAGTAAAATCTGTTTAGAAGTGGCAATATTCCAAATCTGAAAAATGAATTGCTGTCTCAACCTTACTTAGACACACAGTGGGGAGTACCCTTACCAGTGGCAAGCTAGTGTTATGTGACCCCTATACACTCATACAAAAAATGTAAATTTCGCTTTGAAATAACAGGCCAAGGCCAACCCTTGGCAAGGGCCGAGAAGGAGGGCTTCTCCACTGATTAATATTTTGAGCTGACCTAAGTTTTCCTCCATGCTCCACTAATGTAGAGATAGGGCTACAGCATTTCTTTTCATTTAAAATAGCAGGCTGAGTTTGGAAATACTGTATGATTTGAGAAGAGGGGTGAAGAGGTAGGGAAGACAGCTTTTTATTCACTGCATAAATGCTACCTATTCAGCTGTAACAAGCCAGTGAAGTTGGAGGTTGCAAATGAGAGAGGAGAATCACAGGAGTCTCTGTTAAATTCAGCTTCTGCTCTTGATTCAGTTTTATTACTTGCTAAACAAAGCTTGTATTTCAGTGATTTAGGGTTCATAAGCCCAGATCAAGTTCTTTCTACTCAATGAGCTCGGTCAGTTTGTGACCAGTCTAACTTAAAATCCATAAATGTGACTTGTTTAATCTGTCGTGTAGGTTGAGAGTCATTCAGGATTTTAAATCTATTTACTTTTCATTCCTGCAATGCTCTGCTCTCTCCAGCATGCAAGGAATTTGACTCACACACACTGGGAAGCTCTAGATGGTTTTGCCTCTAAGACATATTCAGTGTATTTTAGTTCCCACATTCATCATTTCATACTGCCCTTGATTGAAACTGGACTTGAACAGAACTCTCCTGAGTTACCTCAGACCTGCAAAGCTTAAATCTAGTCACAGTTTGTTGACGGAGACAGTAATGCATAATGAAATGCCATTAATTCACACATGTAATACTGGTTTCTAATTTGAAGCATAACATCTAATTGTCAGTAGATTAGTTACTCAGATTCATAGCCTGGTGACTATGGGGAAAATGTGCCTACTTCCACTACCTGAACTGTCCGAAAATAGAATGATGTCTATTTCTTATGAGGGCAACTAGGAAATCTCTGAAGCCTTCACATTGTTATAGATTGATGGCTCAGTCCATAAAGAGAGTTCAGGAAAATCAGCTCTGCTGCTTGTTATTTCTCTACAACTCTCATCCCATACAGTGCTTGCAAAGAGATTCATCTTGGAAAAAGCACCTTATTTCAGTGCAACAGTTAGGGGTCATTATCCTGCTGTATTTGGGAGTAAAGGGCCTCAAAACATGGCAGCCATATTTCTAAAGCCCCGACTTTTGAAAGTATAAAGGAGTTCAGCATTTGATCAGCCTTTTAGGGGGCATGCTACTTATTAAGGGCATGAATTCCTAACCTCCGATTCTGTGTTTGCTTAGCTAACTTGGAGTGTTTGCATCCCCAGAGCAATCCTGATTCCACTTACATCTATTGTGCAAGGCTAGTTTCAGAAAGTGCTTTTGAATTCTGAGAAAGTACAGTCATAGGCATATTGAAGTTACAACTATGTATTCACAAAGACTGGCCCCTCTACAAGGGAGTATAGATGTTTGTGGAAAACATTGTTTCTCTTGTCTTAAAAGCGCCTACAGCCAGTCAGCAGGGAAGTGTGAGGGTGTCAGGTAAACATAATCAAGCCATTTGTGGAAAATGTGAGAGGAGAAAGAGGGAGGGTACTGAGACAGATAGTCAGGCTGTTTCCCAGTCTATTTAGCTAGATTGTTTTTCTCTAATTGTTTTTCTCCCTGGAGGTTAAAAAACAGAGAGAGAGGAAGGAGAGAGAGAGGAAAAAATAAGAGAATTTCAATATTATAAAACTAACCTTTATTATTGCTCCCTCCATTTTCTTCACAAAGAAATGTGTAAGGCATTATTGTTGTACCCAATAGCAACTCCATAGTTAAGGATTTGTCAGCAGTTCCATTATAGACCGTATTCCTGAAGATTCTATTACAAAAGCAAAATATTTGCTTTCAGGTAAAACTGGCATAAGTATTCTCAACCCAGGAGCATTTTGCTTTGCTCATTATTTTTAAAAAATCCTCAGAAAGTGATTTTTGTCACTTTGTCACCTCTGAAGACTTTTATTTTTATCTTACATGAATGTTGTGAAAACTCTCAAAATCAAGGTCCAATTCATTAACTCTAGAATATAATTATAAAAGGTAGCAATCTTCTAAACTCAAAGTTTTCTTTCTTTCTATCATAATGAATCTAGCTGAATGTCAGTCATCTATGAAAATGGGAAATAAGGATGAACTGGATAAATACAGTACCTAATAAATTCCTAAATTTCATGTAAACAAATAGTTGGCTTCTTTCCTTTTCAGCAACTCTCACCAACTATCAATCAGACTAACAAATAAACTTAACTAAAGATGGTACTATATCTACCAACTTTCAAGGGTTTACATTATTAAGGAGGAAAATAGTCATTATAAGCAGTAAAAAAGAAAGATAATTCAACAGTGATCTAAAATGAAGTCCAAGGCTCGTGGATAGACTGAGGAAATCCATGAATCTCTGACATTGATTCAACAGGTTTTGTGCACGTTCACGCATGTGTATGAATGTACCTACATAAGAACATACAAATGTACTCATTTTTTCTGACAAAATCAGATTGAGTCAGTGATCTAGAAATTCCATTAATTAGTTTGTGGACAATTAATATGTAACTATACATATTAATATGTACTTAGAAGTACCCGAGTACTTCTTAGTACCTAGCAGTTCAACTAGAAGTACCTAATACTTTTACTAAAACCTAATATAATCAAAAATGTTCTTTCAAATACGTAATTCTTAGTTACATACTCATCATTTTATGCAAGGAAGAAAGTGGTGAGGATAGGAACTTGTAACAATATATTGGACAAAGCACCAGTGAACAAGAACCTTGAATATAAGCATTTATAAAAATTGCAGTGAATAGCAAAGAACTGTGTAATAGGAAAAAAGAGATTTACTCCCTGATCCCAACAGTGTGACCTTGGGTTATGCACAGATTTTTTGGGTCTCACTGTCTTCATGTGTAAGAGGTTGCTTATGGCTCTAGCAATATATTATTACGTGACTTTTGATCAATGAATATGAGTATTCATTTTTTTCTTTCATATCCCTTTTTGTGTTGAGAGGATTTCAGTGAAAAGGCTGATTTTGATTAAATTTGCTCAGAAATATTTAGGCAAATTTTCAATCATTTTGATTGTAAATTCTGATGAAGTTTGGGATTTGGATCTTTTGCTTTTCTTTGCCTAATTTTTGTTTTGTTGTTATTTCTTTCTTCCTCCAAGACCACAAAACAGAAAATAAGGAACTTTTCTTTTTTCCTCTACTGGGATTGGTGGTGATCTATTACTGACTGTGAATATCACAGAAACTCAGAGATTAATACATAGTAAGACTAACCTGTTAGTAAGGTTAGTAAGACCTGTCTGTTAGTCTTTTAAATGTTCTGAGACACCTCAGAGGTGCCAGAACACATTGGAAAGTCAGTGGAATGCTACTGAATGACATTAGAAGGGAAGAAAGAAACAAAGATGCATGGCTGGACAGAAACATTAAATAAATCCGTGTGACCTTGTGCAAGTTACTTAACTTCTCTATTGCTATTTATACACCTATAAAATGTGGATCTAATGTTGTTATGAGGATAAACCATTATAATTATGGAATAATTATACAATTATTAACTACTATATTTGTCATTTTTATTCTCATACCCTTAACTTTGTTCTAAAAGTTGTAAGATTATTTCTGAAGAAAAATCAGTTCATAAATGGTTATTGGTAGAGCTGAAAGGTATTGAAAGCATGGCCTTTGAAAATATATACTGGAAGAACTAAAGAAAAAAGAATTGCTCTATTAGCAGCACCTTTAAGTGTAGTCTGAATATCCCTCTGCCCTACCGCCACCATGTGTACATTTTTGGAGACTGCTTCAATTGGATATATTAATTAATGCATATTTATTTATGTAGTCACACTTCAGATGCTTTATATTATATGAGCATTACACAACATGTAACATTATGATTAAAATATTCTTTTGCCCTGAGCAAAATATAATCTTTGCACTGATTTAAAACACTCTTTGTATTCTGTACTTTGAAATTTCAATATTCCTTAGTTCATAATTTTATTTCTGTCTGGATCTGAATTTTAAGGACTTGTAACACCAGACTATCAGATCAATGATCTTAGCATTAGGACTTATTTCAACTCCACTCTCAACCCTCTATTCAGCACTGTTCTAAAGCTCTCAAAGTAAGAACCATGAAAAGTACATTAAAATTTCATCTAATGGTGGTTTTGCTTTTGAGTACACATATACCTCAAGGAGTTTAGATGTTTAGGGTTGCTTATGACTTATAATATTTATTTAATGCACTTGATCCCTTGGCTGAAAATGCATGTAATGCTCTAGGGTTTTCAATGGGGAGTAGTACTTATTGTCTTCATTGGTCTACTGTTTTTGTTAAGAAACTCTGCATTATCCTTTTATTTCTGTTGTTAAGTTGAAAGAACATGTGACTCTCTGGCAATACTTTATTTCTTTTCTCTCATTTTTATCTCCTTTGTGTATTTTTCTCTTCATCTCTTGTAACTCTTTTTCTAACAGGACATGTGTAAATGCAATAATATATATTTAATAATATATAAAATATAGTATGTATTATAAAATATGTAAAATATTTATATATTTTATATATTTGTATACTATACACATATTTATATATTTAATAAAATATGTAAATATATGTTTATATACCTGTCACCCAACACCTATATGTCTACAAGTTTGCCTATGTATATTATCTATTGCTACATAACAAATTGCCTCAAAATTTAGCAGCTTGAAACAGTTAACTCTCTCACACACTTTCTAAGGGTCAGGATCCTGGCAGCAGCTTAGCTATGTAGTTCTAGTTCAGGTTCTCCCATGAGGTCACAATCAAGCTGTTAGCCCATGCTGCTTTTCTCCAAAGGCTTGACCTCAGCTCACTCACCTGGCTATTGGGAGGAAGCTTCAGTTCCTTATGTCTTGGATTCTTCATGCCACACACTGCATGGCTGGCTTCCCCAAGACAGATTGATGCAAGAGAGAGTGACCAGGATGGAAGCCACAGTGCCTTCATAATCTAATCTTGGAAGACACATACCGTTGTTTCTACTGAATTTTATTGGTCATATAGACCAAATTATGTGCAAGTGAACTACATGAATGTGTATATAGGCAGAGGTTGATTCAAGATAATCTTGAAAGCTGGTTAGTATAGCTGGCATTAAAACTAAATATTCAGATAATAACTGCATTTTTTATTCATTTTCTGTCTCATATTGAAAAAAATTTTTGATTTGTTTGTGTGTGTGTGAGTTTTATTGAGATTTAATTCACACACCATAAAATTCACCCTTTTAAAAGTGCCCAATTCCCTCTCTCTCTCTCTCTCTCTCTCTGTCTATATATGTGGTATATATAAATGATATATTCACAAAGTTATACAGCCAACACTACCTCTAATTCTAGAACATTTTCATCACTCAAAAAAAATCAAGTACCATTTATCAGTCACTGCCTATCTCCTTCTTCCTCCAGTCCTTGGAAACTACTATTCTACTTAATCTGTGGATATGCCTGTTTTCGACATTTAATATAAATGGAACTAAGCAATATGTGGCTTTTGTGGTTGGTATCTTTCACTTGCCATATTTTATTTTTGTTGTAGCATATATATAAGCACTTCATTTTTTGTGGTTGAATAATATTCTATTGCAAGAATATCCAACATTTTGTTTATTCATTCATCAGTTTTTGGGCATTTGGATTGTTTCCACGTTTTGGATATTATGAATAATACTGTTATGACCATCTGTGTACAAGTTTATATGTGGGCGTATGTTTCAATTCTTTTGGATATATACCTAGGAGTAGAATTGTTGGGTTATGTAGTAACTCTAAGTATACTATTTTGTGGAACTGCTAGACTATTTTCCAAAGTTGCTGCACCATTTTATATTCTCACAAGCAACGCATGAGTTCAGATTTCTCCACACTCTCACCAACACTTGTCTTTCCTATTTTAGCCATACTAGTAGGTATGAAGTGATATCTTATTGTGGTTTTGTATTTCTCCTTATATATGTTTTTTGTAAACATGTGTAAACAGCTCTGTTAAAAATAATATGCAGTTTTTTGATAAGTAAAAGGAAGGAAGGGCACTTGGATTGTTCCATGTCTTGGCTATTGTAAATAGTGCTGCTATGATCATTGGAGTGCATGTATCTTTCCAATTAGAGTTTTTTATCTTTTCCAGATATATGCCCATGAGTGGGATTGCTGGATCATATGGTAGCTCTATTTTTAGTTTCTTAAGGAACCTCCATACTGTTCTTCATAGTGGCTGCATGAATTCACATTCCCACCAACAGTGTACGAGGGTACCCTTTTCTCCACACCCTCTCCAGTATTTATTACTGGTGGATTTTTTGATGATAGCCATTCTGACTGGTGTGAGGTGATACACCATTGTAGTTTTGATTTGCATTTCTCTAATAATTAATGATGTTGAGCATCTTTTCATGTGCCTGTTGGCCATCTGTATGTCTTCTTTGGAGAAATGTCTATTTAAGTCTTCTGCCCATTTCTTGATTGCATTGTTTTGTTTGTCTGTTTGTTTGTTTTGATATTGAGTTGTATGAGCTGTTTGTATAGTTTGGATATTAATCCCTTGTCAGTTGCATTATTTGCAAATATTTTCTCCCATTCAGTAGGTTGTCTTCTAGTTTTGTTTATAGTTTCCTTTGATGTGCAAAAGATTTTAAGTTTGATTAGGTCCCATTTGTTTATTTTTGCTTTTATTTCTTTTGCCTTGGGAGACTGATCTAAGAAAATATTGCTATGATTTATGTCCAGGAATGTTTTGCCTATGTTCTCTTTTAGGAGTTTTATGGTGTCATGTCTTATATTTAGGTATTTAAACCATTTTGATCTTATTTTTATATATGGTGTGAGGGAGTGTTGTAACTTCATTGATTTACACAAGGCTGTCCAGCTTTCCCAATACCACTTGCTGAAGAGACTGCCTTTTCTCCATTGTATATTCTTTCTCCTTTGTCATAGATTAATTGACTGTAGGTGTATGGGTTTATTTCTGGGCTCTCTATTCTGTTTCATTGATCCATATGTCTGTTTTTGTGCCAATACCGTGCTGTTTTGATTACTGTAGCTTTGTATCATTGTCTGAAGTCTGGAGGGTTATGCCTCCAGCTTTGTTCTTTTTCCTCAGGGTTGCTTTGGCAATTCTAGGTCTTTTGTGATTCCGTATACATTTTAGGATTATTTGTTCTAGTTCTGTGAAAAATGTTGTGGGTATTTTGATAGGGATCACATTAACTCTATAGATTGCTTTGGGTAGTATGGCCATTTTAACAATATTAATTCTTCCAATCCAAAAACAAGGGATATTTATCCATGCCCATCAACAGAAAATTGACTTAAGAAGATTTATATATATATATATATATATATATATATATATATATATACACACATATACATATTACATTGTGTGTGTATACACACACACACACACACACACACACGCACAATGGAATATTAGTCAGCCATAAAGAAGAATGAAATATTGCCATTTGCAGCAACATGAATGGACCTAGAAAATATCATACTAAGTGAAGTGAGTCAGACAGAGTAAGACAAATATTATATCACTTATATATGGAATAAAAAAATAATATAAATGAATCTATATACAAAACAGAAATGGACTCACAGACATAGAAAACAAACCTATAGTTACCAAAGGGGGAAGGGCGGTGAGATAAATTAGTAGTATGGGATTAACAGATACAAACTATTATGCATAAAATAGATAAGCAACAAGAATTTACTGTATACCACAGGAACCATATTCAATATCTTGTAATAATCTGTAATGGAAAAAATCTGAAAAAATATATAACTGAATCAATTTGGCATATAGCTGAAACTAACACAATATAGTAAATCAAGTGTGCTACAATAAAAAGGGAAAAAGGGAAGAAGGACAGAAGGAAGGAAAGAAAGAAGAACAAAAGAAAGAAAACGAAAGAGTGAATGTAAGATACACATACCCACATACTCATATATATGCATTGTATTTGAATAAGAATCTTTCAAAAGTGGAGGTGATTCATATATTAAGTTTCCAAGTAATCAACATCAGATTGGAGTTGATACTTAGTGTATATTCATTGTTTCCATTAAATGCATTAAATAGAAGACGAATGCAATTACTGTACCATACATTAATCCTGAATTTTAGGCCAAATCAGAGTTGAACTTACCAGGTTTCTGTAGCGAGAAAAGCAAAGCACAGTGCCTGGATTAGGAGCACTGGGTTAAGATTTAGTCCTCCAGGGCTTCACTGGTGGTGCGGTGGTTGAGAGTCCGCCTGCTGATGCAAGGGACACGGGTTTGTGCCCCGGTCCGGGAAGATCCCACATGCCGCGGAGCAGCTGGGCCTGTGAGCCATGGCCGCTGGGCCTGTGCATCCGGAGCCTGTGCTCCGCAACAGGAGAGGCCACAACAGTGAGAGGCCCGCGTACCGCAAAAAAAAAAAGAAAAAAAAAAAAGATTTAGTCCTCCATACTGAACAGAAAGCTACAGATAGAAAAAGATGATGTGGCTACAAGACTGGGGTGGCAACTTCAGACTGAAATCAGCCATGACAGAACACTGGAGAAAAGAGTAATGTCAGAAAAAGTCAGAAGACCACCTTAGGATCAAATAGAAGGAAAGGGGTTCAAAACCAGAGGAATAAGACTGCGACTCCTGAACTTGGGGCAAAGCCTGTGACAGTCACAGAAATGTACTGCTTGTATCTCCTTTCACAAAAGAACTGGATGATCAGCTGTAAGGGGTTCAGTTAGCTGACACCCTCCAGCTTCAGTGCCTTCAGGATATAACACAGCATTTGCCTGAGGCTCAGCAATTGCTGAGCATGGTGGGGATATTAAGCGTGACCATTTCTTTCCCGTGCAGGTGCAGGGCTCCTCTCCCAGCAGTCTGTGCTTGAGCTCCCACATGGGCCTGCTGACTTTTTCAGAGCTTCAGTGCAGTCTGATACTTTTCCTACCCAACCTTCCATTCTTATCCTCTTCTTTCATAGGTGTCAGACCAGTAGAATTGTCAGAAGGATTTTGAGGCCTACTTCTACTACAATCCTCTCCTCTTATTTTTCCTTGCATTTCTAACTCTGTCTTGACATGTGCTAACTGGAGGTGCCAACAGATGCAAGGGATACCAGTTCTTCAATTTGAAGCCTTTTAAAAATATGCTGCCCCCTGGTGTGGAAGTGGGAGAGAAGGGCTTTGCAGGTACTTAAGGGCATGATCACAGCATAGATACGAAGCTTAAGCAACTGTGGAATCCTTATGTTTTTAACAACACCACATATCTTTATAGCATTTTACCCACTTTTATGTAAATATTCTTAAATATAATACACCCCAAAAATAAGAAACTAGACTTCTCTTAAGGGCTCTGAGTCTTCTTTTTAAATTTGTACTATTGCAGTATATATCAAAAGGTTGTTGAGAGCTGTGAAGCTCTTTCCCCACAATATCAATGTTTGTAGGCTGCTGTGTCACTGATGTCACCTTTTTCACTTCTTACTGGTATGTTTCTATTCTTGTCTTACGTGTCTAAATGGCTGAAACTTGTGCAGTTTGCAACCGCCACGAGTTTGATCACCCAATAATTGAGTTTAATTTCTGTTGTTAACTCCATCTTCAACTCATGGACTAGCTTTGACTTTTGATCTCATTCATATAAACTCACTTGCTTGGGTTTATTAAGTTATGAGTCTTTGCTAAATCAGTGGTGGATCCAGGGTCAGAGTGGTGGAGTAGGAGAAAGATCATAGATTTTGGACTCTGATAAACCCTTATTATGCATGTGTCCTTGGGCAAGGAATTTTACTATTCTAGATATATCCTTTAGCATCCATAAAATGTATTTAATAACCACATATACTCTCTTGCTGTAAAGTTTAAATAATATAAGAGTTTACAAAATTCATCAGCATGCAGCAGAGTCCTTGGCAGATATAATAATGGCCTCTTTACCCTCCCTGCAGAACGATAAACCCTTTCAGAAGTTAATCAGAGGACTTCCCTGGTGGTCCAGTGGTTAAGACTTCACCTGCCAGTTCCAGGGGTGTGGGTTCGATCTCTGGTCTGGGAACAAAGATCCCACATGCCTTGCGGCCAAAAAACCAAAACAGAAGCAATATTGTAACAAGTTCAGTAAAGACTTTAAAATGGTCCACATCAAAAAAAAATCTTAGAAAAAAAGAAGTTAATCAGGAACTTTAAACTGATATTTCTTAGCTGGCTATGCTAGAGCAGTTTGCAGGTTGTGTTTAGCTAAACGTGAGTCATAAGATGTAAATCTTAAATAATTAATATTTGCTATTAGAACCATGCACATGATTGTGCCACAATGATATCTAAGCTTTAGCATGTCTTTTTTTTTTTTTTTTTTCTTCAGTACGCGGGCCTCTCACTGTTGTGGCCTCTCCCGTTGCGGAGCACAGGCTCCGGACGCGCAGGCTCAGCAGCCATGGCTCACAGGCCCAGCCGCTCCGCGGCATGTGGGATCCTCCCGGACCGGGACACGAACCCGTGTCCCCTGAATCAGCAGGTGGACTCTCAATCACTGCGCCACCAGGGAAGCCCTAGCATGTCTTTTGTGAAGTCATTTTCCAATCAGTGTTTGCTGAGTGGAAGTCACAGGGAAATTGAAAACATATTGATTTGCAATATCAAGTGATGAAAACCTATAATGACACCTTTGGATTTCTACTTTGAAAAATCAGTGGATATTTTCAATAATAAAAGATATTTCCCCCTTTAATACGGAACAGCTTGAGTGATCAAGTGTACTTTTACAGCTATTGGGGGAGACTGAATGAGCATACTCAAGATTTAGCCTTTCAGGTGTTTTATCACATGATGGTTGTGGAGATCATAATTTTAAATTGTTTTTCTTGATTCTTATATACTGCTTAATTGCACCCATAAAAGACCAAGAAACCAAAAAAGGTAAAAGCAGACAATCTGAAAGGACTTAACATTGAAATACAAAAAAAGTTAATAGGGACATTAAAAATTATAATAATTCTGCAACTACATCTTGTAAGTTCCATTCATCTGATCAAAAATTTTACATACTACAGGGAGACACTGATGATACTTAAAAACTTTTAAAAGAGCAAAGAGTGAACATTATTGCAACTCTGATTATATTCAACATTTAATATTGATTTAATTCAATGTGAATTTTCATTGTTTTGAAATGAAAGGTATCAATAGAATGTATTTTGCAGAGAAACACTGTCATAAAGGATGTTGAAGCACTCTAGTTTCTTTTGTCGTTAAAAAAATGAAACTGAACCCCTATCTTAAACCACACACAAAAATCAACTCAAAATGGATTAAAGACTTGAACATAAGACCTGAAATCATAAAACTTATAGAAGAAAAAATAGGGACCTTGCTCCTTGACATCAGTATTGGCAGTGACTTTTTTTTTTAATTTGACATCAAAAGCAAAGAAAATAAAAGCAAACATAAACTAGTGGAACTAAAAAGCTTCTTCACAGCAAAGGAAACTGTCAACAAAATAAAAAAGACAACCTATGGTATGGGGGGAAATATTTGAAAATCATGTATCTGATAAGGGGTTAGTATGCAAAGTATATAAGGAACTCATACAACTCAATAGCAAAAGAGCAAACAATCCAATTTAAAAATGGGCAGAGACATTTTTCCAAAGAAGACATACAAATGGTCAACAGGTACATGAAAAGGTGCTCAACGTCACTACTCATCAGGGAAATGCAAATCAAAAGCACGATGTAGGGCTTCCCTGGTGGCGCAGTGGTTGAGAGTCCGCCTGCCGATGCAGGGTACATGGGTTCATGCCCTGGTCCGGGAAGATCCCACATGCCGTGGAGTGGCTGGGCATGTGAGCCATGGCTGCTGAACCTGCGCGTCTGGAGCCTGTGATCGCAACGGGAGAGGCCACAACAGTGAGAGACCTGCGTACCACACACAAAAAAAATCTTCAAACAAACAAAAGTCCAGGACCAGATGGCTTCACAGCTGAATTCTATCAAACATTTAGAGAAGAGCTAACATCCATCCTTCTCAAACTCTTCCAGAAAATTGCAGAGCAGGGAATACTCCCAAACTCATTCTAGGAAGCCGTCATCACCCTGATACCAAAACCAGACAAAGATACTACAAAAAAAGAAAATTACAGACCAATATCACTGATGAATATAGATGCAAAAATCCTCAACAAAATACTAGCAAACAGAATTCAACAACACATTAAAAGGATCATACAGCATGATCAAGTGGGGTTTATCCCAGGGATGCAAGGATTCTTCAATATACGCAAATCAATCAATGTGATACACCATATTAACAAATTGAAGAAGAAAAACCATATGATCATCTCAATAGATGCAGAAAAAGCTTCTGACAAAATTCAACACCATTTATGATAAAAACTCTCCAGAAAGTGGGCATAGAGGGAACCTACCTCAGCATAATAAAGGCCATATACGACAAACCCACGGCAAACATCATTCTCAATGGTGAAAACCTGAAAGCATTTCCTCTAAGGTCAGGAACAAGACAAGGATGTCCACTCTCACCACTAGTACTCAACATAGTTTTGGAAGTCCTAACCACAGCAGTCAGAGAAGAAAAAGAAATAAAAGGAATCCAAATTGGAAAAGAAGAAGTAAAACTGTCACTGTTTGCAGATGGCATGATACTATACATAAAGAATCCTAAAGATGCCACCAGAAAACTACTAGAGCTAATCAATGAATTTGGTAAATTTGCAGGATACAAAATTAATGCACAGAAATCTCTTGCATTCCTATACACTAATGAGGAAAAATCTGAAAGAGAAATTAAGGAAACACTCTCATTTGCCATTGCAACAAAAAGAATAAAATAACTAGGAGTAAAATTACCTAGGGAGACAAAAGACCTGTATGCAGAAAACTATAAGACACTGATGAAAGAAATTAAAGATGATACCAACAGTTGGAGAGATATACCATGTTTTTGGATTGGAAAAATCAATATTGTGAAAATGACTATACTACCCAAAGCAATCTACAGATTCAATGCACTCCCTATCAAATTACCAATGGCATTTTTATGGAACTAGAACAAAAAATCTTAACATTCATATGGGGACACAAAAGACCCCGAACAGCCAAATCAGTTTTGAGGGAAAAAAACGGAGCTGGATGAATCAGATTCCCTGAGTTCAGACTATACTACAAAGCTACAGTAATCAAGACAATATGGTACTGGCACAAAAACAGAAACATAGATCAATGGAACAAGATAGAAAGCCCAGAGATAAACTCACACACCTATGGTCAACTAATCTATGACAAAGGAGGCAAGGATATCCAATGGAGAAAAGACAGTCTCTTCAATAAGTGGGGCTGGGAGAACTGGACAGCTACATGTAAAAGAATGAAATTAGAACACTGCCTAACACCATACACAAAAATAAACTCAAAATGGATTTGAGACCTAAATGTAAGACTGGACACTGTAAAACTCTTAGAGGAAAACATAGGAAGAACACTCTTTGACATAAATCACAGCAAGATCTTTTTTGATCCACCTCTTAGCATAATGGAAACAAAAACAAACAATTGGGACCTAATGAAACTTCAAAGCTTTTGCACAGCAAAGGAAACCATAAACAAGACCAAAAGACAACCCTCAGAATGGGAGAAAATAGTTGCAAATGAATCAACGGACAAAGGATTAATCTCCAAAATATATAAACAGCTCATGCAGCTCAATATTAAAAAAACAAAGAACCCAATCCAAAAGTGAGCAGAAGACCTAAATAGACATTTCTCCAAAGAAGACATACAGATAGACAAGAAGCACATGAAAAGCTGCTCAACATCACTGATCATTAGATAAATGCAAATCAAAACTGCAGTGAGGTATCACCTCACACCAGTTACAATGGGCATCATCAGAAAATCTACAAACAACAAATGCTGGGAGAGGGTGTGGAGAAAAGGGAACCCCCTTGCACTGTTGGTGGGAATGTAAATTGATACAGCCATTATGGAGAACAGTATGGATGTTCCTTGAAAAACTAAAAATAGAATTACCATATGATCCAACAATCCCACTACTGGGCATATACCCAGAATTCAAAAAGACACATGCACCCCAATGTTCATTGCAGCATTATTTACAATAGCCAGGTCATGGAAGCAACCTAAATGCCCACTGACAGACAAATGGATAAAGAAGTTGTGGTACATATATACAATGGAATATTACTCAGCCATAAAAAGGAATGAAATTGGGTCATTTTTTGAGACATGGATGGATCTAGAGACTGTCATGCAGAGTGAAGTAAGTCAGAAAGAGAAAAACAAATATTGTATATTAACGCATGTACGTGGAACCTAGAAAAATGGTACAGATGAACCAGTTTGCAGGGCAGAAGTTGAGACACAGATGTAGAGAACAAACATATGGACACCAAGGGGGGAAAGCCGCGGCGGGGGGGTGGCAGTGGTGGTGTGATGAATTGGGAGATTGGGATTGACATTTATACACTGATGTGTATAAAATTGATGACTAATAAGAACCTGCTGTATAAAAAAAATAAACTAAAATTCAAATATTAAAAAAAAAAAAAAGGAATTTCTGGGCTTCCGTGGTGGTGCAGTGGTTAAGAATCCACCTGCCAGTGGAGGGGACATGGTTTGAGCCCTGGTCCGGGAAGATCCCACATGCTGTGGAGCAACTAGGCCCATGTGCCACAACTACTGAGCCTGCGCCGTATAGCCCATGCTCTGCAACAAGAGAAGCCACCAAAATGAGAGGCCTGTGCAAATAAATAAAATAAATTTTTAAAAAAAGGAATAATTTGTTATTTTTATTTTCTGTAGTTTCTCAATAGTCACTTGTATTATGATTTCATATTCTGTATTAACATTAAAATAAATGAGAAAGTGCCACCCGATATCTTCTTTAGCTTCTGCGGCTTTCATCCTCACTGCAGTGCCTCCTGTGTTCTACCCTGTTTGTCTGAGATCTTCCGTGATGGTGAATTTTCCCAAGCCTATTTCTAGTTATCAATTTTATGTACAGAAAGATATGGTTTGGAGAGTTCAAAAGTACAGCTCCTTCCACAGGATCAGAGATGATTGTGCTTAGTAGCAGGTCTCATTTTAATTATCAGATCATCAATACTGAGGAGACAGCAGGCTATTTTTATGATTCTAAAGCTAGAGTTGGGTTTGCTATTAGTTTTATTGAAAAGTTGCAGGATGATGCTACCAGTAGAGGAAGTTGCAGAATTCA
Organism: Tursiops truncatus; assembly: GCF_011762595.2. NCBI lineage: Eukaryota > Metazoa > Chordata > Mammalia > Artiodactyla > Delphinidae > Tursiops > Tursiops truncatus. The sequence goes on from NC_047038.1 coordinate 122,935,316, forward strand.
GAGCTGCTATAAAATTTGCCTTAAAAATACAAATAAAACAGTAAGTAGGGTACATGCAATGGTTTTGAGTCCTAAGAGGACTGATAGTTAATATTTAAAGTATTAACATTAACATCCTTCTTATAAGATTGAAACACACATCATGGATAGTAGTCTCCATATACTTATAGGAAAATGAAGGTTATCCATAAGCCATTATATATGCCATGCTGCTTCTAAACTTAAATAAGTAGGAATTTCAGTCATAGGCTAAATGCATAAGGAAATATAAATGTGTAAGGAAATATAAAACTTTAGGTATACATTTTTTTTCTTAAAAACAAAGTTAAATTGGATGCTCTCATTGAAGTGCCAAAATATAAAAGACTAGCTAGGTCAAACCTCAGTGCTAGAGCAAGATGTGAGTTTACATGGAAGATATTACAAAATAGTTACATGATTCCACAAACTCCCACCCCCATTAAGGGCATTTAGGGCTGAGGATTTGGTGAATGAGAATTTCTCTAGCAACAGCTGGACTGGGCTCAGAGTGCCCCAACCAACCCCAGGAGCAGGAATCCCTGCCCTTCCCCTCAAATCTAAAGAGAAAGACTTCAGTGAGACCTTTCAGATAGTTTGCCATCTATTCTCTGAAGCAGAGATGGTGCAGGGAACCTGGGTTGAAGGCAGAAATAAAGGAGAAGAGAACAATTTGGTTAGTAAGTCTGTCCAGGGTGTGTTGGATATATGTTTCCCATGGACCTGATTTGTGCAAAGAGAGAGAGACAGGGAGAGAGAGAAGAAGGGATTATGTAAGATTTTGTCCAATAATTTTGCCATTTGGTGTCTGAACAAGTCTCTGCAGAGACAAGATGAGTTTTCTTGAGATTCTTATCTGCACCAGCAGAAATAAATGGTGAGTTTTGTAGTGGCCCTACACTGTTTCACCTTAGTCAATCTGGATCTACCTTTCCTAGTAATTCCTCACCTATATGGTTTCAGCCCATGTTGGCTTTGGGAGAAATGTGCCAGGCGTTTGGAAGTCAGAAGTAAAGGCAGAAGTAAAGCTTAACCATTAAGCTCTGAAGGTCATTGCAGGGGCCAGGCAGTTTTTGCATTCATAGTTGCTGTTTCACTGGCTCGCCTAATTAGCATAATGCTGTTCTTGAACTCATAACTCCTCCAGGCCCTTTTATAGTTTGTCTTGAGGATCCCTGTTTGTCCTTGTAAGGTGCAGTTTGTCTCTTCTCATCCAGGTCCAGCTTTCTTTTTTTTTTTTTTTAATAAAATCTCTCTTCCCTACTAGATTACAAGTTCTTTTTTTTTTTTTTTTAAGATGTTGGGGGTAGGAGTTTATTTATTTATTTTTGCTGTGTTGGGTCTTCATTTCTGTGCAAGGGCTTTCTCTAGTTGTGGCAAGCGGGGGCCACTCTTCATCGCGGTGCACGGGCCTCTCTCACTATCGTGGCCTCTATTGTTGCGGATCACAGGCTCCAGACGCGCAGGCTCAGTAGTTGTGGCTCATGGGCCCAGTGGCTCCGCGGCATGTGGGATCCTCCCAGACCAGGGCTCAAACCCATGTCCCCTGCCTTAGCAGGCAGATTCTCAACCACTGCACCACCAGGGAAGCCCCAGCTTTCATTTTTGACAGCCAGTCTGGCTGACCGATAGTAACTCTAGGGTCATCACCAGATTCAGGACAATAGACTGCTTTACCAGCTCCTACATTGTATGATCCCTGCAATACATTACTTACTCTATATCTCCCTTAGCAGTTTCTCTCCTCTGATCAAACTCAGACAAATGAAAGCTGTAATAGAAAGAGGGTATATCCCTCAAAATTGAGAGACCCTCAGTGATGGGGGAAGAGGTTGAGGTGAATCACCAAAGAAACCAAAGAAATGCCTACCCCCAGGAAGGAGTCCGCTTTCTACCTCAGCCAAGCCCAGAAAGCAGGCAGCTTGATTGGCACTTGCCCATGACTGCAAGCACGCAGGCTTTTCATCAAGACAGAGCCTACTGGAAAAAGAGGAGTAACTATCATTTTGTCTGAAGTTGGAAACTTTGACTTTTAAAATATAGGCCTGGGCATTCATTGTACTGAATTAAGACTCTGCTTTGTGACATAAGGTGACAGCAACTTGAATTAGCTACGAGTTAGCAGAAAAGCCATGGGTGCCTAAATTTTTATCCAGTGACAGGTGAAAAGTAGCCCCACTGAGCAAAACTAGACAGGGTGGTAATATAATAAAGATGGTTTTGAATTCATCCCACTACTTGTGCTTGTTCACTATTCATTGCACAAGTAAAACTTGCTTTCTTTACTTCCCAGGTGTTTGTCTGTTTACTTCCCTATATGCCTGTTGTACTTCTTCCTCTCCTCCAGTGTTTTCTTGACTTTTTTGTTTTCTGCTTTGCACTAGCATCATTATCTATTTGCAAATGTCTCCTTAAGCAATTCGATTTCTAAATTCAACATCTACTTCTTTTACATTCAGTGACAAGCCAAGTTGCAGCATCGAAGACAAATTAGTAGTCAAAAGATTTGAGATTGTTTTCCCTTAGAATGAGGTGGAAATAACCATGATCCTTTCTGGAAAGCACTAGGGTATGAAGCTGTTTTCTGTCTAACCACTGCAGGTTCATAGAGAATGTGCTAATATAATATTACTCAGAACTTTTAGAGCGCACAGCCTGATAGAGCGTGAGGTTTTATTTCCTCGTTAAGTTTAAATCCCAAGGAAGAATAGCCTAAGAAAATGTGTAAAAGTGTGTGTTTTTTTATTCACAGTGAACTAGTATGATTCAAAGCATTAGCTAAAATATTATAAAATAAATAATATCAAAAAATTTCTAATATGAAAAACCACTAAATATATGCAAAGCAGCTTCATCGTTGACCTGTTTATTTGATATAAATTAATAAGCCCTGTGTGATTCCACTTCCAACTTTAATGATTGACCTATGGTGGCAATGTTGGATCTTCCTTTCAATGAAATTATTTTGAAATAGAAGTTTAAATATAGAGTAAAGCACAGAAAAATGTTAAGTGAACATGGAACATAGCTTTGAAGGGATATTTATGTTGGCTTTCTGTTCTACTCTCACTGCCCACTTTGGGCTGCCCAGTCCTGTCCTGTGGAGCAGTAATAATGGCAGAGGAATCATCTAAGCACAGGCTGTACAGATGTTCTAATTCAAGGCCAACTTGAAAAGTTACCAGTAGAGCAAGGTTCTCTAAGTTTAAATGAGCTGCCAGTGCTACCATTTGGCAGTGTCAAGTGTGCAGTAATGAACAGAAGAGAAAAGCTATTGAATAAAGGAAACAGTGGCCATATTAAATAGTAGGTACAAAAAGAGTAGGTTCAAGAGAAAATCAACAGGACAGCCATACTTGGAGAGAGAGAGAGAAGGAGAGAGAAAGAGAGGTGAGAAATAGGCAGAAACTGTAAACTACTCACACAAAACTGAGTGGGTCTAATATTACAGCAGAAATTTACTCAAGAAGAGTTAAGTTTTTTGCAGTGACAACAATGCCTATTCTCCACTCTGGTTACCCTGGCAACATGACTCCTTTCTTACAATAATGCCATTATAATAAGAAAAACAATAGACAAAAATGATGTGAAAAGTGATTAGAGGGCAGCTCTCAATCCGCCTTGGAAATGCTTGGGGGAAAAATTTGAAAGGTATTTTTTTCAAAAGAAGTGAAAGCATGAAGAAATTCACTGACTTGGGCAAAGACAAGTAGAATGTGTTACCTTCAAACATCTTCTTTTTTGTGTGCTGCACAGTTCCACCCTTGGACCAAGGCACATAGAAACCCTTCCTGCATTGCCATATGCTGGAGGACCCACACTCTGGTCTCCTTCCAGCAGCATCTATCTGTGAGCTGAGGCATCCCTGGGCCTGTTGAGATGTGTGCATCCAGAGCCCATGCATCACCTTCTAGACCATGGTACTTGTTCCTGTGCACTGGAATTTTGTACCCAAATGGCTCCTAATCTGTGTCCACAGCCTGCCTGGGTCCTCTCTAGGGTGGATTATATATCACTGTTGTGAGTACCTCCAGGCTCAAGTGTCAGCCATGGGGAGGTTGTTCGTGGAGACTTTGGACGGATCTGTTAGTCCCAGCTGGGGTGCGCTGCTATAGTATAAGACTGAGCCAGGGCTGGAGGAGGAGGGGGGCATACTACACGGCCACATTTAGGCACTAAATTCTGTCCTTCCAGGTAATTTTGAGGAGTGCCTTTTATAAAGGAAGAGATTTGAGCATATTTAAGTCTTTGTTGTTTTGAGTTTAGTGTAAATTTACATATTTAGACCTATGGAATTTGAACCTCCATTTCCTCTTGTCTTGATCTTGCTAATGTCAAGGGCAGACTTGATACTTGCATGTCATAGATAATTGCACTTACATTTGTGTTGACAGTTCTTTTTTTTTTTTTTCTGTAAGTGCTTTAAAGGTAAGGATGAATAGTGACCTACAGATATTATTTCTAAGTATTACTTAGAAAATCTGTAAATACAGAATTAAGATGATGCATCTTATTCTTATGAAATTGCCGTGGTTTTTCTATGCATACTCTCATCAAAGATCAGAAAAATGAACAGACCAAGAGCCAAGGGAGAAAGTATTTGCAAAGGTAGCTGCATGAATCTTTTTAAAGCTACGTTAAAGAATGAAGCACATGAATTAGATGATGGATATAACTCACGCAAGGTGCAGATTTTTAAAATATTATATTATTTTGACATTAAGTCTTCAAAAGCAACTCTGTAACAAAGTGTGAGCTAATGCTTCTCAATAGACTCCTTTTGTTGGTGACTTCTTTTTATATTTTGCCTCAAAAACTACTCATATTTTAAAAATATTGTTCCCACTATTTGATCAAAGAACCAATCAATGTGAAAGCATTTTAAACTGTATTATATAAATTTAAACACTTTTATATGTTATAATAAACAAATAAAGCAAATAATATATGTATATATTATATAGAGTGAAACTTTACTGTATTAATATAAACATTAACCTACTTATAGTAAACATTTATGAAAATGCCTTTGAGCTCAATGTTTCATCTTACCAAGTAAGACTAAGGCACATAAACTGAAAGGCCAAATCTGTTTTTACCCTCACATTTGACTTTAATATTTGATATAATCTTCCTTGTAATTTATTTGTGTATTTATGTAATATCTACCTTTGAGAGTCAAGTTCAAAAGCATGATGCCATTCACCAAAGATAATGTTGCAGAGAGCTAAGTAACACTGCAGGACTCTGGAGATTCATGATGAGGTAGCACAGAGGAGGTCCCTGTTCCAGGGGAGCTTGCAGACTAGTTGGGGAAAGGTCATGAAGAAGCCCCATATATTAATAAACATGTATAATTTCACTTTATTCAGATAAGTGCTTTGTGAGAAAGGAAAGTGATCTATAAGAGCATCTGGTAAAGCAGTGGTTCTCAAGCTTTAGCACACATCATAAACCTCAGGGGGGGTTTGTTAAAACACAGATTACTAGGCCCTAACTCTAGAGTTCGATTTTGCACTTTTAACTGCTTCTCAGATGAAGCTGATGCTATAGGCTCTGGGACCAAACTTTGAGAAAGAGTCATAAAGAAACCTCACTACATTGGGAGATGCTTGTTCTTACCTTTGTATCTAGCATGCAAAACAACATGAGCTCAGCAAGTACTGATTTCAGTTATGTTCTTCCTGTAACATGTCCCACTTACCAGGGATTTCACTCTTCATATGACCATCTCTTCAGGAGTGATCCTGAATTTGTTAGAATGAACACAATCAATTGAGCAGAAAACCAACAAGTGGTAGTTTTATGACCAGAACTAAAAGCTCTATACTTTCTCCTTTCCTCTTTGGTTATTGTCATTTATAAAATTATGTTTTAAGTAATAGGAAGTGCAGGAAATCTTCTGTGAGAGAAAATGAAGAATGGTAATTACTGTAATGGAAGCAATAAGCAATTGCAACAGAACAAAAGGCATATAATACAAGAAAAGTGTGTTACATAAAATGCTGTGTCAAGAAGCCATTGGTTTACAGCCTATAGTTTAGTTTAAGCTGAAGAAATTGTACAAAATAGTCATTAAATATTACATGGATTTGAAATGTCAGTATGTCAAAATATTGCAAGCTACACCAGAGTAGTTAAATGGTAGATAATTCACATTTGTAACATTTTGTTCAAGCTACCCTATTTTTGTTATCTTTGAGTAGGTACCATCCTACTCAAGCTGAAAAATTAAATATTAAATACGTAAAAAAACAAAATTTAACCATTATGCAAATATAATACTATTTTAAGGACTTATGACTGATCTGGTTATAATATAATTATATAGATGGAACTACAGATTAAAATTCAATGTGGTTATAATTTTATAATAGTATTTACATTATAGGCATTTCATATCAATAAAATAATGAAAGATTATAACAAAAATTTTAGAGATAAAGTTGTATGTTTCAATAAATTATTCACTATTTTGCCTGTAGGCAACTACACAATCTAACAACACTGTATTTTTCAAGTAATGGAAGAAATGACCTTCGTATGCATTTAAAAGAAGCTATTCCCAAATGATTCCTTTAGGCTATTAAGTTGAATCAAAGTTCTTCAGCCTGATATTTTTAAGGGTTTTACTTGCTTCTGTAAAAATCAAGTTTATTGTTCATTTGTTCATTTAAGCCTGAAAAGCAACTCTGAAAAAGAGTGACGTAATGCTTCTCAAGCATGGTTTTGCTCAAAGGATATTGACCTTAGCAATAAATTGAAAGTATTAGAGATGAGTTAGCTGGAAATTAATGATAGATTGACTTATGATCACGTGTCTCACCAAAAATATGTATCAAAATATAAATATACCAATACGGGATGGGCCATAATTAATACCATTCATATCTATAGTGGATAACTAAATAAAAGCAAACTTGGAAATAATTTCTGTGCTTTTGGTACAATTTCTTTTTCCTGTTATAAAATTTTGCAGAAAAAATGGCTGAACTAGTGCAGACCTTCTAATTCTGGTTTGATTAATTTGCCTTTTCTATATAACCATGACTTGGGGTAGTTGGGGTGGAATACAATTAGAAATCATGGGAGTTAAATTATGATGAATTTTAATGTAAGTAAATGTCCTAAAAGAATTAGCAGAACTTATCAATATTATCAAAATGGTGGTTACAAGATTCAGCTACGTCACCATCTCCAGGGAATTGTTTCTTGACCCAATCTGTTGGAGTCAAAGTGGGTTACATATCCCTCCGCTATTCATTAGCACCCAGTGCTTGACTCTGCTGTGGTCTAGCTTACCACATGTTAATGCTCGTTCACTTATCTGTCTGCTCCTTTGAACTGTGAACTCCTTAGAGAAATTGATTGTGTCTTATTCATTTTTCCTCTTTTTTATTTTAATTTTTTATTAAGACTTTATATTTTTAGAGCAGCTTCAGGTTCAAAACAAAACTGAGAGGAAGATACAGAGATTTCCCATTTACTCCCTGCCCATATGCATGCATAGCCTCCCTCATTATCAGCGTCACTCACCAGGATGATATATTTGGATGAACCTACGTCAATGCATCATAATCATCAGAATCCCTAATTTACATTATGGTTCACTCTTATTGTTTTACATTTTATATGGGTTTGGACAAATGTATCATCATTATGGTACCATACACAATATTTTAACTGCCTTAAAAATCCTCTGTGTTCTGCCTATTCATCTCCCTTCTGCCCATACCCCAGTCCCCTGGAAAGAACTGATCTTACCTTCTTATTGTCTCTATAGTTTTGCCTTAACTAGAATGTCATATAGTTACTGTACTGTATATATAGTTACTGTACATATACAGTTACTGTACTGTACATATAGTTCTGTATGTACTTTATACAGTACATAGTATTTTCAGATTGACTTCTTTCATTTAGTAATATGAATTTAAAGTTCTTTCATCATTTCATGGCTTGGTAGCTTATTCTTTTTAGTGCTGAATAACATTCCATTGTCTGGATGTACCACAGTTTATTTATCCATTCACCTGCTGAAGGACATCTTGGCTGCTTCCAAGTTTTGGCAGTTATGAATAAAGCTGCTATAAACATCCATGTGTAGGTTTTTGTGTGGACATAAGTTTTCAACTCCTTTGGGTAAATACCAAGGAGCACAATTGCTGGATCATATGGCAAGAATATGTTTAGTTTTGGAAGACTGCCAAACTGTCTTCCAAAGTGACTGTACTATTTTGCACTCCCACCAGAAATGAATGAGACTGTTGCTTCATCTCTTCAGCAGTACTTGGTGTTGTCAGTGTTTTAGATTTGGGGCCATTCTAAAAGGTGTGTAGTGGTATCTCATTGTTGTTTTAATTTGTCTTTCCCTGGTGACACATAATGTGGAGTATCTTTTCACATACTTATTTGAAGACTTGTCTGTTAAAGTCTTTGGCCCATTTTTATATCAGGGTATTTATTTTCTTATTATTGAGTTTTAAGTGTTCTTTTTGGATAACAGACATTTATCAGATATGTCTTTTGTAAATATTTTCTCCCCATCTGTAGATGGTCTTATTCTCTTGACAGTGTCTTTCATGAAGCAGAAGTTTTAATTTTAATGAAGTCTAGCTTATTGATTATTTCATTCATGGATCATGCTCTTGGTGGTGTATCTAAAAAGTCATCACCCAAAAAAAAAAAAAGTCATCATCATACACAAGGGCATCTAGATTTTCTCCTGTGTTATCTTCTAGGAGTTTTATTATTTTGCATTTTACATTTAGGTCTGTGATCAATTTTGAGTTAATTTTTGTGAAGGATGTAAGTTCCATGTCTAGATTCTTTTTTTTTTTTCTTGCCTGTGAATGTCCCATTGTTCCAGCACCATTTATCAAAAAGATTATCTTTGCTCATTGTATTGCCTTTGCTCCTTTGTCAAGGATCAGCTGACTATATTTATGTGAGGTTCTATTCATTTTTATAACTCAACACTCAGCACAGTGCCTGGCACAGGATGAGTTTTCACTGTATTTTTATTCAGCAAATGTGTGCGTGAATGAATGAATCTTGGTTTGGATATGATGTTTTATGCATTCAATTTCTAAATTTTTTTTAAAGCAGTTGACAAAAATGTACACTAAGGTCAAAGTAAATGACAGTGATCATTTTGAAAGACAAATGATTAGAATAATGTTAGTAAGCAAACCAAATAATAGAAATTTTTAATTGCTAATTCTAGGTTAATGTTTAGTTCTTAGCATTTTATTGGCTGCTTTTAAAAAAGGAAGGTTGTTAAAACTATGTAACATTCTGGAAAACTATGGAGATAGTAAAATGATGGGTGGTTGCCATGTGTTGGGTGGGGGGCAGGAATGAAAAGGCGGAACCCAGAGGATTTTTAGAGAAGTTAAAATACTCTGTATTATAATATAATGATGGATTCATGTCATTATACATTTGTCCAAATCCAGAGAATACACAACACCAAAAATGAACTGCAGTGTAAACTATGGACTTTGGGCGATTATGACACATCAGTGGCAACAAATGTGCCCCTCTGGTGGGGAAATGTTGATAATGGTTGGGGGGAGCTATTTATGTGTGTGGTCAGGGGCTATAAGGGAAACCTCTTATAGCCCCTGACCAAAGTGTTAATTTGGTTTTTTCAAAAGTAAATTTTAAAAAGTGAATTAAGGGGACTTCCTGGGTGTCCAGTGGTTAAGACTCCGCACTACCACTACAGGGGGCATGGGTTTGATCCTTGGTCAGGGAACTAAGATCCTGCATGCCGCAGGACATGGCCAAAAAAGAAAAAAAAAAGAAAAGGGAAGGTTGTTGATAAGAGTGAACTCTATGATAAGTTACCAACAAAAGTGCTAATTTGAAGAAAAATACAAAGTTAGTAGCCAAATAAAATAACAGAACTCTTATTATGTTGTTAGTTCTAGGTAAAGACTGAGCTCTAAGATTCTCAGAAACTAAAGTGAAGGGAGAAACATAATCTTAAGATTCAAAGTAATCATAAAATAAAAATTTTTCTGATATTTCAAAATTAAAATTCTGGATAAAATTTTCCCTGATGGCTCTTGAAGGGACCACTATGTGACATAATAGACAGCATCCTTTAAAAATCCCTGAAATTATTATAAAGGCAGACTTTATACGATGGCTCCTACAGCATTAATCAATCCATGCTGAGCACCATGCCATAGGGAAGTCCAATAAAAGCAATTGTTCAAGATGTTGAAACACTGAGATCCAAATGCAATCCTCAGAGAGTCTGGCTCCCTATAAAGTACTATTCTCAACATTAGAAGGGTGATATATGATCCAACACATCCTCCAAGAGCAACCCTATTAATAGCAACCATGTTTTTTTGTTCCTTTTTATTTTTCCTAATATTGAGGAACAAAGAGTATGAGACTATATAGTCTGTAGAAATCTAGAGACCCAGTAGTCATTCTGTTGATTAAAGATAGGCCCATATGCTTTATAATCATCTAAGGTTAGTTGACATCTGAAAAGGAAATAGATTTCAAAACCTGGAATTTTGTCTAAAGTTGCTAGCCCATATTTGCATGAGGATAGCAAGAGGAAAAATTCAGGACCTGGCATTTCCTTGACAAATAATTCTGCATCTGTTCCAACATGAAAATGAGTGAGGGCTTAAAGACTTATTCCACACTAGATGGTCTCAATAATTTTATCCCGAACCATTTTCATAACATATTATCACTCACCAGGGCCCATAAAACATTTCATTTTAAGCAATTTGACTTCCCGGTGAAGGATCAAAAGCTAAATTAGTTGTAAAATATACCCTGAGGTAACTAAACATGTTAGCATGCTGGATACAGTTGTTGGATATAAACCAATTAGACACTGGAGAATATATATCAAAAACTGATTTCAGTTTTAGAGTAAGTTGATACTAAGTCATTCATTGTGACAGCAAGTGTGAGCTACTAGATCAAGATAAAGTTTTATCACCAACATGGTGCAGAATGCATATTGTTTGGTTGTCTAGAGTAGTGGCAACGGTTCCTTCAGTTTTTCTAAGAGACATGTTAAGTCATTAATCCAAAGTTAGAGAGAAGGAATGTTAAAAACTCTGACATTGAGAAATTGGGATTGTTAGGTTTTTTAGCATCATATCTCTAGCAGTTTCATGGGGAATAAAATTATGTATCCATATATTACACTCAATTACCTTGTGTGCATTATATTAAATAGGATTCAATATGCTACTTGAAGATGAAAGTTATATGTGCAAAGGTTTAATGGTATAAATCACTTGAAGTATACAAATTCAGACAAAATTTAGTATAATCTATTTTTTGCTGTTTTTCAACTATCTATATCCTTAGTAGATGTTTGTATTTTGTCATGTCTCAGCAGAAGAAAAACAAATATATCCATATGATTGAATCTTAGAAGAAATATGAGGAATAAAATATTTAAATTGTATTTTTATAATTTAAAGAAAAAATAATTTGTTCTTGCAATTCAAATTCTTTTAGAATAAGAACATTTTTCTAGATAACACAAGTTACTTTCTTATGACTCTTTTTGATAACTTAGAACACATAACATTCAAAAAAAAGAATCAAGAAAGATTAGACTAGGAGCATCTTTTGCAATAAACTTAACAAACCATAACAACTTGCCAGATATCATTCCTCATAAAGGAATATTTGGAGAGCTAAAGTTGTATAATACAGGCATAGAATTATCCATCTTATGTTGATGATGTAGAAAATACTTGAAATAGCTCATCATTTTCCAATCCGTTATACATTAATCCTGGGCATCTATATGTAGCCAACAAATTTAACTTAAGGAGATTGGTGCCAAGACAGTCTGTACTGAATAATATCCTGACTGGACTACATTCCAGACTTAGTAGAATGAGGAGAAGTAGGTAAATGGAAAGCAGCATCTGCTCTGTCTCCTATATGAAGGTGGTGTAACAGAGGCTTCCATAAGAATGATAATATTACGGAAACATTTAAACATAATTGGATTGCTTTCAGTACAATTACCCTTATAAATGTGCTTTGAGTCTTCCCATGACCTTCTGTATCTAATTGGCAAAATTTAGTACGAGGGTAGAAAAGCAATAAATACAGGATGTTCATTTCAGGGTTTCAGCAGCATAATTGCTACTTATTAATAATAAGTTTTGCTTTTCTTTATCATTTTTGGACCTCATTTTTGAGTTTCAGAAATAGTCTTATAGTATTTATAATATTTATGCATACATTTATACATATATAATATGCATTATATTTTATTTTATTATCACTGCATAACACATTGAATTAATTTGTACTTAAAGAAATCAGTATTATTTCTGTATCACTTGTCTCTGAAAAGCTTAGAGTTTTCCATTAAACTGATACACAGATAATCTAAGATTCTGGTGTTAAGCTATTTAAGAGACCTAACAGCAGAGCATGGCAGGAAATAAATACATCAATAAGGGCTTATAAGTATGTGTGTTCAAATAAGTATATTTTACTTATGTCCTAACTTTTATTGTAATATTTTTGATGCCCACACCACATACCTTTTACATGAAAATTCAGATTAGAAAGATTTGGTTGAATTATATTCAAATATTAGATAGAGATTCATGTGAAAACTCACCAAATAGTCAAATTACAGTCTCTTGAATGTTAAATTAAAAGTGAGAAGATAATTTATATAGCAAAATTGATCACTTTTTTAAAGATACATGTAGTTTATAACAGTTACATGTAGTTAAAATTACTCTGGGAACCAATGACAAATAGTTATCTATGTAAAATGCCTGGTAGATATACTTTTAATATTTGTTATCCTTCTCTGTACTGAAGAAAAATTTCTTACAGATTCATATTCAACCAGAACTATAATATTTATTACTGTTAATCCATTGCTAAAGCACACCATTCTTCCTCTGCTTTGTTGATGCTTCTGGGTACTTTCTTTAACTTTTGAAGTCATCTTATACTCAATAATCCTTTTAATAGAAATTCTAGGATTCTTTTTCAACCTCAATTTCATTCTTACAGTCAGTGCTTTCAGTACTTACACAGGCACAATGCTCATGCAAGGATGAATTTGATGTCATTATAGTCATTAGAAAGTATTGAATTCAGACACAGTCACAATGTCAATTACAAGCATAGTTAGAAATAGGATATGGATAGAAAACTGAGGATGCATATAAATAAATAGCCAGCCATTCTTTGTGTAATATTCCAAACATAAACACTAAGAAACTGTAGATTAAAGTCATCATGCTGAGCTATAGCTCCATTTCTTTTCTGCTTATATGTTAAAATATCTATATGGTTTTCTGTTATATGCTTCAAAACAGTGACCACTGGGAGATGTGATATATTAGCTAACAAATGACTAGCATAGCGGATCTTAATGTGTTGTGAGTAGAATAATATTGCATATTGTATAACTTTGTGGCAGTAACATTATGCATGTACCGTAAGATCCACTTATAGAAAATAGAGATATAGTGATTTTTTAGTTTTAGTGAAGTAGAAATTCCTGCAGTGCATTAGAATATGCAAATTTGAATTATACTTGAGTGAACTCCCACTTAGAGTCAGGTTGTCTGCCAAGAACAAAAAAGCATTTGTAATACAATGGTTTCCCAACATTTTAAAGAATGATCTGATACTTTTTTTTTTTTATAAAATGAAAGCTCAGTTTTTTTTTTACTTGTTCAGGCATGGACAAGCTGAACTACTTTGAATTTTGTCATCTATGAACTATTGTCTACTGAGTCAGTGATTTATCTGAGCTTCATTTCTTCAAAAATGACAGCAATAATGACAGTAAAGTACTGTTATTATAAAAGCAATTAACAATACTGGGTTTAGGAAATATATGAAAATGTTTTTGAAACATTAATTTTTATCTTGAAACCCTTATGCTGGACAGAAGATGCCACAAAACAAAGCCATTTCAAGAAAAACTACCTTGATTAAAAAAAGAAGGTAGAAAAGTGGAGAGAAAAAAATGGACATTTCTGGACTCTGTCTTTCTGTATAACAAGTCAGTGTGACATTAGTACTGCATTACAGTATGAAAGTACAGAAATAATAGAGAATAGGGATTCTTTATTGTCATAAAACTATTTTAACAATTTGTATGAGTTATTTGCTCCTTGCTCTACAAGAAGATACTAAGTTGATATGTATGATTTTATATTATAAATCATATTCTATAAATCCAAGAAGTTACTTTGTTAATATCTAGAAGTTATTAAAATAGCATAATATAAATAAATAAATAATTTAAAAATAGCATAATACATTCAGAGGCAGAATGTTACTAACAAGGTGCTATTGTAAAAGCAAATATTTTCTTTTGAGAATCATGTATTTATCTGTTCTAGTAATAGAGTATATATCTGTCTGGATAGTCTAGGTTATGCTGTGACAACAAACAGTCCAAAAATCTCCACAAAAATTTATTTTTTCCATGTTTCATGTCCATTAGTGTTGACTGCGGCCCTGTGGCATGTTGTCCTCAATCTTGAACCCATGCCAACAGACCATCCATCAACTAAGACTGTCACTTTGATAGAAAAGAATTTGGTATATCATACTGGCTTATAAAGCTCTGCTGTCAGGTAACACACGTTGGAAAAAACAAGTCATATGGCCACACCTCATTTTAGTGTGATGAGGGGATTACAACTTACTAAGTTCCAAGGGCAGAATTAGTAATGCTTGGTTTTTGTGTTAATGACTAACATAGGAGTACTAAGAAATCATATTTGACCAGCAAAATCTATTACTGTATAAGACTGGTTATTAGAAGATGACAGGCTAAAATAAACTACATTACTATACACTCTGGGCTTAACCCAAAACAAACCAAAATATATCATTATCATTAAAAAGTAAGTTAATAAGTGTTTTAGAAGGATCACAAAATAACATAATTTTTCTATTGAAAGTTATAATGTTTTTATTCTTTTGGAAAAAAAGGTGAAAGGGAAAAACGTAATAACTGTGGTTAGGTTCACCATTAACTTCCTTTTGGTTTAAAAATGCATTACTAATGGCATTATTCTGGAAAGTATGACAAAGCCAGAAAAAGATTTTTTTTTATTATTTTAATAATTAAGAGGAAGTATTATTAAGAGAGTGGGTTGGCTGGAGCCAGCTTACCCATGTTTGATTTCCAGTTTTATCATTTACTAGCTGTGTAACTTTGGACAAGATATCTCAACAGTTTATGCCTTTGCTTTTTCATCTATAAACTTAGCATCATAAATAACTCAAAGAATTTTTAAGAGGATTAAATGAGTTAATACACAAAGGGCCCTTAGGTCACTACCTATTACATTATAAGAACTCAGTGGAGATTAGTCAGTTATGTTACAGTCCTCTCTCCCTCTATTTAAAATAAAGCAGCTGAGCCAAAAATGATTTTAGACTCTACCCTTACCCCTTACCATGTCACCATACCTCTAACATGTTTGAGGAAGAAGTAAGGCAGTGAGACAAAAGCAAGTTTCTAATGTGCAAGGCTCGAGGCTGATGGAACAACAAAGATGCTTCTGAAGAAGGTGTGTGTGTTTGTGTATGTTTGGGGCATGGGTTGGGAGTTTGCAGCCCCTTATAGTAAGGCATATCCATCTCTAGTGGGGTGGCACAGTCAGTGCCCATCTGATCTGATTTTTCATATAGTATTTTGAAGTGCAGTTTGTTATCCGAATTCCCTGTCTTCTCTCTGTAACGTTTAGAAAGGCACATAAAAAAGAAAAAGCAAAGTGATGTGGAGTGGGGGGAAGGGTGAGTGGGTCATATACATACTGGGAACAGAGATAGAAAATACCTGGTTTATAATCAGTTGTGGCACATCTATTTCCAGCTTTTTTCCACAAATTCTGCCCTCCTCCCAATATGTCTTTTTTTTTGTGGTACGCGGGCCTCTCACTGTTGTGGCCTCTCCCGGAGCACAGGCTCCGGACGCGCAGGCTCAGCAGCCATGGCTCACGGACCCAGCCACTCCGTGGCATGTGGGATCTTCCCGGACCGGGGCATGAACCCCTGTCCCCTGCATCGGCAGGCGGACTCTCAACCACTGAGCCACCAGGGAAGCCCTATTTTCTTTTTATATGTAATTAGTTTTGTGTCCAACTTGGTTAAAATAAGTAGATCACCTAGAAATAATTTATGTAAACTAATTTAAACATATTTTTACAATAAGAACTTTATAAAATTGTTTCTTATGTAAAAACTTACATGTTACCTTACGTTTAATTATATAAACTCTAAAGACATTTTTTGACATTCATTGTATGATACACATTCAGAAATGTACATGAAAGTGATATGTACCTCTGTATGTGTTTCACAGTCACCGAGGTCAAAATCCACCATATTATTAATACTCCACAACATTGTAAATCAACTATACACCAATAAAAATTGTAAAAAAATAAGTTTTGCCGACGTTATAAAGAAATTGGAACCATTATACCCTACTGATGGGAATATAAATGGTGCTGACAACATGAAAAATAGTTTGTCAACTCCTCCAAAAGTAAACATAGAGTTACCAGCAATTCTATTTCTAGGTATATACCAAGAAAATTTTTAAAATATGTTCATGTAAGAACTTAAGCCCAAATGTTCACATCAACATTAATGATAACCAAAAAGTAGAAACAGTCCAAATGTCTATCACTGGTGAATGTATAAACGAATTGAGGTCTATCCATACAATGGAGTATTATTCAGCCGTAAAAAGGAATAAAGTACTGATACACATTACAACATGGATGAACCCTGAAAACATTCTAAGTAAAAGAATCCAGGTACAAAAGATTCCATTTACATGAAATATTCAGAATAGGCAAACCCATAGAGACAAAAAGTAGATTGATGTTTGCCAGGGGCTACATTGTGGCAGGAATGGGAAGTGACTGCTAATGGGTTTGGAGTTTCTTTTAGGGATGATGATGATATTTTAAAATTAGATATTGGTGATGGTTGCACAATTCTGTCAATCTACTAAAAATGCTGAATTGCACACTTTGAAGAATGAATTTTATGTTATATAAATTATATCTCCAAAAAACTGATATAAAAAACCTGGAATGTAAAATTTAACCCAGGGGATGTTCTCTACATATTAAACAACTTATATATGTAAAATAACTACCATGCCTGGCAGCAAGAAAGTATTCAGTATATAGGTACTATTATTATATCATTACATTAATAATATCTGAGGGCTCTAAAAGTCTTGACATTAACAAATGCATCTGCCTTTTCGAAAATGGTATACTTATTAGCTTAACAGAAGGGATACCATCTGTTTTTATTTTCTTTGTAATTTTCTTTACTTATGGCCTGGATAAAAGATCAAGCAGATGCTTATTGGTATGTGGCGCCACGTAAAGTTTTGTTTTTCACCAATCATTCTAATTTTAGAGATTCACGGAAGCGTAGTAAGTAAAACTGCAAAAATAACGTTTTCAGATAATATTATGTAAAATTATTGTTCAGATTCTGTTTTTTATTTTTTTTAACATCTTGATTAGAGTATAATGCTTTACAATGGTGTGTTAGTTTCTGCTGTATAACAAAGTGAATCAGATATATGTGTACATATACCTCATATCTCCTCCATCTTGCAACTCCCTCCCACCCTCCCTTTCCCACCCCTCTAAGTGGACAAAAAGCACGGAGCTGATCTCCCTGTGCTATGCAGCTGTTTCCTACTAGCTATCTGTTTTACATGTGGTAGTGTATATATGTCCATGCCACGCTCTCACTTCATCCCAGGTTACCCTTCCCACTCCCCATGTCCTCAAGTCCATTCTCTATGTCTGTGTCTTTATTCCTGTCCTGCCCTTACGTTCTTCAAGCCATGTTTTTAGATTCCGTATATATGTGTTAGCATATGGTATTTATTTTTCTCTTTCTGACCTACTTCACTCTGTATGACAGTTTCTAGGTCCATCCACCTCACTACAAATAACTCAGTTTTGTTTCTTTTTATGGCTGAGTAATATTCCATTGTATATATGTGCCACATCTTCTTTATCCATTCATCTGTCGATGGACACTTAGGTTGCTTCCATGTCCTGGCTATTGTAAATAGATCTGCAGTGAACATTGTGGTACATGACTCCTTTTGAACTATGGTTCTCTCAGGGTAACATTTTAAATAGAATATTAAATTGAATAGATCCATTAAACTGTAGTGTTTAATGCAACTTAAAGTAAATGCTTCATTGTTTTCAGTTTTTTCCTTTCATGATATGTTTTTATCCATTTTTAAAATTTATTTATACTCACTTTGTTGAACTAAAAGGGACATGTGTTCTCATTGTAATAAGTGAAATAGTACACAAATGGTGTAAAAAGTTAATAATCTCTTCTAACCTCTATTCCCACCCCTGAAGTGTAATCAGTCTTAGCAGATTGATGTATTTCTTTGCCCATTTATCACCAGTCATACAATCCTATGAAACATATGTGCACGTCCATAGGAGTGGCAGACACTGTTAGTCACTCATCCAATATTCATTTTTCTCTGCTACCTTACAAATAGAACCCATTTTTTTAGGGAGGGAGTTACCAGTGTGCCCAGTTAAAATATTTGCTATTATAGACTTCCTTTCAGCTTGGGGCACAATGTGACAAACTTCTTGGTAGTGATAAGGATGTGGATGTCAACTAGGTGAGCTTTTGCAAAAATTTTTTAAAGGGAGAGAAGCTCAGTTGTCCCCTTGTAAGCTTTTCTTTTAGGCTTTTCTATTATCAGATAGTTGTGATAACTTCTAGTCCTTGGAGATGGCTTAGTAAAACTTTTCTCAAAGTGGGTGGACCTTTCAAATATTGAGAAAACATTTGGAAAATTGTTGATAGCTGCAAGACAAGGACACCAGCAATTCTGTCTTTGTCACAAGGATTGATATCTACCAATCACAGTAAAATAGAACATACGTGATTCGTTTGTTAAATCTGTCAGCTGTTTCTATAAACTGTATGTTGTAGAAAAAATGAATCACAAATTATGAAATAGAATCTTGGATGATATTTATTTATGATATCTAAGATTTAAAGTTGCAAGGCTTGGTGTCTTTAGAAATTTCTTATTTCAATTACTTATTTAATGAAGGAAATTCTGTCTTTGTGAAATTCAAAAACAAATGTTATCCTAGGGTGGAATGTTTAATTTTGAGGTCCTGTTTATTAATTGAGTACAATAGCTAAGTCTGTGGTTTTCTTTATTCCAATGACAATTTTAATAAATACGTTCAGAAACGAGTATCAGTTGTGTTTAATGATTATAATTTACTAAACTAGCTCTATTAATTTCTACTTGCCTCTAACTTATTATGTCTTTTCCTATGAATTGGCTTATGTTTTCCATGTAAAGAATAATGTAAATTTTACATTTTTCATCACAATAATTGTTACATGCAAGTTAGCATGAACATTTACAATTCTGTGTTGATTTAACTTAAGATGTTTTTCTTGATATTAAAGAGAGCATAATTCAGTCGAAATGATATATTTCAGCATAAAATAGTATAATTCGGCCTTTGTAATTAGATAGTTCTTTTTTCAGGGAGGTTCTTATATATGTAGGGGTGAAGGGTAGATGTGAGTTCACAACAGCCTCAGAACTTGAGGCAAGGAAGGGAGCATTTCTTCACCTAACTTATAACTTTAAAAATGTGGCTTCCAGTGTTTATAATTCACAGCCAGCAAATTTAAAATTGATATAATCTTGAAATGAAGTCAGCAATGTTTATTCTAAATTTAAGTGAAACTTTTTTTCCCTTCCGTTTCTCTTCTCGCTGACGTGTTTCCAACATAGTTTTCTTTCCTATTTAACTTTCACTTCTTGACTTTTGGCTTGTACTCAGCCGCTGCTCTTTCTTGTAAACCATGTCATCATCTTTATTTTACATCTGTTTAAAATCTTCCTTTTTTTATTATTTGCATGGGTATAAGCTTTCAGAGTTCTAGTTGGTCCAAGGACAACCTTTATCTTGCCTTTTGCACTTCACAAATGGAATCAGAATGAGAGGTAACTTACCTGATGACCCAAGCCAACAGAAGAACCCATGGAGGCCACTATCTAATCATTCCAAATTGGGGACAGTCAAAAAATTATCAGGCCAAAAAAAAAATCACAAGGTGTCAGTCAACACTATACTAAATCGAGCGAATTATGTAATGCTTAGCTTCTGAGCAAAAATACCTTTATTTATGAACTGATACTGCCCAATTTTACTGAATTCTTGGATAAAGTTAAAACAATTACAAAAAAGTGCTTTCTAAATTAGAAAATATTCCATTTAGTTTAGGTGCATTATTAATTATTAAGACTAGATTATGAGAAAAATATTAATGACAGATATTTAGAAAACCAGCCTACATGTACAAAACTAGACCAGATCTCTAGTTCTGGTAGGTCAGTATAGTAGAATGATAGAAGAATCAGCTCAAGACTCAGGAATGGAGGAGTATTCAACAATTAACTTGATAGATCCCAGGGCAGTTAAATGCAGTCATGTTTTTGTGTAGTGTAGTAGGCAGAATGCTAAGATGACCCTCACTGAATCATACATGCCTTTTAAAAATCTTTTCCCCTTCGAGGATGATACAACCTAGGACTTGCTTCTTGCCAATTGAATATGACAAAAGTTGTGAGATAATCACTCCCATGAGTAGGTTATATAAGACTCCATCTGAGTAGACTGGTATAAAAGCTTCTCCTATTTGCTTTGAAGAAGTGAGTGACTATGTTGTAAACAGCCCATGAGCAGGCCACAGTACAAGGATCTGTGAGTAAGAGGGCCTCTGGGAGCTGAGAGCAGCCCCTGTCTGACAGCCAGCAAGAAAGTGGGGCCCTCAGTTGATACAACAGCAAGGATCTGAATTCTGTCAACAAGATGTGAGTTTGGAAAAGGATCCTGGGTTCCAGAAAAGAAAGCAACCAGGCCAACAAGTAGATTGCCAAATTGTGAGGCCCTGAGCAGAGGACCTGAACTCCTGACCTGAAAACTGATAATGAAGATATGTTGTTTTAAGCATTAAAGTTTTAGCACTGTGTTATGCAACACAGAAACTAACACATGTAATGAAAAGGGTTTAATCTAGCCTCTAGGAGTAAAAGGTTCACTTCATATTTTAGAGACAGGAGGCATTTTTATCCAGGAAAAAGGGGCCTGGGACTAGCTTGTAAAAAAAACAAGGCAAAACAAAGTAAAAAAACAAACCATGCACACAGAGAAATATCAGGATAAATTAGCAAAATAATTACAAATTTTTACACTGTCTATATGGGTGACTATCAAGGAATCTATTAAAGAGCTATTTAATTGCTGCTGAAGAATAAATAGCATGCTTTTCTGTTAAAGAGCACACTATTTAACATAGAAAACACTGGAAATAGAAAGCTAAGGAAACCAAGTATGAATTGTTACTCAATCAGAATTATTTTGTTAAACTTAGACCATGTTGCATTTAAGAAGGCAAACACTATTTTTCTTTACTTTGTTTAAAAACTGTGAAGTAAAACTACACTTTTCTTTACATTCATTCTAGGATTTTGTGTGTGTGTCATGGATGGAGAAGGGTTTGCTAATTTTCTTCAACAACAAGTGAACAGAAATGACTTTACTTCAAAATAATCACTATTGTGAGAATGCTGTAAACTGACATGTTCACGGCTTGCTTGTATACATGCACAATACTGTAATATTTTTGGAAAATAGTTGGTAATACATAAACATCAAGTGACATAAACAAATCAAGCCCTTTGAGCCAGTTATTCCACAACTGGGAATAGATCCTAAGGAAATAGCTAAAATTTGTAGAACTTTACAGTAAATGACATTTATTGCTCGATATAATGAAAATGTTTCAATCAATCTAAATCTCTAAATGTAAGGAAACTGTTAACAATACCAGGCATTAAGGTAATTTTACAAGTAGTTTACAATTAGTGAGTTTCTGACGTCTCTAAATCTAGTTTGCTCACATCCTCAGGGGAAGCTCTGGAGAAGTGAGTCTACAATCCTCTGACTTTCTATCCAACAGCTGCTATTTCCATGCCCTGCTATGTCCTTGCCTGCAGAGCTACCTCCTCCTATAATAAAAAGCAATTTTTAATGACTGTGAACATTTCTGAAGAATATATTATTTGTTTTATTGGTATTGTATGTGTGTGCTTGTGTATGTTTATATCCTGCACGTGAGAGAGAGTTTATTGTGCACGATAACCTCAAAAAAACTATGGGCTTTAGGAGGAGAGTTGGTTCAAAGTTTAAAATTTCATTCTTTTCCCCACTAGGCCAGAGAAAAGGAATCACGCTTAAAGCTGCAGATGGTGGCAGCTGAAGGGGAAGCAGATGAACAAATACCAGGCATCAGAAAATGGAAGTAAGTGGTGTGACTTGGGTGTTAGCCTGGGAGCTGCAAAGCATCCCTGGTGGTTCCCAAAAAGAGTATGTAGGAAAAACTCATTCTTTCTTCATTCCAAAGTGACCATCTGTACTCCATAGCGCAAATGAATTTCTTTTTGTTGGAGTCTCTCTCAACCTTCTCCCCAACCTCCAAGCTGTGATGTGCATGAACAGTGGATTGAAAATGAGGGAATCCCTGTTCCCTGCATGAGTAAAAAAGGATAAGAATTGTTTTCCTATCATTTCATATCTATTTCTCGTGTTAGGCTGTTGAAGAGGTTGAGTACGCCAAGAAACGCCCCTCAGAATGAATAATTAAGTCTAGTAGGCTTCCACTTGGTGCTTCTTGCCCAAGTCATGCTCCACCTTTCTTCTAAAACACAGTTATAGACTCCAACTGATAAAAGGCATCTGAAGCAGAATTTAAAAGGTACTGATGCAATTTAATATTTCCCTTGAAAGAAACATAACTCGTATTTCCATATGAATGTCAAGTTAGAAGATAGCTTTTAAAATTTTTCTGTCATTGTGAATCTCAAACTTTATAACATTTCATGCTTTATAATACTCTTGATGATTTTTCAAAATAAAAACATAAGCATTATAAATTACTTATTGGAAATTATACTTATACCAAACATCAAAATAATGCCATTTGTGGTCACAGCGAATATTTATAAATCATATATAAATTTTTTCATATGACTTGAATCAAATACATGACACCTGTATGCAAATTCAAGGCTGGACAATGTTGATACAGGGAGAGTTTTCAGTTTGTTAAAAGGAAGTGTGTGCACTCATTTGTATTTGTACCTGGGGAAAATTGTCTGGATAGAAGTAACTTATTGCATTTTGTATAAGTATATCCCTCAAGTAAAAGTAATTATTGCACCATTTAATCTAAACATGAATCACAAACACTTTGAACTCAACTGTTCCTTTTAAGTTTTCTGTGGAGATACAAACGCTATACACATCCAAAACATGGGGCTTATTCAAATAGTCATTCTAGATATGCAAATTCTCTTTGTCATGTAAAATACAAAGACAAGAGGCCTAACTCAAACAGGTAGATATATTCTTTCAAAGATGAGAATAAACATCTATTAAATATTTTCTAAATTAATTCATTGGTTTATTTATTAATTTAAGCATTCACTTAGTTCCACCTGATATGAAAAGGTAAGTGTTGCAAACTATTTTAAGAGAAACAAGACCTCTAGATACATCATATTTGACTGGCAATCTATTTGGTAAATTTTCAGTAGATGTGCAGCATACTGAATGGCCAATAATGTATTGTTGATTAAGCATTTAAAGAATATTTATTGATATTCAAGTATTTTAAAAAGAGAAAAAAATAGATTTCTTTTTCTAGAATGTGATTTTGAAAGATTAAAGACTGCAACCGCCATCAAAAAGTCAGCGCTTAATATCATTTGCATTTATTCTTTTACGTGTTTATTGTCTGTCCTCCCACTAGAGGGCAGGGCCTTCTCAGTTTTGTTAACCAATTTAGCCTCATGGCAGTTAGTAGGTGCTCAAAAAATTTTTTTTGAAAAAATGAATTGATTAATTCTTTGGATTTATGCAATGCAACTTTTTGAATCCTACATTAAATGATATGCTTTAACTTCTCTCATGGTCCCACTGAACTGCACTGCTTATACCACATATGACAGAAAATTCCAGTTTGGCTTGTGAGTTTGCGGATAAGTACAGTTATCAGGCTACTGTGAAGTTGAAACTTCAGACAAGCGCAAGGACCTCAGCTGAGCCATCATAAACAAAATCTTTGTGAAAGCATTCCAGCTGAAACTTACGGTTTACAATCAGCTAGGTTTTATCTTCACTGTGATGTGAGCAGCAGGCGTCTCAAAGCATCAGTTGTCCAGTCATGCCCCTGTGAAGATGACGGGCAGCTGGCTGGTTTCACAGAAGGGATGGTGCTAAAAGCACAATGAGTCTGTTGATAGAATCTCTTCTGTTTCCAATATATTCTATAAAAAATAGAGTATTTTAAAATATGCTAGCATTTTAGCTGAAACTACTCTTTCCATTAAAATTTCCCCTAAAGATATTGAAAGAACTCTAGCAAATTTCATATGTGGTAGTGGACTACACGTATTCTCTTATACAACTGTACCTATCAGAAAACAGATGAGACCACATAGGCAGTATTATTATAATCCAGGTAAGAGATTTATTTTCCAAATGGCTAGCCAGTTAACCAATAGCATTTGTTGAAAAAAAAAAATCCATATTTTCTCCGTGCTTTCTTTTCTTCTACTGGGTAGAATTGCTATAATAATCAAAACAATTTGGCACAGATATATATATATATATCTATATAGATATCTATATAGATATATATAGATATACACACACAAACACATATATATATACATATATAGACATATATGTGTTTAGATTTATCAAATGTAAAAGATGAAATCAAAAAAGATTTTGATTTAGTTATATTGAAGACTTTAGTGAAAATTGGCAGCTTTATAATGTTGAGATTTGTCATCCAAGAACAAATCATAATCATTGCTTTTGCTTTGTGAAGAACCACCACAACAAAAAAAGCTAATTTTGTTGAAAACTTACTTTGTGCCATTATCATTCAAATCATTATATGTTTTAACTCCTTTAATCCCCCACTACAATGTATGGTAACTACTATTACTATCATTTCCATGTTACAAATGAGAAACTGAGGCCCAGAAAGGTTAAGTGATTTGCCCAAGACCGTGCAAGGAGCAGGCAGATCAAAGCCATCTGCCTCTCACAGTCTTAATTCTGTCAGCTTCTCTGATATTTTGCTGATACTTGCTTATTTTCTCTGTTCTTTCTGTCTTTTGCTATGTGGTCTGTTTAGTACCTCATAGAAGTTATAATCTGCTTTATCTACTCAGAAGTAACTTTTTTTCTTTAAGTCACAACTTAAACCTGCCTTTCTTACTTTATTAACTTCAGGGAAAAAAAAATCTAATTCCCTGATGTGGAAGATGAAAAAATTGATGAACTAATAAAAACTTTCTTCAACCTCTCTTCCTCATTCTTAATAAAATATTCTGGGATTTTTATCACAATCACCAGAGATAGTTAACAGCATTTAGTATGTTTTACATTTATATAACTTGTCTTTTCAGAAAATAAACTATATTACTCATTTCTTAGTACAATCATCACAGTTATTTAGTTAAGCCTATATTTTAATGAATGTGCTTATCTCTATCAGTCCTTTCACACCGTATGATATGAGGGTAAGATGCTTCTTTTGGAAGTAAGTTTTAAAAATCCCACTCAAATTGCCTTAAAAATTTAGGAAATATATATGCCATAATCAGAAGTTCACAGATGACACAGGATCTAAGAACATTGCAATGGACTTGGTCTCAGTGGTGTTATGGAGAACCACTGTTACCTTTAACCTCAGACCTAGAGCAAGTAGCTGGAGAAATTTTAGGAAACTCAGTCACATCCAAAGATAACGAGATGAAAAGGAGAAAAATATCTAAGTGAAAACGAGGAAGTTTCTCTTCTTCTCTCTTAGGCATAAAGATACTTCTCACAGAAGTCAGTAGCATACTTTACCTCCAGTGTTGGAAGTTCCATTCCCATTTTTGAAATTTTACTGGGAGGAAAATTGGAATGAACATGTTTACTTTAGATTAATTATGTGGGTTTTTGAATTTGGGGAACTCTATCAAAAATCCCTTAAACACTATCCTCTTCATAAGTGAGCTATTTTTGGGGATCGTTTTGTAAATATCTAGAATATCAGTGAAGAATTATATTTCCTGAATTACTGTATACTAAATATATCATCCTGATGCCTTTGTATATGAAATACAACTTCCTGAGTAAGTAATTCAGAATTCACAGTATTTTCCTTCATACTCAATAGGTAGGCATTACTACTCTAATTTCTGGCACTAAATAGTATCCTTTGTATTTGTTGCCTATTTTACATTTTTATACTCTTCATATCACTGTTGTATCCTCTAACTCCTGATTTTTTTGTAGTTGTGTATTTTCTATGAAAGTTTTTTCCTTCATTAAGTGTTCTGTCAGTTCATTCTGTGCTATTAATACTTGATCTTTTATCACTTGTTTTGAGAATTGCATGTTCTCTTTAATTTCCAGGAGGTAAATTATTACTTGCTAAAAAACTTCTTCTGTCTCTTAAGATATATCTTCTTCTGGAATGTTTTTTCAGTTTTTTCCATACTGTGTTTATTCCTTTTTTTTCTTTCTATCACCTCTGTGGCTATTAATAAAGTATATATTGACTATAGGTTTTTGTAGAACTTACGTATTTTTTTTCTCTTTTATCTGACTCTGGATAAATCCACCTAGACCATTTTTTTTCTTTTTGCATGAAAATTGATTGTAAGGTTTTCTGTTGACTCTCCCCCTTTTTCCTCAAGGCATTGTTTGAATCATACCATAAAAGGATTAATGTGAGGACTAGAATCTGGTGTGATTTGGTTGTAATTTTTCCTTGGCAGCTCTTTAGATTACTGGAGAATTTATGGCATTATTCAAGAAACTTGTTGCATTCTGTAACTTCGACTTTTAAGCTCTAAATCAAAAGGCATCCCAGCAAAATAACCAAAAAACCACAGTCTAGGTAGTGTTGAGGGCTTTGTAATTCTAGTAATTAGATTGGAAGTGAGCAAATACTTTGGTGGTACAGAGAACAAACGATTAGATTTGAATGACCATTGCTGCAGAGATTAACTATAAAAACATTATTCCACATACATTCTCTTCTACAAGGCATATATATTTGTAATAGATTTTATAGTTTAGAGCACTTTTAGGTTCATAGCAAATTTGAGCAGAAAGTATAGAGAGTTCTCCTGTCCCTCCTGCCTGCACACACATACAACTTCCCCCGATACCGACATCCCACACCAAAGTGGTACATCTGTTTACAATTGATGAACCTACATTGACACATCATTACTAACCAAGTCCATAGTTGACCCACAAAAACAAACCCAAGACAATTAAGAAAATGGTAATAGGAACATACATATCGATAATAACCTTGAATGTAAATGGATTAAATGCCCCAACCAAAAGACACAGACTGGCTGAATGGATACAAAAACAAGACCCATATATATGCTGTCTACGAGAGACCCACTTCAGACCTAGGGACACATACAGACTGAAAGTGAAGGGATGGAAATAGATATTCCATGCAAATGGAAATGAAAAGAAAGCTGGAGTAGCAATACTTGTGTCAGATAAAATAAACTTTAAAATAAAGACTGTTACAAGAGATAAAGAGGGACACCACATAATGATCAAAGGATCAATCCAAGAAGAAGATATACCAATTATAAATGTTTATGCACCCAACATAGGGCACCTCAATACATAAGGCAAATGCTAACGACCATGAAAGGAGAAATCGATAGAGTTACTCTTGGTGTTGTACATTCTGTGCATTTTGACAAATGTATAATGATATGAATCCCCCATAATAGCATAATTCAGAATATTTCCACTGCTTTAAAAACTCCGAAATCATCTAAGTTTTCTCCTTTGTTATCTTCTAGGAGTTTTATAGTTTTGCATTTTACATTTACATCTGTGATCCTTTTGGTGTTAATATTTATGATGAGTGTAAGGTCTATCTAGAGTCTTTTTTTTTTTTTTTGCATGTTGATGTCCAGTTGTTCCAGTGCTGTATGTTGAAGACACCATCTTTACTCTGTTGTACTGCCTTAGCTTTTTAAAAATAGATTGGTTGACTGTATTTATGTAGGTCTGTTTCTGGGCTCCAGGGCATATTTTTTCAAAGGCAAATTTTAGTGTTTTTATAATCTAGTTAAACCTACATTTGTTCTCATTGAAGGAAATGGGTAAAGCCTCATCTGCTGGATCCTTCTTTCCTCCACCCCAGTGGCTGCTTGAATAGAACAGTTAGTATTCCAAGAAAATCAATGTGATAAACTATTTGATTAAAGTTGATATACGGATGCATACTAAACATTCACACTTACACATACACACACACACACACACACACACACTCACAGCCACAGAGGTTTTATGCCTGGTGGATTCCCATTCCTTCTCAATAGTAACATGAGAGAATTTAATCAATTGTGTAAAATTCTCAAGTGCTCATAATGTAATTTGCATGATAGGTCTTATTTACTCTCAAAAGGTAGTGCTGTGAGTAATCTTGTGATTATCTTTGAATGTATTCTTTTGTCGAAGCTTGACCACTCTGTTCTTAAACGTTGTGCATTTTTTAATAAAACAATTCAATGAAAAGAACATCCTCTCCTTCATCCCTTAGAAAGCATAAATCCTTTTTTTAATGTACCATTATCATTCCTAAAACAATTCTGGTGGATCTCAGCATATCATGATTAATTTATATTAAATGGAAATCAGAAGTTTTCAATCTAATATAAACTGGTGGATCGAACTACATTTTTGGGAACTGTATTCATGTGGGCTCAGTAATTTGAAATCGAATTAGTAAGGAATTTTATACATCAAGTTGAAATCATTTGGCTCAAAGTCAATGGTAAATTATACCCTCAATAATTTGGCTTACCATTGTTATGACAAGAATTAGAGTAAGGATAAACCTACTGTAAGCTTCTTGAATACCAGATCTGCAAGGGACAGGAGGACCAGAACTACAGATCAATCAGTAAAGAAGAAGAACACCTACTTTCTAAGTGGCTCAATATGGATGGGACTAGAGAGGCAACTGTTTTAATCAATTTAAGCCTTCTCTATATTTTATTTAAAAAGACACAGATATGGAGCACAGTGTTTAAGGGGAAGTCCCAGGGGCCCTCTGATTGAAGCCATCATTGCATGATTGATCCTACTTTGGGTGGTTGAAAGAGAGAAAACTACCTCAGTGGAAATATGTGTGCCTGTCACTTTGTGAGGATCCTAGGACATCAGTCAAAAGTTGCTATATACAGAGGGAAAAAAACTAAGCTCTATGTCTTCTGGAATTTGCTGATCTATGGACGTAAAACTTCAGTAAAAAGGAATCCCATGGTACTCTATATCTTTCCAATAAAATATGGAGAAGACAGCAAACTGATTAAAACAATTACATCTCTTGTCTTTCCTATATAGAGCCACATAGAAAGTAAGCTTTCTTCCTTACTCTTTAATCTATACTCTTGATCATTCTGTCTCCTGTAGATTTGGTATTTAAGAAGCCTAAAGAAGTTGCTATCTTTACTCTAATTCTAGTCACAACCATTAAAATTATGATTATTGCACTCAGTATCTATCACTAGATTTCATTTCAAAGAAACAATGACAGAAACAAACATTTAAGTTTTAGAAATTTATCTTTTCCTTATGATTATGTAATTTCTCAGCCACTTCAGGCAACTACAAAGTTTAAAAGCAGAATCAATGCAAATTTCCTTTTCTTATTCCTTTCTTCATCTGGGTTGACATCTAAGTTCTGACGTTGGTTAGCAGCTGTAGTACATCATGGCATTTGAATGTTTGGCCTGTGGCAGCATCTGGTGACCAGTGCATCTAGGCTAGCTGCTTTGGTCTAAATGTGTCCCCCCACCCCATCAATATGTTGAATCCTAACCTCAAAAGGTGATACTATTAAGAGACGGGACCTTGGGAGGCTCTGCCCTTATGAATGGAATTAGTACTCTTTTAAAAGAGGCTCTACAGAGATCCCTTCCCCCTTCTAACATGTGAGAATCACAGAGAAAATGCACCAGCTATAAAACCAGAAGAGGGCTGTCACCAGAACTCAACTGTACTAGTGTGTGGATCTTGAACTTTCAGCCTACAGAACTATGAGAAACAAATGTCTGTTGTTTATAAGCCATTCAGTCTGTGGTATTTTGTTGTAGCAGCCCAAATGGACTAAGACACTAGTCTATACCACAACCATTGCATACAATTCCACAAAAATCCAGAATAGCTAGTTACAGGCAACTGTACACAAGTATACACGGGGATAACAGTAGTACCTGCTTGTAGTGGTATTATAAGTATTCAGTGATTTAATATATGAAGAGTATTTTAAGTGACCGTCATTTACACAATCTTCTAAGTTATAATCATCAACACCATCATCGTTATTATTTTTTATTTCCACTCGTATTAATTGTATGTGATTGTTGTTTCTAATGTTTCAACCACGCTTCACTGACAGCAGCTCAGTGTATCTGTTCTGCTTATAGGAGAAGCAAGAGGGCACAGTTGGTGCAGTAAACAAGGAGCAAGAAGCAAAAAAGTGTGATTGAGCCTTTGTAGACATCAACACAAAGCACCTAAATTTACTTACACACACACACACACACACACACACACACACACACACACCCGGAATGGGCTGTCAAGAACTGTGAAGGCTCTGAGATTTTATCTTCCTTGCAAGCTAACAAGTTAGCTTGTCACAGTTTCATACATGATGGCAGACTCGCGGGTCAGAGAGACTCCCAGGTCAGAGATAAAGGACTTTATTACTCATGGTTTAGCAGGCAGCTTGAGGTTCACGTTCTCATTGGGAACCCCTTGCTCTCCAGTCTCCAAGAGTGATGAAGAGGCGGTCCCTTTTGGACACTGCACACATAGTGGGTTGTTTCCCAACTGAAGAAGTCCAAGTTTTGGGTATCACCAGTCTTATAAAAGGATTGCCAACTCTTACCTCAGATAGGGACATTATTTTTATTTTCCTGGACAGCAAATCCATTTACCCACTTCCCTGAAGAGAAATATTATCTGTACTTTCTAAGGCTGTTTGTTATTCTGGAAAAGGTAGCCCCAAACAATCTGATACTAGACATACATAAACAACATTTGGGAGAATGGCCTCCCTAAAAGCACATGGATTGAAATGACATCTCTTTCCCTTAAGATGCGTGATAACTTTAATGTTGGAGGGAATTTATTAAAACATATTTTCATTTATTTTACTTTTATTATATTAAAGTAATGCGGTGATGACAAATAAACCTCCAAAATCCAATAGCCTAACATGGCAGTTACATAAAGTATATCTATTGCTATGATATGTGAAGTCCAGAATGATAGCTCCTGATAAGTGGGTAATTCTTCAAATAGTGGTATGTATAAGAATTCTAGCTTATTCCATATTGTGACTCTTAATATCTTCAGCACAAGTCTCCCAAGTTTGCCATAGGCTTGGTCTTCATTCCAGCCATCTTAGAAGAGAAGCAATCTCAGTGGATCATATGTGGGAGGGTTTTACAGGCAGAACTCTAAGTGACGCACCTCATTTCACCCACATTCTACTTATTGTCTAGCATTTAGTTACATGACCACATCTAACAGCAAGGTAAGCTGGGAAATGTAGTCTAGTTCTGTGTGTAAGAAGAGAAACTGGTTTCAGTACAGTACTCAGTTTGACAATCTCTCACACATTCAACTTAGATAAGGCTTTATCTAAGTTTAAACTTTTTAAAACCCATATCTAGAAAAATATCTTTTAAATATACATTTAATTTCATTTTGAGTTTTGCTGTGTGCCTTGAGTAGATCTGCTAGCTATGGTACAGAATTAATTTCAAATTAGTTTTCCACAATTTGAAGGTAATTTTGATGTGACATAAATACATTATTGGTTAATCCCTCATATCAGATGTAGAGATTTTGAGGATTAAAAAGATTGATTTAAAGCCAACTCAGAAAAATAGTTATGCATGCATGAATAAATATAAAGCAGCAGAAATGAAAGAACTGGGGTATTGAAACGCTTATATTCAAAAGGATCCAAACAATTTTAGGGAGCTGGGGTCTGCCTAAAGTATTTTTTAATATTTAGAGGATAGTAAAACAACTTGGTTGGTTGTAATCACCCCTGGCTCAATTTATTTATCTGTGCTGCGTGCAGAGGAGAAACGGAAAAGTAAAATAATGCTTGGCAAGGTCAACCTCTGGGAGCCCTTGGCCACATGGGGCCAGATAAAGAGAGTGGATCAGCTTCTTACTAGTAAAATGTGACTTAGCGATGGCTTAGATCTCTGAACAATTTTATCAGAAATTCACCCTACCTTGTGGGAAACTAGAAATCTTAACAGTACTGGGGATGGAAGATAGCAGTTTTTCCTGTACCTATACCTTTTACTCTGAATTAAATTTAATTTTTCTTTTAATCCCTTCGTTTTAGTTTCTCATATTTATAACCTCACTCTGATAATTGCATCATGTAAGTATTCTTTGTTCATGATCTTTCCTTTCATCTTTCTGTATTTTTCAGCATTGTTCAGTCACCATTTTTCCTTGTTGCTATGTGCAGTTTCTATGGTATCCTTTGCCATTAATTTTGTTTCTCAAAATAACCTCCACTCTTTCTCTTTGAGAGGAAACATCACAGAGCAAATAAACATTCCTAGTCCAAGATATACCGAAAGGTTTTAGTCTTAAAAAATAAACAGGTATCATGATCCTAAACTACTTTGTTTAATCAGAGTGTTGAAGATATCCCCTTTACATATTTAAAGTAAACATATCACATGGATATTTGGAAAAAGATAAGAATTACATGTATCATCTTCATTTTTCTCTCCCTATTCAAAACCTCTTATAGCATGCTCTTCCAACAACAACAAAAACAGCTACTATCTACTTAGTGCTTACAGTTTGAGATTCAAGGCCAAACACTCCTTTCTCTCCACACCAGGTTTCTGGCTAAAGGAATATACACATCAGGATTTCCAGCCAAATGGGAAACAAGCAAGGATTTTAAAAAACTGTGCAAGCAACTTAAAATGCCAAATGTAAGACTCTCTTTTACATGTTGTAGTGAAGAACAAGACAAGGGCTTACATAAGGGTCTGAAAAGGCATCTCCTCAATCATAAGCCAACCTTCACGTCTGAATTTCTTTACTCAGGTGTGCCTCAGGAGAGCTGGGTCTGAAGAGGCCCAGGTAGCCGCAAGGGAGAGAATTGCAAGACTGTCTAACATATAAACAACCTACCCAGGTTTGTTGTGGCAGGGAAGTAAGAAATCCAGTATACTTTTTATGTATCTTTGATATAACTAATAAAAGAAAGATGATGTTTGGGATAGAACATGTAACATGCTGTTCAATGCCTGTCAAACTTAGCTTAGTCAGATTAGTACCTCTGCTACATTGGGGATGAACAAATAAATAATGCTGCGAGAAAGTGATGAATGTAGCTTCCCCCCTTTCTGGCCAAGGCAGAAATAGGGAAAGAGAAGTATAATCATTTTCCCCTAAACTCACAATATGCTAGTTATTGTGCTAAGCAATTTACATTTTTTGTAATGTCTTTATCAATGTTGTTATTATACATTTAAACAACTGTTAATACAGATGTAAAATAATGAAAGGTATTGTAGTAGGTGAACCCATCATTTGACTGTTTTCCCTCAAATCCATTCGTAACATTTCCCTGCCCCTCTATGTACCATAAAGAAATAACCCTTACAGATTACACTTTCAAAGCTGTAGAAACTGGCAGGAAGCGCTGGAAAGGGATGAAAAACAAGAGGAAGGAAGAGCCTTGGTATTGTTCCTCCTGGCTGCTGGCTTCAAATGCAGTGTAGTAGTAGCCGCATCTTCTTTATGGTTCCATCTCTCTTGGGCAGCCCCATTCTCTGAGGTCCCAGCTCCTGATGGGAAGCTGCCTGGGTGTTTCCCTCTCTTACTTCGTGGACCTTCCTCTAAGATTACAAGCGGGCGGCCTAGGATCCTGGAGGTAATATTACCTTCTTCCTTCCTAATATCCCATCATCCCTAAGAGTAGAGAGGGCTTTCTTTAGTTTGTAATATCAGGTTCTCCTTTGATCCTTTAGCTCTTCTTTTATTTAGGTGACTAACTACTTCCAAACTCATGTTGTCTAATTTCTGTTGAACTATTTGGTGTAGGTTCTAAATTCCTCAAATGAAGACCAGAATGTTAAGCTTAGTTATCCAATACTCACTTTGTGAAATATATCTTTTTCTGAATCCTGTTATATATTTTAGGCATTTATCAAATGATCTATTACATCGGGGACTCCTAGAGACCAGTGTATTATATTACTTTTTAAAATTTGTACAGTACAGAGTAAGTGTAACACATTAATTGAGAATTAGCCTAATAGTAGAGGAAAATGAACTTATTTATTCATCCAACAAATATTCTTTATGTTCTTTGAGTACCAGCTACATGTCAGATATCTAGTGAAGAGAACACCTATGGTCCCTGCCTTCAGGAGGTTCATAATCCGTCTTTGTTTCTGGCTCTTTGTAGTAGTTGAGCAGGGGGTTCCAAGTAGGTTTTTTCCACCAAAATTAGATTAAGAACATTTTCAAATACATAAAAAAGTTGAAAGACTCTTATAGTAATTACCCACATACTCATCACCTAGATTCTAACTTAATTAATATTAACTATTCTTATTTTATTATTTACCTATCCATTTATCTCTGGCTCTATTCATGCAAAATACAATCTTTTTTTGGATGTACTTCAGAGTGAATTGCAGTTATCATATACTTCTCCCTAAACACTTTAGCGTGAATATCACTGACTAGTTAAATATTTTTACATTTTTTTCTTGCATATAAAATATTTCCTTACGTATAAAATTTACATACAATGAAATGCAAAAATCTTCCTTACACATTAGCTGAGTTTTGACAAATATCTATACTTCAAACTCTTATCATGATACAGAGCATTTTGATCACAGCAGAAAATTCTTGATATCACTTCATAGTCAACTCCTATCTGTTCTCCATTGAGGATAACACTGTTCTGATTTTATCTACCATGGTTTAGGTTTTCCTCTTCTAAGAACTTCTTATAAATAGAATATTACAATATTCACTCTTGTGTAAGGCTTCATTCATTCAACATTATGGTTTTGAAAGACATCCATGTTATTGTGTGCTTCAGTAATTCATTAATTTTTATTGGTCACTAGTATTCCTTTGTAAGAATACTCTTCATTTGTTTTATCCATTTACCTTTTGAAAGACACCTGGATTCTTTCCAGTTTTTGGCTACAATGAATAATGCTACTATTTACTACTAATGTTAAATAGAACAATAAAAAATAATAGAATATCATGCAACATTTCAAGTCTTGTTGTGGGATATAGATTTCCTTTAGTATTGAAAATGCTGGTCATAGAGTGCATGTATATTTAGTTTTAAAAGAAAGTACTGGTTCATATTCCCAAAAGACTGTAGCATCTTACCTTCCTACCAATGGCATATGAGAGTTCTGGTTATTCCACAGGCCCAACAAAGCTTGGTGTGAGAATTCTTTTAACTATTGCCCTTCTAATCAATGTGTACTAGTATTTCATTGTGATTTAAGGTGAATTTATCCAATGGCTAATAATGTTGAGCACTTTTTCCTGCATATTGTCCATTTTTATATCTTCTTTTGTGAACTTTTGACAATTTTTAATGGGGTTATCTTTTCAGTATTGAGTTCTAGAAATTCTTTATATATCCTGGAAACCAAGATATGTTTCACAAATATTTCTTTTAACCTGATAAAAGGTTTTCCTTTCCATTTTATTAACAGTGTCTTTTGATGAACAGAAGTTTGTGTTTGTTTATTTTGTCTTTAATTTTTATTGGAGTATAGTCGATTTACAATGTTGTATTAGTTTCAGGGGTATAGCAAAGTGAATCTATTATACACATACATGTATCCACTCTTTTTTAGATTCTTTTCCCATATAGGCCATTACAGCGTATTGAGTAGAGTTCCCTGTACTATACAGTAGGTCCTTATTGGTTATATATTTCATATATAGTAGTGTGTATATATGTCAATCCAGTCTTCCAATTTTTCCCTCCCCTCCTACCCACTGGTAACCATAAGTTTATTTTCCACATCTGTAACTCTACTTCTGTTTTGTAGATAAGTTCATTTATATCCTGTTTTTTTTTTTTTAGATTCCATATATAGGGAATATATGATATTTGTCTTTCTCTGTCTGACTTACTTCACTCAATATGACAGTCTCTAGGTCCATGAGTGGAAGTTTTTATTTTTGATGAAGTTTTTAAAAACTAACCTAATTTATTACATTTTTTAAATGTTTTAATTGCCACTGTTTTCTTTATTTATGAAATCTGTGTCTATTCCTGAAACATAAAAATACTCTCCATATGTTTTCCTCTAAAAGGTATTACAACAATAACTTGTAGTTTTAGGTCTGTGGTTGATCTTAATTTTTGTGTCTGGTGAGAAGTAGCGGATAAAAGTATTTTTTCTTTTCCATATAAATATCTTGTAATTCCAACATGAGTTGTTGAAAAAGACACCCCAGGCCCCATAGGATTGCTTTAGTGTCTGTGATGAAATTTGCCTGACCATGTAAGTGGCTCTCTATTTCTGGACTCTCTATTTTGTCTGTTATTCTCTTTGTAAATCACACAGTCTTGATTGCTATACCTTTATAGTAAATATTAAAGTCATGGAGTATAAGTTATTCAACTCAGTTCTTATTTTTTCAAGATTGCTTTGGAGAGTCTGTCTTTTCATTTCCATATAAATTTCAGAATTTTATATTGTTCATTTCTAAAAAATCTCTATTATTATACTTGTAATCGCAATTAAATTACAGATTGATGGCTAATTGACAATTTAACAATAATATCTTTCAATTCATGAACATGGCACATATCTCTCCATTTATTCAGCTTTTCTTTAATTGTTCTTAGCAATAGAAGTCTTGTACATAGTTTGTTTAAATGAAATATTCAGACGTTATGCTTTATCTTCTATCAATGTTGGTAAATTTTATATCTTTATTTAACACTTTGGTAGTGCAGTATGCTGACAATTATTTTTCTTATTTACTTTTATCTAAAAATATCTTTAGGGCTTCGCTGTTGGAGCAGTGGTTGAGAGTCCGCCTGCTGATGCAGGGGACACGGGTTCGTGCCCCGGTACGGGAGGATCCCACATGCCGCGTAGCGGCTGGGCCCGTGAGCCATGGCCACTGGGCCTGTGCGTCTGGAGCCTGTGCTCTGCAACGGGAGAGGCCACAACAGTGAGAGGCCCGCATACCACAAAAAAGAAAAAAAATAAAATAAAATATCTTTAGCCATTATTCTTTTTTTAAAATAAACTTTATTTTTATTTATTTATTTTTGACTACATTGGGTCTTCGTTGATGCACGGGGGCTTTCTCTAGTTGCAGCGAGCAGGGGCTACTCTCCGTTGTGTTGCGCGTGCTTCTCATTGCAGTGGATTCTCTTAATGCAGAGCACGGGCTCTAGGCATGCGGGCTTCAGTAGTTGTGGCATGTGGGCTTAGTTGCTCTGCGACATGTGAGATCTTCCTGGACCAAGGCTCAAACACATGTCCCCAGCATTGGCAGGAGGATTCTTACCCACTGTGCCACCAGGGAAGTCCCTAGCCATTATTCTTGAATGACATTTTCAATAGATTTAGAATTCTAGGCTAATATTTTTTCCCTTTTGGCGTTTAAAATCATTATCCAAATCTCTTCTGTCTTGTATGGTTTCTGTGGAGAAGGCAGCTGTCATTTGAATCATTCCCCTGGATATAATGCATTATTTTTCTCTGGATGTTGTCAAGACTTTTACGTATTGTTGGTTTTAAATAGTTGTACTACGATGTGTCTAGGCTTGCTATTCTTAATATTTATCCAACTTGGTATTTTTTGATCTTCTTACCTTTACAAATACATAACTTTCACCAAATTGTAGAAATTTTCCCTCATTATTTTTTCAAACCCTTTTCCTGCTTTATTGTTCTTCATATTATCCAACCAATATTTAAGCTTATGTTCATATTTCCCTGATCTTTTTATTCTCTGTGGTCTTCAAATCAGATCATCTTAATTGACCTATTTCCAAATTCACTCTTTCCTTAGTCAACTCTAAGTCCATTTAATTGTTTTTTTCCAGATATAATATTTTTCAGCTCTTTAATGCCTCTTGATTTTTTTAGTTTTTATTTATTGTTGAAATTTCCATTGCTTATTTCGCTGAAATCACATTTTCTTTTACCTCATTTATCATAGTTTATTAGCTGCTTTTAGGTCTTTGTTGTTATTTCCAAAATCTCGGGATTAGTATCTATTGATTGTCTTTTTTCCATAAAGAATGGGTCAATTTTCCTTATTCTTCATATATCAGGTAATTTCAACTTTTTGCCACATTTTTGATTTGTTTTTTTTTTTTTTGCGGTACGCGGGCCTCACTGCCGGGGCCCCTCCCGTTGTGGAGCACAGGCTCTGGACGCGCAGGCTCAGCGGCCATGGCTCACGGGCCCAGCCGCTCCGCGGCATGTGGGATCTTCCCGGACAGGGGCATGAACCCGTGTCCCCTGCATCAGCAGGCGGGCTCTCAACCACTGCGCAACCAGGGAAGCCCTTGCCAGATTTTTGAATGTTATATTTTGGAGGCTGTGAATTCTGTTATATTCCTCTGAAGGATACTCATATTTTTATTTTAGAAGGCAACTAACTTGGTTGGACACAAAGTAAAACACTTTCTCTTAATCTATAACTCAAAATTCAGTTCAAGCCCTTCTTCCCTCCAACACCATCACCCCCCCTGCCCCCGCCCAGCAGGGCTTCTTTCAGTCTGTAATATGCATGCATGCTTCAGTGAGCAGCTAGAGATTTGTACAGAGTTCACTCATAGAGTATGAAGATCTCAGCTCCGCATCTCTCTTTTCTAGGACACCCAAACCAATTTCTAGGGTCTGTGATTTCTCTATATTCCATTCAATGGCTGTTCAGGCCCAGAGGTCATAGATTTTCTACTGGAGTTTTAGCTGTCCTGAGCAATGTCGACCATGACTTACTTTCAGGCTAAAAGCCATAAATGTTGGAAACTCGCTCGACATTGTTTCATTCTTCCATAGTAAAATTCCCTCCACAGTATGCCTACTATTTTTCACTGTACCAGAGTTTATTGTCTAGACCAGAGGTTATAGTTTTTATCTGTGAGATGATCAGTCTGTTAGGCACTTACTTGGCCATCCCAGAGGTAGAACTTCTATTTTAGAGATATTCCTTTCTTTGCAGTTATGTGCTATTATTTACTACATATTGTCTGATAATTATGGTTACTATATTTAGAGAGCCTCTAATTTGTGTCTAAGCTTTACTCTAGACACTCTCATCAGTATATAATATATGTAATGCCTTTCACTTTATTCAAGATTTATAAGAAAGAAAAACTATAATTAAAAACCAAATGTTTGTGATGTCATCTTTTTCTGTAGAAATCATATATGATGATGAGAAAGAGAATAGAGAATATTGAGAGGGTTTCAGCTAATCATAGATTCTGGAACTTGATTGAATATGCCAGCATGAGAGAAGATTTAATATTTTCTTGGAATAGTCCAAACCCCAGTGTGGCTGAAACTTAATGAGCAAATATAAGAATTGCATTAGACCAGACTGGAAAAATTGCTAGGGGCCAAATCAACCAGATGCTCTACAGAGTTTGTTAAGGGGATTGGATTTAATTGTAAGTATGATGGGAATCAGTTGAAGAATTTTTAGCAAGGAGTGACTCATCTTGAAGAATCTACATCTTCCAGTGTCTGAATTCACCCTGTTCAAGCCCAAACTTGTCTGAAGTCTTATATATGATATTTAAAATGCACATAAAATACAGCATGTCTGTGTAGGCTCAAATTAGAAATAACGATGTGAAGTGAGATACTGCTACCAGA
This sequence comes from Tursiops truncatus, assembly GCF_011762595.2. Taxonomy (NCBI): domain Eukaryota; kingdom Metazoa; phylum Chordata; class Mammalia; order Artiodactyla; family Delphinidae; genus Tursiops; species Tursiops truncatus. The sequence goes on from NC_047038.1 coordinate 122,975,478, forward strand.
GAAACATTAACTTGTTAATAAAATTATTATAAAATATTTAGTTATAGGAAAGAAATTAAAAGTTTAATTCAGTTAAAACAATGTGAAGATTTTTCAATATCAGTAAATCTCTTTGCTTTATTAAACCTTTCTCTTCTACCCTGTCCCGTAGAGATAACTGTTTTTCTGAAGTTCTGAAGCTTGTATACATGCATCAGAACTTGCAATTTAGATGTATTAGCCACCATTATTCATAGGGGATAGTTTCAGCTCTCTACCACTAGTAAAGATTTCTTGGAGGAAAATATCGTATTGTCACACTATGTTTTTAAGTATACAATGTATGCACGAAAAATATTAATTATAAATATATGAACTCTTCCATATTTATAATAGAATGGTAACATTATTTTTGTAGTGGAGTTTCATCTTAATTGAATAACCAACACATAGCAGACCGGTTTCTCAAATTTTTCAAACTTTCAAATACTTTATTTTGATGAATATACTCACCTTATTTCACTCCTCAGAGGTTCTGATTTACCTGTCTAGGAAGGTGGCCCACAATTCTTTTAAGAATCCTCTTCAATAACAAAAAAAATCTTCTCAAGCTTTTCTTTTTTCATTTTATATTTATAAAAAGATAGTTTTCACTCATTAAAATGTATTATGTGTATTGAATAATAAGTCAGAAACTGTGAAGGATCTGAGCATTCACCCTACTTCTAAGCTAACAAATTAGTCTGATTTTATCTGTACACACACACACACACACACACACACACACACACACACAAATGCATGCACACACTGATAGAAGACATAAGAAGACAGGAGATCCCTTGATCAGAGACAAAAAACATTTATTACTCATAGCAAAAGTAGCAACAAGAACAATATTTTAGCACTGATTACTCAAACCCCAATCGTCACAGCATGACACAATGGGGAACATATAGTACTTGTACATACAGTGACCTGGATCACAGGAGAAAAATTTAAAATTAGGAAACTCTGAACTTATTAGGTCTGTTGCTGGCCTGATTGTCCTGCTTTCCAGAGAGAGAGAAAAAGAGAGAGAGAGAGAGATCCTACTTTACTTTGGAATGTAAACAAATGTCTCCAGAGAGGTGAGGAAGGATTTATCTTTATTACCCTCAGATATCTCTGGAGAGGAAAAGGTCTTTTAGTTGATTATCCTAAAATGTTTCCATATACAAAAATTTATACAAAGTTAATTCTTAACTTTGCTGTAAATACCTTTGCTAAGAGGATCAGCAACGTGCATAAAAATCAGATATTTATGGAGAATTGTCTCCCAACTACAGTCACCTTCTCTTTATTACTAAGTGCCACCACTTGGCCCCTGCCATCCTGGTATTCCCTTATCCCCATGCATTTTGGGATTCCAATTTGATGGTAGCATTCTGGCCTACATGAACTTACAGTGATCACAGAACCCTTCAGGGATGATGGAGCTCCCCTCACAAATTTATTTGTCACATTATTTTGTGAAATGTGGGTCCTGTGGACCCCCCTAGGATGACTGAGCAGATCTTAACATGATAAATGTTTTCTAACATTCCAATCTCTCTAAGTGTTTGGACATTTTCCTCTATAGTTTATCAAGATAGTTTTGATATTTCAACTTCATCTAATGTAGTCCATGTTAGGGTCTATCAGGCAATCAAGCAGAACAATTGTTAGAGCACTTTCTAACATCTTCAATCAAACACTGAGTCCAAAATCCCTGTTTGGTGGTCCTGTATCAGTAAATGTGGCTTGATCTAATTTTTTAAAATTTACTTATTTTTGGTTGTGTTGGGTCTTCGTTGCTGCACGTGAGCTTTCTCTAGTTGGGGCTACTCTTTGTTGTGGTATGTGGGCTTCTCATGGCAGTGGCTTCTCTTGCTGTGGAGCAGGGGCTCTAGGCATGCAGGCTTCAGTAGTTGCGGCATGCAAGCTTCAGTAGTTGTGGCTCATGGGCTCTAGAGCACAGGCTCAGTAGTTGTAGCGCAGGGGCTTAGTTGCTCCGCGGCATGCGGGATCTTCCTGGACCAGGGCTCGAGCCCGTGTCCCCTGCATTGGCAGGTGGATTCTTAACCACTGCACCACCAGAGAAGCCCCGGCTTGATCTAATTTTATGTTCCTTCCACCATTACCCACACCTTTAAAATCCATTCCCACACATATCCCCCAAATTTTTGTATATTTGTATATACTGAAAATAATCATGCAGTTCTTTTGATGTGTCAGGCACCTTTTCATGGGTCACACTTTGTATCTTACTCTTTGGGATCTATTAGTAATTGAGTCTGAGTATAGGCCCAGTCTATAATAGTCCTGGGTAGTTATAGGTCCAGAAACAAAGAGGTGACTGGGGTGGGCCCTAAATAGCATCAACAGTGCCTTGCAAGGCAGCAAACTCAGGAAGGTTTCTGCTGACAGAGAAGAATTTAGGGATTTGTCTTCCTTGGCTTCATCGTGATCTGCATATAGGACCCCATTTGAATTTTCAGGATCTCACTCCCCAATGAGGTGGGGGATTCAATTTGCACTGTAATCCCATCATTCACAAAATGAGACTCTGACTTTTTGCCTCCAGCTTTATTAAGATATAATAGACATATAACATTGTGTAAGTTTAAGGTTTACAACATGTTGATTTGATACATCTTATATATTGCAAGAAGATTATCACTTTCACATAATTACCATGCCATCATATAATTATTAATACCATTTCTTTTTTTGTGGTGAAAGCATTGAAGATCTCCTCTCTCAGCAATATTCAAGCCTATAATACAATATTATTAGCTATAATCATCATACTGTATATTAGATCCCCAGAATTTGTTAATCTTATAACTAGAAGTTTTCACCCTTTGACCCATATCTTCCCATTTTCCCCACCCCCAAGCCCTGGTAACCACCACTCTACTGTCTGTTTCTCTGAGACTCTGACTTTTGTTTTCAGAAATCTGAGCCTTGTGGCAACAGCAGATAAAGGTTTCTTTCAAGGCAGATACAGAAGCTTTCAGGTCATTTATATTCAACTGAACCTGGGAATTTAAAACCCTGAGATAATCCCTTCCTTTCCTTACTTTTTTCAGCACAGTCAGGAGAAATATTATCCTCTTAGCTTGACTACAATATTCTAAAGCATCGAATACATGGTCATATAGAACATTCCCTTCTTTACGTATTTGGTTAAGAGTATTCAAGATGAAATTTTGTCTATCTCTATTGCCAAATCATGCCATGGACTACAAGTGCCATTTTTTACCACTGAAAATAGCAGAGTCATTAGTCTTTGAAATCTAAGCAGAGTAGAGAAGCAGTTCAACAAAACCCAAAACCAGTTTAGAAAACTCATCCTTATCATGCTATTCCTCTAAAACCACCCCTGTTACTAAAAATCTGTTATCAGTCAGGGTTCAACAAGAGAAGCAGAATCAGAAAAAAAAAAAAAAAAAAAAATATATATATATATATATATATATATATAAAATATATATACATATAATATATATTTTATATATATAAAATGAGATTTATGGAAAGGAACTGACATAAAATTGTGGGGCTTCTAAGGCCAATTTAAAATCCAAAGGACTGGTTATCAACAAAGGCAGGCTAGAACTCTTGCACATGAACTGAAGCTGCTAGCCACAGGCAGAATTTCTTCAGTAAACCTCAGTTCTGAAGGTTTGTTCAAGTAATTAATTTATGCCCACCCAGATTGTCTTGGATAATCTCCTTCAGTTAAAGTCACTAGTTATGGATCATAATCACATCTATAAAATACCTTCACAGCAATGACAAGATAAGTGTTTGACTAACTGGTGACTGTAGCTTACTCAAGTTAACATATAAATTGTCCAGCATAATAGAGAAACAGTTTATTATTCTGAAAACTGGTAAATAGAGTAAAATAATCAAACATTGATACTGCTGTTTCTATAAAACTATACCAATAGATAGGCAAATAATAGATGTGGGGGAATGTGTATTTATAAAAGTATACCAAGCAATAATTGAAAAAGAAATGATAGAATAGAATATCACCATTTAGCAGCCCCAGTGAATTAATGGATGTGGGCACTGAGCACAAATAAAAATGAGAAAAAAAAATCAGACATTATCTGTCCCTGTTCTTGATGAACAGCCATTTATAACCTTGCCAAAGAAATGAACCTGAGTCTGATCAGGTCTCTCTGTTCATCTGCTAGTACACTGAAAATGCAAAGGAAAAAGGCACATTTTGAACTATGTTGCACATATAAAAACAGCCAAATCCAGACTGTGGGAAATCCTTTATATCAGATAGCCCAGGTTCATCAATGGATAAATTGTAAAGAAATGAAAAGGGTAGGGGTTTATATGCTAAAATTAATCTTAAAAACTATCATGTTTTAAAAGAACAAAACTATAGTGTTTAGGTATCACACTTGGATGATAATCTGAAAAATAGCTGTTTATATGATAGATTGTTTGTACTATAGTTATATAGAGTATCAACTTCAATGTTGTACACTTTCATGGCTCTCCAGATAGGAACTAGTTCTTCTGCTGTTTGACAGATGAAATTCTTGTCAATGAAGATATTTTGCTCAATGGATTCTTAATAATGAGGGAAAAGCCAACATGTAAGTTATTATCAGGTCCTAGGAAATCTAATAGTTTTGATATCTATTGTTTTGTGATGTTCAACACCCATTATACCCTTTTTTATTCTAAAAGCAGAACCATTTATTTTTGTGAAAACATCTATATAAAGCAGACCCCATCCCTCCGCATTCATGGTTTTGGGTCCATTATACAGGTGCAGCAAATCAGAGTTTATCAGCCCTAAGATGCAGTAACCGATACAGGGAAGAGATGGGGATTCATTACTCAACAAATATTTGTGACAAAATTAGACCACAGTTCTTCCAAGGACATATTTTCATTGCTCTTCAATGTCCCTTTCATACTGGCACTGATAAGCTGTTAGGATGTAAGTCTGGTCCTGCCAGCAGGTTTTCTATAAACTGTATGAATAGAGAATTTGTGTATAAGAGAATCATGGCCTTGATGTCACTGATTTCATGAATCTAGCAGTGACTGAACCCATGGACTGTAGTCTCCCAGTTTAAATTTGCTTCCTATTTTTTGTATCTAAAAGATTTTTCAATAACGTATTGTGAATATTTGAAGATTTCTAGAACCTAAAAGAACACAGACTATAAAACTGTGTCTTTGCTAAAGACTATGGGACATGGATTTTATGTGATGCGAGAGAATAGAGTTGGAGGAAGATTTGAGAAATAACTTCATACTGTAGCATATAAATGTGTCTATAAAAATGTGTTTCCAAACTTTTGTCTAGTAAGATGTTTACAGTTGATAGAATGTCTTGAGATTCTACAATGAACACACCGAAGTGACTTATCCAAGGTTACAGAATGGTAGGAGTGCCTCGATAAATAGAACACATTTGCTCTTAGAAAAGAACACAAAATCAACCATTTTCAGTGTACAGTACAGTCTATTCAGAAAACTATCCATTGAAGCTTCAAATTAGTCTTTTCTTATTCACCTTAAAAAATCACTTACTAAATATAGTTTTTCAAAATGCATATTGCATTAGGATACTATGTGTATAAACATGTCTGAAAATTTTATTTAAAAATCTTTAAAAAGAAGACATCTCAAAGTTGCTTAATGGTAAACAAAAGGTAAAATATTTTTAAAGTTTATGCTAAAATTAGATCCTTTCACTTATTTTATTTATGAGAATTTATTCACCAGTATTATGCCACAGAGGTAATGCATTTTGAATTTTAAATATTGGCATTATAAATTATAATATCTGTCTTCAAAAGGAAAACAAAAAGAATGATCTTTTGTAAAAAGATTTCTTTAAATCTACAGCACTCCCCTTTTGGCATGTCGAAATAGCTGTAACTCAGAGGTAAAGAAATATACGCATATTGATAAAGCATTTATTAATGTATAAAACTACAGTAATTCTAGAAGGCCTGCTTTTGTAAGCACTGTAATACATGGACAATGTTCAAGAAGTGTTCTGAAGTCTAATAATTATCAGCCCAGATGCCGGATTGTGTCTGGGTGGGACAGCTGAATGAGCTGTCACATGCAACAGAGTTGCCAGTCTTAAACCAGCTATGACTCCTCTCTGTACACTTCTCTCTCTGGGGCATTAAAAAACTCTTAATTAGCTTTTGTTCCCAAGCAGGGCTTCATTTTTCATGATGTTACTTCATTTTGTTAGGATTATTAGATTCAAATTGACCTTGACATTTCATTTATTACAGTAAGTACATATATTTATGCAATATTTAAATTCAAGTTGTCAACCTAAGATAAAATCAGAGGTTCATTAAAACACAAATGTCCCTTTAATACTGAAACAAGAATTTGTTGTACACAATTCAGGATTGTGCTGAGATATGATAAATTTATCTGAAAAAGCAAACCTATTCTTGAAGACTTAACAAAATGTTAAAAATACATAGAAATAACAAAGAGCGTAGAAATATTATGAACCTATACTGCTGGTAAAATTCTTGAATAAATTCTATACTCCCATAATGGCAAAAAAAAAAATACTTGAATTAAGACTATATTCTACTTATTGTAAAGAAAATTCAGAAAAACTGCCATATGATGTATACCAAAATGTTTTGAGTTCCCAAGGGGGAAAGCATTACACCAGTGCAAAATATTTAGGTATTTTTCAGAGCCTGGTATTTTTGAATAGTTTAACCTAAATGTATTTTTATTATACAGTGTCAATTTCAACTTACTTGAAATTCTTCACAGAGTAAATTTCGATTTGAGTCCCTATCTTCACTTAGGGTTCAGGATCAGTTAAAATGTGTCAGCAAATTCAGCTGCTTATGAAAGTAAAGAGCCAATTGTCGTTTACCTTTACAGATATTAATAGTGTGTTTAACAAGTAACAACATGCATCCTCCTTTTAGCAGAGATGTTGCTTACTAATGACATCTCATTTCTTCACACAGCAGGGCTACTCATTCTATTTGGGCATAATGACTGAGCTAACATCAGTTTTTAAGAATGTATGTTATCATTATTCATTACAGTACTGCACTGAACTTTCTTTGGGAGGCAATAAAGAACAAAATGTATATTTTAAAGACACTCATTTTCCCTCTAAATGCTTGAATTAACCTGTAGTCTGTGGTGTTCAGAGAATTGAGTTATGTCCTAAAGCAATGCTTCTCTTCGAGTACATCACGCCTGGAGATTGGGCTCTGATTAGCCTCTGAGTTTTCTAATACAGTCTATTGATTTTCTGTTACTGTAGCTGCCTTCGGATTTTGTGTGCTGGTACAGGGCTTCTGTCTTTTGCATGAGAGAATGATGAATGGTTGTCTGCGAGGCTCCAAGCACATACTTATTTCCTCTTCAATAAGGACAACCGTCAATATCATTTAAGCAGAGAAAAACAGTGAGGAATCCAGCACACTTATGGAACAAATTGAGTTTTCTTCACATTTTTTGTTGATTCTAACTACTAAACTATACACATCCTCCAAAAATTTGGCAATCTTATTTGGTACTCTTAAATTCCCTTACTCTTATGGTGAGAAAAGAATAAACTTTATTTTAATGGTAAAAATGCAGCTTTTGTGAAAGTATATTTAAAAGCAATCTCATTTTTATTTTTCAGTTGGCCACTACATTGATTTTAAATGCAAACAGACTAGGACTAAGAAATAAAGCAACATTCTGAGCACATTTTTTTAAATTAAGATAAATAAGTACTAGAGATATAATGTACAACATGATTAATGTAATTAACACTGTTTTGTGTTATATATGAAAGTTAAGACAGTAAATCCTAAGAGTCCTCGTCACAAGGGAAAATATTTTTTCTTTCTCTTTTATTTTGTATTCGTATGAGATGATGAATGTTCACTAAACTTATTGTGGTAATCATTTCATGATGTATGATGTATGTAAATGACATATTTACATACATGATGCATGTAAATCATATCACTATGCTGTATACCTTAAACATACGGTGCTGTTATGTCAATTGTATCTCAATGAAATTGGTAGGAAAAATCTTATTATGAATGAATGTACAAAATTATAATCATCTAGAACTTCCTACACTTTACACTATAAAAGCTCATTTCAATGTCAACAGACTCTAATTTTTTTTTTCAGTAGAATACAGCATTGTCTTAGATCATATTCACTACAAGCATAGTCTGAGAAATAAGAGTCTTGGGCAAGTGATGTATTGAAGAAGTGGTCTGGATGACCCCTGTAGCAAGTGAGGGAAGCAAAATAAGTCAGGGAAGAGCTAAGCACAGATGTGGATGCAGGTGAAGTCTGGCCTCCGTCTCATTTCATAGGGAATCCTGGAGTGGGAATGGTGCCACTCAATTGTCCCACCTTGAAGCAAGGGCCCCGCCTTTTTTTTCACGCTTGTCAGTAAGTCATTGGTCATAGGCTGCATAGAAGTGGAAGGGGAACATAATTCCCTAGATTATTTCTTTGCCAAGCAGTTCCCATCAGCAGAGGGCAATATTCAAGAGAAGAGGCAGCTGCAAGCTGCTAGCAGTCAGCACTCACAGCAGCTGAGAGACGGGTGGAAGAGCCCTCAAAGGGGACCTGAGCAGGGCAACAGCAATGCCTGCTGGTCACATTCAGATTCACAATCCTGGTCTGACTTGCTCCCACATAGATAGGCAAAGATTGAACATAGTACCCAGAGCCTTTAAAACAGGGATCTGTAAAAGGGATGCACAGTTGGCTTACCAAAGTAATGGTGGTTTGAAATTGTAGTTTAGCATATAAATTGACCAGCAAAAACATTTGCTTTGCAATTTATGGATAAAAACCACAGCGTGTTCTGCATTAATTGAATCCACACTTTTACACCTGTTTAAAATATTTTTACAATTTTAATATTCAGTAAAGTATAAATAAAATGATTCGATTGCTGTGTTCCTGTTACTAATTTTTGTTCTTTCAAAGAACCCCCATAAAATGCAGTGTGTGCTGTTTCAACGTTGTACAAGGAAAGAGGATACGAAATGATCTACCTCTATATTTCTCAAGTTCATTTAGGAGATGGAAAATACTAAACAAATACTGTAATGGTTCAAAAGAGTAGTAATTATGACAGCAACTGAAATTTAGTTATACTTTAAAAAAAATTACCAAATTGTTTATGGAACAATGAGTTTCATAGCTTCTGAAAGTTGGAACGATCACAGTCCTTAAATGGTACATGAATCTGGGTTTTCCCACACATGAAATCATCCTCAGAATAAACTGAATTATATTCTAAGGAAGAGGTAGATTAAAGCAATCCAGATATGCTTAGATATTCATTTAGAAGTATTGTTTTGCTTCACAAAGAGCTGGTTTTATTGAAAACCTAGCTCCATATCATTTTTTTCCAATACCTTGAGTTTTTAGTTTTCTTTTCTTTTCACCTATAAAAATACTTGGTGTATTCTTGGCTCAAATTCTCAAATCACTAAAATAAGGTTTTTATATATGGTTTTTAAATTTTTTTATTGGTGTCAAATACTCTGACTTGCTGATACCAGAATATGAAATTACTGGCTATTGCAAATGACAGATTCTGGAGTGATTTCAAGTCACAACAGGATAGTGGATGAGCTTGTGCTTTTAGATCTTTCTCCAAGCGGATGACTCAGAGTATATAAATTAATATCAATCCAGTTTTGGCTTGGCACCTTGGTATTTATTCTACACGGGAATCTGTAATATTGATTACAAGTCATATGAAGTTAGACTGATATACTTCCTTCCATCTTCTTTCCAAAAATAAATTATGCCAGAAATTCAAGGTTAATGAAGCAAGCTCATTATAATACACTTCTTCTGGGCATTCTTTCACTTTAGTTAAGTAACTGAGGAAATTAGGCAGGTGGAGGTATGAAATGTGCTACATGCATACACACTCCTCAGGCTAAGCTGACGTAAAATTACTTGACTTCATTTCCTACCTGTAATAGAAATGACAAGGTATGCTGATGGAATAAGTCTAACAAACTTCAATGTGGTAGGGTATCAACTAGTCGAATTCACTCCTTGTCAGTTAGTAGAACATTAATATAGTAGCATATGGCATTTTGTGAATTCTTGAAGAATCAGTGCAAACTTCAAGAAAGGTAATATTCATCTATTGCTGATTAAGATCAACTGTCCTGCTGTAACTTAGGAACAATTTAGTAATATTAACCAATTGAATAAGGGATATACATATTCATCGGTATGCTGAAGAGCACAGACGGAGGCCACTTGCAAACTTGGTCAAGTTACTTAAACTCAATATGCCTTAGCTATCTCATATTTAGTATAAAGGTAATAATAGTACACTCTACGTGGAGCTAATAGATGTAAAATACTTAGAAGAATACCTAGCACATAGAGGTATTAGCTATGAATATTCACCAATAATCTTAAGAAAATTATTAAGGATGTATAAAAAAATTTCCTCAAGAATATTTAGTGTAACATTATTTGATATAGTGGAAAAATACAAAAAACCTTCAGGTCACAACACTGATGTTTGAATGATTACGTTAAATCCTTAAGTTGGAACCCTACACAGCCATGTAAAATGGCATCATAGAAATGCATTTGTGATATAAATATATTAATATTATAGCACCAAGATAAGTTAAAAACAGTATATGAAACATGACTTTAATTTTATTAAAATTAAAAAGTAAATGCATATAGATACCCTAAATAATTTTAACAATGGAAACAGTGTTAAGATTGACTATTTCAGAATGTAGATATATGGGTAATTTTATATTTTTAAATATTATTGCACTCTGGATTGTTTTTTAAAAAATGAATTTCATTTTAAGAAAGAAGTCAATTAATTTAAAGGTTTAAAAACTCTCACAAATTGTGCTAAACATAGTTTCTAATCTGCTAAGTGATCTTGTAGAGATATACCTCTAAATAGGACCTTTTTCTATAAATGATGTAAACCCAGCTAATTTGTGCTATTTCTCTATGAGATAAGTGCCTTCTACAGAAAGTCTTCTGTTTTTAAATGTAATAAATGTAAAACTCTATAGGGGATATAGGCTAATACCGAGAAATCACTGACTGGCTACACTTATGTCTTGAAGCAATAAAAATGTCCCCTCACGTTATATTGAGCAATCTAGAAAAACAGAAATCTGATAGCCTTTAGCTGAGACTAATGTAAACAGCCGCCATTATGTGACCTACAGTGCTGAGTAAGATGGCCTTCTGTTGGCAGAATGCTCAATGATCTTCAAGGGTACTAGAATGACTTTTTAAAAAAAACTTACAGACATACATCCTGAATTTTTCATGTACTCCTCAATACTATGAGAATATTGTTTTACAAAAAAGTTTCATTGCCCATGGAAAAATTCTGTGATGTGTCTACTAGTAAGAATTTAAGCACATTTACATAACATTACCAGAATACATTGAGAAGGTAATTAATTCTTCACGCAGTCAAAAGTGCACTTGGCATTGGTTGTTTATAGAGAAGAAAACTTGTAGCATGCCTAAAAGTTAAAGACAAGAAATGTTATTAATGAGATGATTTCACCTTGAAACACAGAATAGGAGAAGAAATCCATCTATGAGAAATCTAGTAAAATTTTCAACAATGCCACCTTGGAAAGAGCACTAGTTGACATGATTAAGCCTTTATTTAAGCAAGGGTTATTATAATCTCAGCTTCATCTATTATTTCATTCAATCATTCACTCATTTATTCCTTCATTCATTTACTCAGTTATAGCAGACCATTGCCAGATGAAGAAACAAAAAAAAAAGCTCAATTAAAGCTAGAATCAAATAACTTACAACATGTCACCAGAAGTTACTACTAAATTTTCAGAGTATGGATTTTGGCAGCAGATAAAGAGTACCTGTGCTTTAGTTTCCTTAGAAATGAAATTGGATAAAGCAAATTAAAGGGGGAGGGGTCGTGAAACCAAAAAGCTAATGCCTACTGATTGATTTAAAGGAAACTTTGATTCTGCTGAAGATGCAAATATCAGTATCTCGAAGTTTATGACTTTTCCTACACTTAGTTTCTTCCCCCTTCCTCCACCCCTAACCCTGAATATGGCTGGAGAGCTGACAAATGCACACAGTACACTTAGATGCCAAATACCTGGAAGCACGTGTCAGCCATGATTATCAACAACCTGTGCTACATGCCAGTTTATCCCACAGGGGCTCTGGGAATATGTACATGTTGTTAGTCCACAGTGCCAACAAACCATGTGTAGCCACAAATAGAAGCAGAGCCCTTCTCAGATCTAATCACACATTTCAGAACATGACTTTGTTTTTGTTTATATACCTTGTATTTCAGAAATAGGTTTATATTTATCTCAAGGAAAAATAAATATAAAGAGGCTGGGTCTGATCATATATCTTTCTGGGAATTAATCCCAGAAATTATATACTGAAACTGAAAATCCCTTCCAAAAACTATAATTTTCAGATAGTTAAATGGGCAAAATATCAGCTTGTTATCCATTTGCTTATTAAAAAGCAGATCAGGAACAACCCTACCCATCTTTTAACGATTATTGTCTAATATTTAATTGCCTGCTCACTGCCTTCTTACCCAAACATAAACCTTCTTTCACACAAGTACAAAAGCCTGGAAAATGCTCCTCTGAATTAAGTGCTTCTTTTAATGAATAAATAATTCATGAACTGTTACCTTCTTCATGAAAGTTTTTAGCAATTAGATAATATTATGAATGTTTTCCTATCACCACCTACTCTAGTTTTCAAAATTCATACTTCACGTTTTGCTAAATTTGCAAAATATAATGGGTTTCACTTTATGGACTTATATTTGTGACAATTAAATCTCTCAGTTATCAACATATTTGTTAATTCTTGTTTATTAGAATTTCTATTTTAATTTGCAAAGTTTGAAATTAAGGTGGTTGAAATGGAAATAAACTAGTTGATTTCTTCTGAAACATATATGAGGTGTTTACTCAGTTCACTTGAGGACCAAGAAATCTAGTGAAGAATTGTTAAGCTTAAAGGATCAGTGAAAATAGAGAAAATCAAAGTAAAAGCTATCAACCAATCAGTGATCTAGCTCTCTTTCACCTCATTATTATTGCTCCTTTATACTTTCTATCAGTTTAAATTTCCCTGCTCACATTCATGTAGCTGACCTTGAATTATTTACTTAACTTCTATTAGCTTCAAATTGTTCATCTAAGAGGATTATATAATAGAGTTGTTGGAAGACTAAATTAGATAGGATATGTGAAGTAGCGAGCATATTGTAGACTTTAATAAATGATGGTCAGTATCTTTTATTTCTCCTGTTTTTCATATAAACACTTATCTCCCACTCCCTGAAATATACAGCTCTAGATGCAATATAATGTGTGTGGGTTTTTAAATATAGGTTCACTTACTCTCCTGCAGATTCATTTTCGTAATTATTAGTGAATGGGGCTACTGATTAATATATAACCATACTTAATAAAGAAATCTTGTTTTAAAATATCTGTGTTGATTAACTGATATAATTCAAAGTTATTCTGATATATGTAATTCAGTAATCTGGGTTTTTTTGTTTGTTTGTTTGGTTGTTTTTTTCTTGGTGTTCTGCTTAACTTGTGACTAACTGCAAACAACCAGATAGGCTTTGTTGAGTATAAACGACGTCAAATGCTCCTCTCTCCATGGCTTGAAAGTCCCTCGTACCTGTGGGAAACGACACATTGAACATATAATAGACCAAGTTTTTATTCTTTTTCTAGGTTATGTTAAAGGTGTCTGTAAGGGAAATGGAGCTACCTTTATTAAACTATTGTGCAACTATAAAGACGACCCATATTTCAAAGACTTGGACTATATATCCTTTCCTTGAACAAAAGTCAAGATGTAAATAAAGTCAGGTCAGTAAATTAAAAGAAAAATAATAATGTAATTTCAACCTCATATTTTTTTCTAACATAAATGAAATGGGGGCATAAGTATGGGTTCATAATTATTAGGAGTGTGTCTCTGGAGAATTTACTGGAACTCCTTGACTTCTATTACCAATTCTGCAGTTTGGGGTAAGAACAGCATATCAAGCTTGTTTTATGATTACTAAATAAAATAGTGTTCAAGTACTTGGAAGATTATCAGTATGCAATAAATGTTAAATGTTAGTACAGGGAAAAATTTTAAATAACATGAAGAAAATAATCTGGTATCATGAAATTAAAGAAAATAATGTAGATGTATGATTATTCTGACACTAAAAAGTGCTTCAGGAAATGGCCTGCCAAAGTTTTTATCTGTTTGTCCTTTTTTTGTTGTATTGAATGAATAGCCAGAAATTTTAAGAAGCAATAGTGATTGAATATAGGTTGTGTTTGATGTATATATAATATTGGTTGATTTCCCATAGAGAAAGAGATCCCAAGAAAAGTGTTGGTCTCTTGAGCATGCGTTACAACCTATTCTGAGTGTATATATAGGTTTGAGATGTTAATGACTATATAGATCTCTGACAATACTAAAGTGCATAAAAATTTAACTTGCTGAATTATTATGGTTCATTTTGGGATTATTTCAAATAGCCCTTTGTATTCTATGTTTATAATATCATGTCAGTGATCAGAACCTACAAGTAGAAGGGCAATAGCTACAAGAGTGACTAATTATTAATAATGTACCACAATTTTAAAAATTTAAATGTCAGCAGTTGCTTACAAGGTGGGCATATCTGCATTCTGAAAAATAAAAATAGAAATAGTAATTGGAAAGCTAATTACTGAATAAAACAATCAAAATTTTGATTATGTGTTGGAAAAGAAAAATTTATGTCTCATACTCCCAGATGTTAATTTATCTTCGTTTTAAATTTGAATTGAACACAGCAAAATGTGAAAAGTTAAAAAACAAGTTTCAAAAGATATTTAATATACTTTAACTGTTCTAAAATCATGAAAAATTAATTTTTATAATTTTATTCAACTAGAAAGTATTTTGTTATACAACTGCACCATAAAATTGCTAAAGTAACAAATATATACTAATTATTTGTACGACTCATTTTAGATTTTTGGAGTATCACGATCATTGAAATGTTTTTATGTGTGTATATTTTATGTCTCAAACTATAGTGAAACTATAAGCTTGTTCAAGCTAGAAATGACAGATAACACTATTTATATACCACCTACTCTCAACCACATCCCAGTTTCAGCTTACTACTAAATTATTGTTGGTCTATGCCTTTCTTATTTAAACTATCAGACATTACATCCGTTAACTGTACTAATTACTTAATTGCTCAACTATGTTGATATGGGATTTGACCAAACTATATTACACAGATGACAAGAGACAAATTCAGTAACCTTGGAGGCCCCATTCCTCCACTTTTGATGATAAGCAAGAAGACAGGAAGCCCTTCAGTAGGTCTAGGGCAGCTCATGGAAAAACTGGCTCATAACAGACTCAGCTCTGGAGACACATCCTTTTTATCAAGACTTTTTCCTTGGAAAGAAAATTCTTGTTGCACCTTTGTCTTGATATTCTCTGCCTGCTATTTCTTTTAATAGGAAGCACCCTCACTAGGATCTCTTTCCCTCCAGTCCAGCCATAGCTGGTCTAAGTTTTCTCCAGCAGGAGAGCTCATGAATTCCATGTGCTCTGATACTTCTCTTCTCAAAAGTTTTAACTCAATAAACCCTATTTACATTTACACTACATCAGGGTAGTACGTAGTGACTTGTGTATCTGTGCCTTGGTTCAATGACAAAGGATGTAGAGGCCTATTACTTTAAGATTAATATGAGAGAACACCTTTCATCACTTAAATGGTAAAGGGAACAGGGACAAAGTCTTAAATATATAATACTTGCATATAAGTCTGTTTTCCAGTGAACTTGGAATTTAGGATGGACTAAAGGACATATCTATGATTTTCTTCAAAATGCTGCAATACCATTTTATTGAGAATATACTGAAAGCTCTTTTGGAATCAGTTGGATCCATGTCTTTAGGTTACAAAAGTAGCATTGAAAATGTAAACAATATTAAACTCCAACAATTCAAGACAGAATGTTAAGGCTAACAGAATGTTAAGGCTAACAGAAGTCCTTCAAGATTTTCTTTACATTTGTATGTATCTTAGTAGACATGCCATCAACAAAACTTTTTTTCACTAATTATATTATAAACATGTTTATCTTTTTCTCATAAACATCATAATGAAATGCACATTGTTTCATCACATAAAGAATACTTAGCATAGGGACAGTTTATTTCCCATATTTTTAGTACAGTCTAGCAGAGTCACTAATATTTATCGACATTTTGAACTACAGAATAATTGGCAAAAACTGCTTGTGTCTTTTATTATAGCAGTTATTTAAATGAACCATATTTGGGGGAAAATAATTGGTTTGAGAGATGCCTACAACTGTCTGTGTTATTAGTATTTGCATGGAAAAAACAGATTAATTTAACTTTTTACCAAAGGAAAGTATTACTTTCTGATGGCTAGAGTTTGTCTCTTGAGACCAAAGGCCACTGCATAACTGCAGCCTAAACATCTATGGATCCCTGACAAGGAAATAGTCTCACCTAATGTTACAGGTCTCTTGTGATTTTTAACACAACTCTAATATAAAATTGAAGAAATCTAACTATCATTTTAGGTTACATTACAGACTGATTCCAGCTGGGAACATGAGAGGATTTATCAGCTGTTTGCTGAATATCTTTCAAAGGCAGTGATTAAATCCAAATTCCTTAATAAGATATTCAAAGACCTCCAAAATATGGTCCCACTTCCATTCATATTCTTCAAAAGAATTACATTAAATTCTATAAAATAGGCCATATTTTTCACTACTACTGTGCTTTTTCTCAGGACTTCTTTCTTTCTGGAATGCCCTGTTTCTCTTTCCTGCCTACTCTGTTTTCTGTCCAAATATTGTCTGCCTGCTTCCTAGGCCCAGTGCAAAAGTTGTCTCTTCTCTGTAGCTTCCACTGACCTCTTCTGAGCCATCTCTTCACTTCATGTGCCTGACACAGCATTCCTCATATTCTACCTTCTGCAATAGATGTTAAGACATGTTGTATTTCCTTTACTTGATTATGAGTATTTTGATGGCATGTATTTCATAACATCAACCTTCCCACCTACATGCAGTACTTCTCATTCTCAATTCACTTGAATGTATTTAATCATTAGGTGGCAGAGAAAGTTGAGTGATTGTTATAGATATGCAATTTTAAGTGAAATATAATTGAAACTCTGATTACATTAAAAACATAGGACTGACTTTACTACTTTTATTTTGGCAGGGATTTTATGTAAGAGAAATGGAACCTTAAAAAACCTTGCTAACCATGGCACTGATTTATTAGAAACAATGGCACTATTTTCCTGTGGGTAATTAAAATACCACAAATAAGTAAAATCCAAAACTTATCCCCAAATCTCATCTTCTAGAATTTGTATTTCTTCCACTCCATCTTTCCAAGTCGTACCTAATAAAAAAATCCATGTAAACACAATCATTTCCATGAGCGTGGCAATTTCAGAGCCAATACATTTGAATTTGGTGATAGTCATTTAGTGTGGTAGTCCAATGTAAAAGATGGAGCAGGACAGGTCTGCCTTGTCCCTTCCACCTATTTATTCTGTAATCCTGGGCGAGTTACTCTCCCTGGCTCCACTTCAGTTTGCTTATCAATAAAATGTTGGGAAGGACCCTACCCCCTAGCCGTTTCATGGTGATGAAAAGCTAATGTAAGTGTTCAGTATATGTGACCTATTTTTATTACTCATTCTTGGCTCTTCAACCTTTCTAGCTATAGATCTCTCTCCTAAAAGACAAACGTTGGCAGAACCAAATTCAGACTTTTTTTACCTACTGGAAATCCTTTAGCCCAGTCATGTTGCAGGCATGTACACATTTTTTAAATTTGCAGCATTTTCTTCAATGGAAAATTTGTTCGTTAAATCAGAAAGTTTCCTTTTGGGAAACAAAACGGAACACCTCAGTAACAGTGCTTCAGGTATACTTTGTGCCCAAATCCATTGATTCTTTGTTTTACTTTCTAGGAAGTAAATGATTTTCAAACAGGTCAGGAAAGGGTGATAAAACACAGAGAAACATTTTCTCTATTTTTCAAGTAAGAGTTCTTTTACAGTGCATGCCCAAAAATAAAATAATTAGACTTATGCTTGTCTGCAATCTAAGGAATAATGTATGTTACTTAGCACAGAGGTAACAGCAATCTGAATCTTTTCAATTAAATCCAAAATGCTGACATACCAATTCTGTTACCTCATATATATCAGTAGATTTGTGCTTGACTAATTGCATGGAGGCATCTTCATAACGTCATGAGAAATATACCTGCAATTAACGGCACAATATACAATCTATTGACAAATTCTCTTGAGAACTAATAATTATTTTTTAATGTGTGTATGTTTGGTAAATGATACTATAAATGAACTCAGACCAAAGCAATTATTAAACAGAAGAAAACATGAATCTGTCCTTTCTTAGGATTATGATATAAAGAATTAAATGATATCCAGTCATTTGCTAGCATCAATTGAGTTTCACATAATGTTGTCTGCCTGCCTAGGGTATATAATTTAAAGGCTTTCTATACAGAAAAAGTGTTTCCCAGAAGTATTTTATTCTTTAAGTTTATTAATTTAAAAATAATTTCATTCTTCTGTCCTATGTCCTACAGAGTAAATTTTTTTCCAGTGCTAATTTTTCAATCACATTTATGTGAATGTTACATTCTCAATTGTTATTTTAGAGCTAGTCAGTAAAAGTTATTTCTTCTGTCTTTGAACCCAAGAAAGGAATTCTGAAGTTCAGAGCTACTAATGCTCTGTCATGCATAGGCTCTCTTGTTCTCACTCTAGCTCTTATTCTCTCTGTATCTCTCCTTAATGCCTCTAAATTATCAGTATACTCTGAGACAGAGGAAAATAGGGATTTTTCTGTTAGGGATAATAGATTGGCAGGAATATGGGGAAGAGAGGATATAACTGTCTGAACTTAACAATCAGATTAAATCGGGTTTTTCCCCCTATGGACTAATCTAAGAAACTTTATTACCTCTAAGTTATAGAAATGAAACCAAACCACAGACAAGGCAGTGTTTTAAAGAAACATACCATTAACTCAGAGCCAAAGTTTTGAAGTCTTAGGAAACCTCAATTGTTTGAAATGTATAAATCTCAGAAAATGATACTATATAATTTTTCCCTTTAGAATATGATCAACTTTTACTTTGGCAGAATGAATACAAAGATCAGCATTCCATGTGAATATAGTCAGAGTTATGGAAAATGGAAATACAAATCTGCTTCATTGACAGTATTTGCTGAAGAACAATAATTTACACTTTAATTCCAAACTCACTAGAATAAATCATGGTACAATTTTTTTTTAAGTATAAATCTTGATGTTAAGTTCTCTTTATAAAATTTTTCATATTGTGTTAGTTAAAATTAAGTAACTTTCCCTTTCTATTTTTTTTCACTGAATGATGAATTCCTTTTTCCAAATGCCTTAGATTGAAAGAACTTCCTAGGCAGCATATGAAGTAATGCTCAAACAATTCATAAGTTTCATTAATTTCCAAACTATGACATGACATTAGATAGAATACCTTTATATAATCATGCTTTTATACATTTATTCACTAAGAAGGCTCTTATATAATTGTTCAAATGTGTAAGTGATCTATATTTTCATTAATGTAGATTGCATTGTTTCTGGTACACGGTGGTGTGGTATAGATTAATATAAGTGTGTGTTTATGGCGTGTGTGTTTACGTTCTTTCTGCCCGTAGGAAAATGGAAACACTTGATAAAAGGCATTTTTGGAAAATGGCATTTTGGATAAAAGACATTTTCCCCAAGGATATACAAGAAAAAAGGGTAAGCATTTATATTTTGTTTCTAGATAATTCTTTAAGGTGAAATGAATTCCTTATTAAAGATTTAGCTCATAAGAAGAGTGAACAGTGTAACTAGCTGCCTACTTTTGATGAGTTATCCAAATATTTTAAGGGTATTTTTCCATCTTAAGGATCAAAAGCTGGTTGAAATTATGACTTTAATCAGCAAACAGTTTTTATATACATTGGCTAATATCCATGACTCTTTTTTCAGCCAATTAAAATAAGACACAAAGAATTCTTATCCTCCATAACTTGTATCCTGTTACTTATGTGAGACAGTAAAATTCTTCCCCATAGAGCGGAGGAGGAAGTCAGATAAGATCATGCCCACTGCCTTTTAGAATCCTATCAACACTTCTAGCATCTCCCAAAGTTGTCGCCATCCTTCTGTCTCAGAAATGGCATTCTTCAATTTATTTTGTAAATGGATCTTTGGCAAATTCTCAAATTTCTCCTAGCTTAGAAACTTTTTTTTTTTTTGTATTTAATGGATCTATTGTCTTATCAGACTAAAGGCTCTAACAAAGGGATTTTCTTTCTTTTTCTCAATGCATATAAAATGGTGATGCTCAACTAAGAGATATTTTATAGGTTCTAAGGGACACTCCACACCAGCCAATTCTCAGGAATAAATCCCTTTTTGGAAGACCCTCAAAATGGGATCTTTGCCTTAAACAGAAGGATGTTCTTGGAGAAGATCATTCTTTTTTTTTTTTTTTAGGGCTATCCATATAATTCCTTTATTTTTTAATTCATTTTTATCGGAGTATAGTTGCTTTACAATGTTGTGTTAGTTTCTATTGTACATCAAAATGAATCAGCTATTCATATACATATATCTCCTCTTTTTTGGATTTCCTTCCCATTTAGGTCACCACAGTGAAAATCATTCATTTCTAAGCCAGATAAAGGAGGAGACAAATAGTATTTCTCAATCCATAATTCAGAGGCTCACTTAAGTCAATTTCAAAGTAGACATGGACACTCAAGGAGACATCATAATTGTCAAAGTATAACTTTCAAAAAGTTAAAAATGTGACTTGCACAAATACAGATTGAACAGCAAAGATTTAAAAACCCATTGTATTAGTTGTCTCTTGCTGCTTTGACAGATTACCATGAATTTAGTGGCTTAAAGGGGTGCAAATTAATTATTACACAGTTCTGTGGGACAGAAGTCCATCATGAGTCTCACTGGGTATAATCATGAAGCCAGCACAGCTGTGTTCCTTTTTGGAGGCTCTGGAGGAGAGTGTGTTTCCTGCTTATTTGTGTTGTTGGCAGAATTCAGTTTCTGTGGCTGCAGGACTCTTTGTTTGTTGTTGTTGGCTGTAACGTGCGGGCTACCCTTAGCATCACGAGTCCTCTGGTTTTCACTCAGAACAGGTAGGGCATTGAGTGCTTCCTGCTGCAGTATTTTCTGCCACATCCTGTGGTCAAGTCTGTCTTTCTGACCACAGCCAGGAACAGTTCTCTGCTTTTAAGGACTCATATGCTTGGGCTTACCCGGATAACCCAGGATAACCTCCTCTTCACAAATTCCATAACTTTAAAAGCAGTGGCAAAATTCCTTTTGCCCTGTAAAGTAACATTCAGGAGTTACACGGATTAGGGTGTGAGTGTTTTGAGGGGATCGTTATTCTGGCTACCACACTCATTTTTTGTACCTTTTGACCCCCTTCACCCATTTCATCCACACCAAAATCCCCACCGCTGGCAACTACCAACTGGATCTCTGTACTTATAAGTTTTTTTTAGATTCTACATATAAGTGAAATCATACCGCTTTTGTCTTTCTCCTTTTGACTTATTTCACTTAGGATAAAGCCCTCCAAGTCCATCCCTGTTGTGGCAAATGGCAAGATTTCATTCTTTTTGGCTGAGCAATACTCCATTATGTATGTATGTACCACATCTTCTTTGTCCATTTGTCTGTCAATGGACACTTCGGTTGCTTCTGTGTGTTGGCTATTGTAAATGATGTGCAATGAATATGGGGTAAATATATCTATTTGAATTTGTGTTTTTGACTTCTTTGGATAAATACCCAGAACTGGAATTGCTGGATCATATGGTAGTTCCATTTTTAACTTTTTGAGGCACCTCCACGCTGTTTTCCATAGTGGCTGCACCAGTTCACAATCCCACCAGCAGTGCACAAAGGTTCCTTTCTCTCCACATCCTCACCAACATTTATTGCTCTTTTTTTTTTTTTTTTTTTTGGCGGTACGTGGGCCTCTCACTGCTGTAGCTTCTCCCGTTGCAGAGCACAGGCTCTGGACACGCAGGCTCAGTGGCCATGGCTCACGGGCCCAGCCGCTCCGTGGCATGTGGGATCTTCCCGCACTGGGGCACGAACTCGTGTCCCCTGCATCGGCAGGCGGACTCTCAACCACTGCGCCACCAGGGAAGCCCTTGCTTGTCTTTTTGATACAAGCTACTCTTAACAGGTGTGAGGTGATACCTCATTGTGGTTTTGATTTGCATTTCCCTGATGATTAATAATGTTAATCATCTTTTCACTTATTAGTAAGCTAAATAGCACAATTCAGAAGGGGATAGGGGAGACTCATACAAAATCTGTGGGAAAAAAAGGATTCTGGAACAAATTTGCCAGATGGATATGAAACAGGTCAGTATTACAGGGTAATAAAACTGTAAGATTTGGATTGATCTCTTCAGGTGGATAAAACTTATTTGAATTTTTAATAAATGGAAATTATTTACTACATATTAATTATTTATAAATTAATACATAACTTTGTAGAATATAGGCCCTAATCAATAGTAAATAGGTCAAACAAAGTTGTATTTCTTAGTCAAACTTCATCATGCATGTAAGATTTTTAAAAACTTATTTTGAAGCTTTGGATTTTTTTCCTCTAACAAAGTGAATCACATCAATGGATTATTGTCAGTTTCTTTGGACTGACTCTAAAAATTAATTTCATAGGTTAAGGATTGGATGTAAGGAAAGCAATTGTTCAAGTTAACTATAGTCTTTTTGATAATTAACTGAATAAAAAGTTATGTATTATATGCACAACTATGTTATGTATGTTCAAATGTATTTTAACATATGCATGTGCATATGTAATGTAGAGACATTTGTGTATCTGTACACAGATAATAATAAATATATTTAGATATGTATTTGCTAAGTACTGAGGACTCTACACTTTAAAAAGAAATGCAATTACTTCATGCAATTCACAGGAAGTGCCTTTCTCAGTCTTCTTACATAAGGCATTTTTAATGTGATCACTACAATTCTTTGAAATCAGTTTAATTCAGCATATATTTATTGAAGTCCTACTATGAAATATGAATTATATTAGGTGCCTGGATATTAGAAAAGAGTCACCTATGGTCCGAGGTCTCAAAGGACATACAGTCTAAAGGATGAGATGAATAAATAACCAAATAACTATGACATAATCTGAAAATTGCTCAATATAGTGATATATGAAATGTTATGGGAATGCAAATGCATAGATACTTTTTCTTGGGGGAGAGTTTCAGGGGAAACTGAGGAAATGAAGATACACTTGATTTCATTTTTGAAAGATGGGTAGGGATGAGACACATTAACAGGACATGTGGGCCATCCAGAAAGAGAGGCAGCAAGATTCCAGTGCGATAGGAGTGGAGGGCCTATGGTGGGTGGTGATTGGTATGAGGCAGGAAAGGTAGGCCAGAGCCTTGCTTTGCCATCAGGCAGACGGAGCTAAACAAATATCAGCTCTTCTCTTGTTTACTGTGTGCTTTTGGCAAAGTAGTTTTTCTAATGTTGAATAAATTGTACAAAATTATCTCCCTCAGAGTATTCTCATAGTCCTGAGTATACATAGTACAGTATAAATGCTAAGTTTCCATCATTCCTCATATACCATGACTAAAGTGTAGACTTTTTTCTACAAGCGATAGAAATTCACCAGGATGTTTTTTAAAGATCATAGTCGTAGTAAAGTAGAATATGACCGCAACAGCAAAGGGTCGAATGCAGGAAGGCCATTCCAATTGTTCTGTCACACAGGAAGAGGCTGGAAATAAAACACTGGAGATGGAGAGGAGGA
The DNA here is from genome assembly GCF_011762595.2 of Tursiops truncatus. Lineage (NCBI taxonomy): Eukaryota > Metazoa > Chordata > Mammalia > Artiodactyla > Delphinidae > Tursiops > Tursiops truncatus. The sequence goes on from NC_047038.1 coordinate 122,999,550, forward strand.
GGCAGTTGCTAGAGGCGTTTGGAGGTACGGATCTGCCTAGAATGATCACATGGTTTCTGGCTGATACAGAATATAAGGGTGAAGGAGAAATCAAATATAATCATAAGGTTCCTGGTTTAGACCACCTGTTATCAGTGATATTATTAAAGAAAATGGATAGAACGAGGAGAAGCAAGCAGATCATTAGGGAAAATTTCTAAGTTTTCAAATACTTGTCAGAACAAAATTGTGAAAGAAATTACTTTTTCTAGAGTTATTATCTTCATGAATTTTATGTTCCCTTTTCTAATAAACAGAAACTATTCAATAGTGAACTAAAAAGCAACTTATTCATAAAATATAATCTAACCCAAATACACACACACACACACACACACACACAAGTGGGTAGCTCATGAGGTTGTGATGTTTTGCTGCGTTCTCACCTCACTATTTTTGCAGTTGTAAAAGCCTTGCTTCTTCCTCTCAGGTCTGTGTTTTCTACCTCTTCAGTTGAAATCGCTCCTTGAAGACTGTCTACATAGACTAACGTACCTTGAAGAGAGGAAATTTATCTTCTATTTGCTTTGAAGTCTCGCCACCAGTATTTTGTTGCTGTGGTCACAGTAAGTGTTTAACACATATTATGAAACAAAATCATCCCATAATCTTTAAATGCAGACATCCCTTAAACTCTTATTGCTAATTAAGTTAATTAATTTCCAATTTGGCTGACAAGAGCAAATTCAAGAGGCTCTTGGTATTCGCAGAGGCCCTGAGAAATTCCCATTCAAAGGTTATAATCTATTCTGTCTCCAACACAAAAAACGAAATGTGAAGCAGGAGGCTTGATCTAACCTCTGAGCTCGTCTGAGTCAGTCACCTATAACTAATTAAGAAGGCGTGCTTTCGGGACGTCTGGACCCACGCTGGACATGCGGTATACCCAGCAACCACCCGGTCCAAGGCAGCAGAGCCAGTGGAGAGTGAAGAAACATTTTCTTCCCTGAGGTCTGACAGACACATGCTGGGCTAATCACTTTTTGCTTGTGCTCAGCTTCCAGGGCTTTTCCCTGTGTCATCATTCTTCCGGTTGCAGCCTCCTGGGAAAGTTTTCCATTGCACACCCTGACTCTGAACAGTTCATTCGCGGTGCATGGCAGGGAGAAAGTGGGTGAATGGTTCTAAGTATCATCGGCAGCAGTTGTATGTTGTGCTGAAAATACCCACAGCAAATTGTTAGGAACACAAGGGAAAAAGAAAGAGAAAGACTGAATGTAAAAAGTGCCTGAGGTACTCCAGGCAAAAGCTAATGAAGAGGGAACAGGTATCTCCCCCGAGAGCAAGTGCTGGGGGAGCCAGTGCCAGGTCCCTACATTGTAGGCTAGTGCAGCCATCCTGAAACCTCTCCTACTAATTCATACTCATTAGGCTGATTTTCTTTTCAGAAGGTTCTAAGGCAACTGAAAAACGAACTTTAATTTTGTACGGGTTTCTTTTTGAAATAAGTCATTTCAACAGAAATCATTTAGTTATAAAAAACTATTAAGTCAGGTTTGAGAAACACCTACCAGGGTGGGGAAAGGCAAGAAGAACTCCTGGGTGGGTGTACAAAAAAAATTCATAAAGTTACCAGGACAGGCAATTTAAAATAGGTAACTGTTTTTAAAAATAGGTAGAATGTAACGTATGTATTTTAAAAATAATATTGTCGTCTGTAAGTTAAATTCGATCTTGCGCATCTAAAGTTTTTTTAAGAAAAATGTTTTATTATTGAACAACTGAACCTTTAGAACCAATAATGTAAGCAACAGAAACTTTGAGAGTATAATTAAGTATATATTTTATTGTTAATGAAATGTTAATATATAGTTAAATTACATGTTTTAATAAATATTTATTTGTACTACAAAACATAGCATTTTGTGCAAGCTATGTCTTATTTAGTCTCCTGATGAAGGAAGATGATTCCTGTTAGGGGCTGAGTAGCATGTGGGGCATATAGGAATCAGGCTGAAATGGTTATTACTTTTATTATTATATCCCATCATAATTTCTCCTTTCTGTTCCTCAGTGTGAGGAACAGAAATGTTCCTCACACTGAAATATATAATGAAATGAAATAATACAGAATGAAATAAATAATACAGAAATATATAATGAAGTTCTAAGACAGTAAGTCTAATATTTCTAAACTTCACCAAAAGAGACTTATTTGAAATAAACGATAAAACTGGTATGCATATATTGAATAAAGAGTTCAAATATTTTTCATTCAGTTTAAACTTCCTGATATATTAAATGTTTCAGTGTTTCTACAAATATACAAATAAAAATAATAATGAGAACTTCTATTTCCAGCAATGTGCGTCAAGATTAAAAAATTAATTTTTGGAGAGGAACTCTCTAAGACCAGAGATGAAGCAGAGCCCCAGAACTGCTTAAATGAGCACTGGGTACCCATACCTACCCTGCCTGGAGGAATTCTGCAGTCAGGTGTCCGAGGATTTCAGAGTCCAGGTAGGAAAGTACAGTGGATAGACACAGTCATATCCCCAATTTGTTCATGCTTTCCGGTGTCCAGGTTGTTGGAAGTGCTTTTTTGCACCCTGCCTCTGGGCTTAGCCCTGTAATTCCTTTGGTCCCTGGGAACAGTAGCAAAGATGGTGGAAACAGACTTGAAAAGTGTTTATAAAGTGTATCTTGCCCTATTGCTGCTCTTGGAACCCTGTCACCACGTGAACAAGCTCCAGCAAGCCTCCTGAATGATGACAGGCCACCTGGAAATAACGCCCAGTTATCTCTGTGGTCCCACCTGAGGACACTATAAATTACCTAGCCATTGCAAAACTACCTGCTGACTGCAGATAGTTGAATGAGTAAAGCTAAGATTAGCCAATTCCAGATCACACCACACCACAACAATCACACTTCTGAGATCAACCCAAATTCTTGATCTTCAGATTCATGAGCTTAATAAATGTGTGTGTGTGTGTGTGTGTGTGTGTGTGTGTGTGTGTGTTTTAAGGCCATTAATGTTGTTTGCTATATGGCAATAGCTAACTGATGAAGACAAGATGCCAAATTGGAGACTTCCCCAGTAAAACTAATATTCTGATATAATAAGAAAGTTAATGATAGTAGTAACAATAAGAAAAAGAATAATGCCCCATCACCTAAAGGATAAACTCCCATATCTTAGGCACGTCAAGTAAGATTCTCCATGATCTAAATTCTACCTAGTTTCTTTTCTTAACTTTCTGATACTCCACCGTTTTCAGCCTAATTTCAAGAATAAAAATTTGTGTTCATCCATGCAGAAATAAAAATTTGTCTAGAAACAGCAGCCTCCAACTTCTGTTATGCTTCACGAAATTCAGAAGGTGATTGAGCACTACTGGCATTTTCAGGAAAGTTGATGAAAAACTGTACTAAAATAAGTTGCCGCTAAAATGTGAAAGCATAGTCAGATCTACTTAGCTTTCTTAGAAGCAGATCTCTAAGAAAAACTCCAGCCAGGCAAAACATAAATTAAAATAAAAAACACAGGAATTGGACACTTTTAGTACTGAATGAAAGTGGGGAAAATTGAAATATTATGTGCTGATTGAATGTAACATAGTATAAGAATCTGATGCATAAGCCAAATAAATTATGAAATATCTTGAGTCCAGGACATAAAAATTTATAGTCAGTGGACAAAACACAATTTGCTAAGGGCATTTATAATTCTTAAAGAAATTTAAAGATAGTACTTACCAAAATGATGTGATTCTAGTTCATAGTTACCCCTTATCTTTCAGCATATTACTCTTTCAAATCTCTTGTATAGATGTCTAATATATTTCTCTCCTTTAGCTTTATAGCCAGTTCATTCCCAAACATTCAGTTTCAACCTTATCATTCAATTTTATTACAAATGTAATAAAATTACAAATGTCCAGGTCCTCACTATGTCAAGTATAAAACATTTCAATAATATTAAACGTGTTATCTACTTCTGATACATTTTACAAACTACCAAGAAAAGAAGCACCACAACGTTTTCATCAATTCCTTCAACCACTAAAAACCTGCATAAACTTTCCATCAGGTACTTAAAATACAGTGCCTGAACTTAGATTATTCTGAGCCCTTTGGTTACACATTGAAACAGTTTTGTTTTTCTTTAAAGTGAGGGCTGAAGATTCATTAGCTCACATAACTGATGAGTCTGGGGCATCTGACTTCAGGTATAACTCAGTCCACGTGCTCAAATCATGTCATCAGGAAACTATGTCCTCTTATTTCTGGCTTCAGCTTTCTTCTGTTTTGGCTTCTTTCTAAACAATGATTTTACCATAACAAATATATTCAGAAATTAATTCCTGTCTAACATTCTATGTCTAACATGCATTTATTTAGTTTAGCAACCTCTGAAAGAAGACCCATTGCTTTTACCAGTTTAAGGAAAAGTCTCAGAACTGAATCTCATGTATATAACTTGGAACATGAAATTCTCCTTCAAGAAATTCTGGGCCAAGGAATGTTCTCACTGGCCAAGTCTAGGTAATATGCCCTATCCTTGGAGCAGAAAGGGGAATATGGTCACATGGATAGAGAGTGAAATAAGGGCTTTCCTCCACTCTTAAATTAATATGCTGATATGAGAAGAAGGGAGGAATGAACACTGAGCAGATATAAAGAACATATACCTATCTGGTGGAGAACTCTTTTTTTTCTAAATTTTGAGAAACTTATGAGCAAGTTCAGCCTACACTAATTAATCAATCTTGTTTCCTAATAATTATTATCATGAATCCCCTATCTCAGTGAAGCAATCTCCTGAATGAAGTCCACACATGTCACATTCATAGCCATCTACACCAGGCCAATTGTAACTTACCTGCCTGTGATGCCCCCTTACCTCTCCATGCAGACGAACCCTTTCTTAATGTAACTCTATTAGATGCAATACTTTAAGTGAAAGTACAAGTCATAGTAAATACTCAACGAATATTGTTTTCTTTCTTTCCTTCCTTTTGTTTCATTTTCTTTCTCATTTTATAAGACTTTGTGAACTCTAACCTCATTTTAATGATTCCCCAGTTACTAAACAACATGCATTTATTGAAAAAATTAACATTTAAAAATTTGTTTTCTCCAACTCGTTTTGCATGTGTTAACTGAACAAACAATTAGCACTGCATTTTTACAAATCTAATTTCCATGGCTTTAGTGTAACCTCCAAACGAGCTAGGACCTTAAATTTAAGTAAAATGTTTTACTTTTACTTTATATATTGTGTGAAAATTAACACAGTTGTGGATTGTAATTAGCTATAAAAGAGGATGCTGGAGTAGAAACAGAAAACCTAAGCCCTAGTTTGAATTCCATCACTTACAAGCTGTATTATCTTGAGCAAACTAGCTACGCTCTATAAAACTGTATTTCCTTACCCCTCCCCAGTGGGAATATAGAGATCCACCCTGCCTACATCACATATTTACTTTATAGATCAAATGAGATGATGCATGAGGCAGTGTTATTAATAGAGAAGACCTATTGACCAATTGTTGTGATACCTATTCAAAAAAACGGTCTGGAGCAGGACAGAACCAGGACACAGGTGTGCAGATAATGTCACATTGTCACAACAGCCCACAAAAAGGAATCACAATTACATCGAATGTGCTGAAGGACACTGGCAGGTTGGAGGGCAGAGAAAAACAATGTTTTGTTTGTTCCCCAGGTATAGGAGGCGTAAATTAGTTTGCTTATAATCCTGAGACTATAAGAAATTGTCCAGGTGCCAGTTTCACTCACAATATAGAAGGGTGCACTGAGATGTAACCCCAGTGGAAAATGCTGTCCTAATGATTGTGTAACATGTTCTGAGTTAGCCATCAGATATGATTACTTGTTACTGAGGGAAAACAGAATGAGCTGTTAGAAGGAATGTTCAAAATGTAGAACAAACATATATGAAATGCTTTCTACAATAATTCATATTCTCTGGATAATTTCTATCTTCTTTATGTTCTGTGAAAATTATATTGCTCCTTTTCCCCCCCAATATCAAAGAAAATAAGTCGTGTCTGTTCTGACTGGTACCTTGTATACCTATGGCTAGTATAGGCTAGTGACTAGTGACTAGCCTATAGTCACTAGTCATAAAAGCCTATATAGCCTTTTATGGCTAGTGACTAGTCGTAAAACTGCTGAGCTAGAGTCACCCATTTTACACAAGTACTCTGCCCTGAGATAAAACAGTACTATAGTCCAGGGAATGTGGTGGATGTTTCTTGCAGACCCATTATTATAGCATCAGACCCTTTTCAAAAGAAAACACTCTTCATAGCTCCATCACTTTTAGTGTTATTTTTTTTAACTTTGCTACTGCCAAACATGTTGCTAATTACTGTTTCTGTGCCCCCCTCCTCATGTTCTAAGCCAGGCCTGACCCCGTTCCTGACTTATGAGTGATTGACAAGGACTCTTCTGCTTTTGGAACTTTTTGCTTTAACTTTAGCTAAGGTACATATCGCTGATACACCCTCTGTTAAGTGATGCCATATTTTCTGTTTACTGTTCTGCTATAGTGGCTGTACCATATAAGAGTTAAGTCCCTATCTAGACATGGCAAATAAGCATGGACATCTCTTTTCTTCTACACCTTTCTTTGAAATCATACTGGGAAACCTTGACCTGCTAAATGTGGGCCTTTTTCACTCTGATAAATCTCTCTCACTGCCCTTTCGTATTACTATGCCAACTGCACATTTTCGAATCAGTAGAAATACTCCTTAGGATGCCCCGAGGTGTTGGCACTGCAAGTATCAATCTGCGCTTTGTCTCCTCCCCATCGCTCTGTTCCTCCTGCTGCAGCCCACGTTGCAAATGAGCTTGTTTAGAGAACTGGAACATTTGGACAGCTTTTCACTGGGCATGACTAGAAAAAGAGCAGGTGATATGCAAGGTATGTGGCAAGGGCAAAACAAGGTCACATCAAGGAATTAATGGAACAGTTAATGAAACAAAGGAATTAATCCTGGAAAGTGATGTCAAAATATGATCTACTTATGATACTCTTGATAAAATAATAATCACTGCTTTATTATGACTACCATACGTCGTTTACCTGACATCTAATAGGCATTGTAGTAGGTTATTACATATTTTTTGAGCATTCACAACACTGTGGGTCGGCATTATTACCTTAGCTATATAAATAGTAAACTGAGGCTCAGTCCTGTTAACTCAGCAGGAATTATTCTGCCAGCCTGTAAGGCAGGGTCTGGGATTTATCCCAGAGTTCTCTGACTACAAAACTTCTGCTGCTCTTTTTTTCTAAGCAGAAATAAATATGCTCTAGGACTAAGTAAATAAATGATATATGTATGTGTGTATATATGTGTATTCATATATATTTAGAAAGAGAGTAAGAAATAGTGTGTGTGTGTGTGTCTGTAAATTGTCATAATCTGAAGATGAGATTGTGATACTGGTTAGTAGGGGCAGCAAAATATAGTTGGAATGAGAGATTATGGATTACTTCTTTTATATATGTGTTGACTTCCACGCATATTGTATTTGACCCAGATGTTGGAGTTAATATACACCGAGAATTAAGGAATATGTCCTCATAATGTATTTCAGTGTTTCAGCAACTATATTAGATGCAAGGGTAGGACCAGAAGGCTCTCCAAATAATGACTTTCATGCTTACAAGTGCTCTCAAATGTAGAGCTCTCTAATAAATGGCAATCACTTCAGTACAATGCTGACATTTCTAGGGAAAAACTTTACAAACATGCTACTGATATGTTGGAAACATCTGGTTGAAGAAAATTTTGTGAAATTGAACTTTACAGCAGAAAAGTAGTACAGCATTTGAACTGTACCATTTTCAATTGTGGCAGGATGAAGTGAGTACTGGCCTCAGAATGTGAAAACCTGAGTTTTAAGTCTTGGCTTGGAACAAGCTGACTTAATTATTAGCACCACAGTGATTTCACTTATAAAATAGCATAATACTTAGTTCTCAGTATGATTGTGAGGATTAAATGAAATAATGTTTATATTGTACTCTACTGATATTTCTATACTATTATAATCATTATGCCATTTAAAATATATTGCATTGTAATTTTCTCATTGATTCTATACACAGTTTTAAAATATAACTTATTGTGAATTATAATGAACAGAGTTGAGTAATTGCAAGTATAAATATGAATAATACATTTTTCAGAGAAATACTGGAAACATAGTTCAAATTTCTGTGAAAGCTCACTGATACTTTAGTTACAGGGAGTGTTTAACCAATGTTGTTATTTGGCCTTTGTATATATTAAATAACCAAAAACTGAAGTAGAAAATTCCATTTCACGAAAAAGTCGCTTCATAAATTATCCACTTTGAATGGTTTAAGCTGACTTAAGATTGGCATGCAGGGTGTCCCAATTGTGACTCCAGGTTAAGGATAGGTTCAGTGCAGGGACCAAAATGCAAACAGTTTTGTCACTTGTAGCGAGCAAGATTCTGAAACTGACTTTTGGAAAAGCAAATAAAATTATGCAAAAAACTGGCAGAGCTAACTTGATACCAGTTTTTACTCATTTGCATTTTCTAATGTGCCTGATTTCTAACACACCAGCAAAAATTTACGTGACAGAAAGAGCTGGCTAAGTAATTATTGGTATTGAAATGCTGATTAATAGAGACCAAATCTTATTAATATTAGTCTAGGATGAATTTATATTTAGGATAAATGGGAAGGATATTCTCAAAAATAAACTGTGTGAGGGGAGTTTACGAGAGGAGAATTTTTCATGGAATACTAACAAAAGATTAAAAATTGACTTAATAACTAAAGCCTCTCATATTAAGTATGTATTCTTTTATCTGTAAAGAATATAATAAAAAGATTCCTTGTTCTTTAATTTGATGTAAAAGAAAATCTTTTTGTCTACCACTGCTGCTTCATGCTATGATTTACTGTTTTGATTTATAGAATCCAACAATCAAGATTGACCATATTTGGATATTATAAACAGCTGGAAAACAAAAACTATATCATGTAGAAAATCATTTCAGGAATTGTATTCTTCAGAATAATCTTGGGAAGAATATATTGTATTAACTGTATAAAACACTGCCTCAAGTTCTCCCTCACTAGTTTGAATAAAGTCTACATAGTTTTTAAATTACAGCTAAATTCTTTAAATTATATTGTTAATACATAAACAATTTGGGCAAAGTTTCAGTTTATACTCATTTGTTCTTTATATTTTTCTCATAAAAATATAAGCAGTGCCAGCAATATTTCATGGCATTTAAGCAATAGCTTCCTCCCATGGAGCTCAAGCTGAATATTCATTTGAGCCATATTCAGAGGAATGGACCTTTAAAATAAAATAAGGCTAAAATAATCTGAAGATGATAACATCATTTTGCGCTACCACCGTATTTGTCTCTTTGAAACCTCAAATGTAATCATGTGACACCCATTGGTAAAATCATTCAGTGGCACCTTGTGACAAACAGAATTAAGCCCCATTTCAGATAATGCTTGATTTCTACTCCTGTGGTTCTTAAACTTTAGTGCATGTCAAAATTCCCAGGGGGCTTGTTCAAACACAGATTGCTAACACCTACTCAGTAGGAGTGAGATATGGCCTAAGAATTTGTGTTTCTAACAATTTCTCAGGATGTTGATTGTGCAGGTCCAGAGACCAAGCTTTAAGAATTGTTCTCGCTACTTGTAGTTACTTACAAGCTGCGTAATGTTACTTGTCCCTCCGATCATTGCTTATGCTATTCTCTCTGCCTGGAACAAACAAATACCATTTTGTTTTCCACATGCTTAATTCTGAATTTGTTATTCAAAACAGACCTCAGGAAAACCTTTTTTTTTTTTTTTTTTAAACTTAGTCCTTCAGGCTGAGTTAGAGGCCTTTCTTCCGTGCTTTCATAGAATCCTGTGAGTGTCCATTAATGCGTATGGCACAATGTACTGAAATCACATTTTTGGTAGCTCTTGCATCAGCTTGTGAGTTTCTCAAGGGCAAGGACCATATATAATTAATATTTGCATCCCCAAATCTACCATGCTATGGGGTACCCCACGAACATCCACTGATTTGTAGTGTTCTTTCTGTGTTTCTATATACAAACTTTGAAAATGACCAACAACTATACAAATAGTCATAAAGGATTGAGAGTAAAGAATATCCCAGGAAAAATCAATAGAAAGAGGACAGTAGAGATGGAATGTAAATTGCAAGCTCAAGTCTTCTGACAGGTGCTAGCTAGAGGAAGGTTAGTTTAAAAGAAGGTTAATGATTCACTGGAATTAGGTGAAGATGATTGTTTTGTCTAGGAATTGATTTGTAGGTATGGCTGTCAAGGTCAGCTTCTGAAATACATCTCTTTTTTGAGAATATAAACTTCTATACAGAGTGTAATAAATTCAAATGAACTTAACTGCAAAATACGTTTTTACCCTTCATCTCATTCAAGGTTTGGATATTGTTGTAGTTTAATAATCTCTAATTGTATTTGAAACACACAAAATATTCTTTTTTCCTAGACTGATGTTATTTGTCTCATACCTGGATTAGTGTTAAGTGTTCCCAGACTTCAGAAGTGCTGATTAACATGATTTTGTTTCTGGAATAATGGAAAGATCACAGTCTTACATTATTTATATTTTAAACTGCAGTTTTATCGTTCCGCATTGGAGTCGGTGGCAGGAGGTTGCAGGGAACACTGTAGGCAATTCTGCACAACTCATACTTCTGTAAGAAAGAATATATCATGGAAGGCCACAGAGACAGAAAAAAGGGTCAGGAAAATAAAAAGCTAGGGACTTATTAAGATTGGTCATGTTCAATTTATGAGACATAAGCAGTAACAGCTGAACAAACAGAAGGTAGGAAAATCATATTTCAATTAAGTATCCTTGAAGCTTCAGATTCAAAAATACCACCCAATCTCTCTGGGGAATTCGATTGCCAGACTGCACTTTTATTGGAGATAATTAGGGCTCACAAGAAAGCAATGTGATGATCAATAAGACTTTATGGTTCGTACTTACTCTATAATGATATCTTGTGAAATCTTAGGGCAACATAATGGTCCTCAGCGCTGATGGGGCTCATGAGCCCTTTAGCATCTCACTGCCGCCTTCTCTGCATTTATTTCTAGCGACTGTCTTCAGGCTATGGTATGCCTGATCCATATCACCCAGAATGTCTGCTTCTCACAGAGAATCAGGACAGTAGTCAGAGGGACTGCTGCAGAAACGTGGACATGAAGAATCAGTGCACACTGGACACTTCGTTCCTTCTGTCAGAGAATTAAAAATGTACAGATGGATCCTGAGGCCAAAGGTATCAATGCATGTAGATAAGGGCTTGTTCTTAGTTGTGCCTCATCTGCAGTCACAGATCCTGAAAGAAGGGACTGTTGCTTTCAAATACACTTTTCAAGCTGAGAAAGCAAGTGGTGGGAACTAGTCAGTGAGGGGGGTGTGTGTGTGTGTGTGTGTGTGTGTTTAGGGGGTTGGTTTAGGAAGAGTATACAAAGGAGAAGGGACGCAAACATCACAGCAGAAAAAAGCAAGGTATTTTGGCTTCCTTATGCCTTAAGATAGGAGGGTTCTTTGTGCTGCCCATCATTAAAATGGTACCATATTAATAATTCAAAAAGATCACAACTTTACATTTTTAGAAATACAGTTCTACTTTTTTTGAGAAAAATCTGCTATTTTTAGTCAGCTGCTAATATATTCCTTTAATATTTCACCCTACAATTTGAAACTAATTTCAATTCATTCAACCAGAGTGAATCAAAGGAAAGGGAAAAAACACGTTTAAAAAGATTAAATCGTTGTAACTGAAAAAGGACATTATGATTGAAAATGTCAGAGTAGATGGGAATATTTTAAATTTGTCATATTGAAACATGTTTTTAGTCATATACATAATTATATACATACGTATATATACATAGATATATGTACGGCATCCTGGTTACTCTTAGTATCTGTCCCTATTTTTTTTTTTTTTTTGAGAAGCAGGCTATTAGAAGGACTGTTTTTAAAATACAGTGCTTTATTTCTTTGGTAATGGAAACATAATTTTTAATCAAACTACCTAATGTTCCTTTCATGAGCTATAGGACAAAAAGGTGAGAGAAAGGTAGAAAAGGATTATATGTCAAAAAATAGAACATATTCACATAAAACTCAGAGAAAAATTTTTCCTCGAGTCTTAATTCTAGAAAGTTCTAAGTTTAACATTTAGTTCAACCTTTGAGAGGACGTCTGTCCTAGTCCTTTGTGCTGAATTTATACCAATGCCTTTGCTAGTAACAGACAGATAGATTGATGACATCCTCGCTACTAACTTCAATTCAGAAATTGGTCCAAGAAACCCACTATACCATTATTGACAAAAAATCAGGGTCAAACTTTAAAAGTAAAAGCCATGCCTCCATAATCTTTTCTTTTATTTCTTCCCTTAAGGTCAGAAAATTTGACTCCCTTCTATCACCATTAATTGCTTCTTCAAGCTAAAAATCTGTTGATTGACAAGAAATGATGATATAAGCTAAATGGTCTATTTGGGTTTTCCATCTTATATTTTTGTTGTTCTGTGCTCACTCATCTACCCCCTCCCTCCGCAGCTTTTACATGTCTCATCTTTCTGCCATAATTGTCTAATGCCTCAATTTAGTTACTGCTTTTCATACTGTGCTCAAAAGATGACATGGCTCATTTTGAAAAAGCAGCAATTATTGTGCAGAACACAGTTCCATAGCCTGGAACATTTTCAGTTCAAATCAAATAAAAATATTTATGAGCACACATAATAGGAAAGCCACTGTGGTGGGTGCATTTGAAGATACAAAGAAACATAAGCAATTCCTGCTCTTAAAATGCTTAAGATCTATCTATCCATTTGGAATTCAAGACATTAGTACAAAACCTAAATATCAGTAATAGATTGACATCAAGCGAGGAAGCAACCAGAGGTAAGGGATTAATTGCTGAAGATGTGGTCAGCACATTAGGCATTCAGAAGACAGAAACATCACTTTATATTGGGATGCTGAGAGCAGAATTCAGGCCTTCAGTGGTCTGAAATTATGTAGCAGATTTGGGTGGGAGGTGATGGTAAGCCACAGAGGGTAAAGGCTAAGGATGAGGTTAGCAAGAACATTGGAAGGTAACTCAAGCAAGACACATGGTGAGAGAAAATCTCCAGAGAGAGCAAACCAGTTGCAGTGTTTTGTGGATAGTGACTATTCAGTCTGGTGAGAGAGGAGAGGTTACATACCAACATATCAAGAAACGGAATTGTCTTCTAGTCAATGGGGAGCCATTGATTCAGAGACATGGTGTTTGAGCAAGAAAGTGGCATGATCCCAGCAGTGTTTTCTGAAGATTAATAAAATGCTGCTATGTGTTGGACTATTCGGATGAGGAAGTTAGAGCAGATCAAGATAGGAGTCTCACACAATTAACTTCAGGTTGAAACAGAAATGGGGAAGTGAGTTCTTCCACACAGTATCTGTCTCACGACAGAAGCAATGGGAGATCTGTGCGATGCTGACTGAGTGACTGCTGTGTGCCATACCCTGGAATTACAGCATAAAGCAAATGTAGACATGGCTTTTGCTCTTCTTGAAGGGAAGAGCAGAATCGAAAAATATAATAATTACACAATCCAGAAGGGAAAAATATAATCATTAACTAACTACACAAATAAATGTGTAATTTAAGGTAAGATGAACGGTATAAAGAAAATAAAAGTCAGCCTTAACAATGTGTATATATGTGTGCACATAAACCATGAAAGAGTGATATGTCTGGAAAATTTCCCTGAAAACGGACATTTTGGTGAGATTTAAGAATGAGTAGGTAATATCTAGGTAAAAGGGACTGGAGAAGAGACTTTTAGGAAGAGTAGAGAAACATATGCGAAACTAAATGGGAAATAGCACTGATATATTTGGATACAGAAGAAGGCAGATTTGAATAGAAAAAATTAGAGCAGAAAAATGGAATGAGATGAGGTTAACAAGATGGGCGTTTACCATAGTAAGGCTTCAAAGGATTGTATCTTATATAAAAATTGGTAGCCAGTAAAGGATTTTTAAGAGGAAGCATTTAGAAAAGATTACCATAACTAGTACTTGGGTCAGAGACTAGAGGTAAGCAAGTGTCCCTGCAGGAAGATCAGTTAAGAAGCTACTGCAGAGAGAAGATTCTGGGAAGATGGCAGAGTAGAAAGCACAAAGAATCTGTCTCCCCACCTAGACAACAATTGCACTAGCATAATCTATCTGATTTAATTATTTTGGAACTCTGAAGTCTGTTGAAGGCTTGTAACTTCCAGGGCAAGGCTTGGACAGTCAAATGTGGTTATTTTTGGTCAATTTCAGCTTGTAACACAGTAGCAGCTGACCATCCCCCATCCCCAGCCCCATGGCAGGCAGCTGTGTGCCTGTCCCTAGATCAGCCTGCACATAGCTTGTGGGAGCAAGGTGGATAAGAAGATTCAGCCTTTCAAATATTGGGTCTGGGTACTCTGATTGTTGATTGTTGCTTCTGGCTACAGAGGTGCAGACAAAGAGGTGGGCAGCCATTGTTGTTGTGCCTCCCCACAACGTGGCAAGCCCCTCTCCCCCATTTGCAGTGATTTCCAGGGGGTTTAAAGGGCAGTGCTCTTCTTCCCCACTTCACTTTCTCTTTTTCCCCATTTGGGAAGTAGACATTAAAGACTAGGATATTAAAATGCATGTGTATATATATGGGAAAAATTAAAAAGTGACCACATATGTTCAAGGAAGGTGCAGGCAGGATCAGAAAAGATCTGAGAATACAAGCAAATCAAATTCAGCAACTTATTATTTATACACAGTGACCAAGTAGGATCATGCTTGGAATGCAAGGATGGTTCAACATATCAAAATAGATCAATGTAATACACCAAATTAACAGAATGAAGGAAAAAATGATCATCTCAATTGATACAGAAAAAGCATTTGAAAAATTCAGTATTCTTTCATGACAAAAATAACTCCATGTTCATGGACTGGTAGACCTGATATTTTAAGATGTCAGTACTACCCAAAGTGATGTACAGATTTAATGCAATCCCTGTTAAAATTCCAGTGGTGTTTTTTTGTAGAAATAGAAAACCCTACCATAGTTAAAAAAAAAAAAAGTGGGGGGGGGCTGGGCACAGTGAGAAATCACACCTATTGAAATGGCAAAAATAAAAAATCTGACTGTATACCAAGTATTGATAGAATGTGGAGGATCTGGAACTCTCATATACTGTTGGTGGGGATGTAAAATCATACAAGTACTCTGGAAAACAGTTTTGTAGTTTCTTAAAAATTGAAATATATTTACAAGACAGAAACAGACTCACAGACTTAGAAAAGAAACTTATCCTTACCTAAGGGGAAAGGCAGGTGAGAGGGATAAATTAGGAGGGATAAATTAGGAGGTTGGGATTAACATATATACACTACTATATATAAAATAGATAATCAACAAGGTCCTACTGTATAGCACAGGAAAATCTACTCAGTACTCTGAAATAACCTATACGGGAAAAGAATCTGAAAAAGAATAGATATATGTATAACTAAATCACTTTGCTGTACACCTGAAAGTAACACAACATTGTAAATCAACTATACTCCAATATAAAATAATTTTTTTTTAAAAATGAAGTTGCACAGATCCTGGATTATCCCCCTCCATATATCAGTTTTTTATTTGAAAAAAATTTTAAATGTAAACCTGCATATGATCCAGCCATTCCATTGTGGGTTTTTACTCACGTTAAATGGAGGCATATGTCTGTACAAAGACTTGTACATTAATGTTCAAAGTAGCTTTATTTGTAATAGCCCCAAGCTGGAAATAACCTATGTGTCCATCAACAGGTGAATGGATAAACAAACTGGTATAAATAATGCTAAGCAATAAGAAGGAATCAACAATTTGCACATGCTGAAAGAAGAAGAAGGAGAAGCAGGGGGAGGGGGAAGAGGAGGAGAAGCAGCTTACTGAATTTGTCTAGGTGACAGATGATGGTGTTGCTGGAGATAAGCGGAGGCTCTCAGAAGCTATTTAGGAAAAATATTCAGCAGTACTTATTGGTTCATTAGTCATGAGAGGTAAGGTAAAAAGAGATTGCAAGGGTGAATCCTAAATTCTGACTTGCACAAAAGAATTGGAAGGATGATTCATTGAGATAGGAAATCATGGAATAGAAAGAATAAGATTTTTGAAGAAAGAGTTGGGGGAATTTATGATTTCCGTTTGAACATGCTATATGTAATGGTTCCTGTGAAACAACCCAATAGTTGAATAGGTATGCAAAGCATGGAGGATCTGTCTGGGCTCAAGATACAAAATTGAAAATACTGTTATTTTTGATAGTGTACAAAGGTATAGGTGGTTATGATACAATGTAGTGAAAGGAAAATAAAAATAGTACGGAACCCTGAAAAACTCTGACACTTAATATGGTGGAAGTGAATCATGGATCTACAAAGTATGTTAGAGAAAAGATGAGAGGGAAACCAGAACAGTGTGATGTTGTAATCCATGGGAATAGAAAGTGTGAAGATGGAAGGACTAGTCATTAAAGGCAACTTTAGCTGAAAAAAACAGATAAGAGAAGAAATGAGAAGGGAATTAGTCCAAATAATATTTTGTGACTCTTTTTCTATGATTACAATAAAACTGACAGTTTAGTATCAACAGTATAAAGTTTTACGCATTTGAGTACATGTATAAATTCATATAACCACCTCCACAATCAGGATACAGAACAATTTTATTCCCCAAAATGTTCTTTATTCTATCTCTCTATAGTCATACCCTCCCCTCAAACCCAAACACCAGCAAACACTGATCTTTTCTCCATTACTATAGTTTTGTCTTTGAGAGAATGTCATAAATAGAATCATAGAGTATGGAACCTTTTGAAACTTGCTCCTTTCACTCAGCATAAAGCATTTTAGAGTAATCCAAGCTTTTTTGTTGTTTATATTAACTGCATCTTTTCATTACTGATTAGTGTTCTATTGTATGATATACCACAGTTATTTTATCCATGCATCTGTTGAAAGACAGTTTGTTTCTAGTATTTAGTGATTATAAAAAGAGCTGCTATAAACATTCATATATAGGTTTTTGTGCCAACAAAATATTTTACTTCTCTCAGGTAATACCAGGAATGTGATTACAGTGTAATAATGCAAGTACTAGCTTAATCACACAAGAAACAGCAAACGTTTTCTTGAGTGACTGTACCATTTTGCCTTCCACCACCAACATATGAGAATACCAGTCGCTCCACATCCTTGCCTGCACTTTGTAGTATCAGCATTTTTTTTTAAATTTTATTCTTTCTTATAGGTGTATAGTGATTTGTTATCATGGATTTAATTTGTACTTCTCTAATGACTAACAATATGGGACATATTTTCACCATCTTATTTACCAACTATATATACTCTTTGGTGAAGTATCTGTTCAATTCTTTGACGTTTTTTTAACTGGGACTTGTTTTCTTAATGTTGAGTTTTGAGGATTCTTTACATATTAGGGATGCAATTCATTGTAATATATGTCATTTGCAAATATTTTCTACCAGTTTTTATCTTGTCTTTTCATGTTTGTAGCAGGATTTTTAGCAGAGCTAAAGTTTTAATTTTGATGATTTATCCTTTTCTTTTGTGAATTGTGATTTTGGTGACAATTCTAAGAACTCTTTGCCTAATTCTGGGTCACGAAGATTTTCTGTTTTCTTCTAAAGTTTTATAATTTCATAGTTTACATTTAATATATGATCCATTTTGAGTTAATTTTCATATAAGGTGTGAGCTTTAGGTTGAGGTACTTTGTCTATGGTTGTCAAATGTAATTTATAATATTGTTGAAAATATTATCCTTTCTCCATTAAATCTTGAAAATAAGTACCCATAAGTACTATTATTTTGCCTTAGAATAGCATTATATATTATGTTTTGCAATACCCAATTTTATAATTAAATGAATTTTACAATTATTGACAATATGTTTCAAAAGGCAAAACCTTGTTTTCCTTTGTTTCATTTTAAATAATTTTACAAATATTGAATACACATAAAATGATATTTATAGTATGGGTAATATATCAAGAATAAATGTAAAATGAGGCAAAACCTAGAAACATTCCAAATTGTTCTTTACCTAGGAGGCAGATAAAACAGCAGTGGTACATACATACATTGGAATACTATTTAGCAATTAAAAGGAACACATTATTGATCCATGCAAAAATATGGGTAATTCCCAAATACATTATGCTAACTGAAGGAAGTCAGAATCAAAAGGATACAAACTTTATGACTCTACTTACAATTTATTTTATAAAAATTTATAAAAATAAAACGCTAGGGATGGATTATAAATCAGTAGGTACCAAAGATTAACGGTTGGGGGATTCTCTGGCTCCAAAGAAGGTAGCATAGAGGAATTGGCAGGGCCAAGCAGGGGAGGGGTGTGTGTTGAACTGTACTGTATCTTGATTTTCTTATTGGTTATGTAACTCTACACATTTTTCAAAACAAAATAGAATTTTACACCAAAAAGAGTAAATTTTACTATATATAAAATCAAAATGCATTTTTAAATAATAAAATAAGCACTAGTGTACTTTCTCCCAAATGTAAATAATAGCATGCTGCTAGTGTATTCAAAGAACACTATGTACTCTTCGATATTCTAAACACTATCCTGACTTCTGAGATTAGGATTTCCTTACTTTTCCTTAGTGTTTCTTCTCTTATGAGGATATCCCTAGACAATATAGTGTTTGGATTTGTATATCTTTAAACTTCATATAAATATAAACATATTTTATATTCTTTAACTTATTTTTTGTTCAGTGTTGTTCGTGAATTTAATCCAATTTATGTGGATAGTTGTGGTCCATTAATTTTTTCACTGCTATATAGTATTCCAATTCAATGAATATAACACAGTTTATTTGCCTATCCTCTTTTGTGCAGACAATGGTTTATTTTATTTTTTTCTAGTTAAATGATGCTTTTGGAATAAATATTACATATTTATTATGTAATTATTTATTATTTTACATAATAAATATTAAAATAAAAATATTTATTTTACAATAAATAATAATTATATTACAATAAATTACATATATATGTATATATACATACATATATATATGTATGTATGCATATGAGATATATATATATATATATAACCTGATAAATACTTGCAAGTATTTCTCCAGGATATATACTAAACAGTTGAACTACAATAGAGTTATAGACTATGCATATTCTCTACCAGATAACTTCTTCCAATTTTTTAAAGTAGTTGTAAAATTATATATTCCCATATTCCCACTAGCAGCGCGTGGAATACATAATTGTTCTTTCTGGATAGCACTTTATCTTATAAGATTTAAACATTTTGCAAATATAGTCGTTATGATGGAATCTCACATCTGGCGAAGAAATTGTCTAAAAAAGTACAGCAAACTGTTGAAAATTCTCTCACTTTATACATTCTATAATTCTGTATAGCTTGAAATCTTTATCCAATGAGCTTGTACTGATTTTTAAATAACAACAAACGTAAAGACAAAAATATAGATAAAAGACAGTAATAAAATTCAGCTATTTTAAAAAGCTTGTTTATCACATAATTAGCAAATACTCTGACAAACTGGGGAATGAAGAGTGCACAGCAAAATCTTGTCCTGGGGACAAAAGTAGATAAACATATGTATTACTTTTCACTTATGCAGCATAGACAAAACAATGAATTTAATAATTGGCAATCTTCCAAATACTCGTTCCTTGTAAATAGCAATATGTAGTAGTGAACAATGCTCAATTAAACTAACAAAATTCTGTGACTTAGAACTTTATGATAATTTTATCCCTTTGTGGAACATCTTGCTGTCTGCGATGATTCTATGATCTTTTTTTTTTTTTTTTTTTTTGCTGTACGTGGGCCTCTCACTGTTGTGGCCTCTCCCGTTGCGGACCACAGGCTCCGGACGCGCAGGCTCAGCGGCCATGGCTCATGGGCCCAGCCGCTCCGCGGCACGTGGGATCCTCCCGGACCAGGGCACGAACCCGCGTCCCCTGCATCGGCAGGCGGACTCTCAACCACTGCGCCACCAGGGAAGCCCCGATTCTATGATCTTTTGTTCAGCCGTTTTTAGGAGTTCTAACCTACACTGAATTTTAATTTATCAATGTATGTGCATGTCTACCTTCCCCATTGGACGTTTCTGCAAGAACACTGGCTTTGAAATCATACAGACTGAGTTTAAATCCCAGTTCTGTAACATATTAGTGGTTTACATGTGGATGCTTAGTCCTTGAGCTAAAACAACATTTTCTCTGAAATGCTACTTTTGTAAGAGGGGGAAGGGTACGATATTTATAATGAATAAGTAGATGTTCTGTAGACTTTTAGCAAAAGGAACATACATACATATGTAAACATGAGAAGTTATGGAGTCTGTCCTCAGCTCCCGCCTAATTATTGCAACAACCTCTTGAGAGACATTTCTTCCCTTTCTTGCCTCCACATACTGTGAAGCCAGTGATTTTTCTAAAACATGGTATTGTTCATGGATTAACCCAACTGAAAAACTTTAATAGTGGCCCTTAAAACTAAGTTTAAAATCCTTTAACATGACTTATAAGGCTGCTCATGGCTGACTTTTCTTCCTCTCTCCAGTCTCGTCTCTTGTTACTGCCTGTTCAAACTCTTCCTTCCAGCCATCCTATTTTTCTTGCAGTTTCTCTATTTCTAGAGAAATATACTTGTTTTCCTCTACTTTGCTTTTTTTTAAAGTGAACTTTATTTTTTTGGTATTTATTAATTAATTTATTCATTTAGGCTGCACCAGGTCATAGTTGCAGCATTCAGGATCTTTAGTTGAGGCATGCAGGCTTTTAGTTGCATCATGCAAATTCTTAGTTGTGGCATGCAGGATCCAGTTCCCCAACCAAGGATCAAACCTGGGCCCCCTGCATTGGGATCACTTAGTCTTACCCACTAGACCACCAGGGAAGTCCCACCTCTACTTTGCTTTGAAGCCATAGGTATGAGCTGGCAGTTAGCCTCAGTGCACTGGGAGTGGGAAGTGGGTGTCTTTGGAATCTGGACGACCTCTGTGCAGTTTACTTTGGCCTTCAAACCTGACCCCTGATACATCACTTCTGTTTTATAATGTATTCCTGCCGGGCCCGTCACACTTTTCAAGTTGGAGAGTTGTATGCAAAGTAGCTCATGATGAGCATTTTTACCAGAGTCACTATTGATGTCCCGTTGTTAAAGCCTGGTTCCTAAGATCTAATAACTAAGAGCTACTTTTCAAATAATAATCTCTGCTACACAACAGACTGAGCTTCCCTAGAACTCTAAGGATCTATTCTGTGAATCTCTTAATGGTGACTTTTCACAGGCTCAGCAAAATGTGTTTTTCTACACAGATACTCAAGTTCCCTGCTATCTGCTGGGTCCATGGCCCAAGTTGGATGACCGTTTATACTGCTTCCTGGAAAAGTTAAAGTAATGGTACATTCAATTAGAAGGTAAGACTGCCCCCGACCATTCTAAAGACCTTATGCCACTCAACCAACAAGCAACAAAAGAAAAAAAGTCTCCTAGTTGGAGTGTTTTCAATTATCAAGAGGAAATTATGTTGCTGTTATACAAATTTAGGTAAAGAAAACTGTATCTGAAACCCAAGAGATTCTCTGAGTGTGGGAGCCACGCTTAGTACTTCTTTGACCGCTGAGGTTCTGAATGAGTGCAAGTGAAATACATTATGCGGAGCAGAAGGAAGCCATAAATGCTACAGCTTTGTGACCAGTTGCAGAAAGGATTATAGCATGTTTGCATATTTTTCTCTGCTTGTGATAGGTGTATGTTTAATTGAACATACAACCATGTTATTTTTCTCTTTCCTTCTACCCCTTCCTTTTTATTTTATTTTATTTTATTTTATTTTACTTTACTTTATTTTATATTTATTTTATTTTACTTTATTTTATTTATTTATTTTATTTTATTTTATTTTATTTATTTTATTTTATTTATTTTTTTTTTTTGCGGTACGCGGGCCTCTCACTGCTGTGGCCTCTCCCGTTGTGGAGCACAGGCTCTGGACGCGCAGGCTCAGCGGCCATGGCTCACGGGCCCAGCCGCTCCGCGGCATGTGGGATCTTCCCGGACCGGGGCACGAACCCGTGTCCCCTGCATCGGCAGGCAGACTCTCAACCACTGCGCCACCAGGGAAGCCCCCTTTTTATTTTATATAAAATTTGTAGGAGAATAATTTAACATGTGGTGTTTAGCTAATGAAATTTTCAGAGATTCTGTGGTAAAATTTTATGGTCATAGCGAATGTGCATATTTCTGTTTCGGGAAATGGTGAAAACTTCTAAGAAGGACAGCTGTATCTTGTTAAGTGGAAAAACAGAGTTGTCTCACTGTCATACGGAAGTTCAAATGTGTATAACAGAGGTATATGGAAGTGTCCAAAGGAGTGAACTTTCCCAGTTATCAGTGTATTTCCTGTCAGCTCCTAATCCACCCTCAATACCTGTACAGTGATAATGAGGCTTGTGCTTGTATGAATTTCTTTTTTGCTCCAAGTACGACTTTAAATTTTGATTGTAGGAGGCACCAGAGGAACATTACAAGAGGAAAGAGTTTTTCTTCCTGGTTAGTGTGTCCTTCCTTTTGCTTCTTTTTGTTCCCGTTGCATGGTTTACAGTAGCATGGGAGAGGAACATCCAGTGATGGTCAATCCTGGCTGTGGACCTAGAGAATACAGTCAGTGTCTCAGCCAGCTTGAGTCCTCAGCCTCAGTAGGTGGGTGGCCAGCTCACGGTGGTCCACTCTTGCAGACAGTGTACAGCCTAGACCTTGTACTATGCAGCCACAGAGAAGGCTGCTAGAACCCGGAATAAGTCTGTACCTTAGTCTGCTGGTCTCAGACCCTCTGCACCCTGGAAAGTTGTTTCCTGCTTGCCAGTCCCAGCTCCTATTTTCTACATATCTGTACCCTTCATAGCTGTGCCAGTCTCAGCCCCTTCATACTCTGGAGAGGTGTACCTGACTTGCCACCTTTAGCCCACATACCATAAAAGGTACCTCCTGTTTGCCCAGTGACTCTGGGCAACACAGGGAGCCTCTCCACCATCCAGTGTGCTGCACCCACACTTTCTCCAGTGAGGTCTAAATTCCAGCCTTGGGATGGGAGCTCCCTTCCAAATTTGTTCTTTCCTTGGTTATGTGCCTTTCAGCCTTAGGACATTCTTTAGAGTTCTTGTTACCCTTTGTATTTGCTCCCTAGTCATAGTTAATAATTCTTTATTATAAACTCTCCCTGTTCAAATTGTGGTTTTTATCTCCTGATATATCTCTACGGTTATAGGATCAACTGAATTTGAAAATTGTGGATTTGTAGTGTTCTTAATACAATGATATCTCTTTTTTTAAAATAAATTTATTTATTTTTGGCTGCATTGGGTCTTCGTTGCTGCACACAGGCTTTCTCTAGTTGTGGCGAGCAGGGGCTACTCTTTGTAGTGGTGTGCAGGCTTCTCACTGTGATGGCTTCTCTTGTTGTGGAGCACTGGGCCCTAGGCACACGGGCTTCAGTAGTTGCAGCATGCGGGCTCAGTAGTTGTGGCTCACAGGCTCTAGATCACAGGCTCAGTGGTTTTGACGCACAGGCTTAGTTGCTCCGCGGCATGTGGGATCTTCCTGGACCAGAGATCGAACCCGTATCCCCTGCGTTGGCAGGCGAATTCTTAACCACTGCGCCACCAGGGAAGTACTTATACAATGATCTCTTGAAACATACAATACCCTGGGAAGACCAAAGCATATGATGGAAAGTCAGTGAGTGAATAGTGATAAAAGTGCTGGTGGAAAAATATTTCTGTTGTAATACAGTAGAGTTTAGTCTTTGGCATTTTCTTTCATATATAACATCCAGATCATCGTTAGGTCCTGTCAGTTCTATCTGCAACATATATTTCGAATTCTTGTGACTTCTTTTCCATTTCCGTTGCTGCCAGCTTAATTCATGCAGTTATCATCTTTCAATTATATGCCAATTAAGCCTCCTAACTAATCAAACCACTTCCCTCATGCACTTCTTCAAACTGCTCTTTACATAGGAAGTTATTTAGTTTCCATAACACACTTCAAGCATTAAAAAATTTTACTGAAATTTTTATGTATCTGTATTTTGTTTGTCTTGTTAGTGTTTGTAGTTTGGTTTTTCATTTCTACAATCTGTGAAACATTGAGTCAATGTCGTTCATCATTATATCTGTAGCTCTAAGCAGAATGTTGGCATATACACTTGGATGTCAGCACATACTTGCTGAATGACTGAATGAATGGCAAGGATTAGAATTCTATTTTTTTTCAGGTGTATAACAGGATTCCATATTTGTATATATTGCAAATTGATCACCACAGTGATCTAGTTAACATCCATCGCCACACAAGTTACAGTTTTTTTCCTCATGATGAGAACTCTTAAGATCTACTTTCTTAGCAACTTTCAAATAATACGATACATTATTATTAACTATAGTCACCATGCTGTACTTTACATCCCCATGACTTATTTATTGTATAACTGGAAGTTTGCACCTCTTGACCACCTTCATCCATTTCACCCACCCCCCAACTCCCGCCTCTGGAAACCACCAATCTGTTGTCTGTATCTGTGAGTTTGGTTTTTCAGCGTTTGTTTTTTTTTTTTTTAGATTCTACATGTAAGTGAGATCATATGGTGTTTGTCTTTCTCTGTCTGATTTATTTCACTTAGCATAATGCTCTCAAGGTTCATCCATATTGTTGCAAATGGCAAGATTCTTTTTATGGCTGAATAATATGCCATTTTATATATACCACATTTCTTTATTCACTCATCTGTCAGTGGACACTGTGGTTGCTTCCATATCTTGGCAATTGTAAATAATGCTGCAGTGAACATGGGGGTGCATTTATCTTTTTGAATCAGTGTTTTAATTTCTTTCTGATAAATACCCAGAAGTGAAATTGCTGGTGCATATGGTAGTTCTATTTTTAATTTTTTGAGAAACCTCCATACTATTTTCCAAAGTGCCTGCACCAATTTACATTCCCACCAACATCACCAAAGGGTTCCCTTTTCTCCACATCTTTGACAACACTTGTTATTTCTTGCCTTTTTGATAATAGCCATTCTAGAAGGTGTGAGGTGAAATCTCACTGTGGTTTTGATTTGCATTTCCCTGATGATTAGTAATGTTGAGCACCTTTTCATGTACCTGTTGGCCATCTGTATGTCTTCTTTGGAAAATATCTATTCAGATCCTCTGCCCATTTTTCAACGGGATTGTGGGTTTTTTTGCTATTGAATTTTATGAGTTCTTTATATATTTTGGATATTAACTTTTTTCCAGATATATGATTTGCAAAGATTTAGGTTGCCTTTTCATTTTGTTTCCTGTGCTGTGCAGAAGCTTTTTAGTTTGATATAGACCCACTTGTTTATTTTTGCTTTTGTTGCCTTTGCTTTTGGTTTCAAATCTGAAAAATCATTGGAAAGACCAATGTCAAGTAGTTTACTGCATATGTTTTCTTCTAGGGGTTTTATGGTTTTAGATCTTACGCTCAAGTCTTTAATCCATTTTGAGTTAATTTTTATATTGATATATGGTGTAAGACAGTGGTCCAATTTCAGTCTTTTGCATGTGACTGTCTTTTTCCCACCACCACTACTTGAAGAGATTGTCCTTTCTCCATCGTATATTCTTGGTGCCTTTGTCATAAATTAGTTGACCTAGAAATCTATTTTTGATGAGTTCTTTAAATTGATATCTGAGTCTTCAGAATATTTTAATGCACTGAGAAACGAAATGGCATTGTCCTTATAAAATTGGTGCTTACGGAGTAATAGGATAAGATGACACATATTAGAACAATTTCTGGACAAGGCAAAATGCAATGGGTATTATTGTTTGGTGGAATCAAATTGTACAACAGTTGAGAGAAGAGGAATTCATAGGGGAGGATCAAAGAAAAGATGTTTGAAGTAGAAAATTTTTAAATAGGTAGGGAATGCCAAAAAGATAAGCAGACCAGGCAGAGAGCATGAAATAAGCAAAAAGGAGGGATGCAAAAAATTCAAGGTTTATATTAGCAATGACATGTCTTGATGGGCTAACCTAGGCTACATTAAGAATAAAACAAATAGCTTTTTAAAAAGTGAGGGAATAGTAGAAATGGGATTAATAGCAACTTTAGTAGATCTCTGTCATTATTCATGGTGTTCAGCTTTTGAAACCCTTCCTATGTGTGGGGAATCCACTGACTTGTGAAGCAAAACTCACATCCAACTATACAAGTGAAAAGTGCGAGAGAATTTTTTTCCTTGTTTCTCTTGAATGTAGGGCTCAGGTGCAGGATGTAGGGCAATCAGATGGACACATCTCAGTTTTTTAATCTGAAGTAAATGACCAGCTAGGTATGGTAAAAGGGGTCAACTAACACTTATTTTCCCAAGTTGTCCATGGGTGTTGCTCCATTAACAGCATCCGTTTTTTCAGTATTGATGCTATCAGAGCAACATCACTGGTATCTTTGATGAAAGATTTTTGCAGCATAATTTCAAATACTTTTTTTCCCAAAATGCATGACATCCAAATAGGTTCTCAAGCCCTGCCATAGATTGTTAGTTTCTCAGTATCCTCCTAAGGAAATGCATTTCAGCTAAAACCATTCAGATTTCTGCCTCTTAATGCTTGTACATAAGAACTTTGGTAAACTGGTTTAGGAGATTTTAATTTTAAACAGTTGAAAAATCTACAATAATTTGAAGTATTTTAACTGAGAATTATTCTGGAAATGTGAATTAGTTAAGATTAATCTAGAAACAATTTGTAATCATCACAGAAGCCAAAAGAGGCTTGCGGCAGTGATCCAAGAAGGAAAAAAAAAAAAAGACAATATATACAGGCATTTCACAGAAAAAGCGATACAAATTACTTATAAGCATATGAATAGATGTTCAATCTTATTCAAAAATAATAAAATGCAAATTAAAACAACAGTAAGAGAACAGATTGGCAAGTATTATAGGAATGATAACACAAGGGTTCGAAGGGTGTGGGGAAATCTCATCTTCATACATTGCTAGTTAATAAATAAATAAAAGAGTACATTGTTTCAGCTACTTTGGAGATGATTTGGAAATATATTTGCGTGCATGAATGATAATTTTTTGGACTGATACACATAAAACTGTGGTAATAGAAGGAATGGAGTATTTGTGCAAGGAGAGAACTTCAAATTTAATTTCATTATAGTTTCACTGTTTTTATTGTGAATAACAATTATTTTAACAACCAAACTGAAAAAGAAAAAAGGAAAGAGTTAAGGCCAAACATGAAGAGAAAAACAACTTGAGTAGGGAAAAAGCCTACTGAAAGAAAAGGACAAAATCAAAATATAATTCAAAGAGAAAACTTCCCTGGAAAATGATTAGATATAGGAAGTGAAGAGCAGAGATAAATGAAATGTTATTTAAGTATGTGGAGACTAGGAAATTGAGAAAAATGGGATTATCATAAACCTAATAGAAATTAGAAAAAATAATTGTTTTAATGAATAAAATGAATATAATTTAAAAAATGTGTTGAGGAGTCTTTCAGGATATTCAGCTAGATATCACAACAGATAGTTACAGATTATAGACTAGATCAGTTAAGAGATATCAAGGTTCAGAGATTTAGGAAGTACTCACAAAGGTGGGATGGCAATAACTGCAGGACTGCCAAAGAAGAGAGACCAATAAAGATAAAAAGAAGCACAACCTTGAATCTTGTAACACAACTACATTCGGGCAGTGGTAAAACAGGAAGAGTCAGTAAAGAATAAAAGAGAGTAACAGGCTCTGTGTCAAGAGAAGCAGCAGAATGGTATATGTTCATTGGACCCTAGGGATAATACAATTTTAAGAAGATAGTCAGCTGTGTGGATAGTTATAGAGATAGAGGTTCAGACTGAGAAAGGGTCACTTGAATTTGTGATTAGATGGTCAGTTTCAAGTTAAGCAGTGGTAGATACCTGACTGCAAGCATCCCAATGCACGAGACAGTGGAAACAGCAAGAAAAACAGTAGTTTCAAAACTACTTTTTTTTTTAACATCTTTATTGGCGTATGATTGCTTTACAATGGTGTGTTAGTTGAAAGGTTAGTCACAAAAGGAAAGAAAAAGATAATTCAGGGAATTAGAAGAGCTTCAACATATGTACACATCTCTTGTGAAGATATATTGTTTTGTATTCAAATGTTGGTCTTTTTTAACAATAAAGGAAGATGCAGGAAGCCAACATTCAGAAGACAGACTTTAATAGGTGGGAAATATTACTATTGTTTTTTTGTGCAATTGAATCTCGGGGTTCTGAAATGTAAAATCTAGGTATGCTTGACAGTGTGTCCTGGGTGATGCAGTTAAATGGCTTCCCCCACTTTGGGGAAAACCAAAAGTCAAGGGGTGGTAGGGTGTAGGGTCTTCCAGTGGGAGTCATTAGCAAGGAATTATTAAATCTAAAAAATCTCTGCCTTTATAATACATGAACCCTTACTTAAGCTGTGATTGTATCTTCTAGCTTGGTTTCAGTTGTGCAATAAGGAATTAACAGAAGGGTTCTGTGTTTTCTTTTTGGTTAAAACATTACAAGAGCATTACTCTACTGAGTTCTGTGTGTCAGGTATCTACCAGAGATTAACCGTATATAGCTCTCTTGCCTCCAATTGCCTTGCCCAGCAGTATTTAATACCTCATATAACCCTAAAAGGGAGAAGAATTTGAGGAACAATGGTTGGGACTCTGAAGCACCTAGATTTGATTTCATTTATGTTGTTGGCTGGTACATTATAAGATAATAGAAAATCTGAGAAGTTTTATGAGTATAGGGAGATCTAATATGTTTATTAAAATCCCTAAAAAGTCACTAGTAAAAAATTGGAATGTATATGCTGAATATAAGATGACAGTTTTCATTTTTTTAGTCGAAATGATATTTTTCTGTAATTTTTATCTCCAAATGGGTAGGAGAATATTTTTAACCATTTTGAAGACATCAAGAGGTAGTTACCTCATGACCAGAATTGCAGTATATGAGGGTAGCTACTAAAAAATTTGGCACTCAGATTTATTGAGAGTGCATTGACATGTTCCTAATTCAATAAGATACCACCTACAGAGTTGACAGATTTGGTCAGCTTCATCCAAAACTGGGCAGTTCCTTGAAGGAAAAAGTAATCTATCGGATCAGTTACTTGTAGTACAATCAATCAAAAAACTGGCTATATGCCTGAAATTTTAAATTTTTAATGTTTTCTTTTGGCATTATGCAGGCATAACCACTTTCAATAGCATTTAATACTTATTCGAGATAACAATTTTACTGTTAATTTTACAGTTAATTTTACACTTTATACTTCTTCATCCACTCTCTCCTCACAAAATACAATATCAAATCACATAAGAAGAAGAAGCATTTCATTTTTTTAAAGCATTTCATTTCTAACCAATACGATGACTCTGTATATATGGAAGAGCTATTTAAAATGCCATCTTTATGAATATTCAACTAAATTCAGATTAAGCTTTACCATTAGGACAAGTGAAGCAGAATGCTGACTCTACCATGAAAACACTTTTTAAAAACTACTTTTTTGGGAATGCCATATGTAAAGAGTGAATGTTAACAAGCAGTTGGGCAAAAGTGATATACTTTTTATATCTCTATATTATTCCTGTGTAGTCCTTAAAATGACTGCAGAGAGAAAGCTCTGAATGCTAATTTAGCAGAGACAGGAATACACATTTATATCTATGTCACTTAAAAAGTACATCTTTTTTCCCCTTACAGTGACACATTATAATGATGTCAAGGTCCTGAAAAAAGAGCATGACATTAACAAGATGGAAGGCTAACTTAATGGAAGTTCCATTGATAAAATGCCATCGTCACAAAGCTAGTAATTATTCTTTGGCTATTATACTGTTACCAAAGAAGAAATATATCAGATGCCTGCTCATCTAGGCGTAACTCTAAAAGATTCTGAGGCACTGTAAATTGTATATCACTAAACCGTAGAACATTAAAAGCAACTAACTTATTCATTAATTATTATATCTTACTGACTAGAGTCAAGAATTATGACAGACAATTTAATCGTTAAAAACCTCACGCATAGTTACTTGAAAGTGTTGTTTTCTTTTAAAATAAAACACATCCCTAGGTAAAAAGTCAAAGATTCTGCTTCTCATGCACACATTAATAACCATATAGCATTGGATTGTGAAGTTCTTAGTAATCAAATTATGTTTGTGTTTTATTGTAAGTTTCTAGATCCTCATAAGAAGCTTAATGTTATTATGCAGCAAAAAAGTGTTAGGGCTCATCATAATAGCAGATAAATTAGCTTTAATATGACTGTGGTTCAATTAGAGTTGAAATTAAAACTTTAAAATATGTGATTTGAGTTTTTTTTTTTTTTTTTTTTTTTGCAGTACGCGGGCCTCTCACTGCTGTGGCCTCTCCCGTTTCAGAGCACAGGCTCCGGACACGCAGGCTCAGTGGCCATGGCTCACGGGCCTAGCCGCTCTGCGGCATGTGGGATCTTCCCGGACCGGGGCACGAACCCGTGTCCCCTGCATCGGCAGGCGGACTCTCAACCACTGCGCCACCAGGGAAGCCCTGATTTGGGTATTTTTATCTTCATCATATGCATTACCATTATGCAGGTTCTTGTAAACCATCTTTTTGCTGCTCTCTTTTCCGTGGTCACTGAGTTACTAAAGTTAGCTTTTGTGCTGTCACCTACCCTGAGACTTTTCTGTGATTATTACATGCAGTCACGGAGAACACTTACAACTGACTGTGCACTTGTAGAAGCATAGAAACAGAGATTTGCTCAATGCGGTAAAATTTCTTTATGTACCTCATGCCCCTCTCCCTACCCGCATTTAAAATTCACCACTGAGTATCAAACAGTAGGTTACATACAAGAATTTCTAATCATGCACCATAACAAATCATTCCCCCAAGGAAAGGAGCAAAAAAGGCATCAGAATGATCAAATTTACTTAAATCTCTAAACCAAGGATCTCTTCCGTATACACTTTACTCACATTGCTAGTATTCATTCATCCCACAATTATTGATCAACCCCCTATCATACACAGCACGATGTGAAAGGCACAGATACAACTTGTCTTCAATTATTTCTCTGATAAGTAGACTTTGAGTCAAGGGTTTGAGAGAAAGAATATGGCCAAAGCAAGACAGAGAAGGAAGAGAGTCAAGCAAAGCTGTAATTTTAGGTGAAGTCCCAGCCTCAGCCTGTTCCCACGTGTAGGGGCTCTGGAGTGGTTGGTCACCTCTCAGATGAAGGAACTAGGATCTCCTCCCTTGCTCCCTCAATGTTACCAGGAGGATTAGTCAGTCACTGCCTTCTGGCCTGGCTGCATCAACAGAAAATAAACTCCCAGGCACTTGTTGCCTCTAGCTGGGCTTGGCAGCTTCAAGCACCCTGACCATCTTCTGAAGGTCACAGCAACACATAAAGGTGCTGGGAATGGGTGCACAGGCTCTCAGGGATCTGGGGGGAGTCACCATGGTGTCAGCTGCACAATTCTAACAAGAAACAGTATTTGTACTAAAATGACTTGATAGTGGGTTTGAATTTAAGAAGCAAGCCAAAAATAAAAAGTTCCATTCTTTGGTGTTTAGAACTGCTGCTGATAGACAAGAACTAATATAAATTGATCACACAAAAGGCAAGCCTATACCCAGTGTTTTACAAATGGATGCTATCTGGCCTATAGCAAACTCAGTTTCGTAGTTGCTAACGCTTGTCCTCAACATCACCCAAATATATTTTCTTTTTTTCTTATTTCTCCATAAATGTATATGGAAAAGAGCCATTTTGGAACTGTACATGCAAAACCCATATGGCTAAAGGCTGCTAAATGCCTGGAAGATTATCCTGAGAAGTTCTGTAGTTAGTTTTATATTCACTGCACTCAGTGCTAGTTTGATAATTGTAAAATTAAGGAAGAGTAAGTGGAAAGAGATAAAAGGTATTGTAACTACCCCTTAATTAGTATGTTTTAAATGAATCTGAATCTTTGCAATTAGATACCACGTTATTTCAGTTATTTTGTGGGAAATAGATGACAAAAGAAAAAACATTCTCCAGTACTGAGGCATTTCTGTGTGTGTGAAAGCTGTTCAAATAGAAGTTTTATCCAACTGGCTAAGCACCCATCTGCTGGGCAGATGATAATAATTCCGATTAGGTGCAACCACAGCAGATATCCATTGCAAGACGTCAAATTATTCATTAGTCTCTATGTGTTGGCTTCTGTCCTGATTACGTTAAAAATACTGCGGTGTAAAAGACTCCTTAATAAAAGCCCAACATTATTTGTCCTCATGCCAAATAATTCTATTAAGACAGTAAAGTCTTTAAAGAAACGTCTTTCAGGAATTGATACAAGGACATTTACTTTTCTCTTTACATATGGAAAGAGAGAAGAGGCTAAGAGTGACCTTACCAGATGCAAAAACATGCCCTCATTTTCAGAATCATGAGGTAAATTCATTTACCCTATGGAAGTTTCTTATATAGGCTTAAAGTACCACTTGAACTCAGGTTTCGTCGCTATTTATGTACGTGTTTATAGCTATTAGAAAGCGAAAGTTGGCCGGTTCCCTAGCTGCAGCCGCCGTCTCCGTCGCCTGTGCAGGTGCAACGCGGCCGCCTTCCGCCAGCTCGCTCTGGGGAAGGAGAGCGCGCGCCACCGCCGGCGTCCTAGCCCCAGCCTTTCCGCGAGCCCTGAATCCCAGCCGCGCCCGGGGCGGCGAGATCTTGTACCCCACGGAGAAGGTGAGCTGTCTGCGTAAGTTCTGGCCTAAAGCATGCTTCCACTACGAGACCTGCAAGATGACACTCCGCATGAAGAACTACAAGGGCTATGAGAAGAAGCCCCGGTGCAATGCACACTACCCCACGGAGTCCTTCACCACGGCGGCGACAGCCCGGAAAAACAACAGAGTGAGCTCCAGAGTCAGGTGCGCTGCTCTGTGCTCCCCCCGCCGCGGCATCCTGCCCAGGCTCACTCCCCATTTACTTAAAGCCTCCTTGAAGCAGAGGGAGAGGGTCCCAGGGCTACAGAACTGGAAGCACAGATCCGGGATGAGGAAGGGAAAGATGCTGCCACCTCCAAGTCCCTTCTCTTGCCTGTTGGGGGCTGTGCTGACCCTTGCCTGGCTTTATTCATCTCTGGGCTTTCTTGTCACCCTTCTGGGTCTCCCCCTCCCATCTTCACCCCGAGTCCACTGACTCAGGCCCCACGGTTGACATCTTTGCATCCTTGTGCCCTGCCGGAGAGGGAGGGGCCTGCAGGCATACTTAGCATCAAGTCCTCACT
Source organism: Tursiops truncatus (assembly GCF_011762595.2). Taxonomy (NCBI): domain Eukaryota; kingdom Metazoa; phylum Chordata; class Mammalia; order Artiodactyla; family Delphinidae; genus Tursiops; species Tursiops truncatus. The sequence continues at coordinate 123,033,108 of NC_047038.1, forward strand.
GCTTGTGAGTTGACTTGGGAATATTTACGCCAAATCAGAGGCTTGAGCCCCTGTCTGACCAGCCCCTTTCCCTCCTTGGCCAGAGCCAACGTGAAGACAGGTGGAGTGTCTTATATCGGGCAATTTGGGGGATGAGGGAGGCAGTGAGGGAACAATTGTGGGAGCCTTGGGACAGGCGCTGGTCCATTTTGTTTCCTCTTGATCTCAAAGCACAATGTGGATTCTGGGACCAAAGGTCAGAGACACATCCTGTTGGAGAACCTGCGGTTGGCAGGGTAGTGAGAGTGTGGGCGGAGGACCTGGGGGAACAAGAAGTAGCCTGTTTTCACTCAGCTTAATTGTCCTTCCAAAACAAGGCAAGCCAGCTGCTGGAATCCTGCTGCCAGCCCTCTGCTCCTCCCATCCCAAAAATAGGGGACCTTTTCTGACACACTCCCAGAGAAAGGAGGGACTGTCACAGTGGTGCTGAGGGACCCAGGGGCTGCTGGCAGTCCTTATTCCTTTCCAGGACCGTCCATCCCTAGAAGAGCACAGAAGCTGAGGGCTGGGCTGAGTCCCTGGTCTTTTCTTACAGTTCACAGAGGTGTTTTAGTCAGTCTAATCCCAGCAAAGAAGATGCAGCAAAGCTAGAATGTGAATATAACTTTAGTGGACCAATAATAAAATGCAAGAAGCCCAATGGTGAGAAAACTGAATTCTCTCAATATTGCTTCCTGTTTTCTTCCTCATATCCCTCCAGGGAAAATTACTATATTGCTTAATTTCTGCCTCCTTCCCCTCACATATGCACTTTTGGGCCTTTTTTTTTCAATAGCTGGAAAAAAAATACCACCCCACAGACCTGTATTTTAAAAGAAACAGAAATGACCATGTGAAATGTACCTCTGTCCAAACATTTCATGTGTGTGTGTGTGTGTGTGTGTGTGTGTGTGTGTGTGTGTGTGTGAAGCTGTCCGCTCATCTTTTTACATGGGGTGTTGTCTTTCCTTGGTCTGTTTTGGTCCCCTCCCTCGTGGGCTTGTGCTTGGGATCAAATCTTTCTAGCCTGTTATGATTTTGAACATTTGACTTGGACCACAAGTGAATCTTTCTCCTGGTGACAAAAAAAAAAAAGTTTTCTTACAAAGATGAGTGGCAAGACAAAGTATTCGTTACATCCTAGCTGTGTATTAAAAAAGCTGGATTGACTTGATCCCTCTGGCAATCCTCATCATTAATATAGTGAATGATGATGTCTGGGAAAAGTTACCTACAGTCAACCTCTAATGCTTATTTCATTTCAGAGCCAGTAAACTCCATTTTCATGTTTAGCTCACCTGGACAGCAGAATAAAAATCACAGCTTGTTAATGGTGCTATATCATCCATAAACTAAAATTTAAACAGTTGTTTAAGAGAAAATGTGCAGGCCTCCACCCCACCCAATTTGCCTAAGTGTGTGAAAGTGGAGTGACTAATAAAGAGAGCAATTAGACATACAACCTGAACAATGCCATTAGGCTTATTATAGAGTTATTTTGCCACGTTCCTCATTTACATAAAAACAGATCTAAAAACATCATCACCAAATAATATGAGTGATTATATGCAAATTATAGGGTAGGCAGTAACTGGGCTTACCTCATACTGGGATAGTACAGAAAGCAAGCAAACTAGACCTGGAGGTGAGAGTTCTCCAAGCAGCTCTCGAGCTTAGCAGAAAGCAAATGAACTCACCCTCTCAAAGTTACAAATACTTAATTCTTTTATGCAGAACTTCTCTGTAAATACACTTTGCAGAATACCACAGCAGGAAAGTGATTGAGTTTCAGATGTTTTATTCCTTCAGAGATGATATAATTTTTAGGAACATTAAGGTGGTGTAAATAACCTGTCCTTATGTTTATTGATTTATTCCCTTTTAAAACAATTGTTCTGTGCCAGTCATTCTATGTAATTATCACTCAGTCTGTAGTTATGTGTATTTTTCCTCTAAAAAGTAGACATCATCTGAATGAAATAAGTGGCTGAGGCAATATAAAAGAAAGGATATTATTGATAAAGACTTTAAGGTAAATGTATGGGCCACCATGTATTTTTTAATGTATACCAGAATTTTTAATAATTACCAGAATAATTTTGGTAATGGAGCCATTAAAAATTATAGATATTTAAACAGTTTAGACCTACAAAATGACAGTTTCCTATGAGTCAATATAAGTCTTATTTGACATGCTCTCTAGTCAACATGAAGGTAACAAAACTTCCCAGACTTGCTGTTTCTAGGTTTCTTAGTTTTCTAAAATGTTTAGAATATAAACTTAGTGATAGTAATTACCATTATCGTTATTAATATTACCAATGGTTTCCAGAGTGCTTTACTATGCTAGACACTGACCAAGAGCTTTAAATGAATTGTCTGATTTTACTCATAAAACATCCATGTTAAGAGATTAAATATAAATGGGACAGACCATACGATCAGACCACATGTGCACATACTCTGACCCACCAATGCTGCAGCAACCAGCCCAGGAGGCCAAACAACAACTTCTGTAGCAACTGGCTCAGAACCATAAGGACTTGGTAAGTAACTGCCAGTCTCCCTAGATTCTGCCCTGCTTCCAGTTCAGGACCTGTCAGAGAAGGTCAAATAATCTCCCCAAACCAATCACATAATACGCCCTGCTTCTAATTAGTCCCCTCCAGCCTCCCCATGCCAAAGCTTCCCATCAGCGTCTCTGAAGCCTTCTTTTTTTTTTTTCACTATAAAGCTTTCCCAGCTGGTTCAGCTGCTCCTATGCAGGACAAATTGAAGAAGGGAGGGACTTCTAGAGCAGGGAGACCCCTTTGGAGGCTATTATAATAATACAGAAGAGAGATGATGAACGCCAAACATAGTAGGGTGATACAGAAGGAAATGATGGTATATAAAGAGAAAGTAAAAGCTGACCCTCAGTTTAGAGCCTAGATAATTTGAAGAATAATGACGTTACTTACAGGATTTAGAGAGACATAAAAAGGAGTCACTTTTTCTGGGAAAATAATAACTTTTTAAAAAGCATAGTGACCATTGAAGTTTCAGCAGTGACCCACTTGAGCTGCAGTGTCCTATAGGCAGTAGGGGGCATGGAGAGAGTGGAAGAGAGACCAGAGTTGAAGTTAAAAATTATAGTTGATTGTTAAAATTTTTTGATTAGGATGACTGATTTCTGCTGAAGAGTAAAGAGCTGAGGGTAATAGACTAAATCCTTAGTGCTCACACAAATGGGAAGCAAAAAAGGAGTCAGTTAAATGACGCAGAGATGATGCAGTCAGGTGTGTGTGTGTATGTGTGGTCTGTGCAGAAATATAGGGCCCCACTTGGCATGGTGTCACCAGCCTAGGGCTACAAAATTGATCTCACGATGCCACAGTCCAAGAGAACAATGACGGACACAACACATCCCAGGTTCCTTTGCCCAGGAATCCCAAACATCTCCAGCCACTGACCCTAATAAAGTCATGGGCCCCAGGTTCTTTCTCCTTTGCCTACACTCTGCTTTGACCCCTCCATGTGGCACCTTGAGGCTTGTGGTGTACTTCTCTAGGACCTGTGAGTAATAATCTTTTTCATTTCAATTTCTCTTGTGGTCTGTTGAACCCTGGCTCACCATGGGGCATCCTGTGCTCCACTTAACAAATGTTAATTTAACAAAGTCATAACACCTGTATAAAACCAAGATTGGTAAAGCTAACTTTTCTTTTTCGATAGGAAAAATAAAAAACTAACCTGTAGACAAACAGGATTGGAAAATATGACTGTAATTACAGATCTAGGTTCAATGTGAGGAAAAAGCCAAGGCCAAACAAAACAGAACAAAATGGGGCTTCCCTGGTGGCTCAGTGGTTGAGAGTCCGCTTGCCGATGCAGGGACACGGGTTCATGCCCCTGTCCGGGAAGATCCCACATGCCGTGGAGCGGCTGGGCCCGTGAGCCATGGCCGCTGAGCCTGCGTGTCCGGAGCCTGTGCTCCGCAACGGGAGACGCCACAACAGAGAGAGGCCCGCGTACCGCAAAAAAAAAAGTAGAGCCCAAGCAGAGGTCATGTCTCAATTGCCTCACCTTATATTCATCACCCAGCACAAGGTCAGCACTGAAACAAAAGTCCTTAGAATTCTTTTTCGTTTCCAACAATATTATAAATTTCTGTAACAGTATGAAGAAGTAATGATGATCACATTGTTAAAACTCCTGCAGTTGGCTTAGGGCTATTAGAGACACAAACATTTAAAAATCCATTGCAGAAATAATACACAAAGATTCCCTGCATCTGTTTACTGAAGTGTACCTTGAACTTTGATAATGTGTCTGTCTTGAGGATATTATTCACAATGTCATAGATGTCCTCAAAATGCTTTCACTCCATGGGAGAAATTGTGCTCATATCTTATCAGCAAAAAAAACCCAAACAGTTATTTATGTAAAAAACTAAGAATGTTACATTGACTATGTTTCTTGCTGTCCTTTGACATTTTGGAAATTTAAAGCCGAATTGTTTTGTTATTTGATAGCACATGAGATATCTTAATGATATTAATTTCAGTGTGTTTATCTTTCCTTTATTATTATAATACATTATTCTTCGATTATTTTTAGCCTTCCAATTATATATATTTTTGAGCTTCAATTTCTTCAAATTCTTTCCAAAATAAGCTGAAAATAAATTAGCAAATCACAGAGTTTTACCAATAAGATATAATCACCTATTCCTTTCATCCTTTTAGCACATAAACAATGAGTGATTTTTCCTTCAAAGACATACAATATTTATTGGTATAAATAGTTGAGGATAATATGTAATTCTGAACTGTGAGTCTAATTTATAAATTTTCCCATCTTAAATTACCAAGAAGTACAGTGATAACTCCAACTCCACTGCTCACTGTTCTATCTAAATGCTTCTCTTTCTGCCCCATTCCAACTCCACTCTCACCATAAATCTCATTCTCTAAGTGCATTTCCAGATTGAGTGTTCTCATGTCCAAGCCTTAGATGACCTTATTTATCATAATCTTATCCCACAGCATCTCTGCTAACAAATATAGGTCTGTCCAGTTGTCAATGATGTAGAGTCATTATCTTCCTCAAGCATCTATCAAGTGCCATATCTGTTTCAGCGCAAACTGCTTTAAAATAACAATGTCAGAAGGGACTCGTGGAAAGTTAAGAAGAAAATAAAGATCTTTAAGTTTATTATAATTGGTTGAAGTTTGTGCAGGTGATATTCCAAGAACAGTCACCAGGATCTGGAAGAGTTGTAGGGAGTTCAAGTTAACTAATTTTATGCCTCAGAGCACTCAGTAAAAAAGAAAAGGAAAAGAAGGAGTTAGAGGGGGAATCATCTACTTAACTAAGCTTGTATCAAATACTACCCTGCTGGCCATGCTGTCCATTTCTGGAGGTTTGATGTGGTTAATAAATTCACAAGTCAATTCTGACTTCTGGAAACCAAAGCATTCCTCAAATGATCTAATCAAGTCTTACTGATTTTTCTTTCCTTCAAAGAGAGTTTTACAGTAAATTAGGGGTTGGTGGTATGGGAGGAGGATAGATTAAACTGCAGAATTGGGGGAGGGCTGAGAGATGTAGAGAGAGAAATCTGTAATCATCAAATAAATTTGTAAAAATATTCAATCAGAATTATGATGTTAATAATGATATTCATACCTTGGCCTCACATAATTAGCTTTAAAGATAAAGCTCTGATTTAATAGCATTAGTCATTTCCTTTCTTCTGAAGTTGCGGGAATCAGCTACAAATTTAAATTTTTTAAAAAAAGTGAATAGTAAAAGTGGTCTTTTTTCTGAATATAGCATTTTATACTGTCCATTAAAGATATAAGATTAACTATAAAGAAATGACACTGGCACAGGCAATGAAAAGATAAAGAGGAGTCCTATTAACAGATTGCAATTATTTTAAACTTTTTCATGAAGATTTCACATGTTGACAAAGCAGTAATTATTGAAGCTGTGTGTACAAGGTGAAGTGCATGTGGAGTGGACCAGTTAGAAAGAAATTACAGGTGTGCACGTTATCAGGCCTTGAATTGTGTATCAGGCAGGTCATGGTGCTACATGCATATGTTTCCAAAGCACAGCTGCCTCTCATTTGGATGCTGAACCGGATGCCTCTGTCTCCTGGTTTGCTTTGTCCCTTGCAATGTAACATTAATTCTGTTCTTCACTATATTAAGTAGGATTTGTATAAAGTCATAAAAACAAAATGAAATTTCAGTTTTCTTTTATATAAACAAGATGCCCACTGGCTTCAATTTCTTTTTACCTTAAATCAGCTCAGTTGTTGAATTTTTAAGGTATAGCATAACATCAAAGCTAAAATGATTGCAAGAGAATCTATAAACATTCTAACAGCATTTTAACTGAGGTGTCCATTAAATTCTAACCAACTCATTTCTTACTTTACTTTTTTACCTCTACAGAGTCAATAGAGTGTAGAGCTTAAGAGCTCAGTCTCTGGAGCAGGACGGTTTGGATTTAAATCCCAGCTCCAACACTTACTAGTTGAGTGAACTGAGGTAAACTATACACCTCACTTTCCTCCTCTGTAAAAAATAAGGATAAAAAGAGTAGCGTATTATGGTATCCCTATTATTATAGGGATCTTGTAAAGATCTCTAAACACTTGGAAAGATGCCTAGCTAATAAGCTACACTATTTAAATATTTACTGTTGTTATTGCTTTCTGCCAAGATTCATATGTATTTTGAATAAAAACAGTGATCAGACTTCTCACAATCAATCTATAGCATCATATTTAAGAATAAAAATTACTCTGGACCTCTCTGAATTAAAGGAAACACAACTGAAATATAGTAGGGAGAGAAGCTTTAATTTCTTGAGAAAACCTCAATAGTGCATTAAGTATACCAGTCTTTATATAACTGAGTAAATAAACTAGATAATATAGAAAATCAAAAGAAAGCATGCTTTAATAAATATAAAGCTGTTATTTTTATCATAATATGCTACTCATTATTTTAATTAGCTATGAGGGTTTAAGATTTTAAATGACTTGAGTTCAGATTATATATTTAGTATTATTTTTCATAAAAAGCCATGTCATATGTCCCGGGAATTCATTTATCTAATTATGATTTGTTTAATATGGTCATAATGAGATGGCACTGTATTTCCCACTTTAAGTTATTTTTTACATATGATCTATGATAGTATGTAGCCAACATTTTGTTTTTAATATATTGAGAAATCTCACACATGATTGTAAAAATAGTCCATTAAATTATATTTAATATTTTACAGAAGTAGGTATTTGAGAATATCAATTATTTATCAAGAGTATTCCAATTCTCAAATAATGTGTAATAAATCACCCAAATATAGCAGTATCACACAAAAATACATTCTGTGAGTCAGGAGTTCAGCAAAGACTCAGTGGGTTGGCTTATCTCTGCTCTACAATGTTTGGGACCTTAGCTGCAAACTGAAACATCTGGGGATGTCTGGTGTCTCAGATAACTGGAGATCTGTGTCATCTGGAGGCTTTTTCACTAACATGTCTGATGCCTGTGCTGCCGTAACATGGAGGTGGGCTCAGATGAGACTGTTGACTGTAATACCTCCCCCTTCCTCCATGCGACTGAGGTTTTTCAAAGCAGCTGGGGGAATTCTGAGAGGAAGCATCCCCAAAAGGAAAAATGAGGATTCCAAAAGACTGAAGCAGGACTGCAAGACTTCCTCTTACCTAGCCTTGGAAAGCATGCTGCATCACTTTTTTCACCACTTTCTACTGCTATAACTGAGTTAGGAAAGCCATACCAGATGCAAGGGGAAGGTGATTTGAGTTTACCACTTGATGGGGGAGTGGCAGAGTCACATGGCAAAAGGACCTGTGTGATTGTTGATATTGGTACAGCCACTTTTGGACAAACTGATCCTGCTACTGGGATCATGTGACTTATAGGATTATTAGGTCAGTTTTAGGTTAAGCAATGTATACAGAAATTTAAAGTGCATACACAAAAATAACAAGCTTAATAAATTTAAAAAAAAACAATTTACTCCTTACCTACAAGTAGAAAACATTTTCAGAAGGCTTCTCTTTTTTTAAAAAAAATATTTATTAATTTATTTTTGGCTGCTTTGGGTCTTAGTTGCCACACGCCGGATATTTCATTGTGGCACGTGGGCTCTTCATTGCAGCATGTGGGTTTCTCTCTAGTTGTGGCATGTGGGCTTAGTTGCCCCGTGGCTTGTGGGATCTTAGTTACCCAACCAGGGATCGAACCCACGTCCCCTGCATTAGAAGATGGATTCTTAACCATTGGACCACCAGGGAAGTCCCCAGAAGGCTTCTCTTAAGAACTCAAAGTTATAAAACTTAAGGTTCATTCATGACTTCTTATAAGTAAATGATATCTCTAAAACAGAAGCCTCTGTAAAAATATTTTAAGTGTGGTAAAAGCTGCTAAAACTATGAATTAAGCTAGCTTTTATAAACCATTTTGATGTGCAAAAAATGTTATCATGTATGAATTATGATTAGTTCCAAATCACTTCTATTTAAATGAGCATGATAGCATCAGTGATCTCTGGAAACTTAAATTATGTTGGAGGGGTAGATTTATAAACAGATAAATATAATATAGAACCAGGCATTTTAAAATATGTTATCTGAGTACTTTGAAAAGAAGGAAAAAATGAAAATTAGCAGAAAACTGTGACAAAAATGCATATATTAATAGCTATAAGAGTCTTCAGTATTTTTTATTAGCCTGTCAGTTATATATAAATGTACATTTATGTAGGATATGTACTTATACTTCATTATCACAGAAAAAATGGATGATATTGGGTAAAAATTAAAGATTTTTTCTTCTTTAGAAAGACTAATACTGAATATCAATTTTGTATGAGATTTGAATCATTTTAAATAGTAATGAAGAAAACAATGAAAAAACTATTTAGAAACAGTTTTTGAGCATCTACTTACTAGTTGCTGAGGATATAAAGATGAATGATGTCTCCTATTTATATGACAGAAATGAAGTGATTTGCTTCATTTATCAGAGATTAAGAACAAAATCTAAATGAGCATTGGGCCCAACTCCTTCTCCACTTTTGTTTTCTCAGAAGAAAAATGAAAGGTACACATTTTAATCCATAACTGCAGCTAATAGCCAAAGGTTCCTGAAAGAAGGAAAATAACTGTGCAGGAGAAATATTTTCCTTTTTCTCTTTTGAAGTTCATTTTTCCATGTTTCTGAAGTACACATATTCCTGAGATAATTTCCAAACAGCCATGTTCTGGATATCAACATTTTAGCAACAATGTCTACAATCTCAATCAAATGTTGATATCTCCACTATTGATCCATTTTTGTTATTTTTCTATCCTATGGCATAATAAAATCGTGTATTCAAGAGAGATTCTGGGGAAAAAAACAAATAAAACCTCAAACCAACTTTGTTATAATTCTTCCCAATGAAGGCACTCTAAGAGCAATGGCATATTTTTCTTAATTGTTTTTTATGTAATCCATTTATAATCATTAATCTGCTCTGGTTATATTTCACAGGATTTTCTTTTAAAAGTAGCAAATGGATCTTGGTGTCTAAAATGGGTGTTAATGATGGACTGATACAATGGAATACTGGAAAGGACTCTCCCAGTGCTATCTCATTAACCAGATGACCTCCAGACATTGTCAGTGCAACCCAGCCGAGGTGATTGATCACCAGAGAACAGAGGTTAGTAACTCTCCCCCAGGTATTAATGTATAGCATCTTCACTTACCCTCCTCTCAGGCTTTTCCAGTAAAAGATTGATTTATTATGCAGCTTCAATGGGGATTTGTCAAACTCTTAATCAAGGAATCCTATATTGCCACAAGTAAATCAATGACACTTTCTGGTACCTGAAAACATTACTCTGTGTGCAGGTACTGTTTGGTAACAGCAAAATATGTTCAGATATCAGTGAAGCAGAGATGGCCCAATGGAAGGCAAAAACAACACATCCATTCTTTGACAGATGCTATTTGTAAAGTAAAATGTTTTTCTGTTGTTTCCTGGAAAAATCAACACAGTTCAAAACTCTGGGACTTGGTAAAAGGAAGCACAGAAGGCAGAGGTGAAATGAGTAAGGAAGAAACATACTTTAAAGACTGAATGTTTGAGATATATATATAAAGAAAATGATAGGGAAAGAAATCTTAAAGCCTGACTGTTGACTACCTGTCCTATTTAAATGTCCCCAGGGATCTAGCCAGTAGCAGGTGCTTTGTTGATTTCATGACATATATTATGATGGGAATTCAATAATCAATGGTGTGTCTTATGATAATGACTAGAATTATTATTATTTGCCAAACCATATACCAAACAATGTAGACTTAAATGAATGTAAACAGTGCAAACTAAAGACACTAAAGTCTCCTAACCAAACAAAACATATAAACAACAAACCAAAATTTCTTCTTTCTGCTCTTTATGTCTAGGAATACATTCCTTACCTCTGAAAATAATTTTTTTTAAATAAGCAAACTATGTTCTCTGGTATGTTTTTTTTGTTTGTTTGGTTTTTTGCGGTATGCGGGCCTCTCACTGTTGTGGCCTCTCCCGTTGTGGAGCACAGGCTCCGGACGCGCAGGCTCAGCGGCCATGGCTCGCTGGACCCAGCCGCTCCACAGCATGCGGAATCCTCCCAGACCGGGGCAGGAACCCGTGTCCCCCCGCATTGGCAGGTGGACTTTCAACCACTGCGCCACCAGGGAAGCCCTCTGGTATGTTTTGAATTGTACTCTTCTTCAAAAGAAGATATGTTGAAGTCCTAACCCACGATAACTCAAAATGTGTCCTTATCTGGAAATATAGTCTTTGCAGATTTAATCAAGCTAAGATAGGGCAATTAAGGTGGATCCTAATCCACTATGACTCATGTCCTTATGAAAAAGGGAAATTTAAACAGACCCACACAGAGAGAAGATGGTGTAAAGATGGCCATGTGATAGCAGAAGCAAAGACTGGATGGATATAACTACAAGCCCAGGAATGCCAAGGACTGTCAGCCAGTATCAGAAGTTAGGAAGTAAGGAAAGATTCTGTCCTGAGTTTCAGAGGGAGCTAAGCTCTGCCAGCACCTTGAGTTCAGACTTCTAGCCTCCAGCACTGTGAGACACTAAATTTTTGTTGTTTTAAGCCATCCAGTTTGTGGTACATACAGTTTGTTATGACAGCCCAAGCAACTAATACCCTCTCTATGCACAGACCAGTCATTGTCCCAGTAAGGGAGACAGTTGCCATCTGGACTGACTAGACCCATGCAAGAATCAGCTCACAAGGATGAAGAAATAGGAGACTCAGTGCACAGAACTTAGAAGTTTCATGCCCTGGGCAAGGCTATCAGCGTGTGGAAAACAAATGGTTGAAACAAAGACCATAACTTCCCTTATCAGAAGAGAATAGTCCCACCTCAGTGATGATGGGCATCTCTGAGGAGTGATAGAGATGACTTCCTCTTTAGATATGACAGTTTTAAATATAGCATTAAAATCTAGTAATTATTGGAATTGTTTGTTATCTTTAGAAAACAAAACCAAATTTGATGTGATTGCTACAAGTGTTTCTGATACCCAGCCCCATAGGCAATGAGGATGGCTTCTTCACAAAGCCAGCAGTCAAATTATTCAAAATCCTATGAGCTTTGTAAGTCACTAGGGACCACATCAATTGACATGTGTTTAATACAATGTGTTTACCAGTAATTCATTTGTTTGAAGAAATCAAATATGACAACAAAGCAGGGGAAAGCTCACTTGCACTGTAAACTGGTATCCTCACTGCCAAGCTTGTCCTTATTTTATAACTAAGACCTATGCTTTAAGGGCAAAACACTACATCCTAAGTAGAAAGTACTACTTTCATTGCGAGGAGCATTTCATTGTAATGTGTTCCTTTAAAGAAGTCTACTATCTCAGAAAAATAATTTGGCTTTGAAGAACTGCAAGGACGTTTGGGAATTACTTAAAGGTTTTCTTTCCTTAAATGTCTTATAAATATATGTGATGATAAGACTTCTTGTTGAAATAGTATATGTTAATCAAAATCTCCAACATGAATATAGGCTATATATGGAGAGTAATCAGTATTAGCATTTAATAGCTCCTAATGAGTCTCTCACAATTGCTAAACTTTGTATTATCAAAATCACTACATAGGGCTTCCCTGGTGGCGCAGTGGTTGAGAGTCCGCCTGCCAATGCAGGGGACACGGGTTCGTGCCCCGGTCCGGGAAGATCCCACATGCCACGGAGCGGCTGGGCCCGTGAGCCATGGCTGCTGAGCCTGCGCATCCCGAGCCTGCGCATCCCGAGCCTGCGCGTCCCGAGCCTGTGCTCCGCAACGGGAGAGAACAGGAGAGGCCACAACAGTGAGAGGCCCGCGTACCGCAAAAAAAAAAAAGAAAACTTCATATCTAAATAACCTTTTACTTAAAATTTACAAGTCTTTTTGCATCCAAATAGTTTGAGCCACTGATTTGTATACAATGCTGTGAATATTTAGAGATCCATCAGAACCAGAAATCCATCATAAGAGATTTTTGTCATGATGAAAACTGAAAGTATCGTATTAATATGAGATGTATTTCTTGGAAAACTATAGCCTACTATGGGGGAAAACAAATCTGTATTTTATAATGACTTACTCCAAACTTATTGAAAATAAACATTACTCTTATCACAACAATAAACATTTTGGAGATCAATCATTTTAAAGAAATTCTTCCTTAAAGTGGATTTCAGTGGCTCTCATTTAAAGTGAGCCACACAGTGCACTTAAATTAACCACCTAAATTATAGTTACACAAAGCAAGAAAGGAATAATATGGACTTAGACTTTTCACAAAAAAAGTGAAAAGCTTTTGGATGCATGAGAGAATATACTAGAAGAAACTTCCTCTCAAAGTTAGAGCCCCTAAAATGACCTTATTGATTTGCCTTGGGACAATCTCCTTCCAATGCAAGGCTTCACTTCACTGAATGGATGTTCTTTGAAGTCAGTTAAACTTGGGCATGGCACTCCCAAGACGGCAGCACTTTTATAGCCGAAGGCAACAACTATTTGACAGGGTGACATGGAACTCAGACTCCTGATGCGAAGCACTATTTTCAACCTTCAAGTGCGTGGGAAATATAAAGTAAGGGTATTTATTTGATATTTAAAATTGAGCTGTTTCAGGGCTTTGGAGGATAAATATACAAATTCAACTGAGCTTTCCTTAACTTCTATTCAGTTCAGACCTAAAGAGCTTCCCTCTGTTTCCAGCTGCCAGCCCTCTCATGAATGCTTGGCCATGTCCACAAGAGTGAATATGTGAGAGATTTGAGAACAAATGAAAGAAATTTCAACAATCACAGATACTGGAAATGCCTAAATGTGGGTCACTGGGGTCCAGTTATCAAGGTGAGAAACTTCTGTTTAGTTCATTTATTGAAGAAAATCTTTGAGTGGTACCCAGTTATTCCCATTTGGCACTTTTGTCAATCAGGAGATGAGATTGAACTACTAATTCAGAATAGCCTTTGTCATGGCATGGTTGTTATTTTATTAATGTATCATTATTAATATATAAGCAAATTTATTCTAGGAAAGAGAAAATGTTTTTAAACATTCATCCAGATTCACTATATGTAATTCACAATCAAATAAGCAATTAAAGATTAAAAAGTATAAACTTAGTTTGTATGTATTGACTTAGTGTAAATTAGTTGAATAAAATATAAAGGACCAAAGGCATTCTTTTAATATGTCTATTGCTCTAAATTTCAAAGGAAATAGAAAAATACTTTTGTTTCCATTTATTTATGAAAAATAGTAGTTAGCTATTTCCTGTGGATACTACCTTCCCATTTACCTCATGAAATGAATAATATAGATAACAAATTTTATATTCACCTTGGCAAATGGTGTAACTTTGCTCATACTGTGTTGCTCTTCCTGTAGGTAATGCTACCTGACATCCTATACTAAAATGAGGTTTAAAAGCAAATTTTAAAAATAATTACCTGGGAATGAGAAATCTTAAAACTCTATTAGAGAATAATCCATTAACACATTTACATATATTGTTATGGGAATAGTTAATTTATCTTCCTGTTCATATCAGATACTAAAATACAGTAAAATCCTTAGGAACCTTCAAATGCATAAACTATAATATTTCATTTTTTTAACATCTTTATTGAGGTATAATTGCTTTACAATGGTGTGTTAGTTTCTGCTGTATAACAAAGTGAATCAGCTGCACATATACATATATCCCCATATCTCTTCCCTCTTGTGTCTCCCTCCCACACTCCCTATCCCACCCCTCTAGGTGGACACAAAGCACCAAGCTGATCTCCCTGTGCTATGCGGCTGCTTCCCACTAGCTATCTATTTTACATTTAGTAGTGTATATATGTCCATGCCACTCTCTCACTTCGTCTCAGTTTACCCTTCCCCCTCCCCATGTCCTCAAGTCCATTCTCTGCACCTGTGTCTTTATTCCTGCCCTGCCCCTAGGTTCTTCAGAACCTTTTTTTTTTTATTTTTTAGATTCCATATATATGTGTTAGCATACGGTATTTATTTTTCTCTTTCTGACTTACTTCACTCTGTATGACAGACTCTAGGTCCATCCACCTCACTACAAATAAGTCAATTTAGTTTCTTTTTATGGCTGAGTAATATTAGGAAATAGCTTAGGAACTCAAAGATTTCTGCTAATTTGTGATCCCGTGTTTATTGTTATTACCATTTTTTTCACCATTGAAAAATGTGAACTATTCATCTAACCAAAGTCATTTTAGCAGATTTCCTGTTAAAATCTGTTAAAAGTGAGGAGTTGTGCTTCACCTAATTGAGGGCAGAGTATCTATATAATTTATTTGGAATTCTTCTGCACAGGTTTGTATATTCTCCCCTATTTATTTATTTGTATCTGCATAAGTTCATGTATATTTGTTTTATACATTGGGATATAATCCAACATTACTTCATTCTCAATTCTTTAGTGAGTGTATGCCTCTGGACTTTGAACCTGACACATGTGTTTCTCAGTTTTTTTCTCCCTTCTTTGGTGAGAGAGGTTATTTGGATTGGGCTAGAATTGAGTATTTCCTTTCTCCCACTTGCAAGGCTAGAGCTGACTAGAGTTGGATACTTCCTTTCCCTGGGTCAGTTAGGCTCTGACAATACTGCACTAGGTTAGCCTCTGGTGAACTTGTTTTTCCTAAGGATAGGCACTGTGAGAGTCCTCTGGCATATTTCAAAATTGTTCCTTTTCCACTCCTCCTGTAGGAAGCCCAAAGGGATATTTCTCCACTATTTACTGTGAGAACCTGGCCGAGCTCTAGAGGTAAATCTCACAAAGTTGCAGTGACTCTCCAGTGGCTGGATTCACCCTGGAGTTTTTAACTCTTAGAGTTGTCCACATTGAGCTTCCGGCAATTTGTCAATTATAGTTCAGGTTTTCCTACTCCAGCATTGGTTCCCCTGGAGATTTCCACTCATGAATCCCTGCTCAGGTAAACCATGACTCTCTGTATTCACCTGTCTCTCTCTTGTTGGGGACACAGCCTCTCTTAGGAATCCAAGAAGAGTTGTTGATATTTCAGTCTGCTCAGCTTTTTACTTGTTGTTAAGATAAAGTGATGACTTGCAGCTTCCTTACATGTGGAACTGGAAACTGGTCATGTCCTTCACTTTGAAGTGTAATTCTATGTTGAATTTACAATTCTCGGTTGGTTGTGTTTTTTTTCTTTCAACACCTTAAACATTTCACTCCATTTTCTCCTTGCTTGCATGTTTTCCAATACAAAGGTTTCTGTAATACTTTTCCTTATTCCTATATAGGTAAGGTCTCTATACCACCCCTCCCCCCACTTCCCTGGCTTCTTTCAAGATTTTCTACTTTTCTTTGGTTTTCCACAATTTGAATATGATATGTCCAGATGTCGTTTTTTGGTATTTATTCTGAGCTTCCTTGACCTGTGGTTTGGTATCTGTCATTACTTTTGGAAATTTCTCACTTATTATTACATCAGATAATTATTTTCTATCTTCTCTTTCTTCTCCATCTGGTCTTCTAATTATGTGTATGTTACAGATTTTCAAAATTCTCCCACAGTTCTTGAATGCTCAGCTTTGATTTTTAATTATTTTTTTCCCTTTGCATTTCAGTTTTCACAGTTTCTATTGACTTTTCATCAGCTCACTGATTTTTTTCCTCAGCTGTGCCTTCTCTACTAATGAGCCCATTAAAGGCATTATCCATTTCTAGTACAGTGTTTTTGATTTATAGAATTTTCTCTTGAACACTTCCATCTTTCTACTTACATTATCCATGTATTATTGCATGTTGTCTATTTTTTCCATTAAAGCCTTTAACTTATTAATCATTGTTTTAAATTGCCTACCTTCTAATTCCATCACCTGTGACATACCTGAGTCTAATTCTGATGACTACTTTATCTCTTCAGACTGTTTTATCTTGTTTTGCAACATGTCTTGTAATATTTTTATTGAAAACTGGACCTGTATTCACTAATAGCAAATGAGGTAAATAGGGTTTTATTGTGAGTATTTATGTTAATCTGGCTGGGAGTCGGGCTGTGTTTAATGTTTGCCTTAACTAGGTTCCAGACACTTTGTATTTGTATTCCTTTAGTGTTCTGATTTTGACTCTTCTCTTGACCTTGGGTTTAAGTACTTCTTATGGAGAGCCTGTTTCTTGTAACTGTTGCAGGTAAAACCCACTGCTGTCATACTGGAGCCCTGTTGATATAGAAGTAATGTGTAGAGGATAGGAAGCCTTCTAATATCTTAAGGTTCTCTTTAAGTCTCAGTCTTTAAATAATGGGCTTGTGTCTCCGGTTTGTAACTTTCACAAGCTTTTCTCCAGTGGTTATATTATTTTTTCACCCTTTAGGTGAGACAGGACGTCAGAGAGATCTGGAGGGGGTAGAATGCCTTTACCCCAGCTAGGATAAGTCTCTGACGAAGTCTGTTCCCCTAGAGAACAGAAATGGGTTGTGGAGAACTTTCTAGGAATATTTTGCAATGATTACTCTCCCCTTCTTACTGTCAGAGCCATGAGGGGATCTTTTTTTGGATAGTCACCATGAGAACCTGGTGGTATTTCTGGAGGTAAAAACCCATGGAAGTTTTGAGGTCCTTCTAAGACTACAGACCCCAGGAATTTCACATTCTCACACTAGTCTACATGCAGCAAATTTAAGTATTTGCTAAGTGTATTTTTGGAATAGTTATACATATTGATGGTTTTTATTTTCCTCTACTTATCAAAAATTATTTGTCTTCGTTTCTTTGTTTAAATTTATAAATAAAATTCAAACCTTGAATAAAGACACAAGTATATTTAGATTTGACTCTTTTCATTTATAGTCAGAGCATATAGCATATTATGCTTTGTGGTTTTCTTAACTGTAATTATACATTAAAATATCTGGCATATTTTTCATCTAATATCATAGCTTCAGAACTAGGAGAGGCTAATAAAATTATAATTATCTCTATTGCTATACCTTGTAGATTACCAAAAAGATTGGTCTATAAATATTGTGATTAGGCTTTTTTATTATGATGCATATACTGGTATAGAAGAAGTGATATGGAAAAAATAACTTTTTTCACTGCATAAACCAAGATAATTGATAATCAATACTTAAAAGTCTTTACGGCTGTTTTGCAACTTCTTATCAGTCAGTTCCTATTACTAAATGTTTATAAAATGAGTTGGCTTCTACATTTTATCTATATTCACCTCTACATTTAAAAATTTTAATGATCTTTGTCAGTTGTAAAGTTGAATTCAATTGAATAAATGCTGTAAAAAGTGGACTTTCTTCTTCTTTCCTCTGTACTTAATGGTTTGATGGATGGGTATATCAAAATACTAAGCCTTATTGAAGTACAAATAATTAAACACTTAAGTTATTATTTTTCGATGAGTATATAAGTAATTATTTTACTGGCCTTTAAACTCTTAGCAGAATCAAAATTTTCCAAAATAAAAATGGGCAACTGGTGGGAGAATTAGCCTTGGGGCTAGGATGGCCTACTCTGGTCTGTAGGCACCACAGCTTCCTTTAATTGGTCCACAAATGAAACCCTTCTCCTCTAGATCATGCACTTCTTCACAGCAGGGTCTGAGCTTCCTGCCTCTTGCTGATCTCCCACAGTTCTGATTACAGAGGTGGTGATATAGATTCTTTGAGGCATAGATTTATCCATGATGATCATATAAATGAAACATTTACTTCTTTTCAGTGAGTGTGTTTTCTCAAACAGCTATATGGTATATAATTGGCATACAACGTGTATTTAAAGTATACAATTTGATAAGTTCTGACATTTGCATATACCTGTAAAGCAGTCAACACAGTCAAGATAGCAAATATTCATCTCCAACCAAATTTTCCTGTGCCCCTTTATAATTCCTCATTCTGTCCTTTCCCTGCTGTCTCATCTCCCAAGCAACAACTCATTTGCTTTCTGTCTCTAGAGATTAGTTTCCATTTTGTAGAATTTTGTGTATATGGAATCATACACTGTATACTGTTTGTTGCTGAGCTTCTTTTACTGGCATCATTCAGTGAAATTCATCCATGTTTTTAGATGTATTAGTAGTTCATTCTTCCTATTTCTAAGTAAGAATGCAAGGTGTAGATACATATAATTTGATTATCTAGATGGACTTTGGGTTGTTTTCAGTTTGAGAATATTACAAATAAATCTACTGTGAACACCCATGTAAAATTCTTTTTATGAAAATAAGCTTTCATTTCTCTTTGATAAATACTCAGTGAAATAACTGAGCATGTGATAGGTGTATGTTTAACTTTGTAAGAAACTGCAAAACTATTTTCAAAAGTGGAATATTTTACATACAAACCAGCAGTTTATTAGAGTTCCAGTTGCTTCAAATATTTGCAACACTTGATATAGTCAACCTTTTTAATTTTACACATTCTAATATGTGTGAGGCAGTAGCTGTGATTTCATTTTACATTTCTCTAATGACTAATGATGCTGAGAACTGTTTCCATGTACTTATTTGCCATCTATGAATCTTTTTGAAAAAGTGTCTATTTAAATTGATTGCCAAATTTTTCAGTGGGTTGTTTGTTGTTTTATTATTGAATTTTGAAAGTTCTTTATATATTCTATATTCTGAATGTTCTTTATCAGACATATGATTTGCAAACATTTTCTATAGTCTTGTTTTTTCATTCTCTTAAAGTATTAACCTTTTAATTATAAATTTCTGGCCAGAAGATTTTTTAACATTTTATAACTAAAAAGCCTATAATATCAATTTAACAATAAACTATTTATTATATAGGAATAATAACAATGCTTCTCTCTATTGTAACTTACATTATTCATCACTTATGCTAATGGTTCTAGTATCCAAATATCCCAAATCCCCCTACAGGTAAATGCTTCTTCTTAAATAAACATGTGAAATATAATCTTCATCAAATGCTCTTTGAAACATATCAGATTAAATATTTATTGAATGAGTTTTCTGGAAGAGATGCTGCCAGTTCCTAGTGTGCTTCCTTGAATGATTCAAAGTGTTTCATTTCCAGCCCAACACCAATGCCAACAAAATATTGAAATGAAATTTAGGAAAAAATTATTTACCATTGTTTATAATCAAACACACCATCTAGATGACTTTTTGATAAAGAGGAAATTAATATTATAATGTATTATTTGGGGATGGTGGTGTGATGAACTGGGTGATTGGGATTGACATGTATACACTGATGTATATAAAATTGATGACTTATAAGAACCTGCTGTATAAAAAATAAATAAAATTCAAAAATTAAAAGAATTTATTATTATTCATAATTCCTAAGTGGGTAGTAATTGTTAATCCACCTTCAGGGAGACATGAAAAGGTAACAATACATATATATATTATTTAAACTTATATTTATTTATTTATCAACAGTTACAGTGCTTAAGCATCATGTTGATTCTCCTTTCTCTTGTGGGGAAGGTGGGCTTTCATAAAGTCACAAGATTTAATCAATGTGTTCTTTTTCACTAAATATTTTAAACCTATGTCTACTATGTGTCAAGAGATAGTTCATTTCTAGAAAGCCTCTATTTCTAAAATGGTAAAAACTGAATAGAGATAGTTCAGATTCTGCCTTTTTTGCTGAATGCGTTGATGGTGAATAGTGGTGCTACAGGTATTTAAAATGTTATTTCCTGGCCTTTTGAAATAAAAACAATGACATTTAGAATGCAGCCAAATAGCATTAATCTGACTTCTCTGCCTCCGAGTTATATTGGAAATTTATCTCAAGCAGGGTTTCATAGTTAAGGTGACATAACCCAAAATGTCACTCTGTAGAGAGCCAGTGACCCTGTTCTTACAGAATAAAAGCCTAAACAATGTAAGTGGTTATATTTCAAATTACACCATGTTGTACCCTAAAGAACTCTCAGAATGGAATCCAAAGTATAAGATTCCTAAGCAGGATTCATGCGTCTAAGGTCTTTAATTTATTTTCAAGGTTCATTTAAATATGGCATTATCACTAATTTCATATATTTTTTGACAAATAACTATTGATAATCTACTATATTCCAGACACTGTTTTAGTTAATTAACAGTAAAATATCACTGTTTACATAGAGCTTAGAGTCTATTAAGAGTAGTAAGAAATAAAATAAATGAGCAAATTGTTAGAAGTAAGTACAAAAATGGAGAGAAAGAAACAGGAAAGAGTTGCAGAATGGTGGAGTGAGAGATGGTTTAAAATTTTCAATACAGGGTCAGGGAAGACCTGATTAAGAAAATGACATTCTGGGAGAGGACCCTCAAGATGGCAGAGGAGTAAGATGCAGAGATCACCTTCCTCCCCACAAATACATCAGAAATACACCTACATGTGGAACAACTCCTACAGAACACCAACTGAATGCTGGCAGAAGACCTCAGACCTCCCAAAAGGCAAGAAACTTCCCACGTACCTGGGTAGGGCAAAAGAAAAAAGAAAAAACAGAGACAAAAGAATAGAGATGGGACCTGCACCTCTGGGAGGGAGCTGTGAAGGAGGAAAAGTTTCCACACACTAGGAAGCCCCTTCACTAGTGGAGATGGGGAGTGGGTGGGGGGGAAGCTTTGGAGCCACAGAGGAGAGCGAAGCAACAGCAGTGCAGAGGGCAAAGCAGAGAGATTCCCCCACAGAGTATCAGTGCCGACCAGCCCTCACCAGCCCAAGAGGCTTGTCTGCTCACCCGCCAGGGTGGGTGGGTGCTGGGAGCTGAGGCTCAGGCTTCGGAGGTCGGGTCCCAGGGAGAGGACTGGGGTTGGCTGTGTGAACACAGCCTGAAGGGGGCTAGTGCCCCAGAGCTAGCCGGGAAGGAGGCGGGGAAAAAGTCTGGAACTGCCAAAGAGGAAAGAGACCATTGTGTCATAGTGTGCGAGGAGAGGAGATTCAGAGCACCACCTAAACGAGCTCCAGAGATGGGTGTAAGCCGCAGCTATCAGCTTGGATACCAGAGACGGGCATGAACTGCTAAGGCTGCTGCTACAGCCACCAAGAAGCCTGTGTGCAAGCACAGGTCACTATCCACAACTCCCTTCCCGGGAACCTGTGCAGCCGGCCACTGCCAGGGTCCCATGATCCCGGGACAACTTCCCCGGGAGAACACCTGGCGCACCTCAGGTTGTTGCAATGTCATACTGGCCTCTGCTGCCGCAGGCTTGCCCTGCATTCCATACCCCTCCATTCCCCCAGCCTGAGTGAGCCAGAGCCCCCTAATCAGCTGCTCCTTTAACCCCGTCCTGTCTGGGCAGGGAACAGATGCCCTCAGGTGACCTACACGCAGAGGCGGGGCCAAATCCAAAGCTGAGCCCCTGGGATCTGTGAGAACAAAGAAGAGAAAGGGAAATCTCTCCCAGCAGCCTCAGCATCAGCAGATTAAATCTCCACAATCAACATGATGTACCCTGCATCTGTGGAACACCTGAATAGACAAAGAATCATCCCAAAATTCAGGCAAAATTTGGGAGCAGCTGTAGACTTGGCATTTGCTTTCTGCATCTAATTTGTTTCTGGTTTTATGTTTAACTTAGTTTAGTATTTAGAGCTTATTATCATTGGTAGATTTATTGATTTGGTTGCTCTCTTCATTTTTTTCATATATATCTGTTTTTTCCTTTTTCTTTTTATGAGTGTGTATGTGTATGCATCTTTGTGTGATTTTCTCTGTATAGCTTTGTCTTTACCATTTGTCCTAGGGTTCTGTCTGGTTTTTTTCATTTTTTTTTTTTTAGTATAGTTTATACTATTTATTATCATTGGTGGATTTGTTTACTGGTTTGGTTGCTCGCTTCTTTCGTTTTTCTATTTTTTTAAGTTTTATTTTTTATTACCTTTCTATTTTTTAATTTTTCATAATTTAAAAGTTTTTTATTTTATTTTAATAACTTCATTTTATTTTTTTTCTCCCTTTTCTTCTGAGCAGTGTGGCTGAAGGGTCTTTGTGCTCTGGCCAGGTGTCAACCCTGAGCCTCTTAGGTGGGAGAGCCTAGTTCAGGATACTGGACCACCAGAGACCGGCCGGACCCACGTAATATCAAACAATGAAAGCTCTCCCCGAGATCTCCATCTCAATGCTAAGACCCAGCTCCACTCAACGAACAGCAAGCTACAGTGCAGGACACCCCATACCAAACAACTAGTAAGACAGGAACACAATCCCACCTATTAGCAGAGAGGATGCCTAAAATCATAATAAGCTCACACACAACCAAAAACACACCACCGGACGTGGTCATGCTCACCAGAAAGACAAGATCCAGCCTCATCCATCAGAACACAGGCACCAGCCCCCTCCACCAGGAAGCCTACACAACCAACTGAAACAACGAGAGCCACTGGGGGCAGACACCGAACCGAAAACAACGGGAACTACAAGACTGCAGCCTGTGAAAAGGAGACCCCAAACACAGTAAGTTAAGCAAAATGAGAAGATAAAGAAATACACACAGCAGATGAAGGAGCAAGATAAAAACCCACCAGACCAAACAAATGAAGAGGAAATAGGCAGTCTACCTGAAAAAGAATTCAAAGTAATGATACTAAAGATGATCCAAAATCTTGGAAATTGAATGGAGAAAATACAAGAAATGTTTAACAAGGACCTAGAAGAAATACAGAGCAAACAAACAATGATGAACAACACAATAAATCAAATTAAAAATTCTCTAGAAGGAAACAAAAACAGAATAACTGAGGCAGAAGAAAGGATAAGTGACCTGGAAGATAAAATAGTGGAAATAACTACCACAGAGCAGAATAAAGAAAAATGAATGAAAAGAATTGAGGAGACTCTCAGAGACCTCTGGGGCAACATTAAATGCACCAATATTTGGATTAGAGGGGTCCAAGAAGAAGAGAAAAAAAGGGACTGAGAAAATATTTGAAGAGGTTAAATAGTTGAAAACTTCCCTAGGATGGGAAAGGAAATAATCAAGTCCAGGGAGTGTAGAGAGTCCCATACAGGATAAATCCAAGAAGAAACACGCCAAGACACCTATTATTCAAACTATCAAAAATTAAATACAAAGAAAAAATATCAAAAGCAGAAAGGGAAAAGTAACAAATAACATGCAAGGGAATCCCCATAAGGTTAACAGCTGATTTCTCAGCAGAAACTGTGCGATTCAGAAGGGTGTGGCAGGACATATTTAAAGTGATGAAAGAGAAAAGCCTACAACCAAGATTACTCTACCCAGCAAGGATCTCATTCAGATTCAACGGAGAAACTAAAACCTTTACAAACAAGCAAAAGCTAAGAGAATTCAGCAACACCAAACCAGTTTTACAACAAGTACTAAAGGAACTTCTCTAGGTGGGAAAAAGAAGAGAAGGAAAAGACCTACAATAACAAACACAAAACAATTAAGATCATGGTAATAGGAACATACATATTAAAAACTACCTTAAATGTAAATGGATAAAATGCTCCAACCAAAAGACATACACTGGCAGAATGGATACAACAATAAGACCTGTATATATATGCTGTCTACAACACACCCACTTCAGACCTAGGGACACATGCAGATGGAAATTGAGGGGATGGAAAAATATATTCCATGCAAATGCAAATCAAAAGGAAGCTGGAGTAGCAATTCTCATATCAGACAAAATAGACTTTAAAATAAAGACTATTAGAAGAGACAAAGAAGGGCACTATATAATGATCAAGGGATCAATCCATGAAGAAGATATAACACTTGTAAATGTTTATGCACAATACATAAGGCAAATGCTAACAGCCATAAAATGGAAAATCAACAATAACACAATAATAGTAGGGCATTTTAACACCCCACTTTCACCAATAGACAGATCATCCAAAGGAAAATAAATAAGGTAACACAAGCTTTAAACCATACATTCAACAAGATGGAATTAATTGATATTTATATGACATTCCATCCAAAAAAAAACAGAATACACTTTCTTCTCAAGTGCTCATGGAACATTCTCCAGGATAGATCATATCCTGGGTCACACATCAAGCCTTGGTAAATTTATGAAAATTGAAATCTTATCAAGTATCTTTTCTGACCAAAACACTGCGAGACTAGATATAAATTACAGGAAAAAATCTGCAAAAAATACAAACACATGAAGGCTAACCAATACACTACTAAATAACAAAGAGATCACTGAAGAAAACAAAGAGGAAATCAAAAAATACCTAGAAACAAATGACAATGAATACACGACAACCCAAAACCTATGGGATGCAGCCAAAGCTGTTGTAAGAGGGAAGTTTAGAACAATACAATCCTACCTCAAAAAACAAAAAAATCTCAAATAAACAAGCTAACTTTGTACCTAAAGGAATTAGAGAAAGAAGAACAAAAAACCCCCAGAAAGTGGAAGAAAAGAAATCATAAAGGTCAGATCAGAAATAATTGGAAAAGAAATGAAGAAAACAATAGCAAAATCAATAAAACTAAAAGCTGGTTCTTTGAGAAGGAAAACACAATTGATAAATCATTAGCCAGACTCATCAAGAAAAACAGGGAGAAGACTCAAATCAATAGAATTAAAAATGAAAACAGAGAAGTAACAACTGACATTGCAGAAATGCAAAGGATCATGAGAAATTACTACAAGCAACTATATGCCAATAACTTGGACAACCTGGAAGAAATGGACAAATTCTTAGAAAAGCACAACCTTCCAAGACTGAACCAGGAAGAAATAGAAAATATAAACAGACCAATCACAAGCACTGAAATTGGAAATGTTATTAAAATTCTTCCAAGAAACAAAAGCCCATGACCAGATGGCTTCACAGGCAAATTCTATCAAATATTCAGAGACGAGCTAATACCTATTGTTCTCAAACTCTTCCAAAATATAGCAGAGGGAGGAACACTCCCAAACGCATTCTAAGAAGCCACCATCACCCTGATACCAAAACCAGACCATGATGTCACAAAAAAAGAAAACTACAGGCCAATATCGTTGAACATAGATGCAAAAATCCTCAAAAAAAAAATACTAGCAAACAGTCCAACAGCACATTAAAAGGATCATACATCATGATCAAGTGGGGTTTATCCCAGGAATGCAAGGATTCTTCAATATACGCAAATCAATCAATGTGATACACCATATTAACATACTGAAGGAGTGAAACCATATGATCATCTCAATAGATGCAGAAAAAGCTTTTGACAAAATTCAACACCCATTTATGATAAAACTCCCTCAGAAAGTAAGCATAGAGGGAACTTTCCTCAATATAATAAAGGCCATATATGACAAATCCACAGCCAACTTCATTCACAACGGTGAAAAACTAAAACCATTTCCACTAAGATCAAGAATAAGACAAGGTTGCCCACTCTCACCACTATTATTCAACATAGTTTTGGAATTTTTAGCTACAGGAATCAGAAGAAAAAAGAAATTAAAGGAATCCAAATCAGAAAAGAAGAAGTAAAACTGTCACTGTTTGCAGATGACATGATACTATACATAGAGAATCTTAAAGATGCTACCAGAAAACTACTAGAAGTATTCAATGAATCTGGTAAGTTGCAGGATACAAAATTAATGCACAGAAATCTCTTGCATTCCTATACACTAATGATGAAAAATCAGAAGGAGAAATTAAGGAAACACTCCCATTTACCACTGCAACAAAAAGAGTATAACACATAGGAATAAACCTACCTAAGGAGACAAAAGACCTGTATGCAGAAAACTATAAGACACTGATGAAAGAAATTAAAGATGATACAAACAGATGGAAAGATACACCATATTCTTGGATTGGAAGAATCAACATTGTGAAAATGACTGTGCTACCAAAAGCAACCTACAGATTCAATGCAATCGCTATCAAACTACCAATGGAATTTTTCACAGAAGTAGAACAAAAAATTTCACAATTTTTATGGAAACACAAAGATGCCAAATAGCCAAAGCAAACTTGAGAAAGAAAATGGAGCTGGAGGAATCAGGCTCCTGACTTCAGAGTATATTACAAAGCTACAGTAATCAAGATAGTATGGTACTGGCACAAAACCAGAAACATAAATCAATGGAACAGGATAGAAAGCCCAGAGATAAACCCACACACATATGGTCACCTCATGTTTGATAAAGGAGGCAAGAATATACAATGGATAAAAGACCACCTTTTCAATAAGTGGTGCTGGGAAAACTGGACATCTACATGTAAAAGAACAAAATTAGAACACTCCTAACACCATACACAGAAGTAAACTCAAAATGGGTTAAATACCCAAATGTAAGGGCAGACTCTATAAAACTCTTAGAGGAAAGCATAGGCAGAACCCTCTATGATATAAATCACAGCAAGATCCTTTTTGTCCCACCTCCTAGAGAAATGGAAATAAAAACAAATGGGACCTAATGAAACTTAAAAGCTTTTGTACCACAAAGGAAACCACAAACAAGATGAAAAGACAACCCTCAGAATGGGAGAAAATATTTACAAACAAAGCAACTGAAATAGGATTAATCTCCAAAATATACAAGCAGCTCATGCAGCTCAATATCAAAAAAAACTAACAACCCAATCCAAAAATGGGCAGAAGACCTAAATAGACATTTCTCCAAAGAAGATATACAGACTGACAACAAACACATGAAAGGATGTTCAACATCACTAACAATTAGAGAAATGCAAATCAAAACCACAATGAGGTATCACCTCACACCAGTCAGAATGCCATCATCAAAAAATCTACAAACAATAAATGCTGGAAAGGGTGTGGAGAAAAGGGAACCCTCATGCACTGTTGGTAGGCATGTAAATTGTTACAGCCACTATGGAGAACAGTATGGAGGTTCCTTAAAAAACTAAAAATAGAACTTCCCTACAACCCATCAATCCCACTACTGGGCATATACCCTGAGAAAACCATAATTCAGAAAGAGTCACGTACCACAATGTTCATTGCAGCTCTATTCACAATAGCCAGGACATGGAAACAACCTAACTGTCCACCAACAAATGAATGGATAAGGAAGATGTGGCACATATATACAATGGAATAGTACTCAGCCATAAAAAGAAACAAAACTGAGTTATTTGTAGTGAGGTGGATGGACCTAGAGACTGTCATACAGAGTGAAGTAAGTCAGAAAGAGAAAAACAAATACCATATGGTAACACATATATATGGAATCTGAATTTAAAAAATGGTTCTGAAGAACCTAGGGGCAGGACAGGAATAAAGATGCAGACGTAGAGAATGGATTGAGGACAAGGGGGAAGGGTAAGCTGGGACGAAGTGAGAGAGTAGCATTGACATATATACACTACCAAATATAAGATCGATAGCTAGTGGGAAGCAGCCACATAGCACAGGGAGCTCAGCTCCGTGCTTTGTGACCACCTAGAGAAGTGGGATAGGGAGGGTGGGAAGGAGAGTCAACAGGGAGGGGATATGTGGATATATGTACACATATAGCTGATTCACTTTGTTATACAGCAGAAAGTAACACACCATTGTAAAGCACTATACTCCAATAAAGATGTTAAAAAAAAAAAGTAAATGACCTCCTGTATTATTTACAAAAACACTTGTATAATACTGTCTTCCAGGCTAACTGCTTTTTGAATATTAATGCACTTAAATCTCATGACAACTCTTGAGGAGGAGGTACTGTTATTAACCCCATAGTATAGAAAATGAAAGGGAAGGACAGAAAGGTTAACAACTTGCCCAAGATTCATAAAGCTGGAAAGGGGCAGAAGGGGACTTAACACAGGTAGCCGGGCGCTGGGCTCCAGGCTCGTTGCCTTTAACTCACTCAGCCTGTCTTCTCACGTCACAAAGACATGTAAGGAGCAGGAGAGCAAGCCATGTAGGTATTTGAAGGAAATGTATTTTAGACATAGGTAAGAAATAAAGGCCTAACTTGTTTGTAAAACCGTCTGGAGTCCAGTGTGGCTGGTGTAGAATGCAGACAAAGGAAGGGTAACAGGAGTGAGGTCTGAGAGGTAGTGAGGCACTAGATCACGTAAACATTTTACTTTTACTCTGAGGGAAATAGAGAAACAGGAGAGATCTGAGCAGAAAGGACATGTTTAGTCTATTTTAATCACTGTGGTTACTCTGTTGAGAACAGACCATAGACAGTAGGAAAACAGGACCACTAGTGGGGAAACCAGTCTGAAGATTTGCAGTAATGGTGATGAGAGATTATCATTCCTTGGATGAGGTAAAAAGTGTTGGAGATTATGTAATAACCGGATTCTGATATATTTTTAGTCTGGCCAATAGAATTTCTTGGTGGTTAGTTATGGGATGTAAAAATAGACAGAAAACCAGCATGATATCAAGGATATTGACCTGAATAACCAGAAGGATAAAGTTGCCATTAATTGAAAAGGCAAGGCTGTAGTAGAAGAAGATTAGATTATGGATAGAGACAGCTTTGTACCTGTTCAATTTGATGCCTATTTGACATCTAAGTGGAGATGTCAGTTTGGCAATTGGATTTATGTGTCTGGAGTTCAGAGAAGAGATCTACGCTGGAGATATAAATTTGGTGTGATCCAAGTACAATTAGTACCTAAAGGCATGAGGCTAGATAGACGAAATAAAGCAGTAACTGGGGAGAGGGAAAAGAAAGGGTTCCAGGGCTAAGCTAGATCAACAGTTGAGCATTTTTTCATTTGCTAGATAATAAATGTAATGTGTCACATATGAAAAGGTAAAAAAACAATCAGAGAGCAGAAGCTAAACTGTGTTTATAATACTTTGATATTAACACATATAGAAAATGCTGATATATATATGTATATATATAACATAACACAGAAGACTACAAGTTTAAAATGCATTTGAACTTCGCCTCAGTACAGGTTTAAATTTTCTCAGAACTCTGGATTCTCAAAATTAATAACACGGCAACATTCCATTTCATGTAACTTCTATAAATGTTCCTCCTTTGAAGATCACTTGGATTAACTTTGATTGACAAGAGCTGTCTGATATAGATACAAGTAAGTTATAAATGGGCCAATAAGATGTTTGTTACATTTATCATTAAGAAGAAGGAAGGAAAGAAGGGGGAGGGAGGCAGGGAGGAAGGAAGGAAGGGGAGAGGAAGGAAATGAAGGGAGAGAGGGAAGGAGAGAAAAAGAGAGAAAGAAGGAAGGACAGCAAAACTGATGGATGAAAGCAGCCAAACTTGCCAGGTCTGTATTCAGAATTTGAATGGCTAGTTTTACAGGGAGCACCTGGATTCCCTAATCACCACCCCCCACCAATCAAGTGAGTAATAATCACAGCAAAAACACACTTTCAGAGCTTCTGATATTGCAAAATAGCTAACTATCTTTGGTATTTAATTGACCCGTGGAATTAAGCCTTTGTTAGAGTTGATTTTGCAAAGGAATTTGGCTTCTGAAGCCCATGAAAAGCAGATGGATTCTGGGAAGGAATTAAGTGTCTGCTGGTAGGCGGGTGACGGGGTTGTTTCATCAATAAAATGTGAACAGCAGGAGGATGTTAATGAATAGACACCCCAGAACTTGCATACCAAATTTATTTCATGAAAAAAAAACTTGAATATGATAACAAGCAGAGGTATTTTAGAAAAGGAAATGCCAAAATAGGGGGAAAATTCATTACTTAGAACTGTAAGGTTTTTAAAAAATCAGTTTCTGCTACTTTCAATATAGCATCCCATTTTTTCCAACTTGTGGTCTAAAGACAAACAAAATGTAAGTAATATTAATTAATATCATGTATTCCATAGTTAGAATATTGATCCCAACATTTGGGAATTTGTGATAACTGGTTATTTATTTTATTTAGATAACATACTTTCTTCTCAATTTACTTCTCAATTTACTTCTCAATTGACAAATCTTAAAAAACTTAAACTAATTTTGTTTATGTCACAAAAGTAACTCATACATACTTGCAAAAAGTTAAAACTACAGATAAGCCAAAAAAGAACAGTAAAATATATCATAATCCCACCATCCAAAGGTTATCACTGTTAACTCACTCTCCTCTCAGACCTTTTCTATCGAATAAAATACTGGCTTACATGCATCACCTAAAATTAATTTCTGGAGAATGCTTCAAGTATCTGGACACAACAAAGTATGGCAAGCAAGATGGGAGTAAAAACCAGTGCAATGATACAAATGAAGGGTCTTTATTCCTTTCAACATTCTATTTGTTTGTAGTCCACTGAGGTGAAGGCATGTCAGGGCAGCAAGGATACTGCAAAAGTAACTCTTCTGGCATGCCTCAACATTTAACTTTATAATTTTGCATTTACAGTTAGTGAGGTAAAGGCATTTTCTGCACATTCTGCAGTCCTCTGGG
Source organism: Tursiops truncatus (assembly GCF_011762595.2). Taxonomy (NCBI): domain Eukaryota; kingdom Metazoa; phylum Chordata; class Mammalia; order Artiodactyla; family Delphinidae; genus Tursiops; species Tursiops truncatus. Next base: position 123,064,059 of record NC_047038.1, read on the forward strand.
GTCTCCAGCTGGTAGGCTGCTCTGCTTCTCCCCGCAAGATAATCAGCCTTGCAAATGCACTCCTGTAAGGTATGGTGCGCTGCCATATGTGGCCATCCGGCTCGTGATCGCCATGCAGCCCCTGACATCCTAATGCAGGAAGTAGGAGCTTCCCTGGATGAGTGACATTCAATTATCCAAGAAAGAAATTCTTAAAGGACCACATGATACAAAGATAAATCACCTTGGCTGACAGCTTCATTACAAAACTGACACATGGAGAAGAGAGGTAGCCCGCTGGCCTAAAGGTATCTTCTCAGCCACTCCCTAAGCAATAGTGATGTCTGGCGAAAGGAGAGCCTTAGCCAGATGATTTGGGCAAGACCGAGGAATCACATCATGAGAGGATTAGATTTTCCCCACAACATCAAGGACTGTGTTTCTGACGTCAACTATTTGATAAATCACCCCTGAGAAGTTCCTGACAAATAAATATAATAGTATTTATTATGATATGGTCCCTGACTAGGTTATCCAAAGCTACTCCCTCCTCCTAGCACCCCAACTCCCTACCATTAATCTAGGATGATCTCAGTCTCTCATTTACTTCTACACTTTACCAGGCACAATCCATGTCTGTCTTATTCTTTATGTTATCTCTATCAACGAGCACAATGCTTAGCACTTGGAAGACAATGAATAAATATTGGTGAATGGATGAATACATGAACGAATAACAGTATAAATGGTGGAATGCCTCACGAGCTGAACACAGACTACTGGTGCATGCCTTTGCGCACAAAGCAAGAGGAGATAGCCCGCCTCTCCTCCCCACTGATGCCACGGTAAGAAGTCAGATCTTTGGCTTACACTGTGCACCCTCCACCAGCCCAACGACTTTCACACTGTCCCCTGGCATTAGTAAGAAACAGGACTACTTAAGTAAGGCTTTTGCTTTTCTCAAAAGGATACTAATAGTATTAAAATCCTAGGATTATAGTGAAATTTAATTTAGATAATGTAAGTAAGACAGTAAACACCATGTCTGGCACATAACAAGAGTTCTGTAAACAGGAACTATTTGGCTGTTGGACACTAATGCTAGAGGCTCACGGCCACAACAGTGAGACTCTCCCAACGTCTGGGAGAAAAATATCATTTGGCTGGTGGCAGAAAACACAGAACATTTTAAAAGTCCTCGCTTCACACTTATTTTGTGGTTATGCATCTGTCTCAGAAGGACAGGACAAAGAGAAAAACTCCCTCTAAAAGGCTACCTGCTAGTTGTGTAACCATAGTAAATCACAGAATATTAGAATTATTGATAATAATTATTATTAATGATAATAAATCTAGTCTCTCACTGCACATTTGAATCCTCACTATAACATCCTCAGTGAAGGGTACTCAGCTCCCATAGCCACTGGTGAGAAGCCTGTTCCCAAATATATTCAAGAGAGAGGTCCCCAGGGAAGAAAAAAGAAAAGTTGCCTGTATTCTCTCCTGTTTTTTATTAAATACGATAAATTCAACAATATGAAATTCTACACTGCATACCACAGTGCATAGACTGCCATGGAGGGTTCCTTTTAAACTTCTGAAATAATCTTATTCTCATTTTGGTTCCAGTAATAGGAGATGTAATGAAAATGTCAAAAGAGGTTACTAAACGATTTAGCCACATTTTCAATTCCTGTGTTGCATTTTTAATAGTTACATTAAAAAGCGAATACTATAGGGACTCTTTCTCACTCTCTCTCAGGGAAAATGAGGTGTTCTGGAGATACATCTTTGATATAAGTAAAGGCTTTAAAGAGACAGCTACTTAATTATGCATTAATATAAATAATGAATAGGAGATGTTTCATAATGAAGGGAACCCCTATTACAGATTATATCCTACTCTTCCTATTAATGTTTAGTTCCTATTACTGACTGTAGGGCTCACCAAGGCTGGAAAGAGCAGAGAAGCCTAATTAAATCAGGCAGTTCCTTCGGAGGTGGGAGGGGAAAAGGAAATTGATGCCTGCATGGGAAAAACAGTTAGTCATTGAGATAAAATGAACCAGAGGTTTATAGTGAAGGATCATGTTGCTTTATCACTTGATGTGTCAAAAACACTATGGTTAGAACCAACACACTAACACACAAATACTACCACCTGGCAGAAAAGGGGTTTGAAAACACTAGTGGCATGGTACAAGTCATGTCTTGTACCTTAAAAGGAAGACAGTCAGAAATCCCTGAGACCTCAAGGGACTCTAGTCAGAAGTGCAGGCTAACTTCTTTGTGAACTGGGAAGCCTAAAACAGCTTTCACATGTGGCTGCTTTATGCTTTGCACTTTAGAATGCCATAGTGCAAGTTGTGTTGTGTTTTTCTTTCCTACCACTATCATATTTATAAAGATAAAATTTAGATTAAATATCTAAGTAGCCTTGAAAGCAAGAAATAACACAAGGGTGGGATTTGATGTGTGTATGATGCAGGTAAAGACTTTGGATATGGTCTCCACAGATGCTGTTATTCTTAACTCAAGCAGGCACCTCCTTGACTCAAGGATTGTATCATAAATGGAATTCCAAAGTTGTTAAAGACAATAGGGCTTTCTTTTCTTCCCTAAGTTTTGAAGTTTTTAAAGAGACCACACACTTGTAAAGGCCACCCCTTTAAAGAACACAACAAGATGGGGTGACAGTCTTTCAGGAAAACTAAATGCTAGTGAAGGGATCAACTTCCTGAGATTAACAAGCCCTCAGTGGACAGGTCCTGGAAGAGAGTGGTGATTTAGAAACCATTTGGTGAGAGATGAACAAAATGGCCTTGTGATTTAGAGACCTTTCATCCATTTCCTAAACACCAGTGGACTTCTGAATTTAGTGTGAATGTAGGAAAAAAGAATGATCTAAAATTTTCCAAAATTAAATAGCTACCAATTTGGTGAGATCATAGGAAGAGTCAATTTTACCTCCAATCTAAATTTTAAAAGGTATGAATATTTCTTGTGCTCCTGAGTTGTGGGCTGAGTTTCACATCAGCTACAGATGTAGAAAACCAGTTCTTATTCCAGTGCACTTGCTAAACTAGTTGGAAAGGCAAGATACACATGGTAGATTACAGGATCAAGATGGTATAGGTCAGGCTCTAAAGCTTAAGTCTTCAATCTGAGTATGCCTGGTTTTATAACGAAATTGTTAAGTAAGTGAAGTCCTTCATATCCCCTTCATATGGCTCAGTGCTTCTCATACGTTTCATTCACAATGAAAGGCAGCCTTGTCATTGTGACTGACAAGCCTTGTGCCTAAGTCTGTTACTCTGACACCACTGAGATGTGCTTCGGACCCATTCCCTCCTAACTTCATTTCTCAGAGAATACAGATACATAATTTGATAAAATCGTTCTAAAGCATTATTATCCTTTGGATTTCCACAGGATATTTCAGTGTTCTAATTTAAAGGGGGAATTCTAAGCAAGGTAATCTGAAGCTCTGTGGCAGGAAATCATGGGACATGGTGGGGGGCAGACAGGTGGGAATGTGTGTCGTCACATGGATAAAGCTCAGGATCAAGGGTTAGGTTGCCTAGAATCTATGCTACTGTTTTTTCTGGGTCACAGTTCACTCATCTTTAAAAAAAAGACTTGAAAGCAATACTTTCTAATGTTTGTCATTCAACAATTCTATTTTGCTGCCCATAACTAAAGTATCTGTTCAATATCCATCTCCTTTTCACACACACACACTTCCCTTTTCTCTCAATTTGCCTCCTACCCCACAGCATGTCTATTTCTAATTAAATGAGTGGATATATGAATATTCAAATAAAATAAAAATGAATAGAGTTTCTGTACTCATTGAGAGCTATCTTCCTGTGCTTAGATGTCAAGAGATCAAAATACTAAACAACTATAGAATTGTCATATTTATGTTTTATTTATTTCTGAGATTTTTGTATAAGAAAACTATTTTCAGAATTTTTCAAATTAATGACATGAATCTATCACAGTCCTAGGAAATGATTTTACAAAGAGATATAACCTTATAGGTCGAGTGGAATATGGTGTGAATATGCTTGATAAGAAAAAGCAAGCCCTTGATGTAGAGACAAACTGGCCACTAGCCAAAGGTGGTGAGCAAACTTATTTCAGAATAACACAGCGATAAGTGGTGTTAGGCCACAGTGTAAAGTTGATGGAATCTGTTCTTGATGCCCCACTTCATATTCACCTTTCTGTGCAGGTAATTCCATGTATCCCTGGCCTAGACTGCCCTCGTTATCATTGCACTTGATGGATCTCTGTGATGGCTGTATGTACCTGTCATCGTGTTTCCTGGGGGATGTGTACCATGGTGACATTCCTGACTTGGGGGAAGGAAACTGAACGTGAGCATCTCAGTGTCGCTCTGTGCTTCTTTAAGAATAGTTTCATCCCTGGACCGCTAGGTGCCTTCTGCTGTGTGTCTGCTTCCACCTGTAGAGCAGACTTTGGTCAGGCCAGACTAACTTCTAAGAGGCAGGTCTTAGAGACATTTTTTTCACGAGACTCCTCCTATCAGACTTCAAAGATAAGACAGAATGATTACCCTCATCTATCTCTGTTTAGGTAGACATACTTTTCCTCAGATGAATCACCTCAATGTTTAGACTGGGGGAGGGGGGCGGGGTACAGATGATGTTTGGTAACCAATTTGGCTTTAGATTCCAGTCATGTTCTCCATTCCAGCATTTCCAGAAATACAACTGGTATTTAGAGGTACACTCTTCTGTTTATCAACTAGTTCTTAACTGCAGGGGATGGGGATGGGGTAAGAGAGAGAGTGTTTAATTAAATACCAACTTTAAAAACTAACACTGTCAACCATCTATTATTAGCTTGTCAATATTTTAGCTGATACAGGTTAAGAGATGTGTTTTCTGAATGATAACCTGTGTTAGCTTGAAATTCCATGGTGGTGTTGATCATTCTATTATTAATTAATTTAAGAAATTTTATCTGTATTAGAATAAGCTTATTCTTATAAGCTTATGCTTATTCTAATTTTTTACAACCTTATAAGGTGGTAATTATTGTCTCTACAGAAAAACAGAATCAGATAACAGTAACTAGGTGATAATTAGCTGAGCCAGAAGTTTAACCAAATACATACTTCAAAGTTCATACTCCTGAACATCGCTATTATGAAAGATAAACTGTATATACAAATAATCATTTACTGTAAAAATCCATGTCTACCACTGAGAGAAATACAAACACCAACCTGACTTATGATATAAATCAGAAATATCTGAAATCACCTTTAATCATACTCTTAACTTTCCTTCAGAGCATTATAACCATTTATAATTAAATGTTTCTATGGCTATTTAATGTCCATTTCCCCAAATGAATCATATATTCTGTATGGAATAGAACTGTTTCTATTCTCTCCACCATTGTACCCTTAGCTCTCAGCTCACTTTTTCGCTCATATTAAATCACCAATGTTTGTTGAATAAATTTTAAAAATAGAAATTCAGCCCTGTTCTCCCTTTTAGCAACTGCACTCTTTTTCAATGAGAAAGATAGTATGAATGGACGAATCAATTTTCTCTCTCCAGAATCTATTTTGGATCTATGGGGAGAAAGTAACTTATTTGCATTTGAAAATCCAAGCAAAAAGTCACAGGAAGAAACAGAATTTTCAGAATTCACTTGAATGTGCTCCTGCCTTTTTATTGTTATTGATACTTCTCCTCACCTTCCCAGTACCTTTGTGCACCACCTGCCGGGTATCCCCAGACTGCTGTGTTTTTTAATAATATGGCCACATGACCAGGTATTGGAGACTAAGTTTGTCTTGTGCTCAAAATGTTTACCTCACCATTCTCAGCTGTCAAAATACAGCCTTTATTTGAGGTGCAGCTTCTATGTGAAGACGTCAGCTTCTCTTCCCAGCCAAAGATAATTCTTTCTTCTGACCTCCCATCAAACATCCTTAAATTTGTATTACAGTATTTATCACAGACTGCCTGGCATTAGAGTTTGCTTTGTACAACTCTTTCCCTAACAAAATTCAGAGCTCCTTTGTGCCAGGAGCTATGTACCCTCAGTTCCTGGCACTGTATCTTGGGCCAGGAACATAGTCAATTAATGCTTATTAAACTGAATTCTGTATCTTTATTTAGAGTGTGGAGATAATGACTAGCTTATAAATAGTGGGACACTTCATCATGCCAGAATCATGAAGCACTGTCAATAGTTGAAATGACAACTTGTTCAGTCATCAACTTGTTTGTTTTGTCAGTCCTTTTTTAAAGTGTGTCTTCTAGCTGTTATTACCCAAAAGAAAAGCAATGTAGAATGCTCCCAGAATAGTTTACCATAATGGGCACAGATCAGATGACTATTGATACAATTGTATCTAATCCCCTATGTTATTTATTAGGAATAGAATTTTAAATTACCTGAAATTTGACAAACTAAGTCATATACATCTTGTAAGCCTCAGAGTAGATTTACCTTTTTCTATTTTAGCAAACATCTCTCCAATGAATTCATTATTTTTTTATCTGGTTTCATTGAGATATAATTAACATACAGCACTGCAAAAGTTTAAGGTGTACAGCGTAGTGATTTGACTTACATAATGAAGTAATCACCACAGTAAATTTAATGAACATCCATCACCTCATATAGATACAAAAGAAAAGAAAAAGGAAAACATACTTCCTTATGATGTGAACTCTTAGGATTTACTGTCTTAACAACTTTCATAGGTAACATGCAGCAGTGTTAATTATATTTATCATGTTGTACAGTACATCTCTGGTATTTATTTTTCTCATAACTGGGTGTTTGTACCCTTTGACTGCCTTCATCCAATTCCCCTTCCCCTCAGCCCCCTCCTGTGGTAACCACAAATCTGATGTCATTTTCTATGAGTTTGTTTGTTGGTCTGTTTGTTTATGTAGCATAATTGACCTACAACACTGTGGTAGTTTCTGGCACACAACGTAAATGATTCAATATTTCCATACATTACAAAATGATCACCACGATAAGTACCATCTGTTGCCAGAGATATTTAATGACTATATTCCCCACACTGTACATTTCCTACCCATGACTCTTTTTTTTTTTTTTTTTTTTGGTAACTGGAACTGTGTACCTCTTAATCCCCCTCACCTATTTCTCTCATCCCCCTGCCCACCTTCCCTCTGGCAACCACCTGTTTGTTCTCTGTATCTATGACTCTGTTTCTATTTTATGTTTGTTTTGCCTTTTAGATTCCACATATATGTGAAATCATATGGTATTTATCTTTCTCTGTCTGACTTATTTCACGTAACATAATACCCTCTAGGTCTATTCATGTTGTCACAAATGGCAAGATTTCATTCCTTTTTATGGCTGAGTAATATTCCACTGTATCTATCTTTATGACTGTCTATCTATCTATACCACATCTTCTTTATCCATTCATCTATCAGTGGGAACTTAGGTTGCTTCCATATCTCGGCTATTGTAAATAATACTGTAATGAACATAGGTGTGCATGTATCTTTTTGATTTAGTGTTTTTGTTTTCTTCAGATAAATATTTATCTAGGAGTAGAATTGCTGGATTGTATGGTAGTTCTATTTTTAATTTTTTTGAGGAACCTCCCTACTGTTTTCCATAGTGGTGCACCAACTTACATGCCCACCAGCAGTATATAAGGGTTCTCTTTTCTCTACATGCTTTCCAGCACTTGCTATTTGTGGTCTTTTAGATGATATCCTTTCTAACAGGTGTGAGGTGATATCTCATTGTGGTTTTGATTTGCATTTCCCTGATGACTAGTGATGTTGAGAATGTTTTCATGTGCCTGTTGGCCATCTGTATGTCTTCTTTGGAAAAATGTCTATTCAGGTCGTCTGCCCATGTTTTCCATGGGGTTGTTTGTTTTTTGATGTTGAGTTGCTTGAGCTCTTTTTACATTTTGGATATTAACCCTTTATCAGATATGTTGCTTGCAAATATCTTTTCTCATTCAGTAGGTGGCCTTTTAATTTTGTTGATACTTTCCTTCACTGTGCAAAAACATTTTAGTTTAATTAGGTCCCATTTGTTTATTTTTGCTTTTGTTTCCCTTGCCTAAGGAGGCATATTCAAAAAAAACATATCTCTAAGACCACTGTCACAGAACATACTGCCTATGTTTTTTTCTAGGAATTTTATAGTTTCAGGTCTTACATTTAAGTCTTTAATCCATTTTGAGTTTATTTTTGTATATGGAGTGAGAAAGTCATCCAGATTGATTCTTTAGTCCATAGTGTCCAGTTTTTCCAATGCCATTAATTTTTTAAGGTTAAATAAAAGGATGAGTTTCTGGTATTTTCAACCAAAGTGGCCTAATTGCCACAGTTGCTGAAATAGAAGAGAGGTGACGTTTACTGGAAATATTAGAAAAACATAGGAAGGAAAGTCAGGGAGGGATGATGTTTGTGAGCTGTCTGGATATTTTCTACTATGCATGGATTGTTGTGGTATTTGGGGGGAATGATGGAGAATCCAAAACATCTAACTTTGATTGGTTATTTCATTTCAAGATAGGTGAATTACCTATTACAGCTTCATTATTGTTTTCTTATGACACCAATGCTCCATTTTCACACCATGGTATTGCTTATAATGCCCTTCCACCACCAATTATATAGTAAACTGAGTCAGATTCTTCCAGTAGCCAATCCTAAATTAGATATCTTTGAAAGCTATATTAAAATTTTAACTCAAAACATTTTCAGAAGTTGCTTAATTATTATGCAAACACTGGGGAAATCTGACTCAACACATCTTAAATAACTGGTGGCATATATTAAGTGTTAGCCGAGGGCAACTTTCAAAAAACAAATTACTAAGTTGTCACACATCAAGGCAGAATTATGCTTCCTATTAGCTAAGGTGCAAGCTATCCTTATACCAAACACAGAATCTACATCTTCAGTCAAAGTAGACAAAAGAGTGCACACACACATAGTTGAACTAAACTTGAGCTTGCATCAAAAATGACAGGCATTTAGTAGTGACCTAATACTGAATGTGGTATGTGCCCATCATTTTAAGAAAAACAATGGACAGCACATTTTCTCCAATGATAAAATTTGAAATCAGGAGTAAAAATTATAATTGTGGAACACTTGTACTCACCAAGGTGAGTTTGACAGCTTTCCAATTCTAAAGACTTTTCTGATGAGATTTGTGTGACAGTAACAAATATGATTTTTGTTGTTGTTGTTAAATAATAGAATCTGTCAACATTTGGAAGATGTACATAACCCAGTGAACCCATCTTCCCCAAAGAAGCAATGCATGATATCCCAAAATCTGTTCAAAGTGAAGCTATAATGATAGACTTTAACAAAACAGAGTATGACAAATTATTTCTTCTAGAATTTTTCAGATTTCAAAATGCAGTTTACATTTAAGAAACTACCACATGTTGAATTTGGTGTAATAATAAAGACTATCCATGATTAATCTGCAAAAGCTTTTCCTTTTTCAACTATATAATATGACAAGCTGGATTCCTTTACATGTTTCAACCAAAGAAATGTTTCACAACAGATTGAATGAAGAAGCAGTTATGAGAAGCCAGATGTCTTCTATTAAGTTAGACACTAAGGAGAGTTGGATAATTGTAAAGCAAAGCCACTCTTAATGTTAACTGTTTTTGTTTTATAAAAGAGTATTTTGCTTTTTAAAAAATGTTATTTATATTAATATGCAATGAGATTATTAATGTTATTTTTAAAGAATTAACATATAAATAATTTAAAGCTTCTCAGTTTTCATTTTAATATGATAAATACTGACAGATATTGTCCACATTTAAAACAGCACTTTGGTGTCCTCAATAATTTTTAAGAATGTAAAGAAGTTCTGGGGAAACCAAAAGTTTCAGAATTAGTTTCTTATAATATCTATAATATATAATACAGTGCTGAATAAACACTTGCCACTTCTTATTAATTAATTGTGATATCATCAATTTAATCTCTGAGATTGAATTCCAAATAATGATTTAGTTACATGTTTGAGTTTTTCTAAATCTTATTTTCCAGTTTTAAAGATAAAATAATGTATTTGAAAACTTTTTCTGCATTTCATTTTCCAGTCTCAAAGATATACATCTTTAACCCACAAATTCTACCTGTAGCAATTTACCTTAAGAGAAAAATTGAGCAAATGTATCAAAGATAGGTATTAAAAGGTCTTCACTGAAGTGTTTTTATGGTAACAAAAAAGTAGAAATAAATAAATCCTGATCTACAGTGCATTAGTTAAATAAAGTATGGTACGGCCATATGAAAGTCTATTACAGAGTCACCGAAAGAATAATACAGTTGTAGGTGTATTGAATTAAGTATGTATTTATGACATATAAACTGAAAAGCAGGTATCAAGATAATATGAACTCTGGATAGTATTGTAAATGTAGGATTTTCCTCCCCCTTCACCTCCCACTCCAAGTTTTAGCAATTGTAGGTAAATTGTAAAAACAGAAATTTAAAAAGATATAACTGGACTCAAAAGAAGAGAAATATTTCCATGTACCAAAACATAAATGTCAAACAGAGAACAAGCCTGAAGCTGTGTGTTTACTGGGTCCTCGTTCATGTTGAGGTAAAGGGACTATAAGTGCCCTGTGATGGTTGCATGACCAGGATCTGAGTGAGGTTCTCCCACTTATAAAAGGAGTCTGGAAGAAAAAAAAGAAAAAAACATCTTCCATCAGCTGCCTGGGTTTTCAGATTAAATGAAGCAGCATGTCTGGGGAGTAGGAGGACAGAAAGGATAAAGTTGAGAGAATTGAGCCAATCCTTTTAGTAGGTGACTGAATTCTCTGATATCTCTGAGGAGATACATAAAATCTGATTCTTTTGTTTTTTAAATTGAACTATAGTTGATTTAAAGTGTTGTGTTATAAAATCTGATTATTGACTGACAATCCTGAAAAGTAGAAATGGAAGTAACTGCAGAACAGACAAACAGGGCTGAATCTAGAGCGAATGATAGACCAGAGACAGTAAGGCGGGAGGGGAGACGATGGAAGGAGACGACAGAGAGGGAGATAAAAGAGACAGACAAGGAACACTTCCCAGTCAGGATGAGTCACTTAATGAAAATAAACGAATAAAAAGCAAAGAAAACTAATGCGTAGAAATACAATAATGATAATAATTGAAAGATAAATTCATGAAAGAGGAATAAAAATTCTTTAAAAACAAGAAATAGAAGACTATGAAGTGTGTAGGTTTGAGATCCTGAAAGAAATAAGTCTTGAGAAACTAGTAGTTTTCTAATCTTAATTTGGGTGTGTAAATATATAAAATAACCTGGTTTTTAATTTTGTATTATCAAAGAAATTGGCATCATCTTTCACAGTTGCACTTCTAGGTAAACGTTGAACATTTACAAGAGAAAATTTTGGACATATATACCATATATAAGGATGATCTTATTTGTTAAACACACATTCAAACAATAATAACAAAAAAGAATCTAAATTATGCTAGGAGAATTAAAGAAGTGGTACCATATTTATACAATGGAACACAAAGGAAGTTAAATTAAATGTCCTAGGTATTACATAAATTACATAAAACATAAATTAAAAAGAATAAATCCAAAAACAGAATACTAAAAGGCAAAAAAACAAGTTGCATAATGATGCCTGCAATATGAAAGCACTTGTGTAAAACTTTAAAATATGAAAAACAATGCTACATGACATTTGCAGACACATATTATGTAGTAAACATGGACAATATCCTGGCAGCAGCCTGTGATTGACCATGAGCCCTCCTATAGGAAGGACAGAGCCTGGGGGTGGTCCTGCCCTGACACCATCTTTAGAATGGTGATTAACACTGGGAAGGAAAGAAGAGACAAGAAATAGGAAAAGCTACAAACAAAAGCTTCAATTGTGTATTTTATATAATAAATATATAAATATAATATTTTTTTAAAAAAATCTAAAGGTAATGGGGCAAAATGTTACAATATTTGTTTCCTTTCTGTATATGTGAAATATTTCACCATAAAAAATTTTTACATTATAATTAATATAATTTCATTTCAGGATAGTTTTATAGATAAATGATGTTTATCTTTACTTGCTATTTTTTCTATAAGGGACATACATTTGTTGACTAATAAAAATAGAAAAAATAAATATAATTGTTTAAATATATTACATTATATTCAGAGGCATATAGAAGTTGTCAGCCGCCTGACATGTATGGTGAAATAATAAAGATAAATAATCTTTAAATTCATTTCAGTGATTATTTCTTGGCTGAAAGAATGTAGGAGTTTAACCAATTTTGCCCAACTAGCTAATATTTGTCAAGAATGTTTTCAAGGTCATAAAAGAAATTTTAAAAATTGATGTATAAACCCTTAGCAAATATCTTAGTACTTGTAACTGAAAAAGTATGTCACATCTTTAAACTTAAAGGTCCAAAATTGCATTCTCTAAAAATTTTTTTCTCAAAGTGAACGGTAGGAATAGCATAATATCTGCTGTTTTATGAATACATTATTCCATTAAAATAAATTTCCTTCATACCACATTTTACTAAAACATACGAAGTCCATTTAGGAGAAATAATTTTACTCATCAATTGTAAACATTAACTAATGGCAAGCTGTCACTTTAAAGATTGCTTTGGGACTAAAAATATAAACAGGAGTATAATTTCCTAAATTTACAGTCAATTTTCCTGCCTGAAGATTAATATAATGCTATGATATATACATTTTATTAACAGAAGAGTGCTATGTGTGTTCAGAAAATCCTCCTTTCTTTACTTTTATAAAAATTTATAGTAGCTACACTCCATCTTCCCACATTCTGCAGCCAGTCATAGAGATCCCATACTTTGGCTTTCAGGCTTAGCCAATACAAACAAAATGATTGAAATTGTTTCTAATATCTTCTTACATCCTATACAAATCCTGAAATATTGCTTTGAAAAGACTGATAAAACAGATGCATAATAGGTAGGTTACGCTCATTTAATAGGTCCACTCTACTATTTGGTAAAACAACAGGCTGAACTAGAACAAGTAATGGTATTCACCATCTGAATTAATTCATCAATATTGTGTTTAGACTGGCATTGCCTAGGAAATGCTCTTCCTGTCAAAACAAACAAACAAACCAAAAAGCAAAAGAAACTGATTGAAATGGTGACTTGGGTTGGGTTTCCTGTAAACAGACTCTGAGACAAGGAGTTGTGTACATGTTTATCTAGTAGTATTCTTGAGAGATTGTCCTCAAGGGACAAGACAGAACAGGGGGAAAGCTGATCTACAATGCAGTTGCAAGTGAGGCCTCATCTGATTGCATGTGGAGCTCTGGTGTTAGAATGGCCCTTCAGTTGCTCCAAATTGAAATGAATGGCACAGCCTTATATATCCTGGCAGCAGCCTGTGATTGACCATGAGCCCTCCTATAGGAAGGACAGAGCCTGGGGGTGGTCCTGCCCTGACATTGAGGGCAATCCTCAGTGAGTACAGAGCTGTGAGCTGGTAATGGTCTATATTCTTAACTGCTGGATGATGGCTACAGTAGCCCAGACAAGAGAAAGGACGTGGAGTATGTGTATCCATTACAATAGTATATCCACAAAACAAAGTCTGAATGGATATTAAAATTTTAAATACACGTGCACCTACTTCTATGTATATTGAAGATGCCTGAAATAAAACTTATATTCTTCACACAGTATTTTTTAAAGGTCAGAATCAAATTAGACAAGTAGCCAGCAGGAAAGATGAGAGCTAAATTATAAAATATGAAGGAGCTTTTGCTGCAGATTTACTTTTAGGTTTGAAATTTGTGGCCGCCAATATAAGAAACAAACTGAAATAATATGGCTTCTTGTCATCCTAAAAGAAAATAATTAGCTTTCAGGAAAAATAAACATTTTCTTGTTTATAACCTTAGAAATAATTTATCACATGTAAAATATATTAACTATGTCTTTAATATCTGCAGAAAGTGTCATCGTTCAACTATATATTGGTAAAATTGAAAAGCTGACGAGACAATCAATTGCAACAGATCATTGCTAAGGAGAAGTAAGCCCAACTGTATTGTTTTCTAGTGCCGTAACTTGATCCTACCTAGAGAAATGAATTGGTACCCTGTCTTTTAGATCAATATTGATGAGAAGCATTTGCCTAACCATATTTTGCCTGCAGCTAAATAATAGTTATTGCAAGATAGAGCTCTCAGGCAAGTACCTGGCACACACATATCTATGTTGATGATTGAAAAGATACCAGATGGTCTGGCAGCAAGGTTACATTCTGTTATGGAAATTAAGGAGTTGAATTATATTCTTGCCCACTTGGAGGATCATCCCCTGTCCACATGGAAGTAAACAGTAGGGGACCTATGGGTAGAATCAATGTTTCAAAAGAGCTTTTACTCTCTATCGACTGAAGACATGTCTCTGTTTTATCTTAAAAGCCATCGCAGATAAACTGGTACTTCCCAGAAGTCTAACTTGAGAAGAATTTTTAGATAGTTTCAGTATTCTGTGGCAAAAACCGTCATGACTTATTAGTAAAATCTGCCATGGACAAGAGGGTAAGCATGCTATTTATCTGCTAACCAGGATTTAGTCCCACGGAGAAATGTACCATGCGGCTTGGGAAGGCTCTGGATGAGATCACTTTTGGAAGAGGTAAAATCTCAGCTGGCTTCTCTAGAACATATGATTGTGACTAGTACTGCTTCCTTTTGAGTTCATGAGCTGCAAAACATACTCCTCAGGGACTCTTGATAGAATTATTTACTGTGGCTCATGTAATTAGATGATGCCAAATGCAAATTTAGTTTTAGCCTAGCTGCCACAGAATTGATAGTCTCTGAGAATCACATCCAACTTGTTTGGCTGCTTAAGAAGCATTCTGATTTTTGATAGTGCAATGATGTCATTTGGAAAGAAGAAAATATCTGCCTTTCTGATTCCTAATGGCAGGAGAGTAGAGTATGTGGTTTCCATCAAACTATTTGGAAGTGTTAAGTGATCATATTCAGGTATATGTGCATATGTAGTAGGAGCGTTAAATACAACCCCATTTTAATCCATTCATAAGTATTTCGTCTTCTCATTGAGGACTTTTCTAAATACCCTCTTTCCCATTTAAAATGGTAACTCCATCTCACTACTTACTCTGGCTTCCATATTCAGCTTCCCCACTTAATTTTTCCAAGTAACACTAATCATTGTTTTCAGTATACTGTATAATTTACCCATCTATCTTGTTCATTGATTTTTCTCTCCCCATGAGAATGTATGCTCAGTAAGGGCAGGGATTCAGCCTACTTTGTTCACTTTTACACCCCGGGGTCTAGAACAGTAGCATGACACACACTAGGGAGTCAATAAATAAATAGCTGTTGACGAAATTAATGGATGAACCCACCAATAGATGGTGCCTGTCCATTCTGAGTCTATAATTATACTGATTAATATTGATTTCAAGAATAAATAAGATTGAGATCATGTGGAAATCACATGGCTTGGCCCAGACATATGTCCTACTAATATAGAATGTGAGGAGGCAGATGATAGATCAATACACAGTAGTATAAGAGCGTTGGGTTGTTAACTGCTTTTTTAAAAGATAAAATAGAGTACTTGAGGAGATGATTCATTCTATAGAATACTGCAAATACACCTCCCTGAAGTTCAATCCTGATGAATACTTCTACTCTCCTCAAAACTCTTCAGAGAAGATCAAAAGCCATACTCTTGGCCTGGAATTCATTGCCTTCTCCTTTCCAGACAAATTGCTCCTGGACAAATGTTACAACCTCATTTCTATTGCTACAGTATCTTATTCTAAGATCTGCTACTACCTTCTACTAATACTATTTCTCCTCAGCATTTTGATACAGATGAACTGTGCTAAAATGAGAGTCCCTAATGATCAAATACTATTAAAGCTTGAACCAAAGATTGGCAGGATGTTGAGTTTATCCACACCCTTTCATATTCTGGAAGAATTTTAGAGGAGGTACATTTGTTTGAGGAACCAGAACTAGAGATAATGGTTTCATTAGCTATTATGTGTTAAGCTTAACTGATTCCACAGTT
Source organism: Tursiops truncatus (assembly GCF_011762595.2). Classification (NCBI taxonomy): domain Eukaryota; kingdom Metazoa; phylum Chordata; class Mammalia; order Artiodactyla; family Delphinidae; genus Tursiops; species Tursiops truncatus. The sequence continues at coordinate 123,080,177 of NC_047038.1, forward strand.
ACTGGTATTGCATTGTACAACTGTATGAGAGTTGACACATCCTACAAAAAAAAAAAAAAAAAATGCGTAAGGTTCCTTGACCAGACCACTTAAACAAAAAGGTATGATGAGAAATTCATTTATTCCAGAGAAGTTGACAACTGATAAAGTTACTTATCAATTTGTTTATTGTTTGTTACCAATTCCTGTATAACGGATTATAAACTCTATAAGAAACATTATGATCTGTTGTTTTCTTTGTTAGTAAATACCCAGAAATTAGCACAGTGACTAGCTAAGCGTGCTTATTAAATAATTGTGAATATAGGATTAAGGCAGAGACTTCTAGTTTATAGAGGAATTACCAATAATTTATTCTTCCAAGGTTTCTAATAAAGGCATTTTAATGTCTCCTCTAGGTTATTAAAATTCTCACTGGTTGTCTTCTCATTCTACAGCATGGCCCATGTGAAAAGCACAAGTAGAAATAAATTTTATGTATTGAAGAGCATGGTTTTTAGTTTCCAAATGCTCTCATATAGGATTGTGGAGGACCTATAAAGGCAACAGATACCTGACTTTGTTCTTAGATGCTGTCGTTGTGGCTGCTTTTCTTTTCTTTTCATCAAATAAAAAGGGTAAAGAAAGGCAGTCAGACATATTCAAGTCTGTGAGACTTTAGAGTCTGTCTGGGTCCTAATGACAAACTCCTCTTTGGTCCTAGGATGGTTCTGGGCATGTTTAGTGTGAGGTAACATTAGGAATGCCCCCTTTATACTGACATTCTTATTGTCATTAAAGGTAAAATATGAAAATGCACATTTATAGTCATTAGATAAATGTACTATACTTCTAAAAGGAAAATTAACCTACTCTCAATAGTAAAGGAAAAACATAAGAGAAGAAAGGTCAGAGAAGACTACAGAGATAAAGCACTGAAAAGCAGCTATTAAGCTGACATCTGAATAAGTAGTGATAATAATAATTACAATTTAGAGTTTACTATATGCTAGGCACTGTTCTAAACACTGCACATATATAGACTAATCCTACAATACCTTTGTAAGGTAGATACTGGTATTATATTCATTTAGTTAAAGAAGAAACTGAGACTGATGGAGGTTAAATGATTTCCTCAAGGTTACACAGCCAATACATGTTGAAGCCTGGACTTGATCCCAGGCAGAAGGTACAAAACCTGTGCTTTCACCACTGTAAATCACAGGGTCTTGTAAACTGGCAGTCTTTGTTAAAATAAAAGATTGATGTCCTTGTAGTGATCCACATCCATGTTCCATGTTCCTATCATTATCTGTTTCTATCTCTATCTTTATAAACAGTTAAATTAATTGATGCAGTATTTGTTAAAGTGTGACCTAGAATCCACCTACCTCAGAATCACTTGAGGATTGCAGGTTCCTAAACTCCATCCCACATCTACCAGATCAAAATATATATGGGAGTGGGTCCATATATCTATGTTTAAAAATGAATCTCCCTTTTTTATATAAAGGTCAAAGACAGAAAATCTAAATAATAATGGATTCACACACATTTATTTATTCATTCAATAAGTATTAATTGAGTACCTACTATGTGCATTCATATTAGGTAAATCATAAACAAAAGCCATGGGGTGATTAACACAGAGCTCCATAGAGTGGTTACACCTGGTGGGGGAGAGAGTGATGGCCTAAGGTGAACACACAGAGGGGCTTCAAAGTAATGATCAGTTTCTTAAGCCGGGTTTGGGTAATCAAATATTTTTTTCTTCTTTTTTAATCATTTAAAGTTAAAAGTAAAAAAAAAAAAAGTATGAATAAATAAATTTTCCTAGTAATTTTTGTGCAGACTAAAGTTTGAAAGCTTCTGTTTTGGTCAATGCAGAGAACTTTCTCTTAGAGAAAAAGCATGTTTGGCTTGCCCTTAAGAAGAAAAAATGCTTATATTTTATTTCTGTTTAAACAATTAGCATATTCATTTGACAAATACACACATCTAAGTAGGCAATTTCAATCTGAAATCATTTCTTTTTTTCCCTAAAATAGATAGCCCTGAACAATGCTATGATAGTACATGTATTCATTTGTTCAAAAAATTTTAATAAAATGCTACTATATTCCAGGTACTGTTCAAGGCAATGGGAACAGTATAACAAGACAGGCAAGTCCTTGAGATAACTTTTAAGTCATATTTATATACAATGCATGTAGAAAAGTGAACTACTTGTACAAAAAAACTTGACATAATGTCCAAATGAATGTATGGGTTGTATATATTATTGTGCAGGCATTATTCTATACAATAAATTAGCTTATTTACTGAAGTTATTACATTTTTTATGTAATTTTATTTTATTTGCACAGTGTTATTTCTCCCATGATATCTTTACAAGTCACATTTTCAGTAGCCACTTCAATCCTGTTTTGAAACGAGACCTTATCTGTTTCACAGAATCATCATAGTACAGGAAGGAAACCAAGGAAACCTTCATTTCAAAGAAACACATAATACATTCATCGAAATGGGTGATGTGCTACACGGAGCATCCTTTTAGGGCAACATTTGTCTCAGTGATGCCAAATGCAAATGACCAGAAGAAACAGCAATAATCTACAAGGCCTATAGCAAGTAGATTTGGGATTTCTTATGCCAGCGCCTTTAAAGTCTTAACTAGACCTGGTATGAAAAATGTCTAAAACATCTCTAGAAAGAATCAAAACCTCCATAAAATATGTAGTAATGCATCTAAATAATAAGCAAAGGGAAAAGAAAGGAGAAAAAGATTAAATACATGTAAAAGTCCATTAAAATCATTCTACTTAAGTGTAAACTTTTATGGCATTGGGTAGAAAACATGTGCCTTCTCAGACTTATAAGAATACTTCTTATGAATCATTTGTTAAGTGTTTGGGCTACATACAGCATTATTTTTCATGTACTGCATATGCCTCTGCATTCTCTGGCAATGAATTTTGAACACTTTCACGTGTTGGTGAACAATAAACTCAGCATCTCACATGAACAATATGAAATTCTGACCTGGCATTTACTTACATACTAACTGAAAACACAGTTGCTCACAAAATGTGGTAGCTTCTAAAATCAATACATAACATCCTTGAAATCTTTTGTGGGTGGAGTTATATATAGGAAAAAACAGTTGAAGATGTTTAAATACCTTTTTAAAAGTTTTTTTGAAACTATTATTTTATTTAAAGCAATAAATAAAAGTGTATAGTATTTATGTATATAGGTATATGCTTATATGTAATTATTTATTCACTAGTTCTTCCAAAAAGTTCTGAGGCACTTAAAGAATGGAAAAGGTACTGTCATTCATACTGATGCTTGAAATTGAAGGAACTCATTTTAAATGAGTAAACAGAGTTGACTCATCAAAACTTTAGGAATATTGCATAATTTAAAAAATATATTACTTATTACTTACTACACTATATATATGTGCATATATGTGATATCCTAATCACTTTCACATAGATCACCTCATTTGATCATCACGATAATTCTATTTCATATTCTTACTATATTAATTTTATATATAAAGAAACTAAGGGCAACAACAGAGAGGTTACCCAGTTAGCCGATAAACAGTTCTATGTGCAAACACAAGACTTTGGTTCCTAAGCAGTTAGATCTAGAGGGAAGATAATCAGAAAAGTCTAATATAAATTATTGAAAAGGATATCAGTTTTTCCCATAAAATGATTTAATTATTATAATTAATATCAAATTACTAAATTCACCACTTGACACTTAATGGAAGAGCGATGTTATACAGATTATAGATTATAATATCTCACAAAATACTCCAGAGACACCTGTACTGCGTCTTTTTTCCCTATTAGTTATTTAGAACTATGGGATGAGGAAATCATACTGTCAGATCAAAAGCAGGATAAAAAGAGAAAGCAATGTTCTCTACAGAGATCCTTTCATATGATATGAGTTAAAATTCCAAAGACTAGAGTAGGTATCACATTGAAGACAAGAAACCAATTTTAAGATAAATCATTAAAAAGAACCTCATTTTCTAGGTAACTCCTTTCCAAAGAGACTCATTGGCCAAATCAGTACAGGAAAATATCAAACTTATTTGCAAAACATAAACCCTTATATGTCATCTATCCGTGTATCACCATTATTCTCTTGATCAGATGATATGCCTTTATAATCCCCTTACATTAAAAAATTCATCTTTTTGTATATTATAAACATTCCATAGTAGATTAAAATTATTATACCTATTAAGCCCTTCAAAAGCATTATGAAAATTCTCCTTCAATTACAACTGTATTTCAAACAGCTAGGAGCAATGAAAGATAGGCTTGTTTTATTTTAAGGAAAGACCATGAGATTATTATTTTTACAGATAACTAAAAGTAAAATGTAAATGCCATTCTGTTTTATAGTCAAGGTTATCAGGATCATAGTTAGTGAGCACTCCATAGGGATGTTCACTTAGCATTATTGCAAACTAACAATATGCATGAGTGTCAACTAATACTAATTAATGATCTAAGTGACTCTAACACTGTAGAAAATCACACAAGTGAGTCTTTTGTTCCCAACCAGTACTTGTCTCTGACTTTCAGTGTAATAATATACACTGCAAACTCTTTAGATTTTTCATGTGAGATGACCAGATGTTCAAATGAATATGTTTTACTATTTTTAGAACTATGAAATGTGCTTGTCTCCCATCTGAAATGTCATTATGATATGTATTACTCTTTCCTAATATTTAGCTGTCAGACCATTTATCTAAATATTGATTTGTGATCTTTGGATAACAATTCAGAGTGCATATTATTTCTTCAGGTGCTATTGAAATATAAAATGGCTTCTGCAGAGAAGCCTCCATTTACATATTTATTCTTTCTTTTATACCCTCCTATCTTTCTTTATTCCTGATGAGTTTATATTCAAGAATGTATGCTTTATCCCAGAGTATGCCATTTTATTTTTATTTTCCTTTTACCTAGTCCCAACAAATTTATTGTGTATTTGTTCTTGGGGTCGCCATTCCAAGGAAGGGTTCTCTGTACATAATAGTTCTGTCCTTATGATAAAGCCTAGGCAAAATATTGGCTATACTTTGCAATTAAAAAGTTTCCTCCTAGAAATGGGATCTTAAGTTCCCCCACTAAATCTTTCAAAACACTAGAAATAAATATGAATATTATTTTAGATTTAAAACGAGTAAATTTGACTTTACTCAGAAATAGTTAAATAATTATTAATAAGCAGAAATATTAAATATACTTCTACTGTGTCTGTCAGGGGAGTGAAGAATTCTAAGACCTGACTTCTCTTCTGAATGTCTTTAGACCAAGACCCAGTCTGTGTTTGGGGATCTTGTTTTGACAAGAACAAATAATTTTAGCGATCTTCCCAGATCCTATCAAAATACATATTTATTTCCTGTGGTATAAGATAGGTTCAAAGAAGGTGTTTCATTTGCAATAAGCAGACAACTTTGCCTCAACTGATGTAAGCAATAAGGAATATTTTGTTTCATAATATGCCAGAGATTTACTCCTCTTACTTACTTAGAGTTAAGGTTTAGAGGTAGGGACCAGCAGCATCAGAGGGCTCAAAGATCTTTCCAAGGACACAGTTCCTTCCATACCTATGTCCTATGGCCCCCAGTCTTAGCCTCATCCTGAGCCTGTTTGCTCTCTTGATGGCAAGATAGCTACAGCAGTTAGAGGTCCAGACACCCTATAGTAGGAGAAAGGTTGCTTCTTTCTTGTGTCCTACTTTATCAGTAATCCTTACCAAGGACTATCCTCAACAGACTTCTCCTCACATCCCAGAGAGCATACTGGGTCATATACCCACACCTAAACTAATCCCAGAGAAAGGGAATGAGACCACCATGACCCATTTCAAGCCATCAGGTTAGCTGACAAAACAAAAATCAGAGCTCTGACTTTGACATTGAAACATCCTGTACGTTGAAATAAAAGCAGGGCTCTGCCAGCATGGCAAGGGGGAAATACTACTGAGTAGACAACCAGCTGATGCTACAGGCCAGTTTGTCTATCCAAGAGATATTCACATCCTTCATTCTGCATACACATCTAAAAACTGGTCTAGATGAGGGTAAAGCAAAGAGCACAAAGGAGGGGGAAAGACTCCAAAGACCCATCAAGATGGCAAGCTAAAAAGAAGACACAGGGCTTCCCTGGTGGCGCAGTGGCTGAGAGTCCGCCTGCCGATACAGGGGACACGGGCTCGTGTCCCGGTCCGGGAAGATCCCACATGCCGCGGAGCAGCTGGGCCCTTGACCCATGGCCGCTGAGCCTGTGCGTCCGGAGCCTGTGCTCCGCAACAGGAGAGGCCACAGCAGTGAGAGGCTCGCGTACCGCAAAAAAAAAAAAAAAAAAAAAAAAAGACACCGACTCTTCCCAAGATATTTTCAAAAACTGCAGCGTGTAGTCTGGCATGCCCTGGGAAGTGATTAATTGGCAATTTGATTCATTTAGGTACCAGAGAAGAAATAATTTACCATTAACTCCCTGGTTCTCTGAAGGAGTTAATTTTCACCACATGGATGAGCACTTTATTCCCAGAGAGTATCTTACTCTCTCTGCCCGATCATGGAAAGAGTCTCAATTCAAGGAAATATTGAACCATTTGGGAAGAACATTAGACTGAATTAAACACTTTCTGTGCTCACCCATATGATGCAAATTAATTCATTGTATTCTTTTAGTCTGTTTGCCAAGAAGCAAAAGAAACAGGAATATGTACTACCAATTTAATTGCATAGTTAACCAACAATATTTATTAAGCACCTACTGTTTACAGAGAACTATTCTTGGAATGATGAAAGTCAAAAAGGAAACAATATTCATGCAGAGACAAGTCAGATAAAAGTCCATCAAACTCTGACTTTCTCAGTCTATTTGTAAAATTAAACCCAGCAAAGCCTTCCATTTGCTTATTTCACAGAACTGGTAGGTCACAATAAAGAAAGAGGCAAATAGCTACCTTTCCATCACTTACAAACCTTAGTGAGTTTTTTAAAATATTTTTTAAGTAAATTTAAAATAAAAATAAGTTTAAAATAACTTCTAGCATCCTGCCTCACCCCATCCCAGTTCACTCTTCTGAAAGCTAGATACTAAGCATTATTTAACTTACAATACAGTTGATAATTATCATTTGCATATATAACATAATAGGCTTTTTTTTTCATATAGCAACATCTTAAATGTTGAGATTTCTCAACAATATTTCATTTTTAATTTTGTAAAAGAAGGAACAGAAGGAAAATGAAGTGTAAAAATGTTGATATGGCAAAAAATATATACATTAATGATACTGTTTTCTTTTGATATGGATAAATACATCAAATACCATACTATAGAAAAAATTCAATATTTTATAGTATATAGAATACTATCAATTTCACCCACAATTTCATAAAAAATAAGCAAATATTGGGAATTCCCTGGCAGGTCAGTGGTTAGGACTCTGCACTCTCACTGCCGAGGTCGCGAGTTTGATCCCTGATGTGGGAACTAAGACCCTGCAAGCCACTGGGCCAAAAAAAAAAAAAAAAAAAAAAAGCAAGTATTATTTTATATGCTTTATGGAGAAGATATAATTTCCTTTGGTCAAGTCAACTATCTTTGATTCAAATATTAATACTAATTTGGCAACAAGAGGTGGTAAATTCAGTGTAAACAAAAATGTTTTTGTTTTTCACGTTAAATCAATATGACAAGGCTGCTTTAGTATAGCACCTCCCATGCTGTGTGTTGCTGAACGCTCAACAACATGCCACTGCCTGATACCATGAGACATTCCTGGGGATTGGCACAGGGCCCATTTGCATTCTACAGAGTAGAGCACTAAGAAAGAATTTATGGAGATTGAAATGTGAGCTACATTGAGAGCAAAATTCCATACAGATGATTTCAGTTAATTAAAGCTAGTAGTACAGGTCCCATATAAATGGGTGCTGGTAATTTCCAGAATATATGAGGACATCTACTGAACTATACATTTTATCACAGTCTTATAAGCTGTGATAAAATGCTTTAACTACTGTGAGGATTTATGGAACCAACTGTGTTTATCAGACTTATATTCAGTCAACTCTGACATACTAAAAGAGGGCCCAATTTGGTTTATTCATGGCCTTACTTCTCTTTATCTTCCTTTCTACTTACCCTAAGCTCATTATATCCTCCATCAGAGGAATAACAAGGAATCACTCAGTTGCTTTCAGTGTTTTTCGTGAAACTTGCCTTGGTTAAGTGGGAGCCTGGTAAACTTGCCTGAGACTAGGCTGGAGAATATGTCCATGTTTTATTCCTGACATACAAGAAAAAACTAATCATTAATCTCCAAAGATCAGTGGATAATGAGATAATACCAAATCAATTTACTGAGTATTTTCTAGTGTTCTTGCTTTGTATCCATATTATCTGGTTGGCTTATCTTATCCATCTTATCAAGATATCACTAAGATCAGCCATTTTGTAGGTTGCGACATCTGCTAGATAACAATTTATTTTTCCCAGATTGAAACCATTTTTTTCATATTCTAATATGAAGCTTATTAGAGCATCAACTAGGAATATGAATATAATGCCATTGGTGCTAGCTATCCTCTTCCATCGATCTCTGTTATTAAATGGCATCATAAAGTATCCCGACTGATGTTTAACTTTGGTCATAAAACCCCTACCAGTTTGTGCAAAATTACATTCAGGACCTAAAGAATTTGGATTGTGGAACTGATCCCTGAAACTTCCAATGATCCACTAATACAGGCAATATGAGACCTCACATTTTATTTGATTATATGTTTTATATATTTCAGCATGTTTTCATTTGAGTAGATTTGAAACTGCTTCTTGAGGAAAAGTTTGCTGTCATGAAGGTCCCTCTTGTGTCCCATCTCCATGCAGAAATCCAATAATGAATGTTCAGTTTACTTCTCAGTCTTAAGGAAATGATATCAAACTTTCCAGTAGTACATGTGGTATTTTCTAAGATCTTACTGGAAAATACCTCTTTGATGAATTGTGTATAATTTGGCCATAAAGCAAGCACTTAATGAAAGTGTGCTATAATACTGTAATTATAATCATAATTAATAATTAAATAATATCATTCTAATAAATATTTTTCAAGCTAAGTACTATATATGTTTTTTATATATATATATATGAAATCTTATTTAATTCTCATACAATATTACAAGGGCTAATACTAATAAATAGTATGTATTTAACTCTTACTCTCTGCCAGGACACTAGGATGTGGGCTTATTTTTTTAGTATTAACTTATCTAATTTTTAATAAGCTAACATTTAACATGAAATAAGTACTCTTTACTTCCTCTTTACAAATGAGGATACCAAAGCTTATAAAGTTATGTGCATTGCATGCCACCTGCTCTAGACTCTAGAACATATTCACTCAATGTTGACAATCCAAGGTAGCACGTACAATAGCCATACCCTTGAATCAGCTGTTTATTTCAATCCCCTGTCCCCTAACTTCAATGATCAAAGCAGTGACATCAATAGCTGACCTCCCCTGCTATCCTACTCTTGGTCTCAAAGCAGGATATTCCCCGTGTCCGGGCATCTTTGTCTATGGTGAGTGTGACCATAACTGGAAACAGATTAGGCAATACTGATGCAGCATCAACTGACTATGGCGGTTTTAGTACTTACTTTCATACTTTAGTAACTTATTTAGTGGGGGAGCCAAGGAGGCATACCAGTCTCTCTCTGAATAAGTAGAATATTCATGACAACAGCACCAGTCTGTGTTCAGGCTGACTCCTTTCACAGTTTGCCCTTCACTGCACCTCATTTATCTTATCTTAAGTAGGGCTCTATTCATGATTGAACCATCTTCCCCAAGATTGATATATTAAAATGTGTGAGGGGCAAAGGTAGCACTTATCAGCATTAATGACTAGCCTGATTTTATTGATGATAAAAAAGCTTAAGAGCATTAGAAAAGAAAACAAAGTGGAATGTTTGCTTAATTAATTCCAGTTTCATTGGGAATCTAAACATCATTAACTTTCTCACAAGCCTTCCTTCCACTTTTCCAAATTTAAAAGAATAAATAATTTATATAAGAAACCTGTTATGTTGGGATGGTTATAAATGTGAATTCTTAACTCAAAGGCTTATTTGTGAATCCTGGTTCCATTATTTATTAGCTATATGAACTTGGGAATTCACTTAACTTATTCCTGTGCCAGTTTTTTCATCTATAACATAGAGTAAGTAATACTATTTATGTCATAGGATTTCTATGATGAGTTAAAACATGAAAGAATTTAGAGCTCTACTTAGCACACACAAAATACTCACTAGGGGCTTCCCTGGTGGCGCAGTGGTTGAAGGTCCGCCTGCCGATGCAGGGGACGTGGGTTCATGCCCGGATCCAGGAAGATCCCACATGCCGTGGAGCGGCTGGGCCCGTGAGCCATGGCCTCTGAGCCTGCACGTCCAGAGCCCGTGCCCCGCAACGGGAGAGGCCACAACAGTGACAGGCCCGCGTACCGCAAAAAAAAAACCAACAAAAAAACCTCAATAAATATTAGTTAAATAATAATGTCATTATTAATTCAGAATGGCTTTCTCAACAGAGTCTGCTGATTAGTCAAAGTTTCAAGATGTTATAGGAAGGAACTCAAGCCCTAGGTCCTAGAGCCTCAAGGAACTGAATTCTGCCAATAACAACCTGAGTGAGCTTTGAATGGACCCTCTCCCAGTAGAGTCTTAAATGAGACAGCAGGTTCTGGATGACACCTTGTTTACAGCATCATAACACCCTAAAAAAGGGCCCAATTTTGCCAGACCCAGACTCCTGACTCACAGAAAATGTGAGATAATAAATGTGTCATCCTTTAGACAACTAAGTTGGTATTACAGCAATAGATAACTAATCACTGGCAGTGGAGAAATGCAGTAATTATGAGATTTCTAGTTTGAGAGTCTACATTTATAACTGTGTTCAGGCTGAGATATTAGTTGCTATATGGAAGTCAGACGATCTGGTGCTAAGGACGATTTTACTTGACAGTAGTGATAATCTTTTACAGAGCAGTTTCAGCAAGTCAGCAGGATCTGAACCAGATTTAAATCAAAGTTTAAAATTGGTGACAGAAAGTCCAATGGCTGTTCCAGAAAAAAAATTTTTCTTCACTGAAGGAATAAAAGGAAATAAGTAGCCTGAAGAAAAGAGAGGTGAAGGTACATTATTTTACGGTGAAGTAAGAAAAGGGAGTAGATAACTTAGGGAAAAGTAAGAAAAGGGGAAAAGGACTACATTTGTTAATGGAGAGGATGAAATCTCCTAAAGACACAGATTGAGAACAAGGCAAAAGAAGAGTCAGATAACCCTCTACATCTGAAAAATTGGGTAAAAGTTGTTGGGGAAATATTAACAAGACAATAAGTATCAGTGTAAAGCTTTTAGCACAATGTCTAACCTAGCAAACAAGAAAAACTATCACCTACTACTAAGTTTATAATTATCAGAGATATCAAGAGATAATTAGAAGAACAAGAATTGCAGGTAGCAAAAGGAAGGGTATAAGTGTATCAATTAATATCTTTCTTTTTCTTTTTTTTTTTTGTGGTATGCGGGCCTCTCACTGTTGTGGCCTCTCCCGTTGGGAGCCATTACAGTAACTTGGATATAGGATTATTGGGGGAAGCTTGTCTTCAGTTGCAAGCTCTATGAGTGCTCAGTTATAAAGGCATGAATTTGGGGGCATATACCGAGAACCAAGGCCATGTTCTATTCCGTTTTCTCTACTCCTCCAGTTGTTAATCAAACTTTCTGAACTTCAGCTTAACTCCAATCTTTTCTTTTATGAAAGGAGAGACACCAAAACATCCTAGAGTAACTTAATGAATCATTTAGGATAAAGGTAAGTTCTATTCTGAAATGCATAAAAAATTATCTTTAATTCAGATGCAAGATATGTTATGCTTCTTGTTTTCAGAAATTGTTTTTAACCGTGTAAAAACAACAAGTAATCAAAACCTCCTTGTCTTAAATTTTGAATCTTCAGTTTGTATTAGCAACCTTTCACACACGTCTAGGCTGAAGTGTTAATCTTGTATTGAACTCTGGGTTGGTTAATGTGCTTTTCTCATCATGTTACCTTCACACTCATCTCCAATTTACAAATCTCACCAGTATAGGCAATTTTGCTATCTTTTCACAAGATGACAGAATTCTTGGTTCAATGCTGAAGTGTGAAAAACTTTCCACTATAATAATAAATGTGATACATGATATTAGAGGCTTTATTTTTCAAATTACTAATGTAGCTTTGAGTTGTTGGAAAGATTTTAAAGGAAAGAAACAGTTCAGTGCACCCCCCAAATTTTCAAACTACATAAAAAAAGAAAAATCAAGGAACACAACTGGACTGGAAGTGTGTTTTCCTGATAGGCATCATTTCACATTTGCCTTATTCATTCTATGGGGACAATTATAACGAGAATAAACAAATATGGAAAACAATCTAATGAATGTAGAATGGACAACTATTTAAATAATTCAAAATAATTAAAATGATATGTAAATGATATTAAATCTATAAGCATTTTTTATTGGTGCATACCAAATATGGACATTTTTCCTTAAAAATGCATACAGCAATAACTAGTACAGGTGTTATATAAGCTCTGACAGTATTAAAAACAAATGCCCAAAGAACCTATGTTTTTAGAATTGTCCATTCTTTTCTTCTCTTAGAAGGAAAGAGAATGAGTTCATTCTGATTGACAGAGGTAGATTTAGCATAAAGCTAAGGAAGCTCTTTCAAACTTCTGAAGACATGAAGTTTCTTCACTCGCTTTTGAAGAAGAAAAGCGCTTTCTGACACCCGCTTTTCTGTGAAGGACCCGCGTGTCAGGCACTTCCGACAGTCACATCAGTGCATTTCAAGGCAGTGTGTTCATACATGGCTTCTTTCTCTGTTCCCCAGGCCACATACAAGTAAGGGGTCAAAACCATATCCATGGCCATTTCCATTAGTTTTGTCTATGAACGTGGAGTAAATGAAACTTAAAATCTGATTTTTAGTTCAATTCTTTCAAACAAAACCATACACTGAGGGGAGAGCTCAGTCACTGCTTCCTTCTGCCACTAGCTTTGTATGTGTTCTGAAGTTGTTCCCACAAAGAAAGGGAACAGCAGCTGAATCTCTGTGAATTTTGGATTCATATATCTTTTCGTCTGTATAATATCTTAATTTTCTTTTCCTAAATGTTTGGATTTTCTCTTTTATTACTAAAGAATGAAGAATTCACTTTTTTTCCCTTTTTTATTGAAGTATAGTTGATTTACAATATTGTGTTAGTTTCAAGTGTACAGCAAAGTGATTCAGTTATATGTATATGTACATATCTATATATATAGATATATTCTTCCTTCTATTCTTTTCCATTATACTTTATTATAAGATATTGAATATAGTTCCCTGTGCTATACAGTAAACCCTTGTTGTTTATCTATTTTATATATAGTAGTGTGCATCTGTTAATCCCGTACTCCCAATTTATCCCTCCCCACCCCTTCCCTTTTGGTAACCATAAGTTTGTTTTCTATATCTGTGAGTCTATTTCTGTTTTGTAAATAAGTTCATTTGTACTGTTTTTTTTTTTGGATTCCACATATAAGTGACACCATACAATATTTGTTTTTCTCTGTCTGACTTACTTCACTTAGCATGATAATCTCTAGGTCCATCCATGTTGCTGCAAATGGTATTATTTCAGTCTTCTGTATGGCTGAGTAGTGTTCCATTGTATGTATGCATTTTTTACAATAGCCAAGACATGGAAGCAACCTAAGTGTCCGTCAATAGATGAATGGATAAAGAAGAATTCACTTTTAATTGCTGTCTCATTGCTTTGTCAATGAAAAAAAATTCTCCCCATGTATTGCCAAACAACACTAAACTGCTCAATCTCAGACACTTCCTTACCCAAATTAGGACCATCTGAAAGGCCAAAGGAAGTATATTCTCATAAGGTGCTCTAGGCAGGGAAGAAAAAACGAGAGCAGTTGTGATTTTGTTCATAAACTGCAGCAAACTGAGTTTACCTTACTTTCTTTCCATTTCCTTATACAAGATGTCATCAGATAGGAGACAAAGTGAAAATACTTAGTTCATTTAATGAAATTAAACCTAATAGGAGCTTTCTTTAATTATCTAAGAGCAGAGTCAGTGAGAGATTGGTGCTGAGAAAATGATGGATCCAGTGCAAGCACTTTAATCTGGTGCTAACCTGCTAGCTGCAGTTTTCTTGGTGTGCATATTAATTGTAAAGGGGAGATTTTATGTATCATTTAGATGGACCCTTTATAATTCAAGCCTTCTTTACGTACAGTGCAAAATGTATGCTTAGTTTTTCCAGTAACACTTGGGGAAATGCCTTGTAAATGGTGTATAAATTTGCTTAATTAATCAAACAAAGGGAAAAGCTTTTAGAGAGCAAAATCATGACGGGAATTTAAAAGAAGGAAATTAAAAAGATAAAGCTTATTACTGCCTAGTAATTTCAATTTATGCTGTAAATAAAATAGGTCTAAAAGCAAAGCCAATGCAAATATGCCTCTATAGCAGGTTCTCCGGTAAAATTGGCTGTGACCCAAGAATTACCAACGGGCTCTGAGTCAATATTGTTTTTTGAGTGTCCTTGGACTATTTAATTTATTAAGTGGTTTGTGTATAGTGAAGATATTCTCTAGGTAACCTTGCCTAGACTCCACATGTGATCTCTAAGTCACCAGCTAAGCGCAGGGGGTGAATTCTGATAGGCAAAAGTTTTCATGTTGATCTTGGAAATGATACTACTCTACAGTTAAAACTGATTTTAAAAATCATAGTGATTTGGGGATTATTGTAAGTTACTTCTATAAACATATACTTCGAATGTTTGTCCTTTACTTCCAAGAAATTTGAGCAAAACGTTAGAGAAACTAACTTCAATTAAATTCCTGGGCTTATGGCAAATGGGCCATATGAACCTGCAGTTCTGGTGGGTGATGGTGACGCTCCACCTACCCCTTTGTCTTCAAAGTGGGTCTATGAGCCAACGACGTGTGTATTACTGGGGGACTTTTTACAAATGCAGAGGCTTCCCATGACAGAACTACTGGATCAAAATCTACATTTTAACAAGATCCCTGGTTAGAGAACAATCATTCCAGCTAATGTAGGGAGAGTGAGAACTCTTCTTATTCCCCAGGGGATTTGTATTTGTATTTGTACTTGGCACTGTGTTGATTCATAATTTTTTTTTTTTTTTTTTTTGCGGTACACGGGCCTCGCACTGTGTGGCCTCTCCCGTTGCGGAGCACAGGCTCCAGACACGCAGGCTCAGCGGCCATGGCTCACGGGCCTAGCCGCTCCGCGGCATGTGGGATCTTCCCGGACTGGGGCAGGAACCCGTATCCCCTGCATCGGCAGGCGGACTCTCAACCACTGCACCACCAGGGAAGCCCCGATTCATAATTTTATGGCAGTAAATGTGCCACCATTTTTTTTAATGTCTTGAGGGATTTATTTCTCCTTTCTTCTAATGGTTTGTAATAATAATTTAAAATAATTCAGAATAGGCAAATGAATTGAGAAATAATTTGAGCCATGGAAATAAAGAAGTCTAAATTGGTCTCAATTTGGGTTAAGCATCATCTCGAATATTATCCAAGTTCTAAGAGTGTAGGAGAAATTAAGTACTTGCCATTTTTGCAAATTATTCCCTCCCATGGGGGGAAAAAAGGTTTACCTCATTTTCAATTTTCTCTATAGGTTACAATTTACTACCTATTTGTAATAGAAAATGATTTTGTTCTTATTATGTGCAATGATTTGATTCAGTGATTTAATTATTTGTCATTACATTTCTAATCTAGGCATTTGTATAACAGTTGAAAAAACCAAAAACATGGTATACAGTATAAATAGCTAACATTTATTTAGGACTTTTCTATATGCCAGGAATTCTAAGTTTTTTATATATATTAACTTATTTAATCCACACAATAACCCTATAAATTAAGTACTATTGTTAGACCCATTTTACCCTTGTAGAAACAGAAGCACAGAAATGTTAAGTGACTTTCCCAAAGTCACACAGAAAGCTTATAATGGAGTTGAAATACAAATTTAAGTAGTCTTTCTTCAGAAATTACACTCTTAAACATTTATAAACCCTAAACAGTCTAAATGCCCAATAACACAGAGATGGAGGCTCTGGGGAAGGGGATGCATTTGAGTTGGGAGAATCCAGTCCCTTGTTCCTATAAGACTCAAGCCCTTGTTTTCTTGCTGCCTAACACCCAGACATTGCTCTCAGCTTTTATAAGCTGCTCTCAGGTCCTCTTCACAGAGCTCTTAGGTTGACATGCCAAATCCTAAGAAAACAGGCTTACTGCTTTCACATGTAGGGAGTTAAAATGCTCTTTCTGGGGAGGGGGCTAAGGAACAGAAAGAGCTGCCATTTCTGTCAAGTTACTGAATGTTTCATCTGATTGCTAGAGTCACAGGCAAAATAGCTGGAGGCTAGACAGGTATATTGCTCTTTTAAAAACAGATGGTAGAACTCACAAGAGATTTGAGAGGGAGGGAAAACAGAAGCTTGAACAGAGTAAGAGATCTCTATAAAATGAGTGATCTTATATATAATAGCAGATACAAAATCACCAATGCATTCTTCATGCTATATTACCTTTATAAACGTTGTATGGTGCCTATTAATAAAATGTTCACCTTATGATCATTTTTGCCAGTGTGTTTTTTAATATCAAATTTTGAATACAAAATTTTATATAACACTTTTATTGTTGTATTCACATCTAAAAATGATAGCATAAAACTATTATTTAAGAGATTTGCAAAATTTATTGCTTGAATATATGTATCATAATTGAGGGTATTGACTGCCTGGTAAATATAAATATATTTATTAAATTAAATTACTGCTTTCGTGTTGATGTAACATTTAGTTTTGTAGTAAAATACATCATTGGAAAAGCAAAGTTGGAGACAGCAATCCTAATTCTATGCAGGAGGGCTGCTTATTGCTAAGTTGGAATTAGCTTATTGCTAAGGTAAATTTTCTTCAAAATTTACCTGCAATAGGTATTGTAAAATGATGAGATAATAGACAAATATTAACATGGCATGTACCTTAACCTCAAAAAAGCAAATGTCTCATGACAATACATTTCAAAAAAACAAACATTTATTTAAAGAAGAGGACTTACCCTCTGTAGATAAAGATAATGCTACTGGTCAACTTGAAAAGCATTTCTCCCCAACGGGGATATGTGTTGAAACATTCACAATATCTAGAATAATCATCCTAGCAATAATTGCCTAGTTTTAAGTGTTTAGGCTACTATCATGGACAAAGAATAAGGTAAACTAATCATGATGATCAAACACGGGGTAATAGCAACATAGGCACAGATTTCTTTATCTGTGACCTAATTATCTAACTTTTATTAATGTGTCATAGTTTCATTTTTACTTAATATCATCATCAATTGATTAGACAAAAATATCTATAATCAATTCAGAAGCCATTTAAGTGTGTATAGATGGAGAGATTTACTGGCATTTTGCAAAGAGTACCATTCTCCGCTATAGACTCTCAGATTTATGAAGGCAGAGAGCATCCCTGGCTTATATTCTATAAGCTCACATCTGTAAGCTACTGGGACACAGCACGGTGTTTGGCACATAGTGGCAAACACTCTACATTTATTAATTAATGTTAGGTCATCACAGAAAATTGTGAAATAAAGAGTAGTTAGTAGATGGCATCATTATGGAACATCTAGAGTAGAAAACGTTTGAGAAGGAATTTTCCTTATTTTCCTGTCTTTAGAGAGTGCCATATTTAAAAATATGATAGGAGAAGAAAAATAATATGTAAAAATAACAATTGGCTCTATTTAATGGGACTGAACAAAATAAGGTTAATAGTTGGTTCAGTTGAATGAGTTAAACATGATCCTGCAATGTGACTGTAGATATAAGAATACTATTTGGAACAACTAGTATTTCTGTAAAATTAACTTATTTATTACAAACTTAGTCTTGCTTTCCTCCAATTACCAAAGTTTAGTATTATATCTTATACAGGCTGTTTCTTTCTTTATTAGTAGTATTAGCATTATTCTTAGAAAAGGAAAAGTCAATCTAATTATATAAATACACCAAATAAATTTTAAAAGTTGAAAATAAAGTTAGAGAGGCAAAAGACTTAGAAGAAACAAGTTATTTAATCTCATCAAATGTCATAAAATATTATCTGACTATATGGGAAGACCATGTGTCTCTATCATATGAAACGATTTTTTGCCATATGTAGATCAGCTTTCCAAAAGATAATGCATATGCAGATCCAATTGGAAACTCAAAAATGATATTAGGGGGGAATTGCATTTAGCGATTTTTTTGTGTGTGTCTGTATGTTTCATATTTTAAATAACAAATACTATCTGAGACTAGCCAAGAAATTTTAAGAGAAGAAGAATCAGGAAAAGAAAAAAAATGTATATGATGGCAGAACATAGTATAAAGAAATGGTAATCAAATAAATAGGATTTTGGCCAAAGTAAAACAAATGGTGTGGACACAAAGTGACTATCCCTCTAAAATTATAAAATTGAATCCCAATATTATACCATATGTATTAGTTTCTTAAAGACAAGCAAAACATAATATTAAGTTTTAATTATTTTCCCTGCATTTAATTTAGTGACATGCACAGATATAGTGTCTGCTTAAAAAATATGTTAATTTGTTTAAATGATAAACATTGAAAATAATATTGTATCTATCAATAACTTAATTTGTCGAAAATCTCAACAGTAGTAAAAAACAATAATAATGATGGTAATGTTAGCAACTAACACTTACAGAAAGTTCCCTTTTAACCACGTAAAATGTGAAGAATTCTATAGGTATTACCTTATTGATTCCTCACAGTAACCCCATGAGGAAGAGTCTGAGAGTCTCTACATTTCATAAAGCAGGAATCTGAGGACTGGAAGGGTCAAGTCATGTACCCAAGGTCACTCATACGAGAAAAAGTGGAGCCAGGATTTGAATACAGACCGTCTGATTCCAGGAGCCTCATCCCAAACTATAAAATTTGTACATATGAATATTCATACTCACTCTCTCACCTTTCATGACAATGTTCCTGTTAAAGATAATCTAAAATGTATATGCATGAAAGACTTAAAGCAAAGATAATGATAAAATAACAATTACAGGGAAGGCAAAGAAAAAAAGAAACCAGTTAAAATTTCTGCAAGAAGAATTTCTTGAATAATTATTTTATGATTTATTATGTTACTTATTATTCTATTTTGTTATTTTACTAATTATTTTAATGCTACTGAAATAACTTCCTATGAATGTAAATAAGAAGAAGATATATTTATCAGTGAGGTATTACTTAAATATTACTATTTCCTATAAAAGCATTCCAAATGGTCCACCACAATTCATTCTTTACTCAAATTTTAAGGAAAAGAAAAAAGATTTGAAGTATCAATAATGACATGTAATACAAGCTGACTTTGAAATGTTTGGCAACCAAACACATGATAATGATAGGTATATTCTCATAGTGAATTTTATATATTATAGTTAGTACAGAACGAAGTAAGATTTCTATTCTTTTATAGAAATAAACCAAAAATATTAACCAGATTGAGATATAACTTATAGTTTCAACTGGAACTGAGATTAAAAATTCCTACACTCTGAGGAAAGACTGGTCTTTTGTAGCCATAGTAACAAGTAGCCGTCAGAACCAGCTTAAAATCCATTCCTTGTATGACAACAACTTGCAAGCTGACTAATAAGAAAGTCCTTCCTGAAATTCAGTTACTCAGGGACTAGGCACTCCATTAAACACACCTCTGAGGCCAACAAGTCAATAACAGCCTCACCCAGTTTTCAACCCACTTCTGCCCCTGTACTCCACCAATCCCTGAACTCCATGCTTCCCCCAAAACATTATATATGATTTGCAGTCACCTCTGCTCAAAGAGAATGCACCTGACCCGCATGGGTGTCCCTTCCTGGTGTGCAGGATAAATGCAAACCTGTCTTTTCAGTTGAGATGATTGGTCTCCTGAGCCTTTGATAGACTCCTCCAACTAAGGGTCTTAATTTTAAAATAAAATTATTTTAAAATAATTGACAATTATTTTGGATAGGAGGGTCCTAGTGAATGTAATTGAAACTTGCCATCCTTTTTAAGATTTGGATTTGTAAAATAAACGTTAGCGGACTGGAAATGGTAGCAGTGATTAAGAAAGAGAGAAGAATCTAGAGTCAGACCCACCCAGGTGTTTTAAATTCTGGATCTAGAATTTACTAGCTGGGTGACATCACTGGATCTCTGAAGTTTTAGTTTTGTCATATGTAGAATGAGGTTAATAATAGAATAACTCCACAGGGATTACGTAAAGAACACATGAAGTAGTTTGTCTAAAACACAGAGATTAATCCCTAGCACACTGCAAATGTTCGATAATGCCAGTATTTTGTTATTGTATTTCTTACTGGTCTTCAGATTTAATCCAGATTTACCACTGATAAGTTTTAAATACATTTAATTATAGCAAATAAAGTTTTAGAAGAGATACAGATAGTTTACACATTTTATAGGACAAGAATTTGATAAATGTTCTGCCTTTTCACTTTTTTTTTTTTTTTGGTTTCAGAAAATTATGTCTTGAAATTAAAAAGTAAATAAAAAGAAGAGAAAATGATGTCTTGGTAGAAAATAACTATTAACAGTTACATGTAGCAGACATGCTGCAAAATAACCTCAAGATATTAGAGACAACTGTTTTTCCCAATAGTTGATCATTATATTTGATGATCAACAACCAAAAATCAACAATCAAACATCTTCAAATACTGGCTTAAATTCTCAGTACATTCTCTATATCTCAGAGTATTCTTTTGTGTTTCTGAGTTTGGATTCTCCTTAACTTTCTGATTCCCTGCTAATGCTGCTGCTTTTGCCCCCAGGTAATTCAAACCCACAGTCCTTTCTTTCTTTGCTCTAATTTCCAAAATATCTCCCACAACCTAAAAACAAAACCCAGACGTGTTGCACCTGAGTGAAATAAATGCAATGAGATTGTCAGAATGAATATGTCTTTGTGAAAATTACATAAGACAATGGACTTCTGGGACTTGGGAGGATGTTATGTGAGGGGAGTGGAGGGCATGGGGTCATGGTGCCTATCACAAAGTGGGCATTCAATAGTAGCTGCTGAATGAATGAATGTATGAATTAACATGAACTACAAAATCAGGAAAGCCATGACTCAAAGAGCCCTTGTAGATTTCTTGTTGGTTCACTGCCAAGGTTCCTTGACACAGACCTTACTTCTGTAGAGGTGTTCTTTTTGAATCATTTCTTTCCATTACCTCTTCTCCTTTCTATTCCTATTAGTTTAAAACCCAGTGACACAACATATCCACTTATATTGAATTATCTAATTTTATGAGCCAACCATCAAGGACACAGAGAAACTCTTAAAGCTATATGACCTCGAGTTGTCTCCTACAAATAAGAAAACTAACTCACACTTTCCTTGTACTTAATGGATATTCAGTAAATGAGAGTGATATGTTTATTGGATTAATAATCAGAAATACATGAAATTTAAATTTTTAGACAGGAAATCCAACATGTTTAAAGAATTTTTGGACATAGAGTCAACAGCTTATTTTCCAACTAGATTTTGCAATTAATTAGCTAACAGAATAACTCAATTAAATTATCTGTCAAATTCAATGTCTATAACAGTATTTCCACTGGGGATATACAAAATGGTCCAATTAAGTGCAGAAAGAAAATAAGTAAACTTTTTTTATAATTATTTTATTAAAACTAGAAGAGAAAAGTTAGGCTGGACAATAATACATGCAGATAATATATGACTATATATATTACATTTATATATATATAATACACACACACACGGGGTAAAAGTGCGATAGCATTCTACAGATCAGAGAGAGCTCTTAGGACTTGTTTTAGGTGATGTCTAGGATGATTTCTTTTAACTCTTCCAGTTTTAATTTTGTTATTTTATTCCCATTACAACATGAATATTATTTTAGTAATATATTATTTTCTTAAACTATCTCAAACTTCTTGGAAACTCCAGGCAAAAACCTTATAAATTTAAACTCAAAGTGAAAACCTTAAATGGCAAAGTTCTGGTCACAGTGATTTCATATAATTGTATATTTTTGCAAAGACTAAAAGTGTTCCTTAAATATCATTTGAAGACTTGATACCATGAACCTTTTCTGTTGGTGCATCTGATAGTATGAGAAAATTTAAATTATAACCTTAACATTAGACTTTACATAATTGTATTGCGGAAATTATTTTGAGAACTTTAAAGACTTTACCACATGTGTTAATGCTTTAAGTACCTTAACTTTTTCACTGAACTTACACAGACTAAAAATCAAAAATATCTGAAAATATTTTCAACTAGGAAAAATGATTGTATCTAAAATTAATTTGACCCTAAGATGTCTATAGATGAACACTTTTATAAGTTTAGAACCTTAGGAGAATAACTGAGTTCTAAATATGAGGTTAGCAAACAGTGGTCTAGTATATCAATAAAATGTTACATATCTGTTGTCTTCAAATTTACCAAAGAGTCTCACTTGATAGTCACATCATGTATAAACTCAAGAAAAATTGTCTTTTCAGAGACTGTAAAATAAAGGGAGGCGATAAAATAAAAAACTATCAAGGGAAAGGGAAGTGGATAAAAGAAGAATGGGGAAAAAAATAAGGGGAGAAAGAAGGTATGAATGCTGTACTAATTGCTTTTTTTTTTTTTTTTTTTTTTTTTTTGCGGTACGCCGGACTCTCACTGTTGTGGCCTCTCCCGCTGCAGAGCACAGGCTCCGGACACGCAGGCTCAGCTGCCATGGCTCACGGACCCAGCCGCTCCGCGGCATGTGGGATCCTCCCAGACCGGGGCACGAACCCGTGTCCCCTGCATCAGCAGGCGGACTCCCAACCACTGCGCCACCAGGGAAGCCCTGTACTAATTGCTTTTGATTGTCAATTTTTAAAAGTATTTTCCGGTTCAGAGTAACAACAGCTGAGGGGAAGGGAGCTGTCATTCCTTACGATGTTTTTTTGGACAAGAGAATACTCTAAAACTCTTCTTTAAAATAGTTTGATAAGAACTCGACTTTTTTTTTGTGGGAAGAGAGTTTTTTCTGCTCTCAATCCATCTCACTTGTAGTTATACATTAATTAAATGAACTGTGGAATTTTTTTCTTACTTCAGAAATTACATTGGAATAAATGGAGTGCTAAAAGGATGTTACCACATACTTTGTCATTTTACATTTAGCTCCTAAGAAGATTAACTATGCTTCTTTAATTGCTCAGAGTAAGAAAGCAGGTTCCAGTTAATACCTAATGGAGAAAAGAGGGAGAAGGATTGAGGGCAAGTGAATAAGTGTGGTGAGTCACCGAGCTTAATAGAACAGAATGCAGACTAGTGATTTACACATCTAATGGAATAAAGCAACATCAAAAACTACTTCTTCTGCAAAATCCCAGGTCAGAGGGCACTGGCTCAACACACATACACACAGGCACACACACACTCAACAGGAAAGTCATAGACTGCCCCCCTCAAATAAGGTTAGCTATTCAGAGAGAAGTAATATCTTTATCTAACTATTATTTCTGTGCATATAGAAAGCTTAGTTTTCTTTGAAAACACACCTAAGTATTGCACCTGCAATAAAGTAGAAGGAATTTTAAGTTACTAACTTTTACGGTGGGTCATGACAGGGAGGGGAAAGCACCACTGAATCTTCACAACTGTAAACATGCTCAAAAATTTTGTAAACAACGTCAGCATCTGAGGACATCCTTGCTCCCATGCTTTCATAATCGTGTATTATTTTACAGCTCAGGGCATTGTGTGGTATGTGATTTGGTGCAAAGCAAAGGAGTGGTGGGTTATAAAACAGTGCTCTGCCTTCTGTGTGTGATTTACTCAACATGATGTCAAATTTACATAGTAATCAAAACTTAAGCATGGGTTTAAAATTTGTCATGTGACAAACATGATGCTCAGCTCAGAGGAGGATGGGAGAGAGGCAGCATATTTGTCTTACAGGCCCCCAAGTCACATATAATAATTATAACAGCAATAAGTGTTATTTGGATAATATTTTGCAGTGTAAGAAGTGCCTTCTCTGATAATAATGGATAGTATAACTGGAGAACTTATCCCTACCCTTAGCAAAACAATGTAGAAAAGGATATCACTAAATCAGTCTAAGAAACATTACAGATTGAAGGCACAGAGGTGAATTTATGGAGACATTTTATTTCTCCTGGTTCTAGGATAAAGAATATTGTTTTTTCCTCTCTTTGTAGAATGGCTGGATTAGCCGTTTTCTGGAAAGACTCTGAAATAGTCCCTCAAAGCAGTAATTAAAAGATAGGGAAAGGAGGTGGGCATCTGTTGACAATGCCTAAGACATTAACGGCTGCATACAAACCTAGGAAAACAGGGATTTCTTTTAAGGCAAGAAGTCAAAGACAGCCCTAGAATAGACTGTGATAAAGGAGATGCTATTCCTGGGCTTAGCAATTTAGAATCAAACTAAAGAAGTGGGGCACAAGTGAGACTGAGGATTTAGGTCAGTGCGTAAGTGTACCACCAACAGATTTATATAAAATCAACAAAGTCAGCAAAATCTGGATTTTCTTCCGAAAAGTTAAAATATCAACACCTTAGTCCTACAAAATGGATACAAGGAAAGTGTTTGCCTCTCTTTCTCTTTTTGTTTTCTTAAATGCGATGCCCCGTTGAATATTTAAAATCAGATTTTATCAAAGCACAGGCTATTAATAATTTGCTCACCGTTGTAATTAGTCCTCTCTCAAAAAAGATACAGATTTTGGTGTAATCTCCCTTAATTCCTATGCAGTTAGAAGATCTTCAGATTCTTAGGGTTTTGTGTCTCTTTTGTATGTGTATACAGATATCCATATATGTGTACACAAATAGGCATTCTTTAAGATAGACACACATATATGTATGTAATTCCATTCACACGATTTACAAAGGTAAATATAAAGTATGTTCATGCCATTTAAATGACAAAGTAAATAATAGGAAATTTTAAAATCATTAGCTTCTTCCTTCCTCCCTTTCCCCACGGACTTAACCATCAGTGTCAATTTAGTACAAATCAGTGATGTGATTTTCCTCTTCCAATACATATATACATAGGTACTGGTTTTTAATTAAATTTTTAACAATATGAAATTATGTTAAACATAACATTTTGTACCTTTCTTCACTTGATTGTTGTAGCCACGTGTACTTCATTTTATTTTATTAGTTTCCCAGTATTCCATGGTTTAAATGAACAAATTTAACCATTCCTTTTTGGATTTAAATGTAGATTTTGCCCAATTTTTTGCTTCCATAAATGATGATGCAACAAATATCTTTGAAATTTATTTTGGCATAATACATTTATGTTAATTTAATGATATTAATATTTAATAATATTTTGACAACATATGAAACATTCCCCGAGGTAGAATTGCTGAGGCATCATAAGAGCTTTTAAAAATTTGAAAAAAAAAAAAAATACCGTAGATGATGTTCTACAGTCTCACCAGCAGAATGAAGAGGACTCATTTCCTCACTCCTTCATCGTCACTGAATGCTACCACTTCATTTTTTGGTCAGTCTGATGAGAATAATACGGTTGTTTTATTCCTTACCATAGCTACTAGTAAGCAGGGCCAGCTACATGACTGGTGTGGCCCGGGACACAATGTAAATGCAGGGCCCCAGCCGGCCGGCACCCAGAAAGTCAAGTCTCCCCTTCTCACAACCCAGCCCTGCAACCCACGGCTGATGGGTGACTTCTAAGGGACTGAAGGCTTCACACCTGGACACACCTGGTGCCTGTCTGCAGGTGGGCAAGAGAGGCCTGCCAAGTAATCCTCAGAAGCAGCAGGGAGGCAGGCAGCCAAGACTGGATCACCCCTGCCTGGCCCCGTCCAGGACCACCTGGGGCAGGTGCTGGCCCGCCTGTTTCTGCACCCCACAAAGGCCCTGGTCTTCGAAGGGCAACAGAAAAACAGGGGCCTTCCCCAGCCACACAAGCTGATCTCTGCCCCCAGTAGGGAGGGGAGGAACCCATCTGAGGGAAGTAACAGGGGGCAGGAAGGCGGGAAGAGGCTGGATCTCCTGGGAGCCAGGGTGCATGCTCTAAATGTCCTCTCCGAGTTCACTTACAAAACCCCAAATCAAGAGTAAAAATATTAAGAATTTCAAGATGATGGCCACAGAGCATTAAACACCAAGCAAGGAGGCCTTCTCAGGGCGGGAACCTTGGTTGCTGGTTGCTCGCAGAAGAAACAGAACCTGCTAGTGAGAGTGAACGTCTATTTACAAGTTTATGGGGCTTTTGCATTTCTTTTTTCTCTAAAATTTTTGAGTATATCCTTTGTCCACTATGATGTTTGTTTATGTTTTGCTTAGATGGTTTTAGAATCATTTTGTTTAAGAGAGAAAAGAACATATTTTCTGCCCAGGATGTTGTCAATATCTTCTCCTAGCCTATTTTTGTCTTCTTACAGACATCAACATTTTTGTGCAACAATGTAGTTCAATTTCTTTATCTCTATAAACTCTGGGAATAAGAGTGTATCCACTCCCAAATTATGAAAATACCTAGATGTTTCCATCCAATGCTTTTTATTTAATTTACTTGATTATGTAATTGTTTTTACATTTTGAGCTCCAATTCAATGGAAATATATTTATATGTATACTGAGATGTTTGAGTCTAATTTTATATTCTTCCAAATGGTTAGTCAGTTGTCAAACACCGTTATTAAGCAGTTGAGGCTTTTTTCCTGGCAGATAACTCCATCAATATAACAAATAAAAGTCCCATTTATACTTGAATAAGTTTTGGTTCTTCTTATTCTATTCTACTAAACCACAGTGCCATGGTAAATATCTGATTACAATATTAAGTGTTAGCTAACTGGTATTGCTGTTAATTTAAAGGTTAGGAATACATAGTCAGCTCTATTCATAACATACAGCTTAGCTGTTATAAGTATGTGGAAATATGTAACCATACATTTTCCACGCTGTTAGGTAATGAAGTTTGGTGTAAAGGATAGCATAAAGAATTGTGAGTCCAATCGTGTATTGGAATCTTATTTATATGAGTACTAGGCAACAGGTAAATTGCCTATATTTACAATGCCTTATAATTTTCAGCTGTAAAACAAGGATAATAAAGCCTCTTTCACAAAACAAATAAACTTATTGCAACACTGCAAGCACTCTATAAATATTAATGCCCCCTCATCATAACATCAAGCATTTTACTTTAATTTACATCCTAGTATATCTTTAGCCATATCTTGCTCTTATACATTTTAACTTCCAAATAGGTATCATTTCTCTGGAAATCAGGAAAGAGCTGGAAATTTCTAATTCAATTGAAGGTACTGCTCAAATAAACAACCTAACCTTACACCTAAAGCCACTAAAGAAAGAAGAAGAAGAAGAACTACAAAAAACTAAAGTTAGTAGAAGGAAAGAAATCATAAAGATCAGAGCAGAAATAGATGAAATAAATGAAAAAAACAATACCAAAGATCAATAAAACTAAAACCTGGTTCTTTGAGAAGATATACAAAATTGATACACCTTTAGCCAGACTCATCTAGAAAAAAAAGGGAGAGGACTCAAATCAATAAAATTAGAAATTAAAAAGGAGAAGTTACAACGGACACCGCAGAACTACAAAGCATCATAAGGGACTACTACAAGCAACTATATGCCAATAACATGGACAACCTGGAACAAATGGACAAAGTCTTAGAAAGGTACAACCTTCCAAGAATGAACCAGAAGGAAATAGAAAATATGAGCAGGCCAATCACAAGTAATGAAATTGAAACTATGATTTAAAATCTTCCAACAAACGAAAGCCCAGGACCAGATAGCTTCACAGGTGAATTCTATCAAACATTTACGGAAGAGCTAACACCTATCCTTGTCAAACTCTTCCAAAAAGTTGCAGAGGGAGGAACACTCCCAAACTCATTATACAAGGCCACCACCACCCTGATTCCAAAACCAGACAAAGATATCACAAGGAAAGAAAATTACAGGCCAATATCACTGATGAGCATAGACGTAAAAATCCTCAACAAAATACTAGCAAACAGAATCCAGCAGCACATTAAAAGGATCATACATCATGGTCAAGTGAGATTTATCCAAGGAACGCAAGGATTCTTCAATATACACAAATCAATCAATGTGATACACCATATTAACAAACTGAAGGATAAAAACCATATGATAATCTCAATAGATGCAGAGAAAGTGTTCGACAAAATTCAACACCCATTTATGATAAAAACTCTCCAGAAAGCAGTCATAGAGGGAACTTACCTCAACATAATAAAGGCCACGGGCTTCCCTGGTGGCGCAGTGGTTGAGGGTCCGCCTGCCGATGCAGGGGACATGGGTTCGTGCCCCGGTCCGGGGGTATCCCACATGCTGCGGAGCGGCTGGGCCCGTGAGCCATGGCCGCTGAGCCTGCGCGTCTGGGGCCTGTGCTCCGCAGCGGGAGGGGCCACAACAGTGAGAGGCCCACGTACTGCAAAAAAAAAAAAAAAAAAAAAAAACATAATAAAGGCCATATATGGCAAACCCACAGCAAACATTATTATTCAGAAATCACATTTAAAATGAGTTGTTAAATCTAAGAGTTTTATTCTGCAATATCTCCAACTCCTTAAAATTTCATTCTGTAAAATATATAATTTAAAAACAACTTTACTGAATAAGATGAAGAAAAGAATTTAGCTTCTGAAGGCACATTTCTGAAATCAAGTCCTGGTTTTTCCAATTACTAACTCTCTACTTTTTATCCTTGGACAAATACTTCACCTTTTAAGCTCAAATTCAAGAAATTGTGGGGATTAAATGAAAGGCTCTGAGAAGCAAAGCCTAGCTCACAGTAGGTGCTTAATAAATTGAATTACTTGCATTAAAGGAACTTAAGACTCCATGAAAAAATGTGCTTTACATAAAAGTCCTTTAGCTAAGAACAATCTTGTGTATTGAATACTGTTCATTATTATCAAGCACAAAGTCTTAACTTAAAAGAAAACTGAATGTATCCAATTCAGACACTACTTCTCATTTATGGTCTTAAAGAACTATGTATGAGCTTATGAAAACTCTTTTGTAACTGAAGTATAGTTGATTTACATATTGGTTTCACGCATGCAACATAGTGATTCAGTATTTTTACAGATTATACTCTATTAAAAGTTATTACAAGTTATCACAATGGCTATAATTCCCTGTGCTATACAGTATATCTTTTTTGCTTATCTATTTTGTACATAGTAATTTTTATCTCTTAATCCCATACACCTAATATGCCCCTCCCTTCTTCTCTCCCCCCACTGGTATCCACTAGTTTGTTCTCTATATCTGTGAGTCTGTTTCTATTTTACTATGAATATTTATGAAAACTTATTATCACTATTCTTTTGTATTTAGGCATTCTATATTATATTATCCATCCAATATGTAGTAAAGAAAAAATGCAAGGTAGTTAAAACCTTACCGTGAAATATTTTTTAAAAGTTTTACCATTCTTCATTATATTTTTAGAAAAAGAATATCCATTTTAATTATTTTGCTATTCATTTGTAATATTGGTTTTATTCCTGGTCATTTCCAAGAAGTAAAGGAAGCTGGACATGGACTCCTTGAGACCTGGTTATAGTGCTGGCACTAGCTACCACACAGAAGTTTCTTGAGTCTCCTTTGTCCCTTTTAACATTTCTGAAATTGGGGTCCACTGCTAACAGATGTGTGCAACTAACGTAAAATTAGCTCCTCGCATTCCCAGTCTTCTGAAGAGCTGATAGCAAGTAGTTGGTGAGTATTACAATGGATGTATGAGAGGTACTGTTACAGACTGGTAAATCAGAAGTAAATTAGTTATCCACTGAACAATTTTTGTGTTTGCTTCCTTATCTAAAAAAATGGAGATAAAAAAAATCTTGCCCTTTCTACCCAACAGATGGATTTCAAAGCAAACAACACATTTCAAAAGTACTCTATACTTACAAGAGGTACTTCTTTATTGAAATCATTGTATGCTATGCTCTCCAACAGCAACACCAAAGGTGCCCCAACTGCACAATTGCCTGAGCGCTTGCCTTTCAGAGAGCAACATAGGAGCAGTTGCCATTGGTGGTTTTCCCCTTTTTTATCACGCCTGACATTTCTGAAGTGCAACTGCTTGCCCAGGAGTTGCCCATGGCACAGAACAAGGCAGGATTAGACTTCATTGAGTTGTAGAAAACAGATGCCCAAACAAATACAACAACAACAAAACAAAGTGATAGCTTGTAATGACAAAACAGGAGTTTTGAGATGGGGGTAAAATGTTTTCTTATGTTCTAGTGCAGTGGGATAAAATACATGTCCTATATTCAAGATTTAAATAGAACATTCACTGTTATAAAATAAGCATATTTCCTGATTTTTTTCTTTACTTTGACTGGAAGAGATTAATGACTCAGCTGTCAGTACAGCTTATGATTTTGAAGTTGAAATGAGGCTAAAATCTGTGCTTAGTATTCTTAAAATGCTTTCCCCATAAAGCTACAGCTATGAGAGACACTGTCATGGATTCTCCCACATATTCCTTGATATTTTTGGTTCACCACTGGCAAATCGTGAACCAGCAAGGAACTTGGGATTTATTTTTCGTTGCTACCAACCAATATCAAATGCTTTAATTAAATATGTAAATGAACTAGATCCATAATTAAGAATGCCTACTTTGGGAAAAAAAGAGCCTATGTTTCTGTAGTTTTCAGTATGTCAAGGAATAGAAGTATCGTTCAGTCACCTTATACTAAACTTTTTAAAACCAACACATTTTAACAATGATTAGATTAACGCAGTGTGTTGCAGCCACAATAAACTACCAAGCAAGGACTATGATAACAGACAATCCAACAGAATAAATACGTGCTTCACAGTTTCATGTTGTGAAAGCTTCTATTTTGATTTGGCCAACACACAAGATTTACGGTGAGAGTAAAAAAAGTCACAAAGTGGATCAAAAGACACAGTGGGCAGTTGGTAAGAGACATACACACGCTTAAAGATAATAAAAATTAATGTGAGTCTCAGGCTGACATCTAGATTTCATGCAAAAGGAGGAAATATGTTTTATAATATAGATTTAGTGCCAGAAGGCTGGGCTGAGCATTGCTTTGGGAACAGAAGTAGGAGAAGAGGAACTCCAATCAGAGTAGCCACTTTGGGGGACAAAAGGGAGAGCAGAAATGACTAATAAACTTTGTTCTGGCTGTCTGGCAGGGCAAAGAGTTCATTGGTACCTTTTATATATACAATTCCATTATGGTGAAATGTGGCTTCAAAGAAAGTAAAAAAAATTATCAAGATACAAATCTATCCAGAAATTTTGCAAAGGAAAACACTGTCCCTTACTAGTTCTTAAATCACTTGATTTTTTTTTTCCTCACTTGGGTATACATCTGCAAATCTCCATCTTATCTCTTCTCAATTTAGACTCTGAATACCATTTTTTGTTTTGTGTATAATCTGACAAAATAAGTTGCCATAAGATAATCTGAATAGGTAATAATAATGTTTCACTTATATCCCTGATATAAAGTTATTTTTCTTCAACTGTTTTGATAGATATTTCTATCTATATCTATAAAAATACCTCGGAATTGATTCTTATGTTATTTCTTCTTGTTACATATTTCTCCTCTCCTTAGGCATTTCGTTGGAGATTGACTAATTACAATTTCTGTGGACCATAAATCTTCCAGATAATGTCTTCAAGATTGGGAAGACTTGCTGAGTAATAACAAAGAGATCTGATTTTAAGTGCATCTTGCATAAGATGCTACGTCTTTGGTTCTTCTTCCTCTCTCCATCTTCTGAAGAAAGCACCATCGAAAAGCACTTAAGCTTTCCAGGGCTTTGTTCACATTTACTTAACCTATGGTAAAAGAAGGCATATTTAATGCTTCTTACAAAGTCCCACCTCCCACTCCAGGTTTTTGTACTAAACACTGATGTTTCTATCAGTGCTGTTTGTGGAACCTCTAAGCACACTGTTTACTGACCGTACCTAAGGGAAAAATGTTTGATGTTTTTCTGTGAATAAAACAAGAGAAGGAAGAAGATGTAAGAATACAACAAGCAATTCTATGCTTGAGAGGAAAAAACATAGAATTAGGACAATATATGGGGGACCAAGAAGTTCTGCAAAAAAAGAGGGAAAATTCACTAGCTGGTGAGCTCTCCAAAGTCAGGAACAATGTCTTATTCCTCCAGCATATTGCCTTGAAAGAAATTTTGGAATGAATAAAATGAATTCAACATGAAAAAATTCAGTAAGAAAAAGAGGGAAGATTTTGATGCTCTTAACTAAATTTGGGATCCTTCCGTGTGTACACAGGTGATCTAAATAACATGGAACTTGTAGAACTTGTTTGCAGCCAGTCTGCCTCATATCTTTAAAAACAGACAGCTTCATGAAGTAATTGTAGAAAAGATTTCTTACCTCTGCCCATCAACATAGTTCTTACACCAATACCAGAAATTCTGCTTTATTTTCTGGCTTACGACTTTGATTCTTGTTGAAAAACTAAAATTATTTCCCTCCCTCTCTCTCCCCATCCTACACATGTGTAGGAAGAGAAGTAGTATTTGAATACAGTGACGTAAACAACAGAAATACTTTCTTAAATCAGATTTTCAAAGAGTAATAAAGTATACAATAATTCATCTCCTGGAACAGCCAAATGCACATTTTTCTCACTCATATCAGGATAAGCCCCATTGCTAATTTTCTTACAACCAGTTCATTCATCTTATCAGGATGTACATCAACATTTGCTGTTTCCTACTTAATTACCTTCCCCTTTAGAATATGAGCTCTTGAGCATGGATTGTCAAGCTGGCACACTGAGCCACAGAGTAGCTGCTCAATAAAATGGTTGAATGAATGAATGACTTCAGATGCCTTTGACTCTAGATATTGTATTCTAATGCTAGCAAATTATGAAATCATTCAGTACTGCAAGTTATAAGCTAGTGTTTATGAACACTAATTCGTTCACTTCATGAGACTGAACTTTCATATTATAAAGGTCAAGTTGGATTGCCATTATACTGATATGATATTACTCCTTTTGGATGGAAGAAGGAGCTTTATCAGAGACTTTCTTGGATCAATACATGACACTGTTATGTTTAGAATCCATGTTTTGAATTTAATTATAAAATGATATTTAAAAATATTGTGACTGGAAAGTAATGTCCATATAATTTTCCTGCCCCCTTTATAATATTTTATTATCTGTACATATAAAATCCTTCACAAGATACTTACTTACAGATACTTAGCAACCCCAATTTCTGTTTATTACTCTGCACAGTCTGATTTCAGCCAGTTTTCTTTTCTCTCTGCTCCTAAGACCTACCAATCCTTACAAAGTTGCAAAATGGTCCACATTTCCATGTATGGTTTACTCTGTTTGGAGTAGCTTCTTTCATCCTCACTTGGGTAACTCCCACTCAAAAATCACATCCTCTGTGATGCCTCTGTGAACTTCTTTGGGTAAAGGCAATTGTTCAATCTCTAGTTTAGCCCCTCCCATTGGTGAGTGCTTGCCTGGGTGCCTTGGGGCATAGTGACACATCTGTGCAATACTCCAGGCTTCCCACATCACTCGTGATGATGCCGAAGAGTGTGCCCCAGGATCACAACTCCTAGCTCTGATGGGTCCCACAGACCACAGATCTCTCTGTCTTCAGACATATTGGTGTGGTTGACTTCTGCTTCTCATTCACGTTTCTGCTCAAGTGTCATCTCAAAAAGAGGACTTTCCTGACAACACAATTAATTTTGTCCCCCATGCTTTTCATCCCAAACATTCCCCAGTCCTTCCCTATCCCCTTGCACTTTTATTTCTTTTGTATCATCTCATTCCTTTTTTTTTTTTTCCTTAGTAGGGAGAAGGTAATATTAAATACAGAAAAGGAATACATTTCTAGAAGTAGAATTCATAGATCAAAGAGTATACTATTAAGACCTTTGATACATTTTGCCAAGTTCCTATCCAGAGATACTTTATTGTTATTGCAATCATTATGTAGCATGTATAATTTTAATATGGATATATAATTACACCATTTATTATAACTATCACTTGTGTTCTTACAATATACCAATCACTGTGCTATAATACATTAAGTGTATCTTAATATGTATTAAGTCTATTTGCACTTCCGCTAGCAGTATAAAAGAGTGCTAATTTTAATACAGTCTTATCAATACTTAAAAAAAATTTTTGATCATTAGAATTTTATTTCCTAGATTTGAATTTCTTTAATGGTAAATATGATAGAACTTGTCACATTTTACTGGTCATTTGTATTGCTTTTTTTGGTAAACTCAGTGTATTAGTTTACTAGGGCTGACATAGCAAAATACTACAAACTGGGTGGTTTAAACAACAGAAATTTATTGTCTCACACTTCTGGAGACTAAAAGTCCAAGATCAATGTGTCAGCAGGGTCATACTCCCATTAAAAATGCTAAGGAAGGATTGATTTCAATTTCAATGCTCTCCCCTAGCTTCTGGTAGTTCTTTGTTCTGTGGCAGCATGGCTCCAATCTGCACGTGGTGTTCATTTTGTGTCTTCACTTTGTCTTCCCTCTGTACATGGGTCTCTGTGTCCAAATGTTCCCTTTTAATAAGGACACTAGCTATATTGGATTGGAGCCAACCCTAACGATTTTATCTTAACTTGATCATCTGCAAAGGCTCTATTTTCAAATAAGGTCACATTCTGAGGTACTGGGCATAAGGACTTCAACACAAGAATTTGGGGGGAAAACAATTCAACCCATAACATTCAGTTCATGATCTTCACTAATTTTTCTTTTGGTATTCTCATATATTTTCATATGTATTAACAAAAGTAGAACTATAAGCCTGGACCACATGTCTGGCAAATCTACTTCCAATTAGTGCTTATCTTTCAGTTTTGTTTATGCACTACTGACATAATGAAATTTCATATTTATATATGGAAAACTGATTACTTTTTAGTAATCATCTTTAGATGCACCTTTGCTATGGTAAAGGACCTATAGTTAGATTACTTAAAATTTCAACTTTTCATCTAATTATTTAGTACAAGCCATACATGTTAGCCCTCCAGAATTACACTTTTGCAAATTATTCTTCACTCTGCCAGAAGAATTTATCTAACATATGCTTCTGATTGTTATCCCATTAC
Source organism: Tursiops truncatus (assembly GCF_011762595.2). Taxonomy (NCBI): domain Eukaryota; kingdom Metazoa; phylum Chordata; class Mammalia; order Artiodactyla; family Delphinidae; genus Tursiops; species Tursiops truncatus. Next base: position 123,115,679 of record NC_047038.1, read on the forward strand.
TTAAAATCCTTGAATGTTTTCTTATTTCCTATACTGTAAAAAAAATTATTTGCGGAGTTTGATTTCTAGCTTCTTCAAGATCTGGACCCAGATCATTTTCCCGACCATAACTTCCACCCACGCAAATACACACCTGCACCACTCTCTCATCAGACTACCTGAAGTCTGAAAATGCACCATGTCCTCTCAGACAAACACAGTCCCTAACTACACACACATACACGTATCAGAACTAAATCCAGGAATCACATAATTTAGAATGACTTTTATCTCTGAATTCCAAGTATTATTTACAATATCTACTCTACCAAAAAAGAAAAAAAAAACACAGTGAGAATGAAGTAATTATTTGCAATTAAAAATTATTTCTAACATAAAGAAGTGATAATTCTGAGAAGAGTTACAAAATTTGGGGGATGGGGTGCAGAAGCAGCTGAGTAGGTGGTGCAAAACTGATGAGACAATAAAATCTAAGGCCCAAAAAACAAATCTGGGAGAAACACGTCCCTAGCCATTCTCTAAAGGCAGCCTAGCAATTCTGAACATGAAAAAGATAATTCCTCAGATAATTTTTAAACTTTTCATTTTGAAGTAATTTTAGATTTGCACAAGAGTTAAAAGACAGTACAGACGGTTGCTTGGTACCCTTCATCCAGGTTTCCCTGATGAAAACATCTTATAACCATGGCATATTTATCAAAACTAAGAAACTAACATTGATACAAAAATACTAACTAAACTATACACTTTGTTTTCTGCTTATGTTACCTTCCTGTTCCAGAATCCAATCCAGGATATCATACTATATTTAGTCTTCACGTCACCACAGTCTCCTTCACTTTGTGACAGTTTCTCAGTCATTCTTTATTTTCATGATCTTGACACTTTTGAAGAATACTTATCAGGTTATCAGATATTTTTAGACTATCCCTCATGTGTATTTGTCTGATGTTTTTCATGGTTTGATTGAGAGTATAGATTTGGGGGAATAATACAGCAGAGGTGACGTGCTCTTCTCACTGAACCATATCAGGGGGTATATGATATGGAAATCATTCATTACTGATGATTTAACCTTGGTCACTTGGTGATGCTGGTGTCAGCCAGGTTTGTTCCCTGCAAACTTACTATTTTTCCCTTTCTTTATTTGTTAGAAGTGAGTAACTAAGTTTAGCCCACACTCAAAAGAAGGGGAATTAAGCCCTGCTTCCTGGAAGGAGGAGTATCAAAGGATTTGTGGACATATGTTCAAACAACCACAGCAATTATTTTGCGGGAGGTACTTTGTGGATATTTAAATACTCAGTCTACTTTTTATCCTCTAATTTTAGCATTCATCTGTGATTTTCTGTTTCTCTCATTTCTTTTACATATATTAGTTTGAATTCTTCTGAAAAGAATATTTATCCCGCCTCTCCCATTTATTTATTCTATCTTTCACTTATATCGGTTTGGGCTTGTAGATATATATGTTTTACTTGGATTACAATTCGTTACAATTATTATTTATCTTCTTGTTCAAATTGTTCCAGATTTAGTTATTGGAAGCTCTTTCAGATTGACTTCTGTGTTGTTTTGATATGGCTCATCTTTAAAAAAAATTTTTCTAACTTTCTCACATACTGGCCCTGCAAGATGCTTTCGGCTCATATTGTACATTCCCTGCCTAAATTTAGGTTCGTAGGATGAGCCATTTCTCCAGTGACCCCTGTTTTCTTTTATTAGAGACTGATAGTCAGAAATTAAGATCAGAGTCCTAGTCAATAGCTCTTTGCTACTGAGGTTTCACTGATGCTAGACCCTTTCAATAGAGAGTAATGTATGTATAGTTTCCAAGGATACATCCATATCTATATTTATTTAGGTATTTTATCTGTCAGCATTTATATTAAAATAAGCATGTATTCACACTTAAACCTCCAACTCTAATTCAGCATCACAGTTTATCCTAGTTTCCCCCTTTTTTTCTCTGTAACTCTACCTCTAACAGTGAAAAACCTGGACCCCATTACTTACAATTTGTGTCAAACCTAGTGAACATGTAAAATTGTTTCAGAATTGCTAACTCATGAATCTGTGAGAATATTTTATCAACTAGAGTATAGTGTTTAATACATACAATTTTTTTTTCCTGTGGCCTTACAGTATCCAGTCAAAACACTGTTTTCCAAAGTTATTTATTTTAGTTCCTTTTCCCCATTTTTTTCAATCATTAACTAGTACAGACTTTATTTGGAATTAACATTGACTTTGTTGTACAGCAGAAACTAACACAACACTGTAAAGCAATTATACTCCAATAAAGATGTGAAAAAAAATAAAATAAAAGAGAGAGAACTAAATCCAAGTGGTACTCTGAATTGGATCCCCATCTTTTGCAGTGAGATTATGTCACACATTTGCAGTTAGATTTACTCTCAGAGACTGCATTACATCCTGGGATCTCGCAATATCCTCATTTAGTTTCTTAAAATTTTACTACATTAAAGTTCTCATTTTGTGATATACCCATGTACTGGTTTTGAGAAATGCATTTAATTCTGTGTCCTCCACCAAAGTTTCTTATAGCACAGTTCCATCACCCTAAAAATTCACTTGTGTTGACCATATGTAGCCAGCCCTTGATAACTAATGAACTATTTTCCATCTCTATGGTTTTATCTTTTCAGAGGATGAAATAAATGGAACTACATACAATATGTAGTCTTTGGAATCTGCTATCATTCATTTAGCTATACCTCCCTGTTATGTCAATCACTTCTTTACTCCTTTTATTACTAAGTAGTATTCCATTGTACGGATGTACAATTTGTTTATCCATCCATAGGTTGCAAACCCCTCAGTTGCTTCCAGATTTTGCCAATTATGAACAAAGATGCTATAAACATTCCCATACAGATTTTGGTATGAACATGTTTTTAAGTTACTGAGTAAATAGGAACAGGACTGGACTTCCCTGGTGGCGCAGTGGTTAGGAACCTGCCTGCCAATGGGTTCGAGCCCTGGTCCAGGAAGCTCCTACATGCCATGGAGCAACTAAGCCCGTGTGCCACAACTACTGAGCCTGTGCTCTAGAGCCTGTGAGCCACAGCTACTGAGCCTGTGCGCCACAACTACTGAAGCCTGTGTGCCTAGAGCCCATGCTCTGCAACAAGAGAAGCTACCGCAATGAAAAGCCCGCACACTGCAACAAAGAGTAGCCCCCGCTCGCCACAACTAGAGAAAGCCCACGCTAAACAACAAAGACCCAACGCACACATAATTAATTAAGTGATTTTTTTAAAAAAAGAAACATTAAAAAATTGGAACAGGATTGCTGGTATGTATGGTAAATGTATGTTTAACTTTATAAGTAACTGCCAAACTCTTTTCCAAAGTTCTGTACCATTTTTAATTTGCATTAGCAATGAACAAAACACATGTAGCATATGTAGGTTGAAAAGTATAAAACACTGACAAGAAATCAAGAAAGACCTAAATAATGGAGAGATACAATATTCATGGATTGGAAGACTTAATATTGTTAAGATGACAATTTTCTCCTGATTTGATGTAAAAATTCAACGCAATCTCATTCAAAATCCAAGCAAGCATTTTGTAGACATAGACATTCATAATCTAAAACTTATATGGGACATCAAAGTCACTACAAGGGCCAAATTAATTCTAAAAAAGAAAAACAAAGTTTAAAAATTCTCATTCCATGACTTCAAGACTTATTATAGGATTAGACATTTCAATGGACCATAATAGAGAGTCCAGAAATTGACCCATGCAACTATAATCAACTGACTTTTGTCAAAGTTTCAGAATTTTCTTCATTGAAGAAAAGATAGCCTTTTAACCAAATGGTGCTGGGGCATTTGGACATCCATAACAAAAAATCAAAAAAATAAGCTGACTCATATACCTCACATCTTATACAAAATTCACTCAAAATGGATCATAGACATAACGGTAAAACATGAAACCGTAAAACATCTAAAAGAAAATACTGGAAAAAACCTACGTGACTTTAGATTAGATGATGAATTTTTACATACAAAACCAAAAGTATGAGCCATAAAATGAAAATTATAATATATTGAACTTTATCAAATTTAAATATTTTGCTACAGAAATGAAACTCTTGAGGCTTCCGGGAAGATGCCAGAAGAGTAAGACGCAGAGATCACCTTCCTCCCCACAGACACACCAGAAATACATCTACACGTGGAACAACTCCTACAGAACACCTACTGAACGCTGGCAGAAGACCTCAGACCTCCCAAAAGGCAAGAAACCCCCCACGTACCTGGATAGGGCAAAAGAAAAAAGAATAAACAGAGACAAAAGAATAGGGACGGGACCTGCACCAGTGGGAGGGAGCCGTGAAGGAGGAAAGGTTTCCAAACACTAGGAAGCCCCTTCGCGGGCGGAGACTGCGGGTGGCGAAGGGGGAAAGCTTCGGAGCTGCGGAGGAGAGCACAGCAACAGGGGTGCGGAGGACAAAGCAGAGAGATTCCCGCACAGAGGGTCAGGGCCGACCGGCACTCACCAGCCCGAGAGGCTTTTCTGCTCACCCGCCGGGGCGGGCGGGGCTGGGAGCTGAGGCTCGGGCTTCGGTTGGAGCACAGGGAGAAGACTGGGGCTGGCGGTGTGAACACAGCCTGCAGGGGGTTAGTGCGCCACGGCTAGCCGGGAGGGAGTCCGGGGAAAAGTCTGGAGATTCCAAAGAGGCAACAGACTTTTTCTTACCTCTTTGTTTCCTGGTGCGCGAGGAGAGGGGATTAAGAACGCTGCTTAAAGGAGCTCCAGAGACGGGCGCGAGCCACGGCTAAAAGCGCGGACCCCAGAGACGGGCCTGAGACGCCAAGGCTGCTGCTGCCGCCACCAAGAAGCCTGTGTGCGAGGACAGGTCACTCTCCACACCCCCCTTCCGGGGAGCCTGTGCAGCCCGCCACTGCCGGGGTCCCGTGATCCAGAGGCAACTTCCCCGGGAGAACACACGGCGCGCCTCACGCTGGTGCAACGTCACGCCGGCCTCTGACGCCGCAGGCCCGCCCCGCACTCCGTGCCCCTCCCTCCCCCCCCCCCCCCCCCCCCCCCCCCCCCCCGGCCTGAGTGAGCCAGAGCTCCCGAATCAGCGGCTCCTTTAACCCCGTCCTGTCTGAGGGAAGAACAGACGCCTTCGGCGACCTAGACGCAGAGGCGGGGCCAAATCCAAAGCTGAGCACCTGGGAGCTGTGAGAACAAAGAACAGAAAGGGAAATCTCTCCCATCAGCCTCAGGCGCAGCGGATTAAAGCTCCACAATCAACTTGATGTACCTGCAGCTGTGGAATACAAGAATAGACAGCCAATCATCCCAAATTAAGGAGGTGGGCTTTGAGAGCAAGATTTATTGTTTTTTCCCTTTTCCTCTTTTTGTGAGTGTGTACGTGTATGCTTCTGTGTGAGATTTTGTCTATATAGCTTTGCTTCCACCATTTGTCCTAGGGTTCTATCTGCCCGTTTTTTTTTTTAATTTTTTTCTTTTAATTATTTTTTTATATTTTAATAACTTTATTATATTTTATCTTACTTTATTTTACCTTATCTCCTTTCTTTTTTTCCTTCCTTCCCTCCTTACTTCCTTCCTACCTCCCTCCCTCCCTCCTTTCTTTCTTTCCTTCTCTCTTTCTACTTCTACTAATTCTTTCTTTCTACTTTTCCTCCCTTTATTCTGAGCCGTGTGGATGAAAGGCTCTTGGTGCAGCAGCCAGGAGTCAGTGCTGTCCCTCTGAGGTGGGAGAGCCAACTTCAGGACACTGGTCCACAAGAGACCTCCCAGCTCCACATAATATCAAACAGCGAAAATCTCCCAGAGATCTCCATCTCAACACCAGCACCCAGCTTCACTCAACGACCAGAAAGCTACAGTGCTGGACATCCTATGCCAAACAACTAGCAAGACAGGAACACAACCTCACCCATTAGCAGACAGGCTGCCTAAAATAACAAGTCCACAGACACCCCAAAACACACCACCAGACGTGGACCTGCCCACCAGAAAGACAAGATGCAGCCTCATCCACCAGAACACAGGCACTAGTCCCCTCCACCAGGAAGCCTGCACAACCCACTGAACCAACCTTAGCCACTGGGGACAGACACCAAAAACAACAGGAACTACGAACCTGCACCCTGCAAAAAGGAGACCTCAAACACAGTAAGATAAGCAAAATGACAAGACAGAAAAACACACAGCAGATGAAGGAGCAAGATAAAAACCCACCAAACCTAACAAATGAAAGGGAAATAGGCAGTCTACCTGAAAAAGATTTCAGAATAATGATAGTAAACATGATCTAAAATCTTGGAAATAGAATACACAAAATGCAAGAAACATGTAACAAGGACCTAGAAGAACTAAAGATGAAACAAACAACGATGAACAACACAATAAATGAAATGAAAAATACTCTAGATGGGATCAATAGCAGAATAACTGAGGCAGAAGAATGGATAAGTGACCTGGAAGATAAAGTATTGGAAATAACTACTGCAGAGCAGAATAAAGAAAAAAGAATAAAAAGAACTGAGGACAGTCTCAGAGACCTCTGGGACAACATTAAACGCACCAACATTCGAATTATAGGGGTTCCAGAAGAAGAAGAGAAAAAGAAAGGGACTGAGAAAATATTTGAAGAGATTATAGTTGAAAACTTCCCTAATATGGAAAAGGAAATAGTTAATCAAGTCCAGGAAGCACAGAGAGTGCTGTACAGGATAAATCCAAGGAGAAATACGCCAAGACACTTATTAATCAAACTGTCAAAATTTAAATACAAAGAAAACATATTAAAAGCAGCAAGGGAAAAACAACAAATAACACACAAGGGAATCCCCATAAGGTTAACAGCTGATCTTTCAGCAGAAACTCTGCAAGCCAGAAGGGACTGGCAGGACATAGTTAAAGTGATGAAGGAGAAAAACCTGCAACCAAGATTACTCTACACAGCAAGGATCTCATTGGGATTTGATGGAGAAATTAAAACCTTTACAGACAAGCAAAAGCTGAGCGAGTTCAACACCACCAAACCAGCTCTACAACAACTGCTAAAGGAACTTCTTTAGGCAAGAAACACAAGAGAAGGAAAAGACCTACAATAACGAACCCAAAACAATTAAGAAAATGGGAATAGGAACATACATATCGATAATTACCTTAAATGTAACTAGACTAAATGCTCCCACCAAAAGACACAGATTGGATGAATGGATACAAAAACAAGACCCATATATTTGCTGTCTACAAGAGACCCACTTCAGACCTAGAGACACATACAGACTTAAAGTGAGGGGATGGAAAAAGATATTTCATGCAAATGAAAACCAAAAGAAAGCTGGAGTAGCAATTCTCATATCAGACAAAATAGACTTTAAAATAAAAACTATTAGAAGAGACAAAGACGTACACTACATAATGATCAAGAGATTGATCCAAGAAGAAGATATAACAATTGTAAATATTTATGCACCCAACATAGGGGCACCTCAATAGATAAGGCAAATACTAACAGCCGTAGTAGGGAAAATCGACAGTAACAAAATCATAGTCGGGGACTTTAACACCCCACTTTCACCAATGGACAGATCATCCAAAATGAAAATAAATAAGAAGACACAAGCTTTAAATGATACATTAAATAAGATGGACTTAATTGATATTTATAGGACATTCCATCCAAAAACAACAGAATACATATTTTTCTAAAGTGATCATGCAACATTCTCCAGGATAGATCATATCTTGGGTCACAAATCAAGCCTTGGTAAATTTAACAAAATTGAAATTGTATCAAGTACCTTTTTCGACCACAATGCTATGAGACTAGATATCAATTACAGGATAAGATCTGTAAAATATACAACCACATGGAGGCTAAACAATACTTAATAACAAAGTGATCACTGAAGAAATCAAAGAGGAAATTAAAAAATACCTCGAAGCAAATGACAATGGAGACATGACGACTCAAAATCTATGGGATGCAACAAAAGCAGTTCTAAGAGGGAAGTTTATAGCAATACAATCCTACCTCAAGAAACATGAAACATCTCGAATAAACAACCTAACCTTGCACCTAAAGCAATTAGAGAAAGAAGAACAAAAAATCCCCAAAGTTAGCAGAAGGAAAGAAATCATAAAAATCAGATCAAAAATAAATGAAAAAGAAATGAAGGAAATGATAGCAAAGATCAATAAAACTAAAAGCTGGTTCTTTGAGAAGATAAACAAAATTGATAAACTGTTAGCCAGACTCATCAATAAAAAAAGGGAGAAGACTGAAATCAATAGAATTAGAAATGAAAAAGGAGAAGTAACAACTGACACCGCAGAAATACAAAAGATCATGAGAGATTACTACAAGCAACTCTATGCCAATAAAATGGACAACCTGCAAGAAATGGACAAATTCTTACAAATGCACAACGTGCCAAGACTGAATCAGGAAGAAATAGAAAATATGAACAGACCAATCACAAGCACTGAAATTGAAACTGTGATTAAAAATCTTCCAACAAACAAAAGCCCAGGACCACATGGCTTCACAGGCGAATTCTATCAAACATTTAGAAAAGACTTAACACCTATCTTTCTCAAACTCTTCCAAAATGTAGCAGAGGGAGGAACTCTCCCAAACTCATTCTACGAGGCCACCATCACCCTGATACCAAAACCAGACAAGGATGTCACAAAGAAAGAAAACTACAGGCCAATATCACTGATGAACATAGATGCAAAAGTCCTCAACAAAATACTAGCAAACAGAATCCAACAGCACATTAAATGGATCATACACCATGATCAAGTGGGGTTTATCCCAGGAATGCAAGGATTCTTCAATATACACAAATCAATCAACGTGATATACCATATTAACAAATTGAAGGAGAAAAACCATATGATCATCTCAATAGATGCAGAGAAAGCTTTCAACAAAATTCAACACCCATTTATGATAAAAACCCTGCAGAAAGTAGGCATAGAGGGAACTTTCCTCAACATAATAAAGGCCATATATGACAAACCCACAGCCAACATTGTCCTCAATGGTAAAAAACTGAAAGCATTTCCACTAAGATCAGGAACAAGACAAGGTTGCCCACTCTCACCACTCTTATTCAACATAGTTTTGGAAGTTTAGCCACAGCAACCAGAGAAGAAAAGGAAATAAAAGGTATCTAAATCGGAAAAGAAGAAGTAAAGCTGTCACTGTTTGCAGATGACATGATACTATACATAAAGAATCCTAAAGATGCTACCAGAAAACTACTAGAGCTAATCAATGAATTTGGTAAAGTAGCAGGATACAAAATTAATGCACAGAAATCTCTGGCATTCCTATACACTAATGATGAAAAATCTGAAAGTGAAATCAGGAAAACACTCCCATTTACCACTGCAACAAAAAGAATAAAATATCTAGAAATAAACCAACCTAAGGAGACAAAAGACCTGTATGCAGAAAATTATAAGAAACTGATGAAAGAAATTAAAGATGACACAAATAGATGGAGAGATATACCATGTTCTTGGATTGGAAGAATCAACATTGTGAAAATGACTCTAATACCCAAAGCAATCTACAGATTCAATGCAATCCCTGTCAAACTACCAATGGCATTTTTCACAGAACTAGAACAAAAACTTTCACTATTTGTATGGAAACACAGAAGACCCAGAATAGCCAAAGCAATCTCGAGAACGAGAAACGGAGGAGGAATCAGGCTCCCTGACTTCAGCCTATACTACAAATCTACAGTAATCAAGACAGTATAGTACTGGCACAAAAACAGAAAGATAGATCAATGGAACAGGATAGAAAGCCCAGAGATAAACCCACGCACATATGGTCACCTTATCTTTGATAAAGGAGGCAGGAATGTACAGTGGAGAAAGGACAGCTTCTTCAATAAGTGGTGCTGGGAAAACTGGACAGGTACATATAAAAGTATGAGATTAGATCACTCCCTAACACCATACACAAAAATAAGCTCAAAATGGATTAAAGACCTAAATTTAAGGCCAGAAACTATCAAACTCTTAGAGGAAAACACAGGCAGAACATTCTATGACATAAATCACAGCAAGATCCTTTTTGACCCACCTCCTAGAGAAATGGAAATAAACACAAAAATAAACAAATGGGACCTAATGAAACTTAAAAGCTTTTGCACCGCAAAGGAAACCATAAACAAGACCAAAAGACAACCCTCAGAATGGAGAAAATATTTGCAAATGAAGCAACTGACAAAGGATTAATTTCCAAAATTTATAAACAGCTCATGCAGCTCAATAACAAAAAAACAAACAACCCAATCCAAAAATGGGCAGAAGACCTAAATAGACATTTCTCCAAAGAAGATATACAGACTGCCAACAAACACATGAAAGAATGCTCAACATCATTAATCATTAGATAAATGCAAATCAAAACTATAATGAGATATCTTCTCACACCAGTCAGAATGGCCATCATCAAAAATCTAGAATCAATAAATGCTGGAGTGGGTGTGGGGAAAAGGGAACCCTTTTGCACTGTTGGTGGGAATGTAAATTGATACAGCCACTGTGGAGAACAGTATGAAGGTTCCTTAAAAAAACTACAAATAGAACTACCATATGACCCAGCAATCCCACTACTGGGCATATACCCTGAGAAAACCATAATTCAAAAAGAGTCATGTACCAAAATGTTCATTGCAGCTCTATTTACAATAGCCCGGAGATGGAAACAACCTAAGTGTCCATCATCGGATGAATGGATAAAGAAGATTGGCACATATATACAATGGAATATTACTCAGCCATAAAAAGAAATGAAATTGAGCTATTTGTAATGAGGTGGATAGACCTAGAGTCTGTTATACAGAATGGAGTAAGTCAGAAAGAGAAAGACAAATACCATATGCTAACACATATATATGGAATTTAAGAAAAAAAGATGTCATGAAGAACCTAGGGGTAAGACAGGAATAAAGACACAGACCTACTAGAGAATGGACTTGAGGATATGGGAGGGGGAAGGGTAAGCTGTGACAAAGCGAGAGAGAGGCATGGACATATATACACTACCAAACTTAAGGTAGATAGCTAGTGGGAAGCAGCCGCATAGCACAGGGAGATCAGCTCGGTGCCTTGTAACTACCTGGAGGGGTGGGAGGGAGGGAGACGCAAGAGGGAAGAGATATGGGAACATATGTATATGTATAACTGATTCACTTTGTTATAAAGCAGAAACTAACACACCATTGTAAAGCAATTATACTCCAATAAAGTTGTTAAAAAAAAAAAAGAAATGAAACTCCTAAGAGAACGAAACTACAACCCACAGAGAGAAATTTTTTGCAAATCACTTATTCAGAATACATAAAGAATATTTGCAATTCCACAGTAAGAAAACCAATAACCCAGCTTAAAAATGAGCAAAAGATCTGAACAGACACCATTAAAGAAGCTATAAGAATGGCAAACAAGCATATAAAAAGACACTCAACATCATTTTTTATTAGGAAATGTACACTAAAACCACAGTGGGATACCACTACACACCTATTAGGATGTTTAAAATATATATATATATATATATAAAAATATATAATATATAAAATATATATGTGAGATGATATCTCATTTATATTATTTATATATATATATATATATATATATATATATATATATATATATAAAATCAGATAATACCAAATCCTGGTAAGAATGCTGAGCAACAGGAATTCTGATTCCACAGATTTTTAAACTGTACATTATTCATTTCATAACATGGGTTTGGTCATTTTCAAATAACCCCTTTTGTTTTTATTATAAAATTTCTAACGAATAATTTAGTCAGGTATGAATAGATTAAGATTAAGCATAGGAATCAGCTTTACTAAATGTATAATTACAATCCTTAACCTTGAATCAGAACAAGCCAACCAGCCAAACTGTACCATATAGCATGGTATCTGAGACAAACCTATCCATTCCTATTTGGGTAAGTCATAGTTATACCCATGTGGGACTGGAAGATATACACTACTGACTGGAAGAATCAAGGTATTGATAATTGTTAATAAAGACATGAGGTATCTGTATTATAAAATGATTTTTAATAACTTCCATAATACTTTTAGTATTTATTATATGCCAAGCACTATTATACATGCTTTGCTAGCTTATTCATGCATAAGAACAAATTACTAATATTAGGGTGAAATACCCTAAAATAGAATAACATCATCTTCTTTTCTCTTTTAAACTTCTGATGAAATTAAGATATTTAAAAATAGCTTTATCTAACTATGAATTAAATAATATTGATGGTTATTAGCCAAAAGGAAACTCCTGTGATTCAATTAAATATGAAAGGTGGCACAGGATAATTTTCTTGAATGTTCATACCTAATGGATATTTGTCAAGATAAAACACCGTCATTACAGCGTGCCTAAGAAGAGAATATTGTAAACTTTTCACAATGTTAAGACAACTTGCTCAATTTTAAATATATGTTCATGTAAAAGCACAGTTAAAATAAAAATAAATAGTAGTTGAGTATACAGAAAAGGGCAAGTATGGCAAAACACACTATTCTAGAACATGTTACTTAACAATAACCATAATTATGTGTATTAGAGTCTACCAGTTGAAAAGAACAAAGTGTTTATTTTGGTGTTAACACTATTTTCCTTTCATATTTTAGCTTAAAATATTGTCAAATAAGAATAAACATTAAGAATAAAATTTGCATTAGCCTAGAGTGGTAAGAAAAAAAAAAAGGAAAGGAAAGGATTTTTACTGAGCTGCCACCAACATGCACAGTGAAATGTGATGGGAGATCCAGTTCAGTTGAAGGTAGGAGGAAAAGAATGATGAGACTCAGGAAAAAAAAAAAAAAGAAAGAAAGAAAGATTCTAGTGATCAACTGTTTAACTCCCGGTGGTCTAAAGGGAACTGTGGACTCCGACTGTGAAAGAAAGAACCCCTAAAAATAAAACTGTTTCTTACAAAAAGATGCTACAGAGAAGGCAGTTTTGGTTGTACAATAATTAGATTTTGAGGGAGAAAAGAACAGAACACTGCTTTAGATGTTATTAGGGGCAATAATACTTAATGATACATCTCAGTTCTAATTTTACTTAAATTATAAAATTGCAAGCCCTAGTGTTTCCTCGCACCCCTCCTCCCTCACTCCATCAGCGTTTTGCAAAGTGTTCTCCTTCATTAACTAAATTGTTGTCTAGGCAGACATCTTGACTTTGAGAAAATGGATGGCAGGGGATTTGCTTAATAGAGGACTTAACAGAGTCTTCGCACAGAACAGAAACATGATGTTGGTTCTGAAAGAAATTTATAGCCCTGCTGAACAGAGGTTCCGCTACCAGCAGAAGAAACTGCTCTAGAGGCGGGATGACTAATATGTCACCACATCAGCGGTTCCTTTATGGAAGCTGAAGAAGAACATCCAAATAAATCAGATTTGTCACAGGCCTGAAAACCATTAGGCATGTCAGCTGGGATCTGAACTGGTGTCCCAAAGCAATGGATTGGAAAGTTCTGACTGCACTTTTCCAGAATCCTCATCCACAGCAACCCAGGAGCCGTTTTGGTGGCTCATACCTTACACGTTAACCCTAAGGATGTTAACTAGGTGTGGCTTCCAGATCATCACAGCTGTTTTGTTTATTTTAGAAGGCAAACTAAGGACTGGATACAGAGAGAACAACATATGCTGCAGCTTTTCTTTGTATATCAGGGGCTTTTCTAGAGTTATAATTCCACCCAACACATACTACAGTAATAAGCAGCCATTGTTTTTTGAAATAGGTCAAGAAAATGTTAGTTTAGTGACTAACCAATTCTTTCCAGTAAAAGGGTATTATTATAAAAATTACTATGTCACATACACAGTAAGAGGGCCTCACTAATTATATATTTAACAGTATTTATATATAGCTAATAGATATATATGTAATATATAAACTAATTAGTTTTGATGTCTAGCAAATAAGTTGGGATCAAATAAGTAAAAAAAAAACTATTCAAAAAGGAAAAAAAAGATCATTTTAAGTTTATAATACTGATGTTTCTCTTCTGCAGAAAGTTTATAAAATATACCCTGGAACATGGAAAAGCAGTATCATAGATATAATAAATATTTTTTGAATCCTTCAGGGTTTACATTTTATGGGAGGGAGTGGTTTTTGGCTTACAAAATTTTTTTTTTTTTTTTTGCTATACGCGGGCCTCTCACTGCTGTGGCCTCTCCCGCTGCGGAGCACAGGCTCCGGACGCGCAGGCTCAGCGGCCATGGCCCACGGGCCCAGCCGCTCCGCGGCACGCGGGATCCTCCCGGACCGGGGCACGAACCCGCGTCCCCCGCATCGGCAGGCGGACTCTCAACCACTGCGCCAACAGGGAAGCCCGGCTTACAAAATTTTTTAGATATAAGAGTTGTGACTCTTCCATCCCAACATATAAATAGATGGTTGTATTAAAAAGTGTAGGATACCTTGTCCATCTGCAAAGCAAATGTCCCAACATGATTAGAAATGATTAGAAAATAAATGTGCAAATTTCCAACAAAAATGTCCTTTCTTTTCACAAATACTTCTAATTTAATTCATCCAATTCATTATAGCCTTATATAAAATAGATCAAGGATTATTAAAATAAATCAAAGATAATTAAAATAATGAGATGTTGTGGGAGAAAAAACACACTTACATTGAACTCCACTGATCTCTGACCCTGAGATGTCTTTTCTGACATATAGTTACTTTATTTGAACAACAAATAATTTATATTCTTTGAAAGAATTTGTCTAGATGAATAACTGTGCATGTATACATCTCCTCCACTAACTGGGAACTTCTTCATTCATTAAACATATTTATTTACTGGCTGTTTGACACTAGGGATTCAAAGATGAAAGGCATCTGTTCCATGATCAGAGAACTTTAGATTCTCACAGCAAGACGACTGTGCACTCAAACAACACACTATGCTTAGAAAACGTTTATGATGATGGTAGATACAAAGTGCATTGGGAGTGTAGGAGACAGAGCATCTGCAGTTGTAAGAATGTGTTTAAATAACTTCTATATAAAGAATTGTGGAACAACAAAAAAATAAATGCGTGATATGAAATATTGACAACGACCATATTCCTACATGTTTTCTTAACTTTTAATGATTACTTTTTACTAAACTGCTGCTTTAAAAACTAGATACTTAGCAGTCCTAGGAGCATTTGAATCACTCTAAAGCGTTATGGAAGTCTTCACAGAGCAGATAGAATCTGAGCTGAGAACTAGAGGCTGTGTAGAAAATTATTTGTTAAGTATGCAAAGGCTGGGAAAGATAACACATTTAGGTGAGCAGCAAGGAGCAGAAAGAGGTAGTCCGGACTTCCCTGGTGGCACAGTGCATAAGAATCCGCCTGCTAATGCAGGGAACACGGGTTCGATCCCTGGTCCGGGAAGATTCCACATGCCGCAGAGCAACTAAGCCCCTGCACCACAACTACTGAGCCTGTGCTCTAGAGCCTGTGAGCCACAACTACTGAAGATCGCGCGCCTAGAGCTCATGCTCTGCAACAAGAGAAGCCACCGCAATGAGAAGCCTGGCGCACCACAACGAAGAGTAGCCCCCCCCACCGCTCGCCACAGCAGGAGAAAGGCCGCACACAGCACCAAAGACCTAACTCAGCCGGAAGGAAGGGAGGAAGGGAGGGAGGGAGGGAGGGAGGGAGGGAGGAAGGAAGGAGAGATAGTCCAAGCAGGGGAACAACTTGGACATAGGTGTGGGCTTAGGTTATAGTAACGGGTTCAGAGGGATAGTAGTTCAATATTGATGAATCAGAACACAAAAATAAGGGAAGAATAATATTGAGAGTAGAAAGGAAAGGACAGTAAAGAAAAGTGTAGGATTTTTTAATTTGATCCCTTGAATCTCTCGAAGATTTCCTATATATTGTAGTCATTCAAGAAAAGTGGATGGCATAGCACAGGGAGATCAGCTTGGTGCTTTGTGACCACCTAGAGGGGTGAGATAGGGAGGGTGGGAGGAGACACAAGAGGGAAGAGATATGGGGATATAGGTATACATAGAGCTGATGCACTTTGTTATAAAGCAGAAACGAATACACCATTGTAAAGCAATTATACTCCAATAAAAAGAAAGAAAAGTGGATGAATGAATAAATTAATACTCTGAAAGTACTGAATCATCTTGACAAAATATTATACAGATCTTATTACGTAGCCACCTTCCTGTGACAGTATAAAGAGTCAACTCTACTCGAGATATGAATTAGTCTGTGTCTGCCAAGAAATTAATGCCAACAGGGTATTAAATGTACAAAATATGTATTGGGAACTGAACAGAAGGCAGAAGGAGACTTCATGCCATAATGCAGGTCTGATGCCTGTGAAATGAGAGGGGGAAGGAAGGAGGATTAAGTAGAATGTCTCCAGCATAGTTGCAAGAAAGATTTGGTCAGGCCCATACAGAGTCCTCAAGCCAAAGTCATCCGTAAGAGGAGTCCTGCATCTCACTCAATAAGCCAGCTTTAGTATGGCAGCAGGTTTAGTCATTGGTTGGGAGCAGGCCATGGGAAGCAGGGCTTGGCAACAAATACAACGTTGGATCCAGAGGGGCAGCAGCTGGGGCCAACAGTCCATTATACTCTTCACAGCAGGAGATCTGAGTGGCACATTTTCATGGCTGCCACAATACATAAATCTAAATGAAATGTTCTCTGAAGACTGATTAAAAAACAGAATTAAAAATCATGTAGAGACCATGTTCCCACAATATCAAGAAAGAATGCTCTGTCTCTTAATTGATCCTCTTCTTTGTGCAGCTAGAGCTCCCTGTGGTCTCATAACAGAGCACAGAAAACAAAGCACTGCATTTCCCTGAAATCGTAGCTGTGGCATTAAGGAGACCGACACAGAGGCCCTATGAGTAATTGTAGCTATATTTGGGGGGAAAACTTCCATTTCTCATGTTCTCTTTTATGATTTGGAAGAAAAAGAGGTATTTTTTGTTGTAAAATATATTTCAAAGTTTTTATTATTTTCAAAAGTTTAGCTTTAGGGAAAGCAAGACTTTTCATAGATATATGAATATTATCCAAGGAACACTAGAGGAACTAAAGTTTACATAGCATTTAAAAACATAAACCAGAGGGTTTACAAATATAACATGAGTGAAATTAGTCTCATTTGCACTAAAATGTTCTTCATATATTCAATGCTTATGACCATATTATGAGCCAAGCATTGAAGGATATGCTAAAAATTAAAAATAATTTTTTAAAAAGTATATAATAGGTCCCTTGTCTTTGAGGGCCTCACAGCATAATGGAGGAGTTTAAAACAGGAATTACAATAGCATGAACATTGCTTCAAAGTTGACATAGGAGGAGAAGGCATGTCATTGGTGAGTTCTAAGCAGGCCTCATAGAATAGCTACTTGGTATGAGTTAGGAAGTAGCATTAGGACAACGGGGAGGGAAAGGGTCTTCTAAGCAGAGGGAACAGGATATGCAAACACAAAGAGTGGAAAAGGTCAAGGAACCATACATAAATCACTATGACTAGAGGGCAGAAATATAGAGGAAGTGAGTATGAGACCTCACATGGTATGAAAATACTTTATTTTTTTCCCTTCTTTTTATAGACAATATAGGACCATGGAAGAATTTTGATGAAGGAAGAGCCATGATCTGGTCTGTAAGTCCAGTATATTTGTTACATACATTAAGGGGATGAGAGTGGTATAGATAGAATGGGGTAGAGGGGACATTAAGTAAATTATTATAAAATTCTGAATAAAATATGACAAGCAGTGGCAACAGCAGTAAAAAAGGGTCAGTATGAAAAATATTTAGGATGATATACTGCATTCCCCACGAATGATTAGAGGCAGCGGAACAGAGGGAGAGAGATTCAGTGTGCCTTCCTGACTGTGGCGTGGGAACTTGGGTGGCACTACTCACAGAGAGAAGGGTTCTAGGACAAATTCCCTATTGGACAGATAGGGGAAATGTCTGCTTAGCAGCTAAAACTATGAAAAACATCTTTATCTGAATAATATTTTTAAATTTATTTTCATCTTTAATATATCATTCATTTATTCACCAAGTATTCAGTGTCTTCTTTATGCCAGGAACTGTTCTAGTCTAAAAGGGTAAATCAATGTTCAAATGGACAAGAATATTTGCCCTTTACTAGCTAATATTCTAGTGGGGAGAGTTAGGAAACAAAAACAGCTAAGATACATAATATGAAAGATTTTATGAGAGTGGTTTGGAAAATAGTGAAGGACGAATGAAAGTGCAGGGGCTATTTTAAGATGGAGGCCTGAGAAGCCCACACTGAGAAGGGGTCAGCTGAGCAGGGACATGAGTAGGTAAGGGAGATCTGTGGGACACTGGGGAAAAAAGGAGCATTGTGGGCGCAAGACTCAGCATGTACTAAGGCTTGATGGTGTGAGTAGGTCCAGCGTGTGCAAGGGACAGCAAGGAGCCTGGTGTGACTGCAGCAAAGTAAGAGAAGGGGAGATTGGTAGGAGGTGTGGTCGAATACATAAGAGGAGGCTTAATTATGGGGGCTTTAATTTTTATTTTAAGTAGGATGAAAAGCTGTCATGTGAAAGTGTCATCTTCCCTGGAACACTTAAAAAACCCTTTCTTTAAATCTCAGATTTTCAATATACTTTTTAATAATATACATCCTGGGTTTTGTTAATATTGCTTTTTTCTTTTCATAGACTAGACTACATTAATTTGAATTAACAGCTGAGGCTAAAAATCAGCCATTTGGGCATACTTAATGTTTTGCCTCAATGCCTCAGTATTATTTGGAAAATTTTTTATCATTGTGATTTTAATTTTTGTTTATAATTAATGTTTATTTTTATTCACAAATATATTTCAATTTATACTTATTTTTTATAGTGAAAGCACATTGAAGAGATTAATATGATGGCTCAAACACTTCTATATAAATAACAACACTGACAGAATCAGAAGGTTGTCAGTTAGCAAGGTAATAAAACAGTATGAATTCAATATAAGAAAGTCACTGTTCAGGGTATGAATATTTCAAATATAAATGTATCAGTTCCCTCTTAAGGATAAATATAGAATGTTAGTAGATGTTTTATAACTGAGGTTTCCAAAATCAAATGTTTTGGGGAAACTGTTTAATTAAACAGAGTTAGTTGGATTTCTTTAGTACAGGACAAGGCAGATCTTTGTAGAAATGAATCTCCAAAAGAGGTGCATATAGTATGTTATGTTTCTCAAGTTTATTTGTCCACAGCCCTTCCTTTAACAGTGTCTCTCACCAAGACACTGGAAATCACATTTGATTGCCACCGAATATGTGAATCTGGAATTCTGTGTAGAGACCCCTTCAGGAAATACCGTTTTAGATGTCGTTATATTATGCATCACTACAGTGGGTAACTATTACTGCTACTACTGCTAATAATTCATACTTACACAGCTTTCACTATGTGCCAGATACTATTCTAAGCGTTTGACACATATAGACTCTTCTAATCTTAGTAACATCTCTATGAAGCTGGTGTGCTATTATTCTATTCACTTCAGTGATGAGAAAACTGAAACACAGAGAGGTGAAATTACTGGCCAATATCACAAAACTCATAAGTAGCTGGACCAGGCAGCCTGGTTCCATAAATTATGCTCTTAGCCTCTTGATGTACTACCTCTCAAATAAATCATTGGTATATCCCTTGTCAGAGATTAGCTGTAGCCATCTCTGTTACAATTCTAGGACATATGCTCTTCTATTTCATTCCAAGTGTTATATTCTATCTACTCTCTGTTTTTATCTCATTCTGTGTACCACACATGTCTACCTGTGCCCCACTTGGGTCCTATGCTGAGAGGCAAATTCTCAATCTCTGTAATTCCTTGAAATTTATTATTTGAAAATTCAACCTTTTCTCCTAATTACACCATCTTTACCAACTTTGTTAAAATTAGTATCACTATTTTTGTTTCTAGAATTGCAAGTGCACAAATGCTGAAATTGCAATACTTCTCCTATATGAGAATCTTCTGTCAGTTTCCTTTGTTTTCTTTGCTGACATGGGAAAGCTTTTATAAACATACTGATGTTCTGTCTCTCCTTACCTCTCTCTCCAATTTTGTTCCTTTAACAAATACTGACAAAAGATATTGTTCTAGTACCTGGACATCACCAAAAAAAGATACTTGTTTTTGTTTGGCTTATATTCTAATGGTGAGAGGCAGATGTTAAACCATAAACATCGTTAGGGGGTCAATTCTATTGTGTATAAGGAGATAAATGCTATGGAAAAAGTAATCAGAGATCAGGAAAAATGGGTTGATGGTGTAGTTGTAATGCTGAACAAGGGATAAAAGTATATTTTGTTGAGAAAGTTAACTGTGGGGAAAACTTGAGGGAGATGAAAGATTTAGCTCAAATTCAAAAAGAAATCTGACAGAAGAAAATTCCAGGCTGAGGGCTGGCGGAGACGTCTGAAGACAGGAGCTTGTCTGGAATATTCCTAGAACTGTACAGAGGCTAACGTGCTGTGATGGAGTGAGAGAGGAGAGGGAGGTAGAGCTATGGTCAGAAAGGTAAGGTGACCTAGACCTCGTAAGCCATCATGAGGAATTTAGCTTCTACATTTAGTGAATGGGGGAGCCACTGTAGGGCTTTGAATGGAGAAGAGACATCATCTGATTTATGCATTTTAAGAAGTTACTCTGGTTTCTTAGGTTGAGTATAAAGAGTGGGGCCATGGGGATAGCTTATAAGAGTCAAATCAAAGATACCTGTTAGAAGCTACTATGTAGCCACATGAACAATGATATGCTTTGAATCAGAGTAGGAGTGATAGAAGCAGGAAAATTGGTGGATACATGCATCTATATTTGAGGTGAGAGAGTTGAGAGGCAAAAAATAAAATGAAAAGACAAATTGAGAACTATTATCTATCTATCTATCTATATACTATTTAAAGATAAAGAATTAGATGAGCTCATGGAAGATGAACTGAATGTAGATGGAGAAAAGGGGAGAGCCAAGACTGAGGCTTGGGACACTAGAACTGAGAAGACTAAAAGAAGAGGAAGAACCAGAAGTAGCTGGGTAGGAATGTCCAGTGAGTGAAAGCAAAGCCAGGAGATTGTGGTGTCCCGGGAGCCGAGGGAAAATCATGTATTAAGGAGGAGGAAGTACCCTTAATTAGCAAGGACTGTGCTGCTCCTGCCCTCCAACCCCACAAAGATTATGGAAATCCTGGCTTCCATCCATTGTGCAAGCATGTTCCTGAACAAATGATGGGGCTAGAAGACTTACTAGAGGTCAGTCTTCCAGGTGGTTTATTACCTGCCAAATGCTCCTGCCATTGCTCAAAAGTCCTTTATTCTGTGCTTCTTGCAAGCATCTTCCTTTACACTTTGCTCCTCTTGTGGATGTTTTGCTCCTTGATTGTCTTAAGCTCCATAGAGATGATTTACATCAAGATGTGGGAAAGGATCAACTCATTTTCTGATTGGCTGAAACCAAAGAAAGAAAAAATAAAATATTTTGATTTCAACCATAGATATGTTCTTTTTAAGCCTTCAAATTTGTAATAAATTACCTGAAACTGGTAGTTCAAGGTCATTCTCTCTCCCTGAGAATTTTAAATTTGGTTCAAACCAAAAAAAGAATTACTAGTTTCACATTACAGCATTGTAGCACTATGCTCTTATTATACAACTTCTGTCCTATCTTTCACAGAAAGAACTCTGTATAAAAGTATAGGATGGTAAGCAATTTAGCAATGATAGTGAAACATTGATTAGCCCTTAGCTTCACCTTCCTCAGGAACTCCTCAGTATAATTTTGTGTAACTGCAATACATAAGAAGCAAATATAGGACAACTATTTAGCATATCCTTTTTATCATTACACTGTCAAATACAGAAAGAACAGTTTTTTTGTGGGTTTTTTTGGTGCTCTGCATATCCCTGGCTAGAAAAAGACATTCTCACATACTTAATTTTCAATTAGTTCAAGGATGAGTCTCTGCATCTGTGTTTTATTTAGCCTATCCAGAGGGCATCTTCACCTTGTTTTTCCCCAGTATAATTACTGTTATTATCAACAGGTGAGAAATAAACTAATTTTGATTAAAGTCCAATTAGTATCAATGCTTAGCATATAGGTATAAAGTGTGCAGACTACATAGAAACATTTTTATGACTGGTATTCATGTGCTAACAACTGAAGAAAATGGAATATACCATTATCATTTCATTTTAAAAACACCCTATGGATTTGCTTAAGGAGTAAGCAACTTCAAAAGCCAAGAATATTGTAATTAAACAGTTATATTTTGGATATGCAATAATTGTTCTGCAATATTTTTTCCTAAGTGGCCAATAGAAGAGTATTTTATGGTTTTATATACACTTATCATTAAATTAACTTGTCCAGGGTAACCAGCTTTCCTCAGCAGAGGTCAAGATTTGAACTTTATCAGAACTTGGCGCAGAATAGCACATTTCATGAAATCTGCTGCAAGTCGAATATTCAGTTATCTATATTTTAGTAAAGTTGTGAATTCTAAAATGGTATCCCCAAAGGGAAATACTAACCATTTCTTTCTGAATAGCTTCATTTTTAACATTAAAAATTAAAATAATAAACTTGCACTGTGACTTCTTTGTCAAGGTTATCCAAGTTCTCTTCTCACTTCAAAATTTTCTTTTATATATTACAATGAATTTTTATAACGTGTGATTTCATAAAACAGTCAATGCATTGCATTTCATATTTCTCTCTAGGAATTCTGTCTTTTAAACAAGTATTCACAAAGAAGTATTACTTAGAAAATAAAGGGGTAAAAATTATAAGTAAGCAAATCAATGATCAACTCAAATTCAGAATGTCGGTTATTTCTTGGGGAGAGCTGGGATAATTCATTTGAGAAGAGGAACAGTGTCTGGGAGCAAGTGTCTACCTCTGTCCCAGTGTTTTACTTATCTAATAGACCACTGACTCCAATTTGAAGGGACTTTGTTCTTTTTCCTTGGTGATTTGATCACCGTCTGCTCTCCAGGAGAGGCAATGACAAATATTTGAAGTGATTACATAGATTTGACAAGTATTAAGGTGGGAATAGGTAGTATTACTAATCATATTTTGAAGAGGAAAGAAACTAACAATTGGTACAGTTATAAATTTCACTATCATGTAAAAACTAATACTCCTGGAAATCAACTGAACCTTCAAAGATTTTGATACTGCCCAGGTAAGTGAAATGGAGTTGATCACCCCAACATGACTGTACCCTCTTCTCTGTTATATTAGCTTCCTTTTCTCCCATCAGCCATATGAGATTGTACTTGCTTTCTAGGCACTTTCTAGTACCCGTGGACACCAGCTTTCTCATAATTAAATGAACCCAAAGTCTGAGCTTCCAGGATTCATCATTGGGAAGCAATGCATTATTCAAAGCAAACATTTCAATGTACTTTGTTAACCTCAATCAATGAACTGGAGTCAGAAAACATGTCTTGAAATCCCAGCTTTGCCACTTACTAGTGAGGTTTCAGCAAATCATTTTACTTGTCACGCTAAATCCTTTGTGAAATAAACATGGTGCCAATAATAAAAGAAAGAAATTTACTTCATCTTCTGCATATCAAATTGCTCTTACACAAATCAGATTTAACATATAGCTGTGTTTTGAAGATTAAATGAGATAATATGTGAAAGTGCTTGGTAACTACTAAAGCACTCTACAAATAAGAGCTATTGTTATATATGACTTTCCTTTTTATATTAAGTAATTTTCCACTAAACAGAGTCTCTGTCATTCACATTCAAAGAATTGTATTTTCTCTTATAATCCCTTTATTATTAAATGATATCTTTTTCAGAGCTGATAAATATCTCTTGAAAAAGATAACCCTTGTTCTTAAGTTATAAAGACTTAACCACAAAATGAACTAAATTTCAGTGAAATAAGTGAATAATATGGCATGTTTTGCATTAAATACTTGTCTAACATAACAAAAAAATAGCATTCATAATACATCCTTACAGGAGATAGAATACTTATAAGTTGTGGAATCATTTATTATAGAAGAGTGAGCCCAGCAAACATGGAGAAAAGCGAGACCTCTCTATTTAGTATCTTTCTCATTCTGAACCTGATTATTTTTTTATATTTAGGTTTGACTTAGACATAAACCATGTTTGTTCAGTTTACTATAAATATGCATAGTATGTTTCAATTTCTCTTTAAAATCAGAAAACAAAAATGTGTAAATGATGGAGAATCAGCATATTAATGAATTACCATAGATATGAGGTAATATTTGGGATCATGGAGATTACACGAATAAAATAAGAATGACTTTTGAAATTACAGACTTCACCAACTTTGAAAGTATACATAGTCTTTTGATATTAGTCATTTGATAACAAATTTGGACTTTTTTTTTGGAAGAATCTTTTTATCCAAAAAAGAATGTCTCAGTAACCAGGTACTGATCTCATTCTAAGAGACTGAAATAAGTTGAAATATGTTATACAAACGAATATGTATTCAATTGTATAAAAAACACATGTATGTAGACAAAGCAGTATAAAATAATAATAATGAAGGGTTTCCAACTAAATTGTTAGATACTGATATCAGCGAGCACATCTCGTCATTTTTTGAACTCCGATTGCCTTTGCACACTGCAATGGTATCATATGGGTGCTGAATAAATACTTCTTCACTGGTCGCACAGAGCCTGAAAAACACGAATGAGTCATGTCCCATGCCTAAAACCTGGCATAATTTAGATATGAAAATATTTTTAAGTAACTTTAGCTTCTTAAGAACTAAATTATAAAGCAGTTGGGAATGTTTTTCTTTATTTCTGAAACCATTCTGAGTGCTTTACACTTAAGGAAATGTCTTATTTTTTAACAGCTTTATTGAGATCTAATTGACATAAAGTAATCTGGCTATACTAAAAGTGTAAATTGTGATACAGTTTGACAAATTTATGTACCCATGAAATGCTTTTATGAATCCATGAAACAAATAAAGATAATGCATGTACTATTACTTCTAAACATGTCCTCATAAATTTTGGAATCCTCCCCTATTTTGTTACATGTATCTATTTGTCTATCTTTATGCCAATACCACACTGTTATTACTGTAGATTTTTAAGTCTTGAATCTGTGGGTTTATAGTTTTCATCAAATTTGGAAAATGTTCATCCAATATTTCTTCAAATACTTTGTCTGCTCCTCCACCGCTACCCCCGATCAGGGACTCCATCTACACATTTTAGGTCACTACAGGTCACCCACAACTCACTGACGTCCTGTTCTTTTTTTAAATTCTCCTTTCTCTCTGTATTTGAATTTCAATAGATTCTACTGGTATGTCTTCAAGTTCACTGGTCATTTCTTCTGCAATATGTAGTCTACTTTTTAATCCTAACCCATATATTTGTCAGGCAAGAAATAGTTCTCAGTTCTAGAAGTTTGATTTAGGTCTTTTTGTTACTTCCCTGCCCTTACTTAACGTTCTAAAAATATAGAAAACCATTATAATAATTGTTATGATGTTTTGTCAGCGAATTCTAACATCTGTGTTAGTTCTAGGTCAGTTTTAACTGATTCTCCTCATTATGGATAGTATTTTCCTGCTCTTTTGTATCCCAGGTTATTTATGATTGGGTGCCAAACACTGTAAATTTTACCTTTGGGGCTGTATAATTTTGTATTTCTATAAATATTAATTAATTTATTTATTTGGCTGTGCAGGGTCTTAGTTGTGGCATGCGGGATCTTCATTGCAGCGTGCGGGATCATTTTTTAATTGCAGCATGCATGCAGGATCTAGTTCCCTGACCAGGGATCTAACCTGGGCCCCCTGCATTGGGAGCACGGAGTCCTAACCATTGGACCACCAGGGAAGTCCCAGGATGCAGTCAATTTAATTGTGAAGAATTTGATCCTTTTAGGTCTTGCTTTTAAGAGTTTTTAGGTATGAAAGAACAGCATTTAGTTTAGATTTAATTATTCTGAGGACTCTACCTAATTCTCCATGAACTGTACAGTTTTTTTAGTCTGGCTGGTGGGAAAGGACACTATTGCTGGCCCTGTGTGCCTGCCAGGGACTGTTGCTTCCCATCCTTTCAGCTGTTTCTTGCTTGCTTAGGGTATTTTCCTCATATACAATGCATTAATCAATAATCAGCTGAATAAGCAAGAAAGACCCTTCTACAGGGCTCCAGTATTCTCTTTTTGTTCTACTCTTTCTTCTCCCATACTCTATCTGGAGAACTCTAGTAGCCTTGGTCTCCCCAAACACTCAGCTCTGTCCTTAAATCAGGAGTCTTCCATGCTCTGCCAGGGTTCCTTTTCCCCGAGCAACCTGACAACTATCTCAAGACAGTAAACTGGGACAATCATAGGACTAACCTAGTTTATTTCTTGGCTCTCTGGGATCACTGTACTTCACTGCCTGATGGAATTGTATTGCAAACCTTTGTTCCATAAGTTTTGATTCTGGATGTTTCAGATAGGAGGATATATCTGGTCCCTGTTATACCTTCTGGACGAGAAATAGAACTTGGATGTGTTTTTAAACAAAATTTACAAAAAATCAAACTATAAAAACTTCATTGAGAGAAATGTTTTCTGGAAATCATCAATATGAATGGAACATAAAGTTATATCTGAACAATCCTTGCAGAATTTCCTGAACTTATGATACTTCTCAAAATCACTAAGACCTCTCGGGCTAATATAAAGGCATATCCATTACCAACAGCTGTTTCCTTTAAATTGCTGACCGGCCCCCTGCAGGGTATTTGGAGAATGTGTTTGTATTCATGTGACAAATGGAGCAACTATATCATATCTGAATTGATTAAAAATTGAGAAGAATGAAATTTATCAGAGAGGGACTCTCCTGTTGGTCCAGTGGTTAAGAATCCACTTGCCAATGCAGAGGACACGGGTTCAATCCCTGGTCCAGGAAGATCCCACGTGCCACGGCGCAACTAAGCCTGTGCGCCACAATTACTGAGCCCACGTGCTGCAACTACTGAAGCCTGCACGCCTAGAGCCTGCACTCCGCAACAAGAGAAGCCACCACAATAAGCCCGTGAACTGCAATGAAGAGTAGCCCCCACTTGCCGCAACTAGAGAAAGCCCACACGCAACAATGAAGACCCAATGCAGCCAAAAATTAAATAAATAAATAAATAAAATTTTTTAAAAAGAAAGAAATTTATCAGAGAAAAAAAGAACATTTAATTGGGCAGTCAACAACTTAATTTCAAAACTACTCTAAGATGTTTTGAGGGTTTTTGTTTGTTCGTTTTTTATTGACTAGCTAAAAATGATACTGAAATTAATTAAGAAGAAAAAGTTTGTGTTATACTGCTAAATGTTCCCATAAAGAAGTTTTAAAAATTCCATATATGACGGCAAACAATTCAACTCAGATGTTAATACGCATGCAGAAAAATTTTACGTTTTTTCAAAATGTTTTCAGAATTTATTGTTAAAAATAATTATAAACTGCTTTATTGGAAATTGATTAGAAAATAGTTTTTACCTTTTCAGTGGATCTTTTTGGATCTGTTTAAATCTTTTATGAACTTCACCAAAAATATACTTTATTGTTGAATTTAATAGCATATATATCTCATTTTTAGAGGCGTCCACATTGCAGATTTTTAAAATAGTTTTTAAATTGCGAATTCAAAGAAAATCTCAGAAAGAATGACAAAAGCAAGCTTTCAGATATGTTTCCATTTCTAGTGAATAGTAAGCAGTGACAACTCTATTCTTATCAACATATTCTATGCCAGACAACACCTGTAAAGAAAGCCTACGTGGAACATTAAGTATCTGGAAACAGGAAAATTATTTCCACTGATGGGCAGCTGAAATGCACCGAGAAGACAGAGAGAGTAATGGTGTCTCTGCATTTATTTTGAAAAACCTGTGACAGCACCATTCTTTTCCTTGACAGACAAACATAATCTTTGAAATATGTTTGGAGATTCCTTCCACTCAGCTTTTCTCTTTCAAGGCTGCCTTTGATCACAAGCCAAACCTAACTGAATGGAAAACAATTGTTCCTTGTATATCATAGCTAACCTACTATTTTATCTTTCATTACTGGATTTTGATTTGTATTTGAATGAATGTTAACAGGAGCTTTAAACATGCATTATATATACCTTGCTCATTCTGTCTCTAATCCTACTATCCATGTATCAGCACAGCAATAATTATTGTTGATCCATTATTAAGAATAAAAATGCAAACGCCCTTATCCTACTAAATTTCAATTCATTTTATAACAATCAAAAATGTCCCAAGTACAATCATGTTATATCCCTAAGCGTCAATATCATCATGTAAATTAAATAGGTCAAACTTCTGTGCTCTTATTCTTCCACATATTTTCAGTTACTTTGGCAAATAGCAGAGTAAATTGTTTTCCAGCAATTGTTTGCAGCATAAAAGGAATTCTGAATTCACAGTTAATGAAATCCATATATTAGAATTCTTGCCATTTCTATAGATCAAGAGTACCAAATTTACTCTAAATTTTTTATTCAGCAGAAAAAGCATTATAAAATATAGTTTCACAGATATGATTCATGTATGTTAGCAGTATTAATTCAGGATGGGAAAGTAATTGCATTTCCTGTCTCAATATTAATATTTTGTGACTTGTGTTTATAGCTAACCAAGAGAAATGTACTACCACCATATCTGTAGAAACCTGTCTCTAAAAATATTCTGCTTTGAAAAGACCCAAGCCAAAGACTATACAAAGCTCTACCCATCTATCAAATAGATTGACAAATTATGTTTCCACATTTTTAAAATATTGCTGTATATAAGAGTCACGACCATCCCTGGGGGATAAAACACACACACACACACACACACACACACACACACACACACACACACACACACACACCTGAGACCTTTACTCCCTTCATGACAATATAGTTTATAACAAATCTGAATTTAAGCTCTGAAAGAAAATGCAAGTTTAAACTAAGCCACTGTCTAGACCTGATAAAATGGAGTTTTGAGTAATTTGTACAAAACATAATGTAATCGAAGTTGAAGAAGTTAAGGGGTGCCGTGTACTGAGTTGTGTCCCCCTCAAAATTCGTATGTTGAAGCCATAACCCTCAAGGTACTGTATCTGAAGCTATTTCAGGTTAAATGAAGTCATAAGGATGGGACCCTAAACCAGTAGGACTGTGGCCTTCTAAAAAGAGGAAGAAAGAGAGATCTCTCTTTCCACTATATGGGGAAATAGTGAGATAGACCCTCTGAAAGCCAGGAAGAGAGCTCTCACCAGAACCAGACCACACCGGCACCCTGATCTCCAACGTTCAACCCCCAGAGCTCTGAAAAAATAAATTTCTGAGTTGACCAAGACATATCTTACATTTAAAAGCTCCTTTGTCATTCACAAAGAGATCCAGCAATAAGTGCATTTATCTGAGGATATGTGGTTTAGTGGATATTCAAGTAGTACTCTTCCACTTACTAGAGGTGTGACCAGGGATACATCACTGAAACATTTTATGCCTATATTTCCCGTACTTAAATGATGAATTGTTGAAACAGGTTATGGACCTCATATCAAAAGGGTCATGTCTATTCAGTCCACGATATTGTTGTATATAGATTCTCAGCCTCATGGCCATGACTCAAGGTCAGTGGGGCATCCAAGACCCATAGGATAGGAATTCCTGGTGAATATTACTTCACTGCTTTCCTTCTAAGAGGTAAGTTTAATTAACCAATCCCTTACGTCTAATATGATATATAATATGGAACTGAAGCATATCAATGGGTTATATAAAACCTGTACTGTTTTTCCTCTTGGCCACTAAGCTAGCAATTTATTTGAATAGAAATCATGTCAAATTGTTTAACAAAGGTCACTGTGTGTGATTGTAATTTCCTGGTACAGCACCTCCAAACTCTTTCAATCTATTTTTTATAAATACGTTTGTTGCTCTGTGTATTTTTTCCTACATGGAAATGAAAACTGTTGATTCTATAAATATCATTTCTCAGCATAGAATCCCTTATCTCCATTTTTCTCTTTCTATCATGGTGATTGTTTTTCTCTAATGAAGTCAGATCAAATTTATATCGTGTATTAGCAGAACAATACGCATGGATGGATATTATTAGACATGTAAGACATTATTAGACATGTTGGCTTTATTATGTTTCAGTTATGACCAATGCCATGCAAATGAATCACTACACAGAGTAAAGATATTTTAAATATTAACCTTTACTCTGCCTTCCAATCCAGCCAAAAGCACGGACTTGAACTACATTTTGTTTATTATGTGCAGGTACAATTTTGTCCATTTGTCTTATTGTAGCTTTTTAAGATTGCAGAGCCACACCACTCTGCAGCGTTCACAGCACCATGCACAGCTGAGGATTTAAAGAGCTATTTCTGTTACTGATGATACTAGTAATAATGATGATTTTATTTAAAGATATTTCAGGCCACATATCTAACTGCAGAACTGGAGCATGAAAATCCTCTGAAATTTTACACCGATGCAAAGGATGAAGCACAAATTGTGTAAGGTTTGACTTTGTCTACAATTTTCTTGGGGCAATCATCTGCTCCATAAAAAATCCTTAAGGTCTTTTCATGATAGAATACCTTTATGGCAGCCCATTAATCCGTCATTTCTATCTATGTACTGTCTTCCTGTTTTCCAAATCATTTCTGAATCAGGATGAAAACAACATTTCAAGTTATCATGACAGGTTTCCAGAGGAAATTACACACATGTTTCTGTGCACATACTCGCAAACACACAGAGCACAATTTATGGAGGCAGAGTAGCTCTTTGTGTTTTGTGGCTCTGAAGGAAAGTTAGGCTCACTTATCAATTCACAGTCCATCATCTTCCACCAGTCATTGAAGTTCAGGGCTGAACACTGCATGGGCTACTTGTCACTCGGACCAAGAAAGAAATAAGAAATGATGTAAACCGATTTCCCTTGACAGGAAAGACACAGATGGAGATGACGTTTGGACCATATTGTCTGCTTTCAGGTCATCCCTGAAGCCATTAGCTATCATAATGATGAAACCCGAGTTATTTATTTCCCCACAATTATCTGTTGTGGCAAAAACAGTATTACACTGGGGGCCTGAGTTTCCTCTGAGAGGTTGTGTTGTCCTTGAGAAAAAACAACACATATGACAGAATATTTTTAGCTTGTAGAAGAATTACAAATTAGAGAAAAGAGACATAATGCAAGGTAAATGTTAAGTTTTTTATTATGTAAGGTTAGACTTTTTATAATACTATTGATATTTTATAAAATATATAGACTTTTCTTAGAGTTCTTGACTCCTATACTTTCAGTTAATTCATTCATTTGAGACCATTATTTGATATCTTCTACTCATTTATTCTGTTGGTCATAATGTTATCTGACCAACAGAATAAATGAACAAGCATTTATGGAAAACCCAACATGTACCAGGGCTGATGATGTGTCAGAAAGCAAAACAAATCAAAAAGAAGAAAAATATTCCTGTACTGACAGAGCCTGGTTCCTAGTAGTGTGGCAGATAGTGAAAGTCAATTATATAACTGTTAAAAGATGGAAAGTACTATGGAGGAAAGGAAGTACCAGCAGGGGTAGGGGGTAAGAAGGAGTGGGGAGGGGTGAGAGTGGGGTGGAATTGCAATTCCATGAGGTGGTTGAGAGAAGACTCCCTGAAAATATGACATCTGAGCAAAGTCTTAAAGTGAGGAGTTCACCACATGAATGGCTGGAGGAAAAGCATTCTGGGAGGAAGAACAATTCAGGCAAAGGTCACATGGTGGGAATGTGCTGGCTTACCCAAGAAGCAGCCAGAAGACTAATGTGGCTGGAACCAAGTGAGTGAGGGAGACAATATGGAGGTAGAGAAAGTGAGAGCACAGAAACACAGGGGCGGAATTAAAAAGCGTTCTTTAGGTCATGATAAGGATTATGGCTTTTGGTTTTAAGGAAAAGAGGAACCATTGAAAAGAGTTTGAAGAGACGAGTAACATGCTCTGGCTTCCTTTTGTACCAGTTGGAGAAGGGGCAAGGTGGGAGGTAGGAACTCAATTAGGAGGGTTTGCAATAACCCAGGCGGAAGCAAATAGTCATTGTATAAACGAATGACCAAACAGTCTGTGCCCTTAAGGCGTCCTTGGTAGAAAACACAGGCATGAGTAAATGTAATTGTGTTACAGACTGTTGCATGTAATAATTACCAAATGTACTCAAATGGGATATTGGCGCCAGGAGAGAATGACCTATTGTGACTGGGTGGTGTATCAGTGAGACTGAGTTCCTCACAGAAGCGGAAACAAAATTCCTCCTCTTTAGGAAATAGTGTTTTCATTATCAAAATTAAATTTGACTTTTGTCAAATGGTACATCAAGTTTCTCAGATATGAAATCTAAATTGTTATTAAATTCACTGAAGGTGTGGGGATCAGAAACTTATACATTACTGATTGCATAATTGCTTGTTAGTGTTTTTTTTTCTTTTTAATAGTTCAGTTGGCTCCAAAAGTCTTGTTAAATTAAAAATAAACAAACAAACAAAAAATTAAAAACCCTTAACTCTATATTCAAGATATAACTTTTCAAACACAAAGCATTAGGTATACTATAAAGACAGAATGACCTATCTTCCCTGTTTATTTTTTATATATTTTCCCTTTACTTGTCTTTTAAGTATCTCCCTTCCTCTTTGAGGTCTTTTTACTTCTTGAGCAGCATCAAAATCCATACCAATAATTCAAACTTGCAAATATTTACAAAAGATTAAGCAGGCTGTAGGAGATGTCAATCAACCCACATTTCACAGGAGAGAAAACATTGTAAAGAATATAAATTCCATGAATTATTGCTTATTGTAAGTTACTACTGAAAAGGCTCCATAATTCATTGGTTTCTTATTGAAAATGTACTCATTCAACTACACTAGATGCTAATGTGTTGAACTGCAAAAGTCAGTAATTGTTCTGTGGTTTTCAAAATGCAAAACTGAAAGAATTAAATTAAAATCAATTGTATTTTATCTTCAAATAATGGCATTCATAGTCAGTGTCTAATTCTATTGAAGTAGATAAGGTTATATTATAAATTATATAATATCCATAAAATATATTTAACATATAAAGTACTATACACAACCAATAGGTTAGGTGTTACCTTAGGATTCTTATTTCCAAGCACTCATAGAAACATCCATTACAAAACTGGTTCTAAAAAGGGACTAAATTTAGAAGTTTCAAAATACAACTTATAGGAACTGAACAACTTATCCTAGACTTACAAATACAAAATTCTCAGAATCTTCCCATCTAGATATTATATAATAATTTATTTGTTTATATAAATATGTGTTATTAATTATATTTATATAGGCATTTTATATAAATAATTGTAAATATAATATACATGTATATATGATATTTTTATCATTGAGTAATTGCATCTAATATTCAAGCTACTATGAAAACATTTTCCATCTAATCATCCTTTATCAGTTACCTTGGGTATAATTTATGATTTTTTAATAGGAAAAAAAATGAGAAATCTGTAATTTCACTGAGAAAAAAATAATGAAATGAAGATATTAAACATCTTCAAGTAAATGAATCATTTTCAGTGGTAAAATAGCCATGCTTGTCATTAGCTCCCTTGAAACAGTCAATCTCATAATGTATCTTGATATTAAGTCCAAATAGGACTCAGGAGAAATAAACTCTTTTCATGGAAGGAATAAGCCCTGGTTCTAAAAATCCTTATCACATGTATCTGATCTCAGGTGAATGCATAGGTAACGTACTGCGTTTGGGAAGATAGCTGTTCACAGATTATTTTTTAAGAATGCAATGACTTTGCGCAATAGTGGATATGATTCAAGCACCATCATACACATCATTCAGCACTGCTGGACAGAGTAAACATTTTTCTAAATCATATCATGGCTGGAGAAAGACATCTTTCCAATTAGAAAATAATTTAAACATTTTTGCAACTCCACATCTGTGTCCTCTTGAATGAGAATATCCACTTGCTCCAATCTATCTTTTAATGGCTACTGTTAAAATGTCAGTTGAGAAAACCTAGAACTTCTGTATTAGCACTGCAATGGTAATTGCTTCCAAGAATGCAAAGTTGATATTTAAAGAGCAGAACCAACTTTCTTCTACTAAGAAAATCCTTAATAAGAAAATTCATATAACTATCATCAAGATAAAGCTTTGCCATATTACCAGTATGTATCTGTTTTAATTCTGAAAATTTACAAATTAGAAAAATTCTCTTAAATTAAATTTTTTGATTTTCAAATTTTTATGTAAGCAATTCCCCAAACTCCCAAAACCCCATATGTTTATATTAGAATTTTTAATAGCTTGATAGAAAAAAATCAAGTTATTGTTTAATGGATGAGAGTTTTTGTTTGGGATGATGAAAAAGTTCTGGAAATTCATAGTGGTGATGATTATATAACATTGTGAATATACTTAATGACGGTGAATTGTATACTTAAACATAGTCAAAATGGAAAAAAGGAAGGAAATGTTTACAATACACAAGAACCGTAACATATATACAGGGATAAAATTGAAGAAAGCAACTTTCTAACCTCCTCTAACAGTGCCTGTTTAAAATTAAGAAAGTGAAATGTGGCAAAGAAAGTGGTTTCTTTCAATGCGTTGGCAATCATTTATAGATTACAGAAGCGTCATTTTATTTGTAATGCACATTTGTTTTCTTGATGTGCATTTAGAGGTGCTGATATCTATATTAGTCCTGAATGCAAAAACATAGAAAGAAAAAGGGAGGAAGGGTGGGAGGGAGGGAGGGAGGATGGAAAGGAGGGTGAAAAAGAGAAAAAGCTCTCCTGTCTTTCCTTTCCATTCATTGGTGATGTGAAAATTCTGCTTGCAGATCTGCTGAAACTAATAATAATTCTGCTTTTAGACAGTTATTTGAAGCATTTTTGAGGTATTGAAAGTATGGTTATATATTTCTAAAGCTGAGCACATTAATTAGTGTAAGAGAACATTAGCACTTCAGCAATCTCTCTTGATTACTATGAAAGGTTTTTCCATATATATCATAAATTGACAATAATTAGGAAGAAGTCTTACAGGAAGAAGAGACATTAAAACCTGGGAGATAATAAGTGGCTCAAAAATAAAAAAGAAAGAAAGAAATGCTGGCTTTAATTGCTTACATAAGGAAAAGCATAGTTCAACCTAGATACATCAAGATAACCTAAAAAGTAAAGGTGCATGTTCCAACACAATGTAGAAAAATTTTCCCTAGTCCTAGAACTGCTTTGCAAGGTAAGAAAGAAGGTAGGAGAAAGATTAATAGAGAGGTCAATAATCTAAGACGTTATTGATGATGTCTCTACCAAGCAAACAAAAATATTACCCTTGACTGAAGGAACATAGCATCTAGTTGGCTACCTAAGAAGTAAAGATATCAAACAACTATAGAACTTAATAAATTTTGTGAAAGACAAGAACTGAAAAAATGCTAGACATGAGAAGACTCCAGGAGACCAGTGCATTCTTGTTTTGCCTCTTCCACCGCCTTTCCCTCTCTACTCCCTCTCTTTCACCTTCTCCCTCATTTCCTTTTTCAGGCTTAATTTTTCATGAAAGAACTTTGTTTTCTCTATGATAGCATGGTTCAAATACATATAGAAGCAGTATAAAGAGGTACAAATAATATGACAAGAGAATGTTTAATATGTACTTTAATTTTTTCATGAATATACAAACCCATAGTTTTCAGAAATCAGAGTACTAATAAGTTGATAGAAAAAAGGCTCAATTACTGTCTCCCATACTCATTGACTATTTCCCAGCCTTGCTCCTCAGAAGTAGACATTTTAAATTCTTTTGGTTGTTTTTGTTGTATATCTCCATGACTTTAAGTGACAATCAAAAAAAAAAGGCATTCTCAGTCTATCAATTTAGGCAGCATCTATTGACTTTTACTATGGTTGTGGAAATTTACCTTATATGAGAAACTCCATATCATTTCTGTATCCTTCCCCTATATTTATATCTCAGTTTTTGGTTAGATCGATATTAAATTTCTGTTACAAAAACTAAGAATTATTTCTGAAACAAGTAGCATACTAAATTATAGGGTTTTTTTTCTTTTTTTGTTTTTGATTTTAATGGATTTATAAGCATCTTTTTTAATTTGCTGATATATTTTATAGCATATAATGGGAGACTAATAGTATCTTAACCAAAGAAGGACATTATAAAATACTCTGTGCCTGTAATTTTAATATATAAAACTGGGTGGGGCTAGATTAAAGGGAAATGGCTTGTACAACTTTTCACCCGTTTGATAAGCAGTTTCTACAACTTAGAAATTAATATAAAATGGTGTCTTAGATTGCCTTTCTCCAGAAGTGAAACCTGAGTGTAGATAGTTTACCTAAGCGGTGACCCCTGGAAGCACCAGTAGGTGAGTGGATAAATAAGACACGGGAGGAAGGGAATCCAACACAGGATGCAGTAATGAGCAGGTTATCATTTTACATAACTGTGTCTCAGTTCCACAGGGAGCATTAGGGGGACTGCATGAAAAATCTTCAGGGGTGCCTCACTCAGGGACAAAAAGTTTGTAGATTTATTCATCACCTCCTATCACTTAGTGGATGAGAGATACTTCTAGGAACATTAACATCCCAGTACTGACATGCTCCCACAGGACCAAGTGCTTTCCAGTAGTCAGAGAACCCTGCAAACAGAGTCACAAGCATTTGCAATAAAAATCTACTGGGTTAGCATACACAGGAACAGTGAGTGCAAAAACGAAATAAGTGACGCACCAGCAACACTTGCTTTTCTCCCCTGCCTGCTGTGAGATAATAGAAAATATACAGTATTGCTCTCTGCCCCAAGTTCTTGAAACCCTTGGAATTTTCTAAGTGATAAGAGCTCTAGGAGCACCTTTTGTTCTAATATTTGGCCTTTGACCACAGTCCCTGACACAGAGTTCCTAAAGCCCTTGGCATTTGCTGAGTGACAGAAGTGCCTTGTTCTAAAGAGACGGACATTTCTGGGTGGGCTCTTGGGTGGGGACTGATCACTAGAAAAACAAACCATAATTAGAAGCTTGGAATTTTCAGTCCCACCTTCCTCACTACTCCAGAGAGGGGAGAAGGGCTGGAAATGGAGTTAATAATTTATCATGCCTATCTGATGAAGCTTTCCCCCAAATCTCAATATGTACTATACGTACAATACGTACTGAGGTTCAGAGAGCTCCGAGTTGGTGAACACATTCACATACCAGGAGGGTGATATATTCTAAATCCTCAGATACAGTTGCTCCAGGGCTCAGGATCTTCCCAGCCCTCACCCTATATATTTCTTCATCTGTCTGTTCATTTGTATCCTTTATCATATCTTTTTTAACAAACTGTTAAACGTAAGTGTTTCTTTGAGTTCTATGTGCCTTTCTAGCAAATTAACAGAACCCAATGCGGGGGGTCATGGGAACCTCAAGTTTATAGCCAATGGGTCAGAAGCACAAGTGTTGACCTGGACTTGCAACTGGCATCGGAAGTGGTACTGAGCCCTTCACTGTGGGATCTGATGCTATCTCCTGGTGGGTAGTGTCAGGATTCAGTGAAATTGTAGGACACCCAGCTGGTGTTGCAGAGAATTGCTTGGTGGAAAAAAAAAAACGCACCCATCCATGTCAGAAGTGTTGTGCGCAGGGTAGTAGTGTGAAAGCAAAGGAGAAGCGCAGGAGAGGACTGAGTTTTTCCCAGGACATGTTCACATCAGTATCTCCTCTTATAAAGACACAAATTTTAATGGATTAGGGCTCTAGCCTTAGGACCTCATTTAACCTTAATTACACCATAATGGCTCTATCTCCAAATAAAGTTACATGGGGGCTCTGAGGCTTCAACATATCAACTTGGGGGGACACAAACATTCAGTTCATAACACATCATGAGAAATCTCACATTTCTAGATCATTCTTTATCACCAGGACTCCCATTTCATAAAGATCTGCACATCTACTCAAACTCTTAAAATCAGACCACAGAACTCTTTGAAATACATAGTTAATCGTTAGAGAATCCCTTATATCCTAAACCTTTTTTCTGATGTTTCTCTTCATATTCTTACCACTCTGAAGCTCAAACAATAGCATTAAAAATGTTAGGGAGGGCTTCCCTGGTGGCGCAGTGGTTGAGAGTCCGCCTGACGATGCAGGGGACATGGGTTCGTGCCCCGGTCCGGGAAGATCCCACATGCCACGGAGCGGCGGGGCCTGTGAGCCATGGCCGCTGAGCCTGCGCATCCGGAGCCTGTGCTCCGCAACGAGAGAGGCCATGGCAGTGATAGGCCCGTGTACCGCAAAACAAAACAAAACAAAACAAAACAAAACAAAACAAACAAACGAACAAACAATGTTAGGGAATAGGTTATATTTTGGAGGTAAGTTGCATGAATTTAACAAGAGCAATTCTCTGCTCTTGAAATTTTTTCTTTACATTTACCCTTCTCAGTATCAAGTTCACCTTTGTTCAGCCTTTTTATTTATTTTTAAATTTGTATTATTTTTTATTGAATTATAGTTGATGAACAATATTATATAATTTACAGGTCTAAAATATAGACAATTCACAATTTTTAAAGTTTATACTCCACTTATAGTTATTTTAAAATATTGCCTATATTCCCTGTTGTACAATATGTCCATGTAGCTTTTTTATACAAAACAGGTTGCACCTCTTAATTCCCTAACCCTATATTGCCCCTCCCCCTTTCCCTCTCCCCATTGGTAATGGCTAGTTCGTTCTCTATATCTGTGAGTCTGCTTCTTTTTTGTTATATTCACTAGTTTGTTTTATTTTTTTATATCCCACATATAAATGATATCATACAGTATTCGTCTTTCTCTGTCTGAGTTATTTCACTTAGTATAATACCCTCCAAGTCCATTCATGTTGCTACAAATGGCAAAATTTCATTCTTTTTATGTCTGAGACATATTCCATTATATATATGTGTGTGTGTGTATATATATATATATATATATATATATATATGCCACATCTTCTTTATTACATATGTTAATGGACACTTAGGTTGCTTTCATATCTTTGCAATTGTAAATAATGCTGCTATGAACATTGGGGTACATATATCTGGTGGAAATGTAAATTGGTACAGGCAATGTGGAAAACAGTATGGAGGCTTCACAGAAAACTAAAAACAGAGCTACCATATAATCCAGCAGTTCTGCTCCTGGGTATATATCTATTCAGCCTTTTTAAACTCCACTCTGCTACAGCTTAACTTCCAGATTCATATCCTAAGTGCTAAAAGCAATGGGCACTTTTTGGCATGCCTGCTACCTGAACTCTCTACATCCTATGTTACTTTTGGCTCCCTACTTTCTTGGATTCCAGAAAACCGTATTTTTTGTTTCTCTTCATCCTTTCTAACACCTATTCCTCATACTCTTTCACTGGCTCATTTCTAACATCATCCCCCTAAGTAGTAATCTGATCTCCCACGTTCATGTTTTCTGCCCTCTCCCCTTAGTATTCACTAATCACCCTTTGACAGAGAGAAAGACCAAGGATGAACTCTGATTCCTAAAAACTAACTTTGTATCTTAATTATGGACCAATACTGTGATCCAAAGCAAATCTCTTAACCTTTTTTCCCCCCAGTTTCTCCTCGGCCAAATTAAGATAATAATTATAACTTCTCTACAGTTTATTTTGAGAGCGATTTGGGATAATATATGTATGGCTCCACAGATTGCAGTGCCTAGATCATAGTATTTAGTCTGCAAATGTTGGTTCCCTCCCTTTTTTAGCTTCGTCCTTTCATCCCTGGCACCAAGCACAGTGTCAGCATATAAGAGTGTTAAATACATGTATGTGAGTAAATCTTTTCGTTTGTTATATTCACTGTATCCAAACCATCCCCAAACTTAATAGCTTAAAACAATGACAACTTTTATTATGTTTCTGAATCTGCGTTCTGGGCTGGGCTTGGTGGGGCCAGCTTGTCTGTGTTTCACTCAGCATCGCTAGTGTGACTTGCAGGTTGAAAGGCTGAAATTATTTGAAGAGTCCCTCATGCACCTGCCTGGCATTTGATGCTGGCTATTGACTTGGACCTTTGCTGGGGCTGTGGCCAGAACTCCTCCACCTCAGCATTTCATGTGGCTGCTTGGCTTCCTCCCAGCATGGTGAATGGGTTCCAAGAGCAAGTGTCCCGAGAGAGGTAGCCAAGAGGAAGCTGTAGTGCCCTTTATGATTTAGCCTGGAAATCATGCAGCATCACTTCCGCCACATTCTATTAATCAAAAGTGATTAACTAAGGCTAGCCCATATTAAAGTAGAGGGGAATTAGACTTCACATTTTGATGGGAATAGTGTCGAAGAATTTGCTTACTTGTTTTAAAACCATGCATTCCTATACCAATCAATACCAGGCTGCTGTGTTGACTATAGGGATGAGCCCTCTTGAGAGCATCAGGGTTCCAACACACCGATTAGGGATCTATACAGTAAAGGAAGTTTGGGGTGGACATGTGTACACTGCTATATTTAAAATAAAATGCCTTTCCATGAAAAAAGGATAAAAAACAAAATAAAGTAAAGAGAAGAACAAAACAACACAAAACAAAAAACAAACCCAGACCCAGAACTCCAAAGACCTGAATACTAAATCTGACGTGCCCAGCTAAAAGCTAATTGGGCCTTAACTACAACTAAGTCACTTAACTTTTGAGCCTCAGTTTTCCCGGCTCTAAAATGGGGATGATTATTATTATTATATAATTCATGTAAAGGCATTATGAATTTTGTAACATAGATAAAAGACAGCTTATTGGAGTAGAGGTAGATGAGAAAAACCGTTCTCATTTTACATAACAATAGGAATTACACTCTTATCTTTGTCAGATTTGCTTCTACTGCTGGCAGTACAGACTCTTTGTTCTTTGATTTTCCCTGTATAAGAAATGAATTTTTAAAAAGGCCACCACTCTTACCTAGGTACCAGGAAAGTTAATTAGCTCTTGATGCAAGATGTTTTGCAAGTATCCATTGCAGTATTACCTATCCCACCCCAGTGATACACTCTACATTCAGTCATGTATTTCAAGAAAGTAAAACCAAGTGACATTCTACAATCTAAGCTTGTTCTGTTTAAAAAAAAAAAAAAAAAAAAGATGGATTCTAGGTTTATAGAAAATGTCAAAGAACATCAAAGAAAATATCTGACATTTAGACAACCAAGAACCTCAATACTCAGTATATAAGATGAAAAGGATGACTAATGTGTGTGCTCTGAACTATATATTACATTTTTTATCCTTCTGCTTAACAATGCATAACTTGTACTTACATAGCTTCCTTCCTTAAAACCACTTAAATTTCCCATGATTTCTCCATTAAAGTATATTATCTCCTTTTAGTCATCTTTATATGGAATTCTTCATCACTTAATCTTTAATGCTCTTGATGTTCTTTTTCACACCTTTGTCTATCCATATGTATCCATATGATAAGATTCTGGAAACTGGCTAGTTAATTAAAATGTTGATGGATCTACAAAAGAAAATATTGATGTATTTGTCTGGATTGAAGTGGAAAATTCCTCTTCAGCACAAGACTTTGTAGACAAAGTTAAAACAGAGGCCCCAGTGTGGGGATGACATATTTCAAACACATAACTGGCAAAGGATCTAAATCCAAAATATATGAAATATTACTACAAATAAATGATAAAAGGAAAAACAACAAAACAAAATGAGTGTAGAATATGAACAAGAAATTCACAGAAAAGAAAATACAAATTACTTTTACACAGAAAAATATTCCCAGTATTACTAGAAGCAGGGAATAATGTATTAAAGCAATAAAGAAATATGTCATGTTCTTAGACCATATTCATTCATAAACTTAGACCATATTCATTAAATAGTCTAAGTTTTAAACTCAGATGAAACTTAAGAGAACCAAGTTTTGCTAGAGCTGCTAAAAGTGAGAGTTTCATACACTGCTTCCTGCTAGCCTGCAATATTACATAGTGACGAGTATAAAAATATGCAATTAAAATAAATTAATATTTTAGTAAATAGCATTTGCTAGTAACTACATCTGTTATAATCATTTGTTCTATCAAAAAAGATTGAGTACATTCTAGAGTCCATAGTAGATTGTCCTAAATCTAAGATGACTGGGCTTTCATAGTGAGAAAATCTGTATAGAGGCACCTTTAAAATGTGGAGCACACAATAGGCACTCAATAAAAGGTACATTTAATACTGTTTCTTGAGGTTTTGAGCTAACAGTTACAAGGGTTCTATGCCATTGTACACAAGTCAGTTTATGACCATTCATAAAAAAATACAATAAGTAAGTGTGTAAATTCTGGAGATAGACTGATTTATATTTCCAATCCATTCCTAAAGGTAATTTCTTTTAAGAAAAGGGGTTCTTGCAGTTTAGAATATAATTACCAAAGACAGCTTGAAATATGGATTCACGATGTGTTACATCTCAAACAACTTTTATAGAAATGAAGTTATATGCTCTGGAAAAGTATGTTAGCCAACCCAAAAAGAATCTCAAGTGATCCAGATGATATTAAGGCCACAGATACTGAATAGAGAGTTGTGAAGTGATAGAGTGGAATAAAACAACAATACTAAGTTAATTTTTTATTTAATATAATATTATAGTGCATACACGTGTATATAAATTAATAAAAATACACTTACCAAGAATGGGAAAAACATAATTAAAAAAAAATTTTTTGAAGAAATTATAGATGATACAAATAGATGGAGAGA
Organism: Tursiops truncatus; assembly: GCF_011762595.2. Classification (NCBI taxonomy): domain Eukaryota; kingdom Metazoa; phylum Chordata; class Mammalia; order Artiodactyla; family Delphinidae; genus Tursiops; species Tursiops truncatus. The sequence continues at coordinate 123,158,690 of NC_047038.1, forward strand.
TATACCATGTTCTTGGATTGGATGAATCAACATTGTGAAAATGACTCTAATACCCAAAGCAATCTACAGATTCAATGCAATCTCTATCAAACTACCACTGGCATTTTTCACAGAACTAGAACAAAATATTTCACAATTTGTATGGAAAAACAAAAGACCCCGAACAGCCAAAGCAATCTTGAGAATGAAAAACGAGCTGGAGGAATCAGGCTCCCTGACTTCAGACTATACTACAAAGCTACAGTCATCAAGACAGTATGATACTGGCACAAAAACAGAAATATAGATCAATGGAACAGAATAGAAAGCCAAGAGATAAACCCACGTACATATGGTCACCTTATCTTTGATAAAGGAGGCAAGAATATACAGTGGAGAAAAGACAGCCTCTTCAATAAGTGGTGCTGGGAAAACTGGACAGCTACATGTAAAAGTATGAAATTAGAACACTCCCTGGCACCATACACAAAAATAAACTCAAAATGGATTAAAGACCTAAATGTAAGTTCAGACACTATCAAACTCTTAGAGGAAAACATAGGCAGAACACTCTATGACATAAATCACAGCAAGATCCTTTTTGACCCACCTCCTAGAGAAATGGAAATAAAAACAAAAATAAACAAATGGGACCTAATGAAACTTAAAATCTTTTGCACAGCAAAGGAAACCATAAACAAGACCAAAAGACAACCCTCAGAATGGGAGAAAATATTTGCAAATGAAGCAACTGACAAAGGATTAATCTCCAAAATATACAAGCAGCTCATGCAGCTCAACATCAAAAAAACAAAGAACCCAATCCAAGTACGGGCAGAAGACCTAAATAGACATTTCTCCAAAGAAGATATACAGATTGCCAACAAACACATGAAAGAATGCTCAACATCATTAATCATTAGAGAAATGCAAATCAAAACTACAATGAGATATCATCTCACACCGGTCAGAATGGCCATCATCAAAATATCTAGAAACAATAAATGCTGGAAAGGGTTTAAAAGGGAACCCTTTTGCACTGTTGGTGAGAATGTAAATTGATACAGCCACTATGGAGAACAGTATGGAGGTTCCTTAAAAAACTACAAATAGAACTACCATATGACCCAGCAATCCCACTACTGGGCATATACCCTGAGGAAACCATAATTCAAAAAGAGTCATGTACTAAAATGTTCATTGCAGATCTATTTACAATAGCCAGGACATGGAAGCAACCTAAGTGTCCGTCATCAGATGAATGGATAAAGAAAATGTGGCACATATATACAATGGAATATTATTCAGCCATAAAAAGAAACGGAGATATTTGTAGTGAGGTGGATGGACCTAGAGTCTGTCCTACAGAGTGAATTAAGTCAGAAAGAGAAAGACAAATACCGTATGCTAACATATATATATGGAATCTAAGAACAACAATAACAAAAAGGGTCAGGAAGAACCTAGGTGTAAGACGGGAATAAAGACACAGACCTACTAGAGAATGGACTTGAGGATATGGGGAGGGGGAAGGGTAAGCTGTGACAAAGTGAGAGAGTGGCATGGACATATATACACTACCAAACGTAAAATAGAGAGCTAGTGGGAAGCAGCCGCATTGCACAAGGAGATCAGCTCGGTGGTTTGTGACCACCTAGAGGGGTGGGATAGGGAGGGTTGGAGGGAGGGAGACACAAGAGGGAAGAGATATGGGAACATATGTATATGTATAACTGAATCACTTTATTATAAAGCAGAAACTAACACACCATTGTAAAGCAATTATACTCCAATAAAGATGTTAAAAAAATTATTTTTTGCATTTATGTATCTTCCAAATGGGAAAGTAAAGGATGATCTTATTTTAAATATTGACCTATATTTAGACACATAGTATCATCTACCCTGCTCTAAAATTTTTTAGTGTCCCCTCACTGCTATTAGTACAAAGTTTAAGCCTCTTAGGGAAACATGCAAGGCTTCTAGAATCTGGTGTTTAACCTAACTCTCCAGTTTTTATGTTTTACTTTCCCTTACAGTTCATAATTACAGAACTGTGTGGTTCTCTTCAGGAGTTAAATAAACTCTCCCCTGTTCTTTGTCTTGTCTTATCTTCTGGCCCAAGACACTTCAAAGCTTCAATTCCTGTCATGCCTCCTGTTTGAAAAATTCCCTGAACAGAACCTCTTACCACCTCCTTCTTTTCTTGCAAAGCATCTTTTTCATATCTATTACATAACACTGTATTACAATTTTTTTCTAAAATTCTAACATTGTGAATAAGAGTACATACAAGCCTCCGAGTTAGATAGGAATTATCATCCAACCTTTGTCATTCAAAAGCTGCATGACCTTGGGTAATTTACTTAACTTCTCTGATTCATTTGTAAAATGGGGATAATAATACTTAATATTATACAATAGTAGTAATAGTATATGGTGTTATTAAGTTTAAATGAGTTATAGAAAGAATGGAGACAGATCATAACCCAAAGTTATGATCAATAAATAAAAAGTAGATACTATTATCATGATTATTCTTGCTATTATTAATATCATTTCTCTCTTTCCTCTTCATAGCATGTAAGATATTTGGCACAAACTGAATTGTTTTAGTTTTGCATCACCTAAGGCTGATGCTTTGTCTAGAATACGTTGTATGCTTAATGTTTGGACAATTAAATAAGTGAATGAGTGGGACTGCTAGAAATGAGGAAATGACAAATTATAGTTTGTCCCATACAGAGTAGAAGAGAATGATCAATTTTCTTTTTTCCAGAAATCATATGTCTACAGCATTACCGTGTGGTGTTGCTGTGCAAAATCTCCCATGACCTAAATATGAGAAGCCGTTTGCAGGTGAAGGACCTTAAATTTCATCCTCTGAATGCAGTTATCTATTTTTTTTAATATTTTTTCTTTTTTATATTTATTTTATTTATTTTAGTTTTAATTTTATTTTGGCTGTGTCGGCTCTTAGTTGCAGCACACAGGATCATTGTTGAGGTATGCAGGATCTTTTGCTGTGGCATGCAGGCTCTTCCTTGCAGCATGGGCTTCTCTCTAGTTGTGGCATGCAGGTTTTCTGTCTCTAGTTGTGGCATGCAGGCTCCAGGACACGTTGGCTCTGTAGTTTGCATGTGGGCTCTCTTGTTGAGGCACTCGAGCTCAGTAGTTGCGGCATGCAGGCTTAGTTCTCCTGCGGCATGTGGGGTCTTAGTTCCCCTAGGGATGGAACCTGCATCCCCTGCATTAGAAGGTGCATTCTTTACCACTGGACCACCAGGGAAGTCCCTGAATACAGTGATCTCTTTAAAGATAATCTGAAATAGATTGTACTGTTACTAGTCCTGTGTACCTCAGAAGTTACTAGACCAGAGCTCTCTCTCTCTGTCCTGATACTTAGTTACAGACCCTCAGGAGTCTGACATGAGAAAACTAAGTGTTGCAATGTCAGGGGCTACAGGTCATAGGATGAAGTAAGGAAGGGTACTTTTGAAGAATGAGGCATTACCCAATGGTACAGGAACAAATGAATGAAAGAGGAGCTGAGAAGAACTGATGACAGTAAGAAAGATGGGAGAGCCTCCAAAGCCAAATGGCTGTTTCCTAGCATTTTATTTAAAAGGTTTCAAGTATGGTATTCATGATGTTAACCATGATTTATCTGAATGGGTTAAAAGTACTCTGAGACTGTATTTCCTCCTCTTAGGTGGCCAAATTATTGAGCAGTCTAGTTTAATTCTGGTAAACATTTTCCCAGTGAGGATTGCTAATATTCCCACTGGAAAAACTGGAGAAGCAACTGAAGGTCAGATAGATATTCCACTGTAAATAAACTGACATTGCCGTTTATCACTAGTCCCTTGAGAGGTTAGTCAGCATTGAATCTACAGAGCCTATAAGCCATGCTAGAGCTCAGAAAAATTGAATTTTGGAATCTATAAGAATGAGTAGTCCCTGAAGTAGAAACACATACAACAAAACCAGCAGTCCCCTTCCCGCCAACTTCCCCTCCTCTTCCAACTTAAGGAAATCACACACATCATCATCATTATCCTCATCATCCTGCTTTATTTAAACACCACTACCTCTAATATGTGTACCATACACATGACTTTTAATGCCAAGCTCCTGTAACAAAATGCCTGATTGGCACGGTGAGCAAGTACAAATGTGTCTGAGGCCAGCTGCTCAAGGACATACATTACAACAGAAATTTTCTTAAGAGAATTAAGGTGCAGTGCAGAAGAAATGGCCACAAACTTCACCATTCTAGTAGTACCCCATGAAATCAAACATAGCCCACTCTTCCAGATTTCCATAATGAAAGGAAAAGCTATGGGTTATAGTTTGTTTGTTTCTACCATTATAGGTCAATTTGTTTCAACTCTTCCCAGGAAGTAAGACAATGAAGGCTGTTTTGTTTTCCTCAGAGCCAATCACTGTTAGAGCCCAGGCTATGTGTGCTCCACCAGCCCTTGTTCTCAAAACTCCATTCTGCTTTCAGTTGTTTTAATGACTCTTTGGGCACTAAAGGTGGGGGGAGAGTATGCATTTGGCTTTTTCCCCTATTTCTTTCTCTACATCTCCTTTAATATCTTCCATTATTACCCTAACACAGATGCACCATCACAAGTACTTTGGTAAAGATGAAACAGCATAATTTCTCGAAAGATTTCTGAAATGCATTCTTGTTTATTTTTCATTAAAAATCTTATTTTCCATGCTTTTCAAAAAAATAACAACTCCACAATGACATCTCAAGTGTGCCTAACAGGCAGACTTTGGATAAAGTCACTGTCAAATTACGTTCATCTAAAAGCTGTAAAATGGCTTATCCACTTTTATCGGGGAGGCTTTCTTTTGAAATAGAAATTCTAACAAAAAATTTTTGTGACAGTGAATACTGCCTCTATTACTGGAGCATATTACTAGCTTTCAGGGATCATCTCTGAAACAAGACTGATTGACCAGCCCTAAAACATCTCACCTCTTATGAGGATAGTATAAACAACCAGTGGGCCCACTTCATGGCTATGAAACTTATCCTCTTGTTGATGTGGCCCTATTGTCTGTCAACTCTCCTGAAGTGAAGTCCTGGAGAAACAAACTTGCGTGCAACACAGCTTCATGTCAGATTAGCACATGGCATAGCATACGGAGTGACAACTAGATGACTGGTTTCTCAGACCTGAGAAGATGCAAGGAAAAGATCTGTCGAAGAGACACATCTCTCATTGAAAAGGCAGCTGCCCAACACACATTGTCTCCCAATAGACTGGTACTGGCAAAGACAACTGCCTTGACTGAAAAGAACACTGCCAAGAAACTGACCTCAGAGGGAATGAGAGAGCACAGAGCAGGATATTTACATTTCTTTGAAGTCTCTTTCAAGTTCTGAAAATCACTCCTAAAAATACACTCAACTGTGACTAGAAATATATATTTTATTCTCTTAGAATGGTTTTGAGGTAGGAGATGCACTGAAAAAGACACATTCACTCTTCTTCATCCCTATATTCTCCAATTTTTTACACAGCCTGACTAAAATAAAGCAATCCAACAGATTAGTAATATTAAATATATGCATTGAGGTGTCCTTCTTATCTCTTTCTCAGTTTAGTAGCTTAGAGTCTTACTGAAAACTGTGCTAAACCCACATTATATTTCGGTACCCCATACACTCTGAAGAGAGAGAAACAATCCCCTCTGATTCTTTCTTTAATTTGTAACTATTGCCAAGTATTTCAGCATTATACCCCTTTACCGCACAACTGTCAGTAAAGAATACTTTGAAGATAGCTTATAATCCTTTATGTGAGTGACAAATTGTTTCATAGCTTTTTATTTGAATCAACTTGTAAAATCCCACCAATCAAAAATCTCTTTCTATCTCAAAGAAATGAATTTTCATGTATTAAATATTATCTACTATAGAGTACACCTTGTAAGAAGAAAATATATACAAACATCAAAATATATAGACATTCATGTAGTGAGATTATCAACGAACATTTCAGAAGTTTTTGTTTTTTTCAGTAATAGGGGTCTGTGACGTTCCTCATAAGCCTCTCACTAAAACTCTAGTTCACATTAACTTGTTTTAGAGTGTTTCTGTCCTTTACCACCAAATGATGGCTTATTTCCACAGCATCTAATATTAACAACTCTAAATGCCCACATGGGTGAACCTACTTTTCAAGTACTAACAGAGCTGCTCTGAACTTCATTCATTAAACTCCATCTCACTAAAACTGACCTTTACTTACATGACATTCTATAGTTCAGCTACTATGCCCTAGTCATTGTCAACTTTCCATTGAAACACAGTAGGAGTTCAGTTTATGTATACTAAATTATATTGAACCTTAATATCTAGACCTTTTCAATTGTCCCACTATGTGTTCACCTTTGCCTTCCCTTTTTTCCCCAACCAGTCAGGAGTCTAAGATAAGCATTTCATCAATATATTGAATAGTCTAAAAACCAATGTTATTTTAAGTCTCTATGTTCTCCTCATCAATCACTAGTCAATGTCATTTCGGTATATTTGTTCTTATTTTACTTAAAAGCTGAAAAATATTAGCCAGGAATATTAAAAACAACAAAAACCAAACAAAAACCTCTGTGCTGACGTCATACAACATGCTTTAGATTCAAGGAAAACTGGGCTCAAATCCCAGCTCTGCTACTTGTTAACTATTTGGTCTTTCTCAAGTGACTGAAGTTATCTGAGCCTCAGTTTCCTCATCTGTAAAATCAGGTTACCTTCAGCTTTAGAGTTTTTGCGTGAATCACAAAGCCATTATTACCTGGGTTTTAACTTACTCAAAATGAAATAGTTTTGCTTGAGAAAGAGAGAATAGTGTAAATGGAATGGGTGATCCCATCAGCAGTTCTACCAAATCCGTCACTTCCCTGGAGTAAGCAGGACATGAGGGATATAAATTGGCTAATCTCTTAGTCAAATATATTTTTCATGCAACATATTTCCAAAATGTAAGCTTTCAGTTTCAAACAGAAATTGCAGTCTGTTTCAGTGCTGAAGGAAAACGTGACAGTATTCGATTTAAGGAGAAGCAGTTGATCAGTCCTTACTTAGAAATTCTCAATCAGTATATTTGAGTATCTGAAATATTCACCTTACTGGCTGACTTTAGAACCTAACACTTGTGAATTATACTACCTTGTTTTACTCGGCAACAATGTTTGTCAATTTCCTTACCCAACACGTCTCATACATTAATGGCATTCAACCACATTAGGTGATTACTATTCAACATTTTATTACTACAATAAAATAATCACAGCTGCTAATTTTTTATAGCTTCTTGTTGGCCTTACCACGTCCATTACAGTAGTGCTTCCAAACCTTTCCACTTTCCTCAAGTTTCATATTCATTCTTCCCTTTTCATTTGTAGCAGATACTCAATTTTCACTATTACTCCTCAAATTAAGATTATCCAGTATAAATATACCTTTCTCACATTTTTTCCATGTAAAAGCATCACTTTATATTTAAACTCCCTCTCTTCCTTTGGCCAGTCTTTGAAGAAAGATAAACGTTCTCCAATTTAAGGCTAAGACCTCATGCATTCTCAAAGGTCTTATTTTCATAATTTATGATTTGATCTTGATGACAATTTGAAATTATAAAGGAGTAATCATAGTCCAAGCATACAGAAATGAAACCAAGGGGCAGGCCTTTGAGGATCTGCTCTCAGATATGTCCCTGTACTACTGAGAACTTGAATTTTCTCTGAACTGTGTCAAACTCAAGGATGCCACCAGCCATTTTCAAAGCACATCTGCTAGCAATTGCTAGCTGCAACCTTGTAGTTTCAAAGTTCTCCCCCTTCCCAACTATGTAGTCACTTTGAACCACAACCAATCCTTGCTTAACAAGCACTCTTACTTCTTGCCAAGCCCAATCCTAATTCTTGACAAACAGCCCTCTTTATTTCAATCGGGTCTCCGTTTCTGAAACTATTATCTTTCTATCATTTGACTCCATCATCAGATCATCTCAGCATTAATAACCAATTTCTTTGATCCTGCTAGGAAGGAAGGGATAGCATCTGCTCTATAACCCATTCACTCTATCTTTGGCACACCTGGGGAAAGAATCTGGACAAAAAAAGAAACGTCCTGGGCAAATTTCTCTGCAAACATACTAACCAGACCTCTTGGTAGTATTTACTAAAATGTTTTTAGCAGATTAAGTGTACTTTATCTAGGTTGGATTTTTTCCCACTTTGTATGGGGGAGTTCATCTGTGTCAGCTATATCATTATCCCCATATAAAATTATTACTATATAAAATGGAAATGTTTTGTAATCAAAATAGTCCCCTTTGTGTGAGTGATGCTCTGCATGTATAACTCAGATATCCCCCATGTTAAATCTGGCCTGGAGTGCATTTTAGTGAAGGAATATACAGTTTTTCAGACTTCTTCATTCTTTTTCTGTAGCTTGTGAGGACCTGTTCCCTTTAAATTAGGAGTCAGTAAACAACAGCCGGTAAGCTAAAGAGTTGTTTAAAAAATATGAAGAAAAATGTGTGACACAGACCAGGTGTGGCCCACAAAGCCTAAAATATTTCTTATTTGGCTATTTACAGAAAATAATTGTTGCCAACCTCTTATTTAAATTATTAGTTAAATTCAGTCCCTCCACAGGATCGCTGAATTTGTGAGTCTTACTTGATAGTTGACCCTTTTTGCTATCATGCCTGCTATCCTCATTAGACTAAAAAACTTCTTAAAAAAGAAGAAAGAGTCAGCACCCTGAGTTAATGTACCCACAAATATAATAATCTTGTTCACCCAGAAATAGATCCACTCATATATAATCATCTGATTTTCAACAAAGATACCAAAACCTCCAATGGGAAAAGAAAAGTCTTTTCAACAATGGTGTGATGGTTAAGTTTGTGTCCACTTGAGTGGGCCACAGAATACCCAGAAACATGGTCAACCATTATTCTGGGTATGTCTGTGAGGGTGTTTCTGGATGATATTAACATCTGAGTTGGCAGAGTGAGCAAAGCATATTGCCCTGCTAATATGGGTGGGTCTCATCCAATCAGTTGAAGGCCTGAAACTCCACCTGCCTAACTGTGAGCAGGAGAGACATCAGTCTTCTCCTGCCCTTGGACTGGAACTTACACCATTACCACAAAGTTCATGGCTCTCTACAATTCTTTCTTAAGTGTATCAAAAATAAAATGTTCGAATGAATGGATAAAAGAAAAGAATCACATATATATTTGATAAAACAAATATAAAATGTTAGTGATAGAAACTAAGTGATGAGTATACAGGTGTTAGGGACTGAATATTTGTGTCCCTCCAAAATTCAGATGCTGAAGCCATAACCTCCAATGTGACTATATTTAGAGAGAGGGCTTACGAAAAGTAATGAAAGTTAAATGAGGTCAAAAGGGCAGTGGCTTCATCTGGTAGGATTAGTGTCCTTGCATAAAAAGAGGTTACGTGAGGTTGATGGTCGTCTTCAAGCCAGGAATGGAGTCCTCACCAAAAACTGAATTCTGCTGAACCTTGATCTTGGACTTCCAGTCTCCACAACTGAAAAAATAAATTCCATTGTTTAAGCCACTCAGTCTGTGGTACTTTGTTATGGCAGCCCAAGAAGTTTAATAGAACAGCTGTTCATTGCAAAATTCTTTCAACTCTGTTATATGTTTGAATTTTTTCATATCAAAAAGACTAAAAATAAACCAAAATATAATGGGGGTAACGATTAAGAGCATTACCTCTTGAATCATAAAGAACTGGGCTCTAACTTTAGCTGTGCAACTTGCTAATTGGGTAAAAATAAGTATGTTGCTAAACCTATCCTAGCCTCCTTTTCTCATCTAAAAAAATGAGGATAATAATAAAACACCTCTCTCTGGATTAGATTATGCTGGTAACTAGCACAATACCTGTTACATATTCAGTACTCAATTAAAATTTGGTGCTAATAACATTTTTTAGTATCATCTTGCATATTTTTAATATTACTTTGCAGATTTTTACTACTTCTTTGAAATAAATGAGAAACAATATGTGAAGTATTGCTCTCGGCTTTCAGGTTAATATGCGCCCTTTCATTTCTTCCCTTCAATGTTATTATATAATCAATCGTTTATCAGTACTTCCCTTCTCATCAACTCTCAGGATTTAAAAAAATGGACTATTCAAACTCAAATAACAGGATAATTTGTTTACAAAATATTTTAATTTTATAGACTATTTTACTTATTTTTTAGTAAACTAAACAAAATTGATTTCTATTACCATAGTAATTTAATTAATTCTGCTGAAACTGGCAATATTCTTAGGTATTTTTAAATTATAAAATATGTAAGTATAAATAAAAATATTAAAATTCTATAAATCCTGTATATAGAATATGTGTATATTTTAAAGAAAAATAATAAAATGGAGAAATGTATAACCAGCATCCAACAGAAATGATGCCATTACTGTGAAGCCCTCTTGAATTCCCCCCAATCAAACACATGCTCCTCTCATTTTCTTCACACTTCCAAGAAGTAAACTCTATGGTAAATTTCCTGTTAGCTACCCTCTTAGTGCTATAGAGCACAATGAATCAGCACAGCCTCATGAGTCAGCCTGCTGGATTTAAATCCTGGATCTTCTCCTTTATAGCTGTTTGATTTGAGGGATGCTACTTAATCTCTCTGTATGGCATTTCCCATCTTTACATGTGAATCACAATAGTAAAAATACATATTGTATTTTTCTAAAGTATCTGGCATACACTAAGTGCTTTAGATGTATTTTCTATTACTATCTTGCTTTTCTATTTAGTTTAACGTGTTTGTATGGATCTCTATAAAATATATTCCTAAATTTCATCTGGTTTTGATGTCTATAGATATGGGATCATACTATGTGTACAAAAGTGTAACTTGCTTTTATCCTTCAACAAAAATTTTTGAAATTCTTCCAATATAATATGATATTATAGTATGTTTTTCTTTTATTTTTGCTATATAATATTCCACTGTATGAATACATGGCCTTTTAATTATCCGTTCTCCTGTTGATAAATATTTGGACTATTTCCAAATTTTTATATTACACACAGTGACACCCAAGTCATTTAAGTTAAAGTCTAGACACAATGTGTCCATGTGGATTGGTCAGCATCTTCTATCAATGTACTCTCAATTAATGTGGAACACTAGTAAGTTACTGAATCATAATTCTCTTTCCTATTTAAATCCTTCTGTATTGGCCATCTAGTTAGTAACATTTCTCCATATAAAACTGTATTTAAGAAAAACTTCACCACCACTTTGCGAAGTGTTATGGATTTTCAATTTGCTTTTTATTAAGATCAGTTTTATTTTCATGAAAATGACTAAATGAGTCACAATTAAACTGCTATTACTGAGTTAGCCAGACACAAAATATATTTGGAATGTATTGAACATCTTTAACCTTCATGAAGGACCATATTTTAATCAACACCAGAGATATCCAAAGGCTGCTAAACGTTTGTCTCTGCATGGCTAGAGCTTAGCTGAAGGATCACTGTGTCCAATGAATAAATCCATTTAGAACTTGTCAGTAACCTAGAGAAATGTTTTATTTGCTTTACTAACAGCTTATGGAAAAAAAAATTTCAATATCTTTGACTAAGCTAATGGGCTAGCATCTGATATGTAGAGCAAATGATATAATCATTACAACAGATGATTCTGAGTTTAGAGTCATAGATTTAAACCCATTTGGGACTTTACTTTTAGCCATATCATTAGTATACATTGACTATTCCGACTGGCTAATCATTTAATTAGGAAATATACAACATTTTTTAATAAACTGATTCAAGACCATCTCAAACTTTGGGAGAGAATTAGTAGTCCTCTATTTTGTGTAAATATGTCCTTGAAATCTGAAAATGAAATTTAATATTGCACTTATGTAAAATTTTTTTAAATAATTAATTCCAATAGAAATATATGAAGGAAATATACATACACACAATTTTGTTGCTAGTGAAAATAAAATGTCTCATTAGAAAACTTGAAAACTGTCAGAGAAATACTTTGGTTTACTGTGTTTATTTTGTTTTTGAGCCCTTTATCAAAATCCATCAATATAACAAAAGCCTGTTTTCTAGAATCAGTTGACGTGATAAGTAATCCTGCTGCTCTGATGTAGAAATGCAGTTCTGAGGTACAATGAGAAAGGTCTTAAGTTACACTAGTTCACAGAACAATTAAACTATCATGTGTATTCCCTAAAGAGCTCCCTCTATTACAAATAACACTGAAACAAGAGGAGAGGTTGAACATTCTGGTTAAATGATAATGGATGGTACAAAATGTAATGCTATAAAGGTATGAATAAGACATAAGAAAATTGTTTCAAAGGCCAGTCCAGTCTCTCTTTGATACAAACCCAGGGCCCTTCCCTTTGCAATGAGCTCAATTAGCCCCTCTGCTTCATGACATCACAAAGTAACTGGTTTAAACTGTGCTTCAAGAGGCTTTTATACACAAGAATTAAATGTCTCATTTAATTTCAGTTAATGTAAGTGAGCTTCTGAGAAGGAACTGCTCAGTTGTAACACTGAGCTTGAAGCCAGGCTGGCTGATTAATTCCTAGCTGTTTGAAGTGCTTTCTTCTCTTATCTTGAGCTGTGCAGGCCTCACTATAGCCTGAGGAGACCTGAGCCTAAGTCTTAGGGAGATTTTTGTCTCCTCTCTACAGAGAGGAATGGAGAACAGATAAGCACTGTGGCATAAAACCAAAAACAAGCCAGAAACTTGTTGTCAATTCTGTGAAAGGCATGGGGTGGGGGGCTGATTAGAAAAACCAAAAAGCCCATAATATGGCATCCTTGTATCTGAGTTTCAATCCACTGGTACACTGTGCAATTTTAATTGAAAATTACTATTGCCTAGAAACTAACATTACCCTAAAGATGTCCTAGTTAGTTCCAGTTGAAGTTTTTACATAAAATGAACACTAGCAACAATGAGAAAGGAAGGGAGAGGCTGAATATTGTGAGTCATTAAGGGAATGATTAGGACACTTTCCCAGATTTTATTGTATAACCTTTTGAAATCCTCATATAATCTGCTTTGCAATTCTCAGGGGAGTCCTTTTATGCTCTTCAAAGCAAAATATGCCTCAGCATGAACTTCCTAATAAACATACTGTGGCATATCTTCCAGTTTAAGATAAAAAAGGGATCATTTTTCTGTGGTAATCTAGCGACTACACCCCTCATGTTTTCCCATACACCCATACGTACACCCTGCTCCTCTTCTCACTTGCACTTTTATATTTTAGTGCATTTTTATTTAAAATAGATGTCCAGAGACATGCAGGCTGAGCTGGCATCTTTAGGCCATATAAACATCCTTTCTGGCCTCCACGTGGCAATGCTACTAGGACAGAGTAACGAAACCCAGCCATGCAGCCCCTGTCAGCAGGCAGCCATGGTGCTGAAGACTCAAGCAGCAAACTAACTCATTGCCAAGAACTCACAAGAGCCAGTCAGAATGGCTTCAGCACTTGAGAGAGCAAAACTATTAAAACTAAGCTAGCTCAAAGACCAAGACCGTTCCTCTCCAGCTATTGTGCTGTTTGCTCAAGGTGAACATTCAAAGCAGAGTAAGAAAATAAGAAAACAAAACACCTAAGATGGTGAAACAAAGAACCATTGTTTAAACAACACTTCCTCCTTGGAGACCTGTAAACTGCAATGAATCCAGAGATTCACAGAGCAAAATCCTAAATATATGCTTACTATAAGCATTGTTCTCATAGCCTGATCACTAATGTACTTGCTGGTTCTGAGAAATTTTCATAATTCTGCTGAGAGGCTAGGTGATCTTATATTGTACTTCCTATAAAGGTACTTCTAGTGTGATGCTCACCATAGCAACTGAGCACTCCAATTGTGTTATCTGAATGCAGGCTATATGGGAAAGAGAACATTTCCCTCATCTTTATTCCAGAATTATGTAAGGTTAAAGTAGTAATGATTAGGAAACTATATGGATTTTGATATTTGGAGATTCAGAATCAACTTACAAAAATGGATATATTTTATGTCATTCCCTAGTAGTACACCAATGGCTTATGTAGTTATGTTTGTGGAAAGGAAATTTCTTACTTAAGGCATTCTATCCTAAGAGCATGTATAAATTCTCAAATTCAACTGAAGAGCAAGTATCTAAATAATCGATGCCAAAAAGTTTTGGAGCATTACTCATGTAATCATCACATGAAACTATCTATCGATAATTAAAAGCTCAAAATCATGAAGTTTCCTTACTCTGTCATAAACACACAATTCATAATCATGAATTATTATTAAAAATGAATGAGACAAAAAAAATAAAATAAAATAAAATAAAATAAATGAATGAGACTGATTTCCCTTACGGCTCATTAGTTAACTCTAAAGTTATCATTTAAAAATGCAAAAGTGTTTTATATTGGAATATATATATAATTATATCTAATAATCAGTATATAATAATCAGTTACTATTTGTTGGGAATCTACTACATACAGGTACTTTACACAAATGGTCTAATTTAATGATGGAACTGTTGGGAGGCAGCTTTTTGACTCCATTTTTGGAGACTAAACTATTTTGGTGTTGATAAATAATGAATCCAGAGTCACATGGCTAGTTAGTGCCAAAGCCTGAAGTTTCCTCCATCAGCTCCTTTCCCTATGGCTTTCTTTACACTCATCCAATTCTTTCTCTTTCTGTTCATGCAGCCCCATCTCCTCCCAATATTCTTCTGTCTTCTGCTCTACTAATTTCTCTTTATCATACTATTGAAATTAAACTAAGACATTTTTTTTTCTCCGAAAGCCCAAAGCTACAGAGGATGCCACCTGCAGTAAAGGGTAAACAATACCTTCAGACATGTTTTGCTTCTAATTTCTTCATCATAAATCCCATTTGCAGTCTGTGCCTGAAGCCTAATCCAAGTGCAGGCTCTCCTTGGCTGACCTTCATCTGAGACAGTTTTCCCTTCCAAACCCTTTTCTATTCTTATGATTACTACAGGAACTAAATAATTCTTTGGTTTTGAAACCACTATAAACAGTTTTAATGTTTTATCTTTAAGGCATTTTGGGTAATGCAATCATAATCTTTAGTATTAATTATGAAATAAGCAATTGTTCTTTATTTGTTAAGTTTCTTATAAAACCATTAAGATGATTATAATGCTCTATATGGCAAGTTAAGCATAATATTTACATATTACAAAATTTCACTTGTCATTGAATAGGATCACACTGTTTTTCATCTATGTTACTGAAAAATCTATCACACTGCACGTTTGTGTTTTTGCAAGATACTGTTTATCTACTCAACTACATAAGTAAAACATGTCCAACGTCACTATAAAGTTTAAGCCAATATTTTTCTTCTCTTTCCATTTTAATCCCTTTCTGGTATAAAATTACCTCAATGGAAGTGGAACCAAGAATGATTTCTATGGATACTTCTAGAGCTTTTCACAAAGAATCAAGTAATATCTTGAATAAACAATGGGCTTCAGTTTTTTTTTCCTGGTCAGAAGCAATTCTCATGTTAATAAATTAAGCCAGTGACTAGCTACTGGCTTCACAAGTGTTGTTTTTTTTTTTTCTTTTTTCTTTCACTGACCCATCCACAGTCTTCAACAAATATATATTCCATGAGTGTGAAGATCACAAGAATAATGAGGTTGGAGTAGCGTAATCGATTTATTAACTTATTTAAAACCAATCAGTCAACATGTTTTTGTATTTAGCCTTCTTCTTGGCATTTGGAATTTCACTTTATCTTTTGTCCAACTTACTAAATGCGAGAAATATCAAAAATATTCTATGCAATTTGAGATTTAAAGTTAGGGTTTGAAAGTGGGTCATTTCTTGTCCCTAGACTTAAAATATACATGAATAATCCTATTAAGGATTCCTCAGAAGGCCTGTAAGAGTAAGGGCTAT
Source organism: Tursiops truncatus (assembly GCF_011762595.2). Classification (NCBI taxonomy): domain Eukaryota; kingdom Metazoa; phylum Chordata; class Mammalia; order Artiodactyla; family Delphinidae; genus Tursiops; species Tursiops truncatus. Next base: position 123,174,680 of record NC_047038.1, read on the forward strand.
CCAACATATAAGCTTCAAATTAAGAGTAGAAAAGTTCACAAACTTCACAAAGCAGGTGCTAGACCATTAAATTATCTTAAGAGCATAATTATGTTTATTACTATGTATTTAAAGTCATTTAAAAGGCATTTTTTAATACTGTTTTCCCAATGCCAAATCTTTTTATAGTATTGAATGCATCTAACTTGTCCTTTGTTAAGAAGACAAGCACCAAAATGAAATGTTGTCACTGGAATCATATTACCCTGATTAAAAAAAGTCAAAAAGTATATGGGGACAGGTAGGGCTATGTGGGAAGTGGTATAGATGAAACAAGACTGGCCAAGTATTAACAACATTTGAACCTAGATCATGAGCACAAGAAAGTTTTTTACACTATCTGCTCTACTTTTTCTTATGTATTAAGAGTTTTAATAATAAAAAATTTAAAGCTATATTGCCAAAATGATCCCACATCCCTTCTCCTGTATATATTTAGTCATCCCAGCCTCCTAGAAGATGTTTAGTTAATTCTTAGCATCCTTCATTTTAGTTGAGCTTTTATGCACACATACACAGAAAAAATAATTTCTCATATATGTTTCTTGTCTTCTTTGGAAATCCTATATAATATTTAATTGACCATCCCATTCCTATATTCTAGACCAAGTTATTTCTATTTTTGTAGCCATGGCATAGGTCCTTCTAATTATTTTCAAGACTTTAGGCTCAGAATTCAGGTAATTTTCTTCTATGGTCTCCAGCAGTTTTTCAAAAAATCCATTGGCTCTTATCTGTGCTCAAGTCAGAAACTCAGCTGGACAAATGTACAATAGGTAAGGCAATGTCACTGAAATGCTTCCCCCCGATATATCATCTTTATCTAATTGCAGGGCAGTGACACGTTTAAGAAAAAGGAATTCCTTGTTCAAGCCAGTTGTCCCTTATGGTTCATTATTTAAAACTAAACTTTGTCACCTCAGTCAAAACACTCCTATAATTTTCCTGATGGAACATTATTTTCCTTCTGAAAATTTAAAAAGTGTAATGATATCTCATGCTATTCATTTAATGTGGGCTTTCCTGTAATTACCATATGCCAGTTATTAGTTCTGTTTCACTTCTGTTCAGGTCAGGGCAAGGCAAGTTAACATATGTTGCTGTGTTCAGAATTTCACAAGGAAGAATCTCAGTTTGAAAAGATGATCAAAACTATGCCCCCAAGGGAGAGCACCTAAAGTGAGTGGATTTCTCACAACTTTGGGTATGTTCCCACGAATGGTACACAGGCCACAACAAGCATGAGTAACAGCTGACGCCACAGCAAAACCAGACTTGGGCTCTGCAGGAATCAGGCACTGAAAACCACAGTGGCTTAAAAGAGCCTCTGGTGGGAATTTTTAGACAAAAGACCCAAACAGCTTGTAATGTCCTCATTATCTTCAAAACAAAGCATTTTGTTAAGTATGCCAGAAGACTTATTGCTTTCCAAAGACTCGGTGGTACAAAATTTCCCTCTTTCAATCATGCAGTTAGCATGAATCATCATCTTTAAAGAGAAAGAAACATGAAAGGGCATTACTCAAACATTTCTGGAAATGTAGTGATTTCTTTAAACATCTAGTTATCTAGATGATTCCATTATCCCAAATTAAAGAATTTTGTGGAATGTTAGGTGATATAGCTATAAGAGGATCTCCCCAAGAAAGAAATTTTAGAATACTTTTCCAACTGGCTTGCTATATCACATTTATCATCATGTATGTAGTATATAAAATCAATTTTCACCTATACCAATTTTCAACATTAAAGAACCATTATGAATGCTATATGGTCACTTTAATTTCTCTAATAACATTTATCAACCACATACATTTTCCTTGCATCTGACTTTATTAGCTACATTACTAGAAATATGTATTTAACTTGCATGAAAATCACTTGATCTATAGAGTGAACATACTAAATTCATTTTGATAGAAAATTATTTTCAGAATATTATTTCACTCACCTGCCTACAGGTTTATTTGAAGTCAAGAAATCAAAAAAGAAAATAAACCATTTACCTCAGTATTTAGAAATAAACTGTATTAGTGTCAAATTGTAAACAGGATGCTTTGCAGGCATTCTTTAAAGAGAATACAGTTGACCCTTGACAACTGTGGAGGGTTAGGGAGGGTGGTCTAATCTGTGTTCAAGGGCAGACTGTACTACATTTTTGGATATAAACTGTACATTCTTTCATTATTTTAAGAAAAAAATGTTGTATTATTAGTTTCTTCAAAAAAGAGAAAAAGATACTGACTGCTGCATAGCACCTTAGGATCATCATCATGACCGTTTTCCAATAGAATTAATATATTTTTTTTACAGGAAGTCCTCTTCCTGACTATATACTAAATGGTTTTGTAGTCTAGAAAATATATTTTAAGGCAAGCTAAGCAAGGGAAAACTGTAGTGAGTTTTATTTATTCACTATTCACCCAATATCATCAGGAGGCTACTGTCTGCAGCAGACTGTGCTAGGTCCTGAGTATGCAGTGCTGAGAGAAACAGAAAATCACATGAAGAGAAGACAACACACAGAATATTATGTTCTATGAGGAAGGAAAAAAAATCAAATTGGGGCAATAAAGGAGAATGAGAGATAGCATAGAGAAATAGAGGGATGGAAATGAGCTAATGCTAAGGAGGTGAGTTAAATCTTCAGTGAAGGGCTTCCCTGGTGGCACAGTGGTTGAGAGTCCGCCTGCCGATGCAGGGGACACGGGTTTGTGCCCGGTCCGGGAAGATCCCACATGCCGCGGAGCGGCTGGGCCCGTGAGCCATGGCCACTGAGCCTGCGCGTCCCGAGCCTGTGCTCCGCAACGGGAGAGGCCACAGCAGTGAGAGGCCACAGCAGTGAGAGGCCCGCGTACCGGGGGGAAAAAAAAAAAAAAAAAGCTTCAGTGAAGAGATGAGGCAATGAAGGAAAGAATCAGAGAAAGAACCATTCTGGGCAGAGTGAACAGCCTGTGCAAAGCTGTAAGTTGAGAAAGAGCTTTGCAGATTTGAAAAATTGAAAGAAAAATGGATTGAGAAGAGTAAGTGAGGGAGAAAGAAGTACAAAATCAGGTTGAGAAGCAATTGGAAATCTTACATTGAATAGTTGTTTGTTGTTGCTATTTTTAATATTTGGGTACCTACCTCCATCATCATTTTAGAAATTTTTAAAAAGAGAATTAGTGATAGCATCCTTTCTCTTTCTAGGCCTTAGAGTATAAAATAAAGGTTCAGAAAGACTTTTTGAGCAATTTGTCCTTTTCTGAATGAAGACATGGATTCCTTTGATGGCTGGGCTCAGAAATCTGTCATCTGCATCAAGAAATTGATTGCCTAAAATTTGAGCAAATCACTACCTCACCCATGTCCTACAAAGCTCGTGTCTCTTTTAAAGCTTTCAATATAAGTTTTGACTTAGATGTTTGGTGATTGCTTTCTCCTTTAGATTCTAGTAGTCTAATTGCTTTTATCATTACTTTTTCCATATTGAAAGATCACTGGTTTGTGTTTACTTGTTGGTATGTTTTTATGGTTCGATGCAACAACCTATCTAGGATTTATTAGGTACTGTTTTCATTCCTGGAATTAAATACAATGACTATCTGCAAAGTCGATTATTACTTTTCATGTATTTGTTTTCTTCTAGAAGTTCGTTTTGGTGGTTGACCCTTATAAAATCAAGGGAAAGAGATCCATCAAAGGTGGCACTGAGAAGGCGCTGTAACCGCCTCTTTATTTGCTTCCTGCAACCCCACTCCTGTCCCATTTCATATTATTTCTGCTCAATTAATAAAGCATTCTGACTATACCACTTACCAACATAACTAATTTCTGCCTACTCCTTAAACTTCTTAAAAGAATACACAGCATTTCACAGTTTGATCCAAAACTACTTTTCACAGCTTTAAGTACCACCAGTCCTTGCATACACTATACTATTATCACATGGAACAGACAATCTGTGGTATTTTGTAGGATGAACTGCAAAAGTCCATTCACTCAGAGACCCAGGGAGGCAGCAGAGAGTCATGTTGCGTGGGGCTTGAGACTGGCCTCTTGTGAAAATTTCAAAATCTCAGAGGTCCCCTTCTGAAACGTTTGGTTTCAAAGGGACTAGAAGTCCCTTTGAAACCAAAGGGTCCTGGAAAAAGCCTTATTAACCATCAGTACAGGATCTAATACAGGTCTCCAGACGATACAGAAGTGTGGGCTCTAGAAATAGGTCAGATGAATTATTCTATTTCCTTTTTCTTCATCAGATGTGCTCCATGAGGAGAGAGGGTGTTTCTGTCTGTTTCACGGCCTCAAGTAAGGTGGGTTTTAGCAACAGTGAGAGAAAACACAGAATATTTTAAAATGGTAGGGTATTTTTCTTCCACATTTTGGAATACTTTCATGTCATATTTGTGCGTGACTGGTATAGTGGCTTCTCAAAGGTTGCAGGGACCAAGTCTCTTTATCTTGTTGCTTTGCCATTCTCAGTACATATAATACACTTAAAGGTCCAATATGGCTACGTGAGCTCCAGCTATCATGTTCATATTCCTATTAGCAGAAGGAGCAAGAGACAAAGAAAGGCTCTCTGTGTTCCTAGAGGCTATAAACCCAGCTAAAACCCAGGAATTATTCTGCTAAAGAATAAGGGGAGAGAGATATTCAGTATTGTGTCCCATCATCTAGCAGAGTATCTGGCACATAAATATATCCACTGAGTTGATATTCTAAGAACTTATGTCCCAGCTCCATCAAGTATGTTATCTCATTAAAAACCTCACACCAATCCTCTGAATCATGTATCCTTTTAACTGTTTTGCAGAAAAAGAAACAGAAGCCCCCAAAATTTAAAAGCCTTGCCTACAATTGTGCACTGAAGTAAGATTAAAGCCCTAGCCTTGAACTTTAAAGACATTCTGTATATCTCAAGGGTAATGACAGTCTTTTATAGCTTTCCATACAATCTGCCATGGAATCTGCCTCTTTCTGTGTCTGTTCTCATTTCTCCTGGATGGAAACTCCTTCTGAGAAATCCATGTTTATACTTTCTTGGTCCTGCCCTTTTTGCCCTGCTAATTTGCAACCTGGTGCTACCAACTGCTTCTGCACCTGTGCAGGTTTACATAATTTTTTTCTGAACTGAATGGAAAATTTGGAATCACATAAATAGAGGCGTTTAAATGATGTTGGTGATGTGCTGGGTCATCTACATGTAGATCTATGACTCATGGTTACTCTCTTTAAAATATATAGAGCGGACACCATTTTTATCTATAATATTTATTAAATAACTACACTGATTTCATGGAGAAACCCTGTACTTAGAAAAGTTACCGAACAGGAACCAACAAAACTAAGGTCATCCTCCTATATCTCAGGTTATGTGGAAGACAGACAAAACAAGGAACTTGTATCTTTGAGTTTCTATTCTTTCATTTAGCTCATTGAGCCATCTGGCTGCCTTAATTTCCACCCACTACTTGAAATATGTGTTTATAGAAATAAATATGAAACTGCAACTAAAGTAACATGAAAACTGCAAATGCAGAAACATGACACTGACAAATACAAAATTCTGTGTTATAAAAGCAATTAATTACTCTGTTAGCATTGGCTTTGAATGTTATAGTTTATAACCTCATTGAAAACATTATATGTCTATAGATATATCATTGTTGTAATAAGTTTATTAATTTTTAAGTCTATTTCTAGTGAATTTACTACTTTTCTTTCCTAGATGAACATTTTATATTGTTCTTTGATTGAATATTTCATTAAAATTTTAAAAAAATGTAAGTCAATAATATGACTTTCTATTCATGCATCTAAGTATTTTAAAGGAGATTTTCTCTTTTGGAGTAAAGACTATAGGACTGGTCGTATTCATTTTTTTTAGGGCTGATATTCCAAATGACTCTGGTCAAGTTGAAATCTTTTGTTTTCTTTAGTTTTGAGAAACTAGACCTAAAAATCTATCATATTAGATAACTTTAGTTTCTACTAGTATGCTTCAGTAGGAGAGAGTTCTATGTCCCTGTATGTGATCACCGGTAAACAACAGTAAAAACGTTAAAAATAATACTAATAATGATACTCATGTCAGCCAAGATTGAGCAATTTGTTGAGTGATAGCACCAAGAAAACACACACAAGCACATACACTCACACACACTTTTGTGCTATCTTCACCACCATTCCCTAATGTAATAATTTTGACTGTTTTGGGCTTCCCTGGTGGCACAGTGGTTAAGACTACGCCTGCCAATGCAGGGAACATGGGTTCGAGCCTTGGTCCAGGAAGATCCCAAATGCTGTGGAGCAACTAAGCCTGTGTGCCACAACTACTGAGCCTGCGCCTAGAGCCCACATGCTACAACTACTGAAGCCCGTGCGCCTAGAGCCCGTGCTCTGCAACAAGAGAAGCCACCACGACGAGAAACCCATGCACCACAATGAAGAGTAGCCCCCGCTCGCCACAACTAGAGAAAGCCCGTGCACAGCAAAGAAGACCCAACACAGCCAAAAATAAAAATAAATAAATTTTTTAAAAAATAGTAATTTTGAGTGTCTTTAGTCTTCCACGTGCATAAAAAAGATTATATGCTTCAATCTACCAGTCTTCCAATCTACTGAAAAAATGAAAGACCTTGGAAATCTTTTGTCACTGGTGAGGTAAAGATGCTTTTTGAATTCTCTGTGGCAGCTATAGATATTTTTATGTCTGAATAATACTTTACCACATGCATTTATGAGGTAGAGTGGTGTAAAAAAAAAAAAGGTGAATAAGAGATGACTCCTACTCTGAAAAAGTTCATTGTCTATTGAGGAAATACAAACAGATATATTAAATACAAAACGGTAAGTGCATTTGTTAATTGCTTTCAGTTATCATGAAAAACCATCAGTAATAGAGCATTCACTAATTGCAGAGCACTGTAAGAGGCAATACTTTCTGTGCAAAGAGATATAAGAGGAATAACACACAACTAGATGCCAAGTAGGTAGGTAGGTATGTATATGTATGTATGTATATATGTATAATATTAGTGCATCGGAATCTTAGAGTTGTGTGTAAAGAATTCAACAAACTGTACTGAGCAAAGTTAAACAGATTCCTTTATTGTAAAACTTCTCAGAGCTGCTAATATACTAATTTACACCATGTAACTTTGAAAGGAGGATTTAGTTTAAAGTAGTTTCCACCCTCCCCTTTTTTTGGTAGAACTGTGAGGCTATTGTTCCACTGACCAGCAGAACCCCAAGGGACTATGAAAGAAGCTTCGATCCTTTGTCTCCTTAAGAAAATGTTCCCAAGTTCAATATTTTAAATATGCCAGTATTCATTGTAACACACTTTATAAAATTCAGTCCATTTATTTAAAATGTATAATGGTATTGTGCCTTAATTATGAAAGCTTAACAATGTTGAATGTTTATACAAGCTTTTCTCTTTTGAAATGTATTTCCACATTTCATAAATCTAAAGCTATAAATACTTCAAATCCATGACAGCTCAGGTAACATGAATTCAGAATACATTAATTATCTTTCGGGGAGAAACAATTTTTCTCTCATAATAAATAATGGTAAGCAAAATAGAAGTTATGGAAAGAAGTTATGTACAAACTAATTTTTTTTAAACTGTGGTTTAAATATTGTCTACATTGCATTATTATAATTTTCCTTTACCTTAAGGGCTACCAAAAAGGGAATATTTAAATTATTTTAGGAATATACTTTTATGCAAACTACCTTAAAGTTAGGACATGAAAATGTCCCAGATATTTGCATTTTCTTGAACTTTATAAGTTTTGAAATTAGGTTGTCAAATATATTTTTTCTTCTCTGATCTGGAGTGACTTCTTAAAGTTAATTACCTTTTTATTTTAGAGCTTATGAGCCATTCAATCTTACCTAGTTTATCTTTTTAAAAAGTGTATTTTCATTTGAACATGTACCTATGAGGAAAACTATTGAATGGCCCAAATTTTAAATTATTGAACTCAAATATTTCAAGGCCGATGTTGAAAAGTAAGTATCAGTGAAAGGTTTACATATCATTAGCAAATACTAAGCAATTTACTCTGATGTATCCAGTCACTGATAAGACTGAATCATAAATTGCCAACATCCCTCCTAGACCAGGGTTTCTCAAGTGCAGTGGATTTTGCTCCTCAGGGAACGTTTGGCCATGTGTGGAGGCATTTTGGGTTATCACAACTGGACAACAAGGGGAGGGGTGCTATTGGCATCTATTGGATTGAGGCCAGAGGTCCTGTTAAACATCCTACAATGTACATGACAGACCTCAACAACAAAGAATACTCCAGCTTACACGTCAATAACGCCAAAGTTGAGAAACCCTGCCACAGACAACGCTAGCTGAATATACTGTAGGTATCTCCAATGCACAGCTAAAAGCAAACTCATTTTCTTCCCAAAACAAACTCTGCACTACCTGTTTCTGACAGCACTCTCGTCATCCATTAAGATTTAAAACCCAGGAGTCAATCATAAGAATTACCTCTCTGTTTCTCTTAATAAAAACCCCTGAAAAGTCAGAATCAACCACCACAACAGCCCTCATGTGCATCTTTCATTCTCCCCTTCAGAGAATCTTTACAGGCCATGGACTATTCTGTAACTTTTCTAATAGCTTCTATCCAACCTGCTAGAAATTCTTATTTATTTTCCTGCTTCATATTTATGCCTAGGTAATCTTCCTAAAATACCATAAAGATTATGTCACTCTTCTACTCAGGATTGTTCAATAGTTAGGCATTCTCTAAATTATAAATGATCAGGTCTTGATTTTTAATATCCTGTCTCCACTTCACTCTTAACTTTGACCACTTCTTCTTTTGTAATATTCACTTCAGACTAAATAACCTATATAAATCACTATACCTCAAATCCAGATTTCACTCTACCTGGATTTCTATTTCATTTATAATTTCCAACTTGCAAAATTCATCCAACATTCAAAGACCATCATCCAGTTAACATGGATGGAAGAGATATTACTCTACCCAACACTTCTGTAATACATTCTCTTTTATGTTATGTATATAGCATATAGCTGTCATTATCATCATTATGAATATTAGTTTTAATGTTCTTACTGCTGTTGTTTACCAGTGATCATATACAGGGACATAGAACTCTCTCCTATCAAAACATACTAGTAGAAACTAAAGTTATCTTATATGACAGATTTTTAGGTCTAGTTTCTCAAAACTAAAGAAAACAAAGATTTCAGCTTGACCAGAGTCATTAGAAATATGTCTTAAAAAAAAAAAAAAAAGAGTATGACCAGTCCTATAGTCTTTACTCCAAGAAAGAAAAAGTTCCTTTCAAATACCTAGACATATTGGGAATTCCCTGGTGGTCTAGTGGTTAGGACTCAGTGCTTTCACTGCCAAGGGCCCAGGTTCAATCCCTGGTCAGGGAACTAAGATCCCGTAAGTTGCACAGCACAGCCAATAAATAAATAATAAAATACTTAGATATATCAATAGGAAATCATTTTATTGGCTTTCATTTTTTTTAATTTTACTAAATACTTACTCTTTATTCTTTTTTTCTCCTTCATTCAAGAAGGATAGTTTTTTCTGGATATAGTATTTTTTAAAGTAATTTTTATTGGAGTATAGTTGCTTTACAATGTTGTGTTAGTTTTTACTGTACAGCAAAATGAATCAGCTATACATATATATATATCTCCTCTTTTCTGAATTTCCTTTCCATATACCACATGGATATAGAATTGACAACAAAGAATTATTTTCTTTCAGCACTTGAAAAATATGCCACTTTCTTCTGGCTTCCATGATTTCAGATGAGAAATTTGCTAATTCAAACTGGTTTTCTACTGTAGCCACTGCGTTATTTCCTTCTGGCTTTTTCCAATTTTTTTTTTTTTGCATTGTGTTTAGCTCTTCAAAGTTTAAGTGTAATGATTCTTGGTGTTTTGTGCTTGTTCTATTTAGGGTCTTCTCAGTTTCTTGAATCTGTAGGTTTATGTCTCTCACCAGATTTTGGAAGTGTTCGGTAACTATTGCTGTAATAATTTTTCAACCTCACTTATTTTCTCCTTTCCTTCTTGAATGCTGATAGTGAAATGTTGGATCTTTTGTTATTGTCCCTAATGCCCTGTTCTTTTCTTTAAATCTAGTTTTCTTTTATTCTTCTGATTAAATGATTAAATTCATTTTTCTGTCCTCTTCTATCAGTTAGTTGCCTCTCTACTTCAGTAAAGAGTCAGTGCCTCTTCACTGCCACTCTACTATTAAGCCCATCTGGCAAGTTTTTTATTTATATTATTGTATTTTTTTAGTTCTATTACTTTCATGTTGTTTTTTTAATAACTTTTATTATTTTCATAAGTTTTTCTATTATTTTTTCAAGATAATTTGTCACTGCTTTTTGACTCCTTTATGATGGCTGCTTTAAAATTATTGTCAGACAATTTCAACATCTATTTAATTGATTATCTCTCCTCATTCACATGTGATTTTCCTGGTTCTTGGTATAGTGGGTGATTTTCAATGTATCTTGGACACCTTGTCCATTATGTCAGCAGTTTCTGATTCCTATTTAAATCTTTTATATTAGAAGACAGTCACTTTATTTAGATATAGCATGGCTGTCCTGGTCTACTTTTGTGTACTGTTGTTCAAATGACAGCTTAATTTTCAGAGCCTCTGGGGCTCTTTTGGTCTGCTTGATTTATTTGGTGTCTCTGGGACATCCATTACTTCTAGTGCTGTCTGAAAGAACAGAAAGAGCTTCCCCAGGCCATACAACCTCTAAGAAGGGGAAGAAAATTATCATTCCATTGAGACAAAGAGGTTTCCCATGCTGGACCTTTCTCTTTTTTTTTTTTTTTTTTCTGGCTGGATTCCCCTTACTCTTGCCACCCAGTTGCCTGGTATCTTTGGTTGAAGGAAGAATGCTCTAAGGTGCATGGGAACAAGAGACTTCCTAGTCTGGGTGCATCTTGGGCTGGAATTCCCATAGCAGACATTGCCCAGCCACTTGGTTTATCTCAGTAGGGAAAGGGAGTGCCAGTCCTGGTGAACAGTGAGAGTTTCTTCCCCAACTGCTTGTTACTTCCACATGATTCCCCTTGCTGGTGTTGCCAGGTTTGTCTGGTGCTGTCAACAGTACTCCTAAGAGATCTGAGACAGAAGTGAGCCTATCTGGGTTGCCTTCTCTTGCTAGATTGAAGGGCAGACAAGGCCGAGTTTAGGTCACCTTATTGAGCTGGAAGGCACTCTGCTGCTGTGTTGTTCCTCTAGTTTGTGGTACCTAATCTTTCCTATCTTCTTTTTATGTCATTCAGAAATCTCATTTGATTGCCTCTTACATTGTTTCCAGGCCTTATAATTGTACTTTACAGGGAAGGGCAGGGAAAATCATATCTAAGCCATATTTTCTGGGTCTGAAGTATGGCATATTATTTGGAAACGACCACAGAACCTTCTTCATAATATAGACCCAGTATGTATTTATGAAGTAAACACATAAAGAAAGCCAAACTACAACTTGTTGATGTCGAACCACAAATATTTCTTGAAAGTTGCTGAAAATCATCAGTTTTTACTTTGCTAAAGTTGGTATCAGGGCTGGGAAAAATAAATCTCTAGGATACCTGAGTGTTTTTTCCACGTCTCTTAGTGGATTCTAACTCCTGGCCATTCATCATTGATATGCCTTAGTTAAATTACTGATCCACTTGTTGTCCAGGTATGTGTCACAGGGCTAAAATCCTTCACAAGGTCTTGATCAAGACATAACATCCTGGCTACAGCTAAGTTAAATGTGATATTTGCTCATGGCATTGTAAAATCTGAAATATGTTCATGGTAGAATCCAAAGTTCACAACACAAAAAAGTGATGATAAGCAACAGGACCTTAGGTAGATTAAGATCACAGGTAGAAACATTACTCACAAGGTCAGAAGCAAAGAAGGTCAGCAACATGTGGGGAAGCAGAATATAAGACAGTCCATGAGGTGTTTTTCATACAGAGACCATATGCTCATTTAATTTTGACTGAGCACTTGGGACAGCAACAACTTCCACGCAGGTCACCTTTTACATGGAGCACGTATCATATGCATGGCTCAGGTTCTGATAGCAAAATTCCAATAAAATAATATTAATAAATGAAATTGGAGAAACATGTCTCCAAATACTATGCTCTTTTTCATTCCTTTGTCTCATGTTCATTAGCATAAAACATCAACTCATTCAATTTATTGTCAGGTGAAACATACTGTGAAGTAGTTTTGCATGTTTAATGTCTCACACTGCAAAATTGCAAACCTACAGTACCTACTTTTCTGTATTTTATGTATTTTTTCATTTATAACTCATGACTAAATGATATTTATAATTTTTAACAAAAATATAATAAAACAAGCATTACAAATAATTTCAGGCTTCCTGTAATGAAGATATTAAATGATTTTAATAAACATTTTAACCTAGGATTAGAAAGCATGTTTTTGCCATAAAACCTCCGGGTATCCTAAGGTAGATTATATTACTTTCTACTCTAGGAATCATAGTTTTCATTCTAAATTATAGAAGTATAAGTAAAAAGACCATGTGGGCATATGCAATCTATCTTGAATTATCATACTATTGGTGGTTTGCATGACAATCCTTAAATGTTACCTTATATTAGTGTATTCATTTCACTACTAAAATTAAGTATATCAATATGATGCCTTTCACAGTATGCAAAATTAAATGTTATTCATCATTAAATGCTTTAGCAAATCCATTAGGTTCTAATTATACTTTAATTTACTCAGTAGCAGGTAATATATGTGGTTTTCATTCTTCCATAGAAAGAATTACATTAAAATCTTGCTGAAAATGCACTCTCTTTGCATTTAACTCGTGTTTCAATAATAATGTTGACTAGATATAACAAATAAATTGTCTAATGGGAAGGATATTTTCAACTAACAGGATTACAAGAGGCTGAATTGAATAAGTAGTACATATGTAATATAATGAGCCTTTATACATGGTCTTTCCTGTCTGGTTTAATTGGTTCACGCACTCACTACAGACTTATTTCTCAATTTGGGGAAAGTAATTCCGTTCTCATTACTAGCATAATACCCAATTAATAAAAATTGTCCTGAGTCTATTTTTTTGTTTCACCAATTGTTGGGGAAAGGAAAGTATCTTTGTAGAATTTCACCCCTTCAAAAATTAATTAACTCCTCTGAAAATTACTCCAGATGGGAAAACCATTTCTATCTCCAGAGAGGTGCAACCCATCCACAAAAGCTTTCAAGATAAAAATCTGACAAATAACATTTTGTCTTTTAAACTGTGAGGTTTGTTTTGCCTTTGAAACCACTAGTAGGCCCACATGGAGAGTCCTTAATCAGAAATTATTCCACAAAAATTATTCCAGATACCACTCTGATTACAATTATCTGACAGTTTGAAACTGTGTAGATACTTTTTAGTAGTATATGAGAGATTTCTCTTTACTCTGGAATTTCAAAAGAGACATACAGAACACATATTTGAAAATAAAAACAAACCTCCAAAAACTCCAGTCTATGCAATAAACTGTATGTAGTATACTAAATAGTTAACCTAAACATATCTATACCAAATTATATATAATATCAACATATAATTATAGCTGTCCTTAGATTAACAACCAAATACAATTCACCAGGGAAAAAGGAAAGTTTTACCTATATGTGACAATTCCTAGTAGAAATTTCATTTACTATGATGTAAATTACTGTAATACCGGTAAAGACTACCATCAATCAATTTTCTTCACTATTAAAGTCTTTTGCTGACTCTTGGGAAACTCTTAGGAAAATAGAAAACTCTCTCTAGTTAATGGCTTCTTTAATCCATACATATAAGAAACAATTAATTTCATAGCAAGTAGGAGTATATACTGTAATGCCGTACAGGAGTACCTATACTTCCTCTTTTGAAAGTATTCTACCATTTTGTCCTTAGTGATGACCCTTACAAAGGTTATTGTTTTTGTTTTTAATCATAATGTGTATGTATGTATTTACAGGCTCAGTATAACCCTGTTTCACCAATGACCATTTGAGCTATGTTCAGGTTTTTCTTTCTAGTATGTAAGCACTATAATTTAAGATCAAGACTTAACCTGTGATCTAAACGAAATCATTTATCTCCTTCTCAGGAATCTTCCAATACTGATTATTCCTTATATATCCTGGATCTTTATCACACACACCTCTATGCGATGCTTCCAATCCACATTTAATTATATTGAAATCTTCCCAATTTAAAGACAATAATTTTCCTCATCCTGACTTATCCCCCTAAAATCATACCTAACTTCAGAGAAGAGATATTCCTGCCACTATCATTACATCCTCCCCTTCACATACTGCTCAGTGAATCCTGATGTCTTTTTCAGCAGCCTTTTCCACCACCACTGCACAAAATGGCTCTAACTGATGTAATAACGACTTCTGAGTCACTCAATCTAATGGATATTTTTATACCACATCCTACTTGACTCAATTTCATTCAAAACTATTTACACACACTCTTTCTTAAAACACTAATGGTTTCCTTGAGACCACATTGATACTTCATGTCTCTTCACTCCTTTGTCTCTTCTGCTGATTCACTCTCATCTACCCAAGCAATGTATATTAGAATTTCTGCAAGTTTGGTCTTTAGCCATATTTAATCCATATTTCCTCATCCCCACCCACAATTTCGTTACAATCTATTCACAAATGACCCCAGATATATTTCTTCTGTCAAGACTTCTTCTCTGAGGTCTTCCAAAAACTGAGATTCTCACAGATCTCTCAAATTTTTAAAACAGCTTTATCAATATATAATTCACATATCATATAATTTACCCATTTAAGGTATACAGGTCGATGGATTTTGGTATATTCACATATATGAACAACCATCATCACAATCTAATTTTAGAACAGTTTTCATCTCAAAAACACATCCCATATACCCTTTAGCTAAAACCTTCCTATTTCTCCATGTATACTCCAGCCCTACAAAATTATTAATCTACTATTTGTCTCTGTAGAGTCTGGATATTTCATGAAAGGGAATCATATTATATGTAATCTTTTGTCACTGGCTTCTTTTACTTAGCATAATATTTTTAAGGTTTGTCCATGTTGTAACATGTATCATAACTCCATTTTTATGGCTGAATAATAATATTCCATTGTATGGATATACCACTATTTTTTAGCATTTTTCACTTGAACAATAAGTTTGTTTCCACATTTTGGTTATTATGAATAGCACTGCCATTAACTTTCATGTACATGTTTTTGTGTAAACATGTTTCCATTTCTCTTAGGTAAACACCTTGGAGTAGAATTACCGGGTCATACGGTAACTCTGTGTGAAATCATTTGAAGAACTGCCTGAGTATTTCTCAAATTGGTTGCACCATTTTCCATTCCCACCAGTAGCATATGAGAGAGTTCAGATATTTCCACATTCTCACCACAACTTGTTCTTATCTGATTTTTTTATTTTGGTCACACTAGAGAGTATGAAGAGGCCCTTCAAATTTAACATGCCTAAATCTAAACTCATCATCTTCTCCAACCTTTTATTTATTTATTTTTTTTAAGATTTTTTTTTTTTTTTTTATGTGGACCATTTTTAAAGTCTTTATTGAATTTGTTACAATATTGCTTCTGGTTTTTTTATGTTTTGGTTTTTTGGCCTTAAGGCATGTGGGATCTTAGCTCCCTGACCAGGATCAAACCTGCACCCCCTGTCCTGGAAGGCGAAGTTCTAACCACTGGACCGCCAGAGAAGTCCCTTCCCCAACCTTTTAAATTTGCCCCTTTTCCAGGGCTGCATATTTCAGTGAACATTATTAGTTTTTTTTCAATGCATAATAAAAAGGTGATTATGATTTGATTATTATTGAGGTATAATTGACATATTACACTATATCAGTTTCAGGTGTAAAATGTAATTTTTGATATTTGTATATATTGTGAAATAAAAACAAGTCTAGTTAACATCCTACACCATGATATTAGTTTTTTAAAGTAAAAAACTAGGAATAATTGTTGATTGTCCCCTCTCCTTCATCATCCATATTTCATCTATCACAGAGTCCTACACATTCCATTTCATAACTATCTATTGAACTCACTTTCCTGCTTCTCTACTATGTCAATCCAGTTTAAATTACCACAGCTCACCTGGACCAATGCAGACCTTCCTAACCAGTCTTCTCAGGTCTCTTCTTACCCTCATTCAAAACATTTTCCACAGCAAAGTGACATTTTTCAAAGAAATGTAGGAGTATGTCACTCTCCTGCTTCAAAGTCTTCATTAATTCTCCATTATTATTTAAATAATAGATAAAATCCTTAAATTAACCTACATGTTTCAGCATGATCTGGATTAGCTGATTCTTACTGCCTCATACCCACCTACTAATCTCCTTACTAGCCATATGTCCTTGATTCATTTTCCCCATCATGCTCGCTCTTAACCACCTCAGGACTTTTTTAGAGTCAGTGTCCTATAACTTGCAAGTTTTCATCCACTCTTTTCTCTGTGGGCTCAGTTGATATTCTTCCTTAAATATTCAGTTAAAATATTGTTTCCTCAAGAACAGCTTCCAGTTATACACTTTCATAGCAATATCTCCAGGTGGATAGAATTTATCAGAACTGAAATCAAATTCTTAATTGCATAATGAATGCTAAATTTGTTCTATCACTAAAACATGAGTTTCATGAAGGCAAGTGGGGGAATGTCTTATTATCTGCTCTAAGTCCAGTGACTAATTTAGAATGTGTGTGCATGTAATGATTAAATAAATAAATAAATAAATAATATTCTTACATAAAAACCAAACAGATATAATTTGAAGAATTTGCAAACATCACATGATTTTTTACACTTAAACCATTTACCTTCAAAATATTATCAAGTAGTTTATTGTAATGTTGATCTATAACCATGAGTGGCAATTGCAAAGAACTACAATCCTACCTCTTTATAATTCTTTAAATCTCTTGACCCTGATGTGCTGTATAGGAACAAGAAGCAAAGTTAGACCCTTAACAGTATACTCAGTAATATCCTAGGAAACAAAAGCAAATATATCTATGCAATTCAGTATAATCATAAATGTTAAATATCACGAGGCATGCTGATGACACGTCTGTATCTGAGCTATTTATTTCAATTTATATATAACTAAAAGCTTATAAAACAACTTAGCATTTATTCCATAACTATATACTTATCTCAGCACTATACTAAGAACTGTGATTACACATGTGTAAATTATTTTGGTCAATGATTTTAAGCCCAATTCAATCCAGAAGCAATTGTCTCTATTGTATCATGAGAACAGCTGAAGAGGTTACTTACTTTATTTAACCTGAACAGGTTTTAGTTTTAGCTATTTTGTTAATAATTATTCACTTAAATTATATAGATAACATTTTCAAAAAAAAGTCCAGTACATTATCCCTTTCCTCAAGGGTCAATATAATCAAATTCCCCAATTAATTCAGGCTTGTATCTTGACTGAGCCATTCAGACCATTCTGATTTTGAATGTCAAAGCTTTCTGGGTCAAACCAGAATATGGCTCATGATTCCAAGCATTTTATTAGAAATCATGCTCTGAGGGGTAATGAGGCTGTCCTAGCTATGTGAAAATGTAGGGCAACATTATTCAAAGATTCTCACAGGGAATCCTAGGAAGAGAGACTAAACATTCAGAGTTAAAAGGAAAAAGATTTATCATACACACTCATGCATGTATATACAAGTTTTTTCCATCACCTTAAAGTGATGGAGAAAATGCTGGTAAATCTATTTATCTGTCTATTTATCTGTTAATAGATAGAGGTACCTTTCTCTCTCCCTCTCCCTGTTGCATTCATTAAATCTACAGAATTTAATATCATAAAATAATAAACAATTAACATTAAAAATTCCATTTACACTCAAAATACATGCACAATGCTTATTTTTTTCATGGAATATCAGATATTTGTGCAGTAAGAATTTCCAAAATATTTATATTGTTTTTAGCCAATGATTTGTATTGAATCAAGTGACTACTTAGTCAGATCAGAGTCCTGAAATTCAGTTATTTTGACATGAAGCAAAACAATTTTTAGCACTAAAATTTAAAAATAAATAAGTTATTTTCATTTCTAGGTGAACAGTTTTTATTTTATGACATAGTTTCAGAGTATATAATAATTATTTACTGAGATTGATATCTTAAAACATTTCTGATTCATTAGGCATTCTTGAAATCATGTACATAATAGGAGTCCCAGTAGCAAAAAGAAGAGTGAATGGAAAAATACTATTTGAAGGTAGTAGATAGCTGAAGAAAGAGCAGAATGTTCAGTTTCAGGGAGCACATACAGAAAAGCTCAAATGCGTAATTACCACATAATATATACCTAGCCTTATGTAGAGAAACTGTAGAATGTCCAAAGCTAATAGAATATATTAAAAGTAGCTAAAATATAACTCACAAATAACAGTTATATTTTTTAAGAAACAAGTACAACAATATCTTCAAATACTAAGACAAAATATGCAATCTGCAGTTTTATGCCTAGCTTCCTTTTTTTCCTCTCTCTTCACTACCTACATAACTTCCCTAAAGGAACTTCTGAAGAATGCACTTTAAGAGGAAGAAAATTATTCCATAAGGAAAGTATGAGATTTTCTTTAAAGGACTAGTAAGTAAAGAAATTGCTCTTTGAAAATGTTCTGCATGTTCTATTTTATGAAATGATTTTGTCTTTTTCCCTCATTTGCCTATAACGCTATGAAGTCCTAGAAGAATGGAACAGCACTTAATAAACTACATATACATGCTAAAATAAAGTTTGCCAGCCATACTCTATGCCCCTCATCAATTCTGTGGCTTACTTACCACAGTAGCTATGTTCTTATTAAATCTACATTCATGCAGTTTTTATCACTAATGATCTCATCCTTCATGTCAACATTCTCTATGCATGTGTCTGATCTGTCATGTCTAAGGAGGAGCTTATCTGCCTCTAGAACTCATTTCTTTCTTTCAAGAATAGCCTGGGAATTCCCTGGCAGTCCAGTGGTTAGGACTCTGCACTTCCACTAGGGGGCCTGGGTTCGATCCCTAGTTGGGGAACTAAGATCCTGCAAGCCACATGGCATGGCCAAAAAAAAAAAAAAAGAGAATGTGCTGTACCAAAATTCACTGATTCCTACTACTAAACATTTCTCATCTGTGCTTTATCATTCAAGCCCTCACTTAAGTTCTTCTAAAATGTCTTAAAGCAATCTCTGTTTTTTTCTTTGATTCCTTTCATTACTTTTTAATTTTATTTTTTTGTGCCAGACTCCTCAAATGGTTTATGCCCTTTACTCCAATTGTCAACACACACAAAAAAGCACACAACCTTAATTTCTGTAAAATGTCTTCTGCTCCCATCCACGGGAACTGTTCAAGGTCATACTTAACACATTCACCAAATCTAATAAACGTTTTTAAATGGTTTATTCTACTTTACCTTCATTCTTCATTTCAGTCAGTGACCCTTCTCCAACATAAAAATACAAAATGCTATCATTATATGTTTTTCTGTGGATTATTTTCTCAACGTCCTATCACCTGTCTTTGCAGGTTCTCAACAGTCTGTTTATAGAACAGATTGCCTTCACCTTAAAAGAAGCTGGATTGGATAATCCTTAAATTCCTTTCAAAACCAAATACAGTTCTCCAAATAGAGTTCTCTATTTATACTTGTGCTCATCTGGATGTCTATAAGTTTAGGAGATAGCTGATAATAATACTTACTTCATAGGCTTATTGTCTACATTCAGGGAGATAATGCATGTAAGATGCCTGGCACATGTTTTAACTCTCAGTGAATGCTAGATAAGATTATTCCTGTTATTATCTACCAAATTCACAAATGGATATAAACTGGTTCCTTCTTTTGTTGTTGATCTCTCTTACCTGGACAAGATAACATCTGGCCACTTTTCAACACTCCATTTATTTTCATCTAGAGTTGTGCTATCCAATAAACTTGATAAATCGTTCCATCTTCTGATTTTTTAAATGATATAGTACAAAGACCTTTTGAAATTGATAAAGCACAGCACCAAAGTAAAATATACATAGGTTATTATTTATGTTAATGTTAGTATTTTATGTCAGTAGGGCAGGTATTAATTCCCATTTATTTTCTATTTTATTCATACTAAATTTATATCATAGCATTAATTGTATGATTCCATGTATTCCACAGCTCTAGACATATTGAGCTATTAATGGCTATATTCTGAGTGCCTCTGATTGACTAAGTAGACCAGATGCTGATCCACTTAACAGTGAGGTCTTCAGCACACTTTTCCGCATTTCTTGATTAATACTTCATACAAGACTGAATCAAACTCTTTCTAAAGTCAAGATAAATTGCATCTAATGCTTCTCCCTGATTTACTATGCCATTATTCTGTCAATAGAAAGATATCTGCTACCACTGTGACCGAATTTGTTCTTTATTAAGGCCTGTGTGTTTCCCAGTACATCATTCTAGACTAGGTGTCTGAAAATGGGATTTTAGACTTTTTTTCCAGATTTTGTTAGAGCTTTTTACTTTTTTAAGACTTGGTATTATATTAGCCCCAAGAGTGCTGAAAGAAATTAAAGACTAAAATTATACTAGTCAGTCTTTCCATATCCTATATCTTTAGATTTTAACAGCTTATTTAAGCAATCTCAATATATTTTCCCCTTATTTACACTCTATTTTTGCCCTTGCAATTTCTGGGCTACCTACCACAATTTTCAGATAACAATTGACTTTTTCTGTAAATATACAAAGAAAGTACTACAGTATCATTTTAAGTAAGCATAGCAATACTTTCCTTTTTGTGAAAGACAACATTTCCTTTACTTTTCTCTTGTGTCTAATATGGTTACAGAATCTCAGAAATTGCTTACATGTATTTTTAATATTTTACTGACAAAATGATATCATTTTTTAAATATCTTGACCTATTTTATGCTTTCTATGATGATTCCAACCTCAGTTCTGGTTTACTAAACAGACTGTAATTTTTTCATGCCATTTGTTTTTGGCAAATATTCTTTTACTACATTCATTTGCGTTTTAACATCGGAAGATTATGAAGTAGCAATGTTTTTGATAGGAAACACCAGAAAATGATCTATCAGTTGAACCCATATACTTAATTTCTGCCTTGGCATTTATTTTCTCCATTTTAATGTATATTTGATGTATATTTGATATTTACATTTATATTATTTCTGACTTCTTCTGTACATGTATTCAAGGTGACTTGCATAAGAAAATGTTAAAACATTTCAAAATGAGACAAAGAGAAAATAAAGTTGAGAAACAGTAAGAGAGCCAGAATGACCTTAGACCAAAATGCCTGTTCTGAGGTGAGACTCAGATTTGAGTATAAGCTTTTAGCAATCAACACAGAAAAGACCA